>NC_134274.1:45983151-46583151 GCF_031893055.1 Leptodactylus fuscus
AACAACCACCTTAAAGATCACTTTAAAGATCTATAGGTGCTCTGGAAAACGGTGATCTGTGCTACCATTAGCAGCCGAGAGCTAATTGATGGCCAGCCAGCATTGATCCCGGCAGTCGGTGATCTGTGCTACCATTACCAGCTGAGTGAGGGCCAGCTGGAATCACAGGGCATCATGCCTCTACAGCCTAGCTTCTAACATGGACCGCCTACCTGGCAGCCATTTTGAAAAATTGACCAATAGGAAAGGGATAATTTGCATAATTACGCAGAATCCTTTGCTGGAACTCTCCCTAAGCTTAATGAACATTGAAAATAATAAATCAAATGAAGCAAAATCCAAGAAAATGGCTAAAAAACTGGTCTGCAGTTGATGGGCGGAGCCTCCTGATTCGGTCTTCTTCCGGCACGCTCTCCGGGTCGGGATTTCAGCAGCTGAAATTTTGTGCAAAAAAAAAAAAAAAAAAAAGTCTGAGATACAATTGAATAACACGCAACTTGTTTTCATGGTCTTTGTTGTTTGCTATAATATCCTGAGAAACAGCCGAGCCAGTATAGACCGGCAGGTGCTACAGCCCAGACTCAGTCACCACACTTAGCAGCAGCCCAAGGCCACTACTAGCAGGCAGACATGGAGCGGGCCACACTGTTCCCAAGAGTGCACAACGCACTCTAAATGTAAAAGAGGGACAGCAACCTCACAGGGACAACCTCAGAGCAACATTCATTGAACTTAAGGAGAGTGAACTTAACTCAAGCAGTGCATTATGGGAATTTATGTAACTCTAAAGGGCTTCTCTTATAATCATATTCCTGAGGAGGAGCCTCACATAAGTCCTCCCAGGTCGTCTCACTACTTATAGTGCACCATGGAGCAAGGCCCAATGACTCCATCAGCCTTCTTGTGCTTAAGTTCCTTAACTTTGCTCCTGTCCATGTTCAGACAAATCTCAAACTTTTTCACAACTCTTGTCATAGATGGAATGGAGCTGCAATATCAGGCACAAGCCATGGACAGGAGTGGCACTGTTTTTTGAAGTATGCAACCATGTTTCTCTAAACCTAAACAACCCTTTAAAGATCTATCAATGCTCAGACTAAGCTCTGACAAAGGTGTCCCTTTAAGTGATCTCAGTGATGTGTGCTACCATTACCATATGATGGCCAGCAAGGGGCAGCCTGTGCATCACTGAAGACCATGCTTCTGGAGGTTGCCTTCCGACTTATAAAAGCCTACCTGGCAGCCATTTTGAAAAATTGACCAATAGGAACTTAAGGAATTTGCATAATTTCCCAGAGTCCTTTGCCGGAATTCTCTCTCTAAGCTTATTGAATTGTGGAAAGAATAACACGTTTTCACGACGGTTGCAATAAGTGAAACCGAGCTGCTGTACTAAGTACCACCCATAGACCGGAGTGGTGCTGTTTGTTCGCAGTCATGTTTCTCTAAATCTAAACAACCACCCTAAAGATCACTTTAAAGATCTATAGGTGCTCTGGAAAACGGTGATCTGTGCTACCATTAGCAGCCGAGAGCTAATTGATGGCCAGCCAGCATTGATCCCGGCAGTCGGTGATCTGTGCTACCATTACCAGCTGAGTGAGGGCCAGCTGGAATCACAGGGCATCATGCCTCTACAGCCTAGCTTCTAACATG
This sequence comes from Leptodactylus fuscus, assembly GCF_031893055.1. Taxonomy (NCBI): domain Eukaryota; kingdom Metazoa; phylum Chordata; class Amphibia; order Anura; family Leptodactylidae; genus Leptodactylus; species Leptodactylus fuscus. The sequence continues at coordinate 45,984,808 of NC_134274.1, forward strand.
GACCGCCTACCTGGCAGCCATTTTGAAAAATTGACCAATAGGAAAGGGATAATTTGCATAATTACCCAGAATCCTTTGCTGGAACTCTCCCTAAGCTTAATGAACATTGAAAATAATAAATCAAATGAAGCAAAATCCAAGAAAATGGCTAAAAAACTGGTCTGTGCAGTTGATGGGCGGAGCCTCCTGATTCGGTCTTCTTCCGGCACGCTCTCCGGGTCGGGATTTCAGCAGCTGAAATTTTGTGCAAAAAAAAAAAAAAAACTCTGAGATACAATTGAATAACACGTAACTTGTTTTCATGGTCTTTGTTGTTTGCTATAATATCCTGAGGAACAGCCGAGCCGGTATAGACCGGCAGGTGCCACAGCCCAGACTCAGTCACCACACTTAGCAGCAGCCCAAGGCCACTACTAGCAGGCAGACATGGAGCGGGCCACACTGTTCCCAAGAGTGCACAACGCACTCTAAATGTAAAAGAGGGACAGCAACCTCACAGGGACAACCTCAGAGCAACATTCATTGAACTTAAGGAGAGTGAACTTAACTCAAGCAGTGCATTATGGGAATTTATGTAAATCTAAAGGGCTTCTCTTATAATCATATTCCTGAGGAGGAGCCTCACATAAGTACTCCCAGGTCGTCTCACTACTTATAGTGCACCATGGAGCAAGGTCCAATGACTCCATCAGCCTTCTTGTGCTTAAGTTCCTTAACTTTGCTCCTGTCCATGTTCAGACAAATCTCAAACTTTTTCACAACTCCTGTCATAGATGGAATGGAGCTGCAATATCAGGCACAAGCCATGGACAGGAGTGGCACTGTTTTTTGAAGTATGCAACCATGTTTCTCTAAATCTAAACAACCCTTTAAAGATCTATCAATGCTCAGACTAAGCTCTGACAAAGGTGTCCCTTTAAGTGATCTCAGTGATGTGTGCTACCATTACCATATGATGGCCAGCAAGGGGCAGCCTGTGCATCACTGAAGACCATGCTTCTGGAGGTTGCCTTCCGACTTATAAAAGCCTACCTGGCAGCCATTTTGAAAAATTGACCAATAGGAACTTAAGGAATTTGCATAATTTCCCAGAGTCCTTTGCCGGAATTCTCTCTCTAAGCTTATTGAATGGTGGAAAGAATAACACGTTTTCACGACGGTTGCAATAAGTGAAACCGAGCTGCTGTACTAAGTACCACCCATAGACCGGAGTGGTGCTGTTTGTTCGCAGCCATGTTTCTCTAAATCTAAACAACCACCTTAAAGATCACTTTAAAGATCTATAGGTGCTCTGGAAAACGGTGATCTGTGCTACCATTAGCAGCCGAGAGCTAATTGATGGCCAGCCAGCATTGATCCCGGCAGTCGGTGATCTGTGCTACCATTACCAGCTGAGTGAGGGCCAGCTGGAATCACAGGGCATCATGCCTCTACAGCCTAGCTTCTAACATGGACCGCCTACCTGGCAGCCATTTTGAAAAATTGACCAATAGGAAAGGGATAATTTGCATAATTACCCAGAATCCTTTGCTGGAACTCTCCCTAAGCTTAATGAACATTGAAAATAATAAATCAAATGAAGCAAAATCCAAGAAAATGGCTAAAAAACTGGTCTGTGCAGTTGATGGGCGGAGCCTCCTGATTCGGTCTTCTTCCGGCACGCTCTCCGGGTCGGGATTTCAGCAGCTGAAATTTTGTGCAAAAAAAAAAAAAAGTCTGAGATACAATTGAATAACACGTAACTTGTTTTCATGGTCTTTGTTGTTTGCTATAATATCCTGAGGAACAGCCGAGCCGGTATAGACCGGCAGGTGCCACAGCCCAGACTCAGTCACCACACTTAGCAGCAGCCCAAGGCCACTACTAGCAGGCAGACATGGAGCGGGCCACACTGTTCCCAAGAGTGCACAACGCACTCTAAATGTAAAAGAGGGACAGCAACCTCACAGGGACAACCTCAGAGCAACATTCATTGAACTTAAGGAGAGTGAACTTAACTCAAGCAGTGCATTATGGGAATTTATGTAAATCTAAAGGGCTTCTCTTATAATCATATTCCTGAGGAGGAGCCTCACATAAGTCCTCCCAGGTCGTCTCACTACTTATAGTGCACCATGGAGCAAGGTCCAATGACTCCATCAGCCTTCTTGTGCTTAAGTTCCTTAACTTTGCTCCTGTCCATGTTCAGACAAATCTCAAACTTTTTCACAACTCCTGTCATAGATGGAATGGAGCTGCAATATCAGGCACAAGCCATGGACAGGAGTGGCACTGTTTTTTGAAGTATGCAACCATGTTTCTCTAAATCTAAACAACCCTTTAAAGATCTATCAATGCTCAGACTAAGCTCTGACAAAGGTGTCCCTTTAAGTGATCTCAGTGATGTGTGCTACCATTACCATATGATGGCCAGCAAGGGGCAGCCTGTGCATCACTGAAGACCATGCTTCTGGAGGTTGCCTTCCGACTTATAAAAGCCTACCTGGCAGCCATTTTGAAAAATTGACCAATAGGAACTTAAGGAATTTGCATAATTTCCCAGAGTCCTTTGCCGGAATTCTCTCTCTAAGCTTATTGAATGGTGGAAAGAATAACACGTTTTCACGACGGTTGCAATAAGTGAAACCGAGCTGCTGTACTAAGTACCACCCATAGACTGGAGTGGTGCTGTTTGTTCGCAGCCATGTTTCTCTAAATCTAAACAACCACCTTAAAGATCACTTTAAAGATCTATAGGTGCTCTGGAAAACGGTGATCTGTGCTACCATTAGCAGCCGAGAGCTAATTGATGGCCAGCCAGCATTGATCCCGGCAGTCGGTGATCTGTGCTACCATTACCAGCTGAGTGAGGGCCAGCTGGAATCACAGGGCATCATGCCTCTACAGCCTAGCTTCTAACATGGACCGCCTACCTGGCAGCCATTTTGAAAAATTGACCAATAGGAAAGGGATAATTTGCATAATTACCCAGAATCCTTTGCTGGAACTCTCCCTAAGCTTAATGAACATTGAAAATAATAAATCAAATGAAGCAAAATCCAAGAAAATGGCTAAAAAACTGGTCTGTGCAGTTGATGGGCGGAGCCTCCTGATTCGGTCTTCTTCCGGCACGCTCTCCGGGTCGGGATTTCAGCAGCTGAAATTTTGTGCAAAAAAAAAAAAATAAGTCTGAGATACAATTGAATAACACGTAACCTGTTTTCATGGTCTTTGTTGTTTGCTATAATATCCTGAGGAACAGCCGAGCCGGTATAGACCGGCAGGTGCCACAGCCCAGACTCAGTCACCACACTTAGCAGCAGCCCAAGGCCACTACTAGCAGGCAGACATGGAGCGGGCCACACTGTTCCCAAGAGTGCACAACGCACTCTAAATGTAAAAGAGGGACAGCAACCTCACAGGGACAACCTCAGAGCAACATTCATTGAACTTAAGGAGAGTGAACTTAACTCAAGCAGTGCATTATGGGAATTTATGTAAATCTAAAGGGCTTCTCTTATAATCATATTCCTGAGGAGGAGCCTCACATAAGTCCTCCCAGGTCGTCTCACTACTTATAGTGCACCATGGAGCAAGGTCCAATGACTCCATCAGCCTTCTTGTGCTTAAGTTCCTTAACTTTGCTCCTGTCCATGTTCAGACAAATCTCAAACTTTTTCACAACTCCTGTCATAGATGGAATGGAGCTGCAATATCAGGCACAAGCCATGGACAGGAGTGGCACTGTTTTTTGAAGTATGCAACCATGTTTCTCTAAATCTAAACAACCCTTTAAAGATCTATCAATGCTCAGACTAAGCTCTGACAAAGGTGTCCCTTTAAGTGATCTCAGTGATGTGTGCTACCATTACCATATGATGGCCAGCAAGGGGCAGCCTGTGCATCACTGAAGACCATGCTTCTGGAGGTTGCCTTCCGACTTATAAAAGCCTACCTGGCAGCCATTTTGAAAAATTGACCAATAGGAACTTAAGGAATTTGCATAATTTCCCAGAGTCCTTTGCCGGAATTCTCTCTCTAAGCTTATTGGATGGTGGAAAGAATAACACGTTTTCACGACGGTTGCAATAAGTGAAACCGAGCTGCTGTACTAAGTACCACCCATAGACCGGAGTGGTGCTGTTTGTTCGCAGCCATGTTTCTCTAAATCTAAACAACCACCTTAAAGATCACTTTAAAGATCTATAGGTGCTCTGGTAAACGGTGATCTGTGCTACCATTAGCAGCCGAGAGCTAATTGATGGCCAGCCAGCATTGATCCCGGCAGTCGGTGATCTGTGCTACCATTACCAGCTGAGTGAGGGCCAGCTGGAATCACAGGGCATCATGCCTCTACAGCCTAGCTTCTAACATGGACCGCCTACCTGGCAGCCATTTTGAAAAATTGACCAATAGGAAAGGAATAATTTGCATAATTACCCAGAATCCTTTGCTGGAACTCTCCCTAAGCTTAATGAACATTGAAAATAATAAATCAAATGAAGCAAAATCCAAGAAAATGGCTAAAATCTGGTCTGTGCAGTTGATGGGCGGAGCCTCCTGATTCGGTCTTCTTCCGGTACGCTCTCCGGGTCGGGATTTCAGCAGCTGAAATTTTGTGCAAAAAAAAAAAAAAAATTCTCAGATACAATTGAATAACACGTAACTTGTTTTCATGGTCTTTGTTGTTTGCTATAATATCCTGAGGAACAGCCGAGCCGGTATAGACCGGCAGGTGCCACAGCCCAAGGCTACTACTAGCAGGCAGACATGGAGCGGGCCACACTGTTCCCAAGAGTGCACAACGCACTCTAAATGTAAAAGAGGGACAGCAACCTCACAGGGACAACCTCAGAGCAACATTCATTGAACTTAAGGAGAGTGAACTTAACTCAAGCAGTGCATTATGGGAATTTATGTAAATCTAAAGGGCTTCTCTTATAATCATATTCCTGAGGAGGAGCCTCACATAAGTCCTCCCAGGTCGTCTCACTACTTATAGTGCACCATGGAGCAAGGCCCAATGACTCCATCAGCCTTCTTGTGCTTAAGTTCCTTAACTTTGCTCCTGTCCATGTTCAGACAAATCTCAAACTTTTTCACAACTCCTGTCATAGATGGAATGGAGCTGCAATATCAGGCACAAGCCATGGACAGGAGTGGCACTGTTTTTTGAAGTATGCAACCATGTTTCTCTAAACCTAAACAACCCTTTAAAGATCTATCAATGCTCAGACTAAGCTCTGACAAAGGTGTCCCTTTAAGTGATCTCAGTGATGTGTGCTACCATTACCATATGATGGCCAGCAAGGGGCAGCCTGTGCATCACTGAAGACCATGCTTCTGGAGGTTGCCTTCCGACTTATAAAAGCCTACCTGGCAGCCATTTTGAAAAATTGACCAATAGGAACTTAAGGAATTTGCATAATTTCCCAGAGTCCTTTGCCGGAATTCTCTCTCTAAGCTTATTGAATGGTGGAAAGAATAACACGTTTTCACGACGGTTGCAATAAGTGAAACCGAGCTGCTGTACTAAGTACCACCCATAGACCGGAGTGGTGCTGTTTGTTCGCAGCCATGTTTCTCTAAATCTAAACAACCACCTTAAAGATCACTTTAAAGATCTATAGGTGCTCTGGTAAACGGTGATCTGTGCTACCATTAGCAGCCGAGAGCTAATTGATGGCCAGCCAGCATTGATCCCGGCAGTCGGTGATCTGTGCTACCATTACCAGCTGAGTGAGGGCCAGCTGGAATCACAGGGCATCATGCCTCTACAGCCTAGCTTCTAACATGGACCGCCTACCTGGCAGCCATTTTGAAAAATTGACCAATAGGAAAGGGATAATTTGCATAATTACCCAGAATCCTTTGCTGGAACTCTCCCTAAGCTTAATGAACATTGAAAATAATAAATCAAATGAAGCAAAATCCAAGAAAATGGCTAAAAAACTGGTCTGTGCAGTTGATGGGCGGAGCCTCCTGATTCGGTCTTCTTCCGGCACGCTCTCCGGGTCGGGATTTCAGCAGCTGAAATTTTGTGCAAAAAAAAAAAAAAAGTCTGAGATACAATTGAATAACACGTAACTTGTTTTCATGGTCTTTGTTGTTTGCTATAATATCCTGAGGAACAGCCGAGCCGGTATAGACCGGCAGGTGCCACAGCCCAGACTCAGTCACCACACTTAGCAGCAGCCCAAGGCCACTACTAGCAGGCAGACATGGAGCGGGCCACACTGTTCCCAAGAGTGCACAACGCACTCTAAATGTAAAAGAGGGACAGCAACCTCACAGGGACAACCTCAGAGCAACATTCATTGAACTTAAGGAGAGTGAACTTAACTCAAGCAGTGCATTATGGGAATTTATGTAAATCTAAAGGGCTTCTCTTATAATCATATTCCTGAGGAGGAGCCTCACATAAGTCCTCCCAGGTCGTCTCACTACTTATAGTGCACCATGGAGCAAGGCCCAATGACTCCATCAGCCTTCTTGTGCTTAAGTTCCTTAACTTTGCTCCTGTCCATGTTCAGACAAATCTCAAACTTTTTCACAACTCCTGTCATAGATGGAATGGAGCTGCAATATCAGGCACAAGCCATGGACAGGAGTGGCACTGTTTTTTGAAGTATGCAACCATGTTTCTCTAAACCTAAACAACCCTTTAAAGATCTATCAATGCTCAGACTAAGCTCTGACAAAGGTGTCCCTTTAAGTGATCTCAGTGATGTGTGCTACCATTACCATATGATGGCCAGCAAGGGGCAGCCTGTGCATCACTGAAGACCATGCTTCTGGAGGTTGCCTTCCGACTTATAAAAGCCTACCTGGCAGCCATTTTGAAAAATTGACCAATAGGAACTTAAGGAATTTGCATAATTTCCCAGAGTCCTTTGCCGGAATTCTCTCTCTAAGCTTATTGAATGGTGGAAAGAATAACACGTTTTCACGACGGTTGCAATAAGTGAAACCGAGCTGCTGTACTAAGTACCACCCATAGACCGGAGTGGTGCTGTTTGTTCGCAGCCATGTTTCTCTAAATCTAAACAACCACCTTAAAGATCACTTTAAAGATCTATAGGTGCTCTGGAAAACGGTGATCTGTGCTACCATTAGCAGCCGAGAGCTAATTGATGGCCAGCCAGCATTGATCCCGGCAGTCGGTGATCTGTGCTACCATTACCAGCTGAGTGAGGGCCAGCTGGAATCACAGGGCATCATGCCTCTACAGCCTAGCTTCTAACATGGACCGCCTACCTGGCAGCCATTTTGAAAAATTGACCAATAGGAAAGGGATAATTTGCATAATTACCCAGAATCCTTTGCTGGAACTCTCCCTAAGCTTAATGAACATTGAAAATAATAAATCAAATGAAGCAAAATCCAAGAAAATGGCTAAAAAACTGGTCTGTGCAGTTGATGGGCGGAGCCTCCTGATTCGGTCTTCTTCCGGCACGCTCTCCGGGTCGGGATTTCAGCAGCTGAAATTTTGTGCAAAAAAAAAAAAAAAAGTCTGAGATACAATTGAATAACACGTAACTTGTTTTCATGGTCTTTGTTGTTTGCTATAATATCCTGAGGAACAGCCGAGTCGGTATAGACCGGCAGGTGCCACAGCCCAGACTCAGTCACCACACTTAGCAGCAGCCCAAGGCCACTACTAGCAGGCAGACATGGAGCGGCCCACACTGTTCCCAAGAGTGCACAACGCACTCTAAATGTAAAAGAGGGACAGCAACCTCACAGGGACAACCTCAGAGCAACATTCATTGAACTTAAGGAGAGTGAACTTAACTCAAGCAGTGCATTATGGGAATTTATGTAAATCTAAAGGGCTTCTCTTATAATCATATTCCTGAGGAGGAGCCTCACATAAGTCCTCCCAGGTCGTCTCACTACTTATAGTGCACCATGGAGCAAGGTCCAATGACTCCATCAGCCTTCTTGTGCTTAAGTTCCTTAACTTTGCTCCTGTCCATGTTCAGACAAATCTCAAACTTTTTCACAACTCTTGTCATAGATGGAATGGAGCTGCAATATCAGGCACAAGCCATGGACAGGAGTGGCACTGTTTTTTGAAGTATGCAACCATGTTTCTCTAAACCTAAACAACCTTTTAAAGATCTATCAATGCTCAGACTAAGCTCTGACAAAGGTGTCCCTTTAAGTGATCTCAGTGATGTGTGCTACCATTACCATATGATGGCCAGCAAGGGGCAGCCTGTGCATCACTGAAGACCATGCTTCTGGAGGTTGCCTTCCGACTTATAAAAGCCTACCTGGCAGCCATTTTGAAAAATTGACCAATAGGAACTTAAGGAATTTGCATAATTTCCCAGAGTCCTTTGCCGGAATTCTCTCTCTAAGCTTATTGAATGGTGGAAAGAATAACACGTTTTCACGACGGTTGCAATAATTGAAACCGAGCTGCTGTACTAAGTACCACCCTAGACGGGAGTGGTGCTGTTTGTTCGCAGCCATGTTTCTCTAAATCTAAACAACCACCTTAAAGATCACTTTAAAGATCTATAGGTGCTCTGGTAAACGGTGATCTGTGCTACCATTAGCAGCCGAGAGCTAATTGATGGCCAGCCAGCATTGATCCCGGCAGTCGGTGATCTGTGCTACCATTACCAGCTGAGTGAGGGCCAGCTGGAATCACAGGGCATCATGCCTCTACAGCCTAGCTTCTAACATGGACCGCCTACCTGGCAGCCATTTTGAAAAATTGACCAATAGGAAAGGGATAATTTGCATAATTACCCAGAATCCTTTGCTGGAACTCTCCCTAAGCTTAATGAACATTGAAAATAATAAATCAAATGAAGCAAAATCCAAGAAAATGGCTAAAAAACTGGTCTGTGCAGTTGATGGGCGGAGCCTCCTGATTCGGTCTTCTTCCGGCACGCTCTCCGGGTCGGGATTTCAGCAGCTGAAATTTTGTGCAAAAAAAAAAAAAAAACTCTGAGATACAATTGAATAACACGTAACTTGTTTTCATGGTCTTTGTTGTTTGCTATAATATCCTGAGGAACAGCCGAGCCGGTATAGACCGGCAGGTGCCACAGCCCAGACTCAGTCACCACACTTAGCAGCAGCCCAAGGCCACTACTAGCAGGCAGACATGGAGCGGGCCACACTGTTCCCAAGAGTGCACAACGCACTCTAAATGTAAAAGAGGGACAGCAACCTCACAGGGACAACCTCAGAGCAACATTCATTGAACTTAAGGAGAGTGAACTTAACTCAAGCAGTGCATTATGGGAATTTATGTAAATCTAAAGGGCTTCTCTTATAATCATATTCCTGAGGAGGAGCCTCACATAAGTCCTCCCAGGTCGTCTCACTACTTATAGTGCACCATGGAGCAAGGTCCAATGACTCCATCAGCCTTCTTGTGCTTAAGTTCCTTAACTTTGCTCCTGTCCATGTTCAGACAAATCTCAAACTTTTTCACAACTCCTGTCATAGATGGAATGGAGCTGCAATATCAGGCACAAGCCATGGACAGGAGTGGCACTGTTTTTTGAAGTATGCAACCATGTTTCTCTAAATCTAAACAACCCTTTAAAGATCTATCAATGCTCAGACTAAGCTCTGACAAAGGTGTCCCTTTAAGTGATCTCAGTGATGTGTGCTACCATTACCATATGATGGCCAGCAAGGGGCAGCCTGTGCATCACTGAAGACCATGCTTCTGGAGGTTGCCTTCCGACTTATAAAAGCCTACCTGGCAGCCATTTTGAAAAATTGACCAATAGGAACTTAAGGAATTTGCATAATTTCCCAGAGTCCTTTGCCGGAATTCTCTCTCTAAGCTTATTGAATGGTGGAAAGAATAACACGTTTTCACGACGGTTGCAATAAGTGAAACCGAGCTGCTGTACTAAGTACCACCCATAGACTGGAGTGGTGCTGTTTGTTCGCAGCCATGTTTCTCTAAATCTAAACAACCACCTTAAAGATCACTTTAAAGATCTATAGGTGCTCTGGAAAACGGTGATCTGTGCTACCATTAGCAGCCGAGAGCTAATTGATGGCCAGCCAGCATTGATCCCGGCAGTCGGTGATCTGTGCTACCATTACCAGCTGAGTGAGGGCCAGCTGGAATCACAGGGCATCATGCCTCTACAGCCTAGCTTCTAACATGGACCGCCTACCTGGCAGCCATTTTGAAAAATTGACCAATAGGAAAGGGATAATTTGCATAATTACCCAGAATCCTTTGCTGGAACTCTCCCTAAGCTTAATGAACATTGGAAATAATAAATCAAATGAAGCAAAATCCAAGAAAATGGCTAAAAAACTGGTCTGTGCAGTTGATGGGCGGAGCCTCCTGATTCGGTCTTCTTCCGGCACGCTCTCCAGGTCGGGATTTCAGCAGCTGAAATTTTGTGCAAAAAAAAAAAAACAGTCTGAGATACAATTGAATAACACGTAACTTGTTTTCATGGTCTTTGTTGTTTGCTATAATATCCTGAGGAACAGCCGAGCCGGTATAGACCGGCAGGTGCCACAGCCCAGACTCAGTCACCACACTTAGCAGCAGCCCAAGGCCACTACTAGCAGGCAGACATGGAGCGGGCCACACTGTTCCCAAGAGTGCACAACGCACTCTAAATGTAAAAGAGGGACAGCAACCTCACAGGGACAACCTCAGAGCAACATTCATTGAACTTAAGGAGAGTGAACTTAACTCAAGCAGTGCATTATGGGAATTTATGTAAATCTAAAGGGCTTCTCTTATAATCATATTCCTGAGGAGGAGCCTCACATAAGTCCTCCCAGGTCGTCTCACTACTTATAGTGCACCATGGAGCAAGGCCCAATGACTCCATCAGCCTTCTTGTGCTTAAGTTCCTTAACTTTGCTCCTGTCCATGTTCAGACAAATCTCAAACTTTTTCACAACTCCTGTCATAGATGGAATGGAGCTGCAATATCAGGCACAAGCCATGGACAGGAGTGGCACTGTTTTTTGAAGTATGCAACCATGTTTCTCTAAACCTAAACAACCCTTTAAAGATCTATCAATGCTCAGACTAAGCTCTGACAAAGGTGTCCCTTTAAGTGATCTCAGTGATGTGTGCTACCATTACCATATGATGGCCAGCAAGGGGCAGCCTGTGCATCACTGAAGACCATGCTTCTGGAGGTTGCCTTCCGACTTATAAAAGCCTACCTGGCAGCCATTTTGAAAAATTGACCAATAGGAACTTAAGGAATTTGCATAATTTCCCAGAGTCCTTTGCCGGAATTCTCTCTCTAAGCTTATTGAATGGTGGAAAGAATAACACGTTTTCACGACGGTTGCAATAAGTGAAACCGAGCTGCTGTACTAAGTACCACCCATAGACCGGAGTGGTGCTGTTTGTTCGCAGCCATGTTTCTCTAAATCTAAACAACCACCTTAAAGATCACTTTAAAGATCTATAGGTGCTCTGGAAAACGGTGATCTGTGCTACCATTAGCAGCCGAGAGCTAATTGATGGCCAGCCAGCATTGATCCCGGCAGTCGGTGATCTGTGCTACCATTACCAGCTGAGTGAGGGCCAGCTGGAATCACAGGGCATCATGCCTCTACAGCCTAGCTTCTAACATGGACCGCCTACCTGGCAGCCATTTTGAAAAATTGACCAATAGGAAAGGGATAATTTGCATAATTACCCAGAATCCTTTGCTGGAACTCTCCCTAAGCTTAATGAACATTGGAAATAATAAATCAAATGAAGCAAAATCCAAGAAAATGGCTAAAAAACTGGTCTGTGCAGTTGATGGGCGGAGCCTCCTGATTCGGTCTTCTTCCGGCACGCTCTCCGGGTCGGGATTTCAGCAGCTGAAATTTTGTGCAAAAAAAAAAAAAAAGTCTGAGATACAATTGAATAACACGTAACTTGTTTTCATGGTCTTTGTTGTTTGCTATAATATCCTGAGGAACAGCCGAGCCGGTATAGACCGGCAGGTGCCACAGCCCAGACTCAGTCACCACACTTAGCAGCAGCCCAAGGCCACTACTAGCAGGCAGACATGGAGCGGGCCACACTGTTCCCAAGAGTGCACAACGCACTCTAAATGTAAAAGAGGGACAGCAACCTCACAGGGACAACCTCAGAGCAACATTCATTGAACTTAAGGAGAGTGAACTTAACTCAAGCAGTGCATTATGGCAATTTATGTAAATCTAAAGGGCTTCTCTTATAATCATATTCCTGAGGAGGAGCCTCACATAAGTCCTCCCAGGTCGTCTCACTACTTATAGTGCACCATGGAGCAAGGCCCAATGACTCCATCAGCCTTCTTGTGCTTAAGTTCCTTAACTTTGCTCCTGTCCATGTTCAGACAAATCTCAAACTTTTTCACAACTCCTGTCATAGATGGAATGGAGCTGCAATATCAGGCACAAGCCATGGACAGGAGTGGCACTGTTTTTTGAAGTATGCAACCATGTTTCTCTAAACCTAAACAACCCTTTAAAGATCTATCAATGCTCAGACTAAGCTCTGACAAAGGTGTCCCTTTAAGTGATCTCAGTGATGTGTGCTACCATTACCATATGATGGCCAGCAAGGGGCAGCCTGTGCATCACTGAAGACCATGCTTCTGGAGGTTGCCTTCCGACTTATAAAAGCCTACCTGGCAGCCATTTTGAAAAATTGACCAATAGGAACTTAAGGAATTTGCATAATTTCCCAGAGTCCTTTGCCGGAATTCTCTCTCTAAGCTTATTGAATGGTGGAAAGAATAACACGTTTTCACGACGGTTGCAATAAGTGAAACCGAGCTGCTGTACTAAGTACCACCCATAGACCGGAGTGGTGCTGTTTGTTCGCAGCCATGTTTCTCTAAATCTAAACAACCACCTTAAAGATCACTTTAAAGATCTATAGGTGCTCTGGAAAACGGTGATCTGTGCTACCATTAGCAGCCGAGAGCTAATTGATGGCCAGCCAGCATTGATCCCGGCAGTCGGTGATCTGTGCTACCATTACCAGCTGAGTGAGGGCCAGCTGGAATCACAGGGCATCATGCCTCTACAGCCTAGCTTCTAACATGGACCGCCTACCTGGCAGCCATTTTGAAAAATTGACCAATAGGAAAGGGATAATTTGCATAATTACCCAGAATCCTTTGCTGGAACTCTCCCTAAGCTTAATGAACATTGAAAATAATAAATCAAATGAAGCAAAATCCAAGAAAATGGCTAAAAAACTGGTCTGTGCAGTTGATGGGCGGAGCCTCCTGATTCGGTCTTCTTCCGGCACGCTCTCCGGGTCGGGATTTCAGCAGCTGAAATTTTGTGCAAAAAAAAAAAAAAGTCTGAGATACAATTGAATAACACGTAACTTGTTTTCATGGTCTTTGTTGTTTGCTATAATATCCTGAGGAACAGCCGAGCCGGTATAGACCGGCAGGTGCCACAGCCCAGACTCAGTCACCACACTTAGCAGCAGCCCAAGGCCACTACTAGCAGGCAGACATGGAGCGGGCCACACTGTTCCCAAGAGTGCACAACGCACTCTAAATGTAAAAGAGGGACAGCAACCTCACAGGGACAACCTCAGAGCAACATTCATTGAACTTAAGGAGAGTGAACTTAACTCAAGCAGTGCATTATGGGAATTTATGTAAATCTAAAGGGCTTCTCTTATAATCATATTCCTGAGGAGGAGCCTCACATAAGTCCTCCCAGGTCGTCTCACTACTTATAGTGCACCATGGAGCAAGGTCCAATGACTCCATCAGCCTTCTTGTGCTTAAGTTCCTTAACTTTGCTCCTGTCCATGTTCAGACAAATCTCAAACTTTTTCACAACTCCTGTCATAGATGGAATGGAGCTGCAATATCAGGCACAAGCCATGGACAGGAGTGGCACTGTTTTTTGAAGTATGCAACCATGTTTCTCTAAATCTAAACAACCCTTTAAAGATCTATCAATGCTCAGACTAAGCTCTGACAAAGGTGTCCCTTTAAGTGATCTCAGTGATGTGTGCTACCATTACCATATGATGGCCAGCAAGGGGCAGCCTGTGCATCACTGAAGACCATGCTTCTGGAGGTTGCCTTCCGACTTATAAAAGCCTACCTGGCAGCCATTTTGAAAAATTGACCAATAGGAACTTAAGGAATTTGCATAATTTCCCAGAGTCCTTTGCCGGAATTCTCTCTCTAAGCTTATTGAATGGTGGAAAGAATAACACGTTTTCACGACGGTTGCAATAAGTGAAACCGAGCTGCTGTACTAAGTACCACCCATAGACCGGAGTGGTGCTGTTTGTTCGCAGCCATGTTTCTCTAAATCTAAACAACCACCTTAAAGATCACTTTAAAGATCTATAGGTGCTCTGGAAAACGGTGATCTGTGCTACCATTAGCAGCCGAGAGCTAATTGATGGCCAGCCAGCATTGATCCCGGCAGTCGGTGATCTGTGCTACCATTACCAGCTGAGTGAGGGCCAGCTGGAATCACAGGGCATCATGCCTCTACAGCCTAGCTTCTAACATGGACCGCCTACCTGGCAGCCATTTTGAAAAATTGACCAATAGGAAAGGGATAATTTGCATAATTACCCAGAATCCTTTGCTGGAACTCTCCCTAAGCTTAATGAACATTGAAAATAATAAATCAAATGAAGCAAAATCCAAGAAAATGGCTAAAAAACTGGTCTGTGCAGTTGATGGGCGGAGCCTCCTGATTCGGTCTTCTTCCGGCACGCTCTCCGGGTCGGGATTTCAGCAGCTGAAATTTTGTGCAAAAAAAAAAAAAATAAGTCTGAGATACAATTGAATAACACGTAACCTGTTTTCATGGTCTTTGTTGTTTGCTATAATATCCTGAGGAACAGCCGAGCCGGTATAGACCGGCAGGTGCCACAGCCCAGACTCAGTCACCACACTTAGCAGCAGCCCAAGGCCACTACTAGCAGGCAGACATGGAGCGGGCCACACTGTTCCCAAGAGTGCACAACGCACTCTAAATGTAAAAGAGGGACAGCAACCTCACAGGGACAACCTCAGAGCAACATTCATTGAACTTAAGGAGAGTGAACTTAACTCAAGCAGTGCATTATGGGAATTTATGTAAATCTAAAGGGCTTCTCTTATAATCATATTCCTGAGGAGGAGCCTCACATAAGTCCTCCCAGGTCGTCTCACTACTTATAGTGCACCATGGAGCAAGGTCCAATGACTCCATCAGCCTTCTTGTGCTTAAGTTCCTTAACTTTGCTCCTGTCCATGTTCAGACAAATCTCAAACTTTTTCACAACTCCTGTCATAGATGGAATGGAGCTGCAATATCAGGCACAAGCCATGGACAGGAGTGGCACTGTTTTTTGAAGTATGCAACCATGTTTCTCTAAATCTAAACAACCCTTTAAAGATCTATCAATGCTCAGACTAAGCTCTGACAAAGGTGTCCCTTTAAGTGATCTCAGTGATGTGTGCTACCATTACCATATGATGGCCAGCAAGGGGCAGCCTGTGCATCACTGAAGACCATGCTTCTGGAGGTTGCCTTCCGACTTATAAAAGCCTACCTGGCAGCCATTTTGAAAAATTGACCAATAGGAACTTAAGGAATTTGCATAATTTCCCAGAGTCCTTTGCCGGAATTCTCTCTCTAAGCTTATTGAATGGTGGAAAGAATAACACGTTTTCACGACGGTTGCAATAAGTGAAACCGAGCTGCTGTACTAAGTACCACCCATAGACCGGAGTGGTGCTGTTTGTTCGCAGCCATGTTTCTCTAAATCTAAACAACCACCTTAAAGATCACTTTAAAGATCTATAGGTGCTCTGGTAAACGGTGATCTGTGCTACCATTAGCAGCCGAGAGCTAATTGATGGCCAGCCAGCATTGATCCCGGCAGTCGGTGATCTGTGCTACCATTACCAGCTGAGTGAGGGCCAGCTGGAATCACAGGGCATCATGCCTCTACAGCCTAGCTTCTAACATGGACCGCCTACCTGGCAGCCATTTTGAAAAATTGACCAATAGGAAAGGAATAATTTGCATAATTACCCAGAATCCTTTGCTGGAACTCTCCCTAAGCTTAATGAACATTGAAAATAATAAATCAAATGAAGCAAAATCCAAGAAAATGGCTAAAATCTGGTCTGTGCAGTTGATGGGCGGAGCCTCCTGATTCGGTCTTCTTCCGGTACGCTCTCCGGGTCGGGATTTCAGCAGCTGAAATTTTGTGCAAAAAAAAAAAAAAAATTCTCAGATACAATTGAATAACACGTAACTTGTTTTCATGGTCTTTGTTGTTTGCTATAATATCCTGAGGAACAGCCGAGCCGGTATAGACCGGCAGGTGCCACAGCCCAGACTCAGTCACCACACTTAGCAGCAGCCCAAGGCCACTACTAGCAGGCAGACATGGAGCGGGCCACACTGTTCCCAAGAGTGCACAACGCACTCTAAATGTAAAAGAGGGACAGCAACCTCACAGGGACAACCTCAGAGCAACATTCATTGAACTTAAGGAGAGTGAACTTAACTCAAGCAGTGCATTATGGGAATTTATGTAAATCTAAAGGGCTTCTCTTATAATCATATTCCTGAGGAGGAGCCTCACATAAGTCCTCCCAGGTCGTCTCACTACTTATAGTGCACCATGGAGCAAGGCCCAATGACTCCATCAGCCTTCTTGTGCTTAAGTTCCTTAACTTTGCTCCTGTCCATGTTCAGACAAATCTCAAACTTTTTCACAACTCCTGTCATAGATGGAATGGAGCTGCAATATCAGGCACAAGCCATGGACAGGAGTGGCACTGTTTTTTGAAGTATGCAACCATGTTTCTCTAAACCTAAACAACCCTTTAAAGATCTATCAATGCTCAGACTAAGCTCTGACAAAGGTGTCCCTTTAAGTGATCTCAGTGATGTGTGCTACCATTACCATATGATGGCCAGCAAGGGGCAGCCTGTGCATCACTGAAGACCATGCTTCTGGAGGTTGCCTTCCGACTTATAAAAGCCTACCTGGCAGCCATTTTGAAAAATTGACCAATAGGAACTTAAGGAATTTGCATAATTTCCCAGAGTCCTTTGCCGGAATTCTCTCTCTAAGCTTATTGAATGGTGGAAAGAATAACACGTTTTCACGACGGTTGCAATAAGTGAAACCGAGCTGCTGTACTAAGTACCACCCATAGACCGGAGTGGTGCTGTTTGTTCGCAGCCATGTTTCTCTAAATCTAAACAACCACCTTAAAGATCACTTTAAAGATCTATAGGTGCTCTGGAAAACGGTGATCTGTGCTACCATTAGCAGCCGAGAGCTAATTGATGGCCAGCCAGCATTGATCCCGGCAGTCGGTGATCTGTGCTACCATTACCAGCTGAGTGAGGGCCAGCTGGAATCACAGGGCATCATGCCTCTACAGCCTAGCTTCTAACATGGACCGCCTACCTGGCAGCCATTTTGAAAAATTGACCAATAGGAAAGGGATAATTTGCATAATTACCCAGAATCCTTTGCTGGAACTCTCCCTAAGCTTAATGAACATTGAAAATAATAAATCAAATGAAGCAAAATCCAAGAAAATGGCTAAAAAACTGGTCTGTGCAGTTGATGGGCGGAGCCTCCTGATTCGGTCTTCTTCCGGCACGCTCTCCGGGTCGGGATTTCAGCAGCTGAAATTTTGTGCAAAAAAAAAAAAAATAAGTCTGAGATACAATTGAATAACACGTAACCTGTTTTCATGGTCTTTGTTGTTTGCTATAATATCCTGAGGAACAGCCGAGCCGGTATAGACCGGCAGGTGCCACAGCCCAGACTCAGTCACCACACTTAGCAGCAGCCCAAGGCCACTACTAGCAGGCAGACATGGAGCGGGCCACACTGTTCCCAAGAGTGCACAACGCACTCTAAATGTAAAAGAGGGACAGCAACCTCACAGGGACAACCTCAGAGCAACATTCATTGAACTTAAGGAGAGTGAACTTAACTCAAGCAGTGCATTATGGGAATTTATGTAAATCTAAAGGGCTTCTCTTATAATCATATTCCTGAGGAGGAGCCTCACATAAGTCCTCCCAGGTCGTCTCACTACTTATAGTGCACCATGGAGCAAGGTCCAATGACTCCATCAGCCTTCTTGTGCTTAAGTTCCTTAACTTTGCTCCTGTCCATGTTCAGACAAATCTCAAACTTTTTCACAACTCCTGTCATAGATGGAATGGAGCTGCAATATCAGGCACAAGCCATGGACAGGAGTGGCACTGTTTTTTGAAGTATGCAACCATGTTTCTCTAAATCTAAACAACCCTTTAAAGATCTATCAATGCTCAGACTAAGCTCTGACAAAGGTGTCCCTTTAAGTGATCTCAGTGATGTGTGCTACCATTACCATATGATGGCCAGCAAGGGGCAGCCTGTGCATCACTGAAGACCATGCTTCTGGAGGTTGCCTTCCGACTTATAAAAGCCTACCTGGCAGCCATTTTGAAAAATTGACCAATAGGAACTTAAGGAATTTGCATAATTTCCCAGAGTCCTTTGCCGGAATTCTCTCTCTAAGCTTATTGAATGGTGGAAAGAATAACACGTTTTCACGACGGTTGCAATAAGTGAAACCGAGCTGCTGTACTAAGTACCACCCATAGACCGGAGTGGTGCTGTTTGTTCGCAGCCATGTTTCTCTAAATCTAAACAACCACCTTAAAGATCACTTTAAAGATCTATAGGTGCTCTGGTAAACGGTGATCTGTGCTACCATTAGCAGCCGAGAGCTAATTGATGGCCAGCCAGCATTGATCCCGGCAGTCGGTGATCTGTGCTACCATTACCAGCTGAGTGAGGGCCAGCTGGAATCACAGGGCATCATGCCTCTACAGCCTAGCTTCTAACATGGACCGCCTACCTGGCAGCCATTTTGAAAAATTGACCAATAGGAAAGGAATAATTTGCATAATTACCCAGAATCCTTTGCTGGAACTCTCCCTAAGCTTAATGAACATTGAAAATAATAAATCAAATGAAGCAAAATCCAAGAAAATGGCTAAAATCTGGTCTGTGCAGTTGATGGGCGGAGCCTCCTGATTCGGTCTTCTTCCGGTACGCTCTCCGGGTCGGGATTTCAGCAGCTGAAATTTTGTGCAAAAAAAAAAAAAAAATTCTCAGATACAATTGAATAACACGTAACTTGTTTTCATGGTCTTTGTTGTTTGCTATAATATCCTGAGGAACAGCCGAGCCGGTATAGACCGGCAGGTGCCACAGCCCAGACTCAGTCACCACACTTAGCAGCAGCCCAAGGCCACTACTAGCAGGCAGACATGGAGCGGGCCACACTGTTCCCAAGAGTGCACAACGCACTCTAAATGTAAAAGAGGGACAGCAACCTCACAGGGACAACCTCAGAGCAACATTCATTGAACTTAAGGAGAGTGAACTTAACTCAAGCAGTGCATTATGGGAATTTATGTAAATCTAAAGGGCTTCTCTTATAATCATATTCCTGAGGAGGAGCCTCACATAAGTCCTCCCAGGTCGTCTCACTACTTATAGTGCACCATGGAGCAAGGCCCAATGACTCCATCAGCCTTCTTGTGCTTAAGTTCCTTAACTTTGCTCCTGTCCATGTTCAGACAAATCTCAAACTTTTTCACAACTCCTGTCATAGATGGAATGGAGCTGCAATATCAGGCACAAGCCATGGACAGGAGTGGCACTGTTTTTTGAAGTATGCAACCATGTTTCTCTAAACCTAAACAACCCTTTAAAGATCTATCAATGCTCAGACTAAGCTCTGACAAAGGTGTCCCTTTAAGTGATCTCAGTGATGTGTGCTACCATTACCATATGATGGCCAGCAAGGGGCAGCCTGTGCATCACTGAAGACCATGCTTCTGGAGGTTGCCTTCCGACTTATAAAAGCCTACCTGGCAGCCATTTTGAAAAATTGACCAATAGGAACTTAAGGAATTTGCATAATTTCCCAGAGTCCTTTGCCGGAATTCTCTCTCTAAGCTTATTGAATGGTGGAAAGAATAACACGTTTTCACGACGGTTGCAATAAGTGAAACCGAGCTGCTGTACTAAGTACCACCCATAGACCGGAGTGGTGCTGTTTGTTCGCAGCCATGTTTCTCTAAATCTAAACAACCACCTTAAAGATCACTTTAAAGATCTATAGGTGCTCTGGTAAACGGTGATCTGTGCTACCATTAGCAGCCGAGAGCTAATTGATGGCCAGCCAGCATTGATCCCGGCAGTCGGTGATCTGTGCTACCATTACCAGCTGAGTGAGGGCCAGCTGGAATCACAGGGCATCATGCCTCTACAGCCTAGCTTCTAACATGGACCGCCTACCTGGCAGCCATTTTGAAAAATTGACCAATAGGAAAGGAATAATTTGCATAATTACCCAGAATCCTTTGCTGGAACTCTCCCTAAGCTTAATGAACATTGAAAATAATAAATCAAATGAAGCAAAATCCAAGAAAATGGCTAAAATCTGGTCTGTGCAGTTGATGGGCGGAGCCTCCTGATTCGGTCTTCTTCCGGTACGCTCTCCGGGTCGGGATTTCAGCAGCTGAAATTTTGTGCAAAAAAAAAAAAAAAATTCTCAGATACAATTGAATAACACGTAACTTGTTTTCATGGTCTTTGTTGTTTGCTATAATATCCTGAGGAACAGCCGAGCCGGTATAGACCGGCAGGTGCCACAGCCCAGACTCAGTCACCACACTTAGCAGCAGCCCAAGGCCACTACTAGCAGGCAGACATGGAGCGGGCCACACTGTTCCCAAGAGTGCACAACGCACTCTA
Source organism: Leptodactylus fuscus (assembly GCF_031893055.1). NCBI lineage: Eukaryota > Metazoa > Chordata > Amphibia > Anura > Leptodactylidae > Leptodactylus > Leptodactylus fuscus. The sequence goes on from NC_134274.1 coordinate 46,005,566, forward strand.
AATGTAAAAGAGGGACAGCAACCTCACAGGGACAACCTCAGAGCAACATTCATTGAACTTAAGGAGAGTGAACTTAACTCAAGCAGTGCATTATGGGAATTTATGTAAATCTAAAGGGCTTCTCTTATAATCATATTCCTGAGGAGGAGCCTCACATAAGTCCTCCCAGGTCGTCTCACTACTTATAGTGCACCATGGAGCAAGGCCCAATGACTCCATCAGCCTTCTTGTGCTTAAGTTCCTTAACTTTGCTCCTGTCCATGTTCAGACAAATCTCAAACTTTTTCACAACTCCTGTCATAGATGGAATGGAGCTGCAATATCAGGCACAAGCCATGGACAGGAGTGGCACTGTTTTTTGAAGTATGCAACCATGTTTCTCTAAACCTAAACAACCCTTTAAAGATCTATCAATGCTCAGACTAAGCTCTGACAAAGGTGTCCCTTTAAGTGATCTCAGTGATGTGTGCTACCATTACCATATGATGGCCAGCAAGGGGCAGCCTGTGCATCACTGAAGACCATGCTTCTGGAGGTTGCCTTCCGACTTATAAAAGCCTACCTGGCAGCCATTTTGAAAAATTGACCAATAGGAACTTAAGGAATTTGCATAATTTCCCAGAGTCCTTTGCCGGAATTCTCTCTCTAAGCTTATTGAATGGTGGAAAGAATAACACGTTTTCACGACGGTTGCAATAAGTGAAACCGAGCTGCTGTACTAAGTACCACCCATAGACCGGAGTGGTGCTGTTTGTTCGCAGCCATGTTTCTCTAAATCTAAACAACCACCTTAAAGATCACTTTAAAGATCTATAGGTGCTCTGGTAAACGGTGATCTGTGCTACCATTAGCAGCCGAGAGCTAATTGATGGCCAGCCAGCATTGATCCCGGCAGTCGGTGATCTGTGCTACCATTACCAGCTGAGTGAGGGCCAGCTGGAATCACAGGGCATCATGCCTCTACAGCCTAGCTTCTAACATGGACCGCCTACCTGGCAGCCATTTTGAAAAATTGACCAATAGGAAAGGGATAATTTGCATAATTACCCAGAATCCTTTGCTGGAACTCTCCCTAAGCTTAATGAACATTGGAAATAATAAATCAAATGAAGCAAAATCCAAGAAAATGGCTAAAAAACTGGTCTGTGCAGTTGATGGGCGGAGCCTCCTGATTCGGTCTTCTTCCGGCACGCTCTCCAGGTCGGGATTTCAGCAGCTGAAATTTTGTGCAAAAAAAAAAAAACAGTCTGAGATACAATTGAATAACACGTAACTTGTTTTCATGGTCTTTGTTGTTTGCTATAATATCCTGAGGAACAGCCGAGCCGGTATAGACCGGCAGGTGCCACAGCCCAGACTCAGTCACCACACTTAGCAGCAGCCCAAGGCCACTACTAGCAGGCAGACATGGAGCGGGCCACACTGTTCCCAAGAGTGCACAACGCACTCTAAATGTAAAAGAGGGACAGCAACCTCACAGGGACAACCTCAGAGCAACATTCATTGAACTTAAGGAGAGTGAACTTAACTCAAGCAGTGCATTATGGGAATTTATGTAAATCTAAAGGGCTTCTCTTATAATCATATTCCTGAGGAGGAGCCTCACATAAGTCCTCCCAGGTCGTCTCACTACTTATAGTGCACCATGGAGCAAGGCCCAATGACTCCATCAGCCTTCTTGTGCTTAAGTTCCTTAACTTTGCTCCTGTCCATGTTCAGACAAATCTCAAACTTTTTCACAACTCCTGTCATAGATGGAATGGAGCTGCAATATCAGGCACAAGCCATGGACAGGAGTGGCACTGTTTTTTGAAGTATGCAACCATGTTTCTCTAAACCTAAACAACCCTTTAAAGATCTATCAATGCTCAGACTAAGCTCTGACAAAGGTGTCCCTTTAAGTGATCTCAGTGATGTGTGCTACCATTACCATATGATGGCCAGCAAGGGGCAGCCTGTGCATCACTGAAGACCATGCTTCTGGAGGTTGCCTTCCGACTTATAAAAGCCTACCTGGCAGCCATTTTGAAAAATTGACCAATAGGAACTTAAGGAATTTGCATAATTTCCCAGAGTCCTTTGCCGGAATTCTCTCTCTAAGCTTATTGAATGGTGGAAAGAATAACACGTTTTCACGACGGTTGCAATAAGTGAAACCGAGCTGCTGTACTAAGTACCACCCATAGACCGGAGTGGTGCTGTTTGTTCGCAGCCATGTTTCTCTAAATCTAAACAACCACCTTAAAGATCACTTTAAAGATCTATAGGTGCTCTGGAAAACGGTGATCTGTGCTACCATTAGCAGCCGAGAGCTAATTGATGGCCAGCCAGCATTGATCCCGGCAGTCGGTGATCTGTGCTACCATTACCAGCTGAGTGAGGGCCAGCTGGAATCACAGGGCATCATGCCTCTACAGCCTAGCTTCTAACATGGACCGCCTACCTGGCAGCCATTTTGAAAAATTGACCAATAGGAAAGGGATAATTTGCATAATTACCCAGAATCCTTTGCTGGAACTCTCCCTAAGCTTAATGAACATTGGAAATAATAAATCAAATGAAGCAAAATCCAAGAAAATGGCTAAAAAACTGGTCTGTGCAGTTGATGGGCGGAGCCTCCTGATTCGGTCTTCTTCCGGCACGCTCTCCGGGTCGGGATTTCAGCAGCTGAAATTTTGTGCAAAAAAAAAAAAAAAAAGTCTGAGATACAATTGAATAACACGTAACTTGTTTTCATGGTCTTTGTTGTTTGCTATAATATCCTGAGGAACAGCCGAGCCGGTATAGACCGGCAGGTGCCACAGCCCAGACTCAGTCACCACACTTAGCAGCAGCCCAAGGCCACTACTAGCAGGCAGACATGGAGCGGGCCACACTGTTCCCAAGAGTGCACAACGCACTCTAAATGTAAAAGAGGGACAGCAACCTCACAGGGACAACCTCAGAGCAACATTCATTGAACTTAAGGAGAGTGAACTTAACTCAAGCAGTGCATTATGGCAATTTATGTAAATCTAAAGGGCTTCTCTTATAATCATATTCCTGAGGAGGAGCCTCACATAAGTCCTCCCAGGTCGTCTCACTACTTATAGTGCACCATGGAGCAAGGCCCAATGACTCCATCAGCCTTCTTGTGCTTAAGTTCCTTAACTTTGCTCCTGTCCATGTTCAGACAAATCTCAAACTTTTTCACAACTCCTGTCATAGATGGAATGGAGCTGCAATATCAGGCACAAGCCATGGACAGGAGTGGCACTGTTTTTTGAAGTATGCAACCATGTTTCTCTAAACCTAAACAACCCTTTAAAGATCTATCAATGCTCAGACTAAGCTCTGACAAAGGTGTCCCTTTAAGTGATCTCAGTGATGTGTGCTACCATTACCATATGATGGCCAGCAAGGGGCAGCCTGTGCATCACTGAAGACCATGCTTCTGGAGGTTGCCTTCCGACTTATAAAAGCCTACCTGGCAGCCATTTTGAAAAATTGACCAATAGGAACTTAAGGAATTTGCATAATTTCCCAGAGTCCTTTGCCGGAATTCTCTCTCTAAGCTTATTGAATGGTGGAAAGAATAACACGTTTTCACGACGGTTGCAATAAGTGAAACCGAGCTGCTGTACTAAGTACCACCCATAGACCGGAGTGGTGCTGTTTGTTCGCAGCCATGTTTCTCTAAATCTAAACAACCACCTTAAAGATCACTTTAAAGATCTATAGGTGCTCTGGTAAACGGTGATCTGTGCTACCATTAGCAGCCGAGAGCTAATTGATGGCCAGCCAGCATTGATCCCGGCAGTCGGTGATCTGTGCTACCATTACCAGCTGAGTGAGGGTCAGCTGGAATCACAGGGCATCATGCCTCTACAGCCTAGCTTCTAACATGGACCGCCTACCTGGCAGCCATTTTGAAAAATTGACCAATAGGAAAGGGATAATTTGCATAATTACCCAGAATCCTTTGCTGGAACTCTCCCTAAGCTTAATGAACATTGAAAATAATAAATCAAATGAAGCAAAATCCAAGAAAATGGCTAAAAAACTGGTCTGTGCAGTTGATGGGCGGAGCCTCCTGATTCAGTCTTCTTCCGGCACGCTCTCCGGGTCGGGATTTCAGCAGCTGAAATTTTGTGCAAAAAAAAAAAAAAAAGTCTGAGATACAATTGAATAACACGTAACTTGTTTTCATGGTCTTTGTTGTTTGCTATAATATCCTGAGGAACAGCCGAGCCGGTATAGACCGGCAGGTGCCACAGCCCAGACTCAGTCACCACACTTAGCAGCAGCCCAAGGCCACTACTAGCAGGCAGACATGGAGCGGGCCACACTGTTCCCAAGAGTGCACAACGCACTCTAAATGTAAAAGAGGGACAGCAACCTCACAGGGACAACCTCAGAGCAACATTCATTGAACTTAAGGAGAGTGAACTTAACTCAAGCAGTGCATTATGGGAATTTATGTAAATCTAAAGGGCTTCTCTTATAATCATATTCCTGAGGAGGAGCCTCACATAAGTCCTCCCAGGTCGTCTCACTACTTATAGTGCACCATGGAGCAAGGTCCAATGACTCCATCAGCCTTCTTGTGCTTAAGTTCCTTAACTTTGCTCCTGTCCATGTTCAGACAAATCTCAAACTTTTTCACAACTCTTGTCATAGATGGAATGGAGCTGCAATATCAGGCACAAGCCATGGACAGGAGTGGCACTGTTTTTTGAAGTATGCAACCATGTTTCTCTAAACCTAAACAACCCTTTAAAGATCTATCAATGCTCAGACTAAGCTCTGACAAAGGTGTCCCTTTAAGTGATCTCAGTGATGTGTGCTACCATTACCATATGATGGCCAGCAAGGGACAGCCTGTGCATCACTGAAGACCATGCTTCTGGAGGTAGCCTTCCGACTTATAAAAGCCTACCTGGCAGCCATTTTGAAAAATTGACCAATAGGAACTTAAGGAATTTGCATAATTTCCCAGAGTCCTTTGCCGGAATTCTCTCTCTAAGCTTATTGAATGGTGGAAAGAATAACACGTTTTCACGACGGTTGCAATAATTGAAACTGAGCTGCTGTACTAAGTACCACCCTAGACCGGAGTGGTGCTGTTTGTTCGGAGCCATGTTTCTCTAAATCTAAACAACCACCTTAAAGATCACTTTAAAGATCTATAGGTGCTCTGGTAAACGGTGATCTGTGCTACCATTAGCAGCCGAGAGCTAATTGATGGCCAGCCAGCATTGATCCCGGCAGTCGGTGATCTGTGCTACCATTACCAGCTGAGTGAGGGCCAGCTGGAATCACAGGGCATCATGCCTCTACAGCCTAGCTTCTAACATGGACCGCCTACCTGGCAGCCATTTTGAAAAATTGACCAATAGGAAAGGGATAATTTGCATAATTACCCAGAATCCTTTGCTGGAACTCTCCCTAAGCTTAATGAACATTGAAAATAATAAATCAAATGAAGCAAAATCCAAGAAAATGGCTAAAAAACTGGTCTGTGCAGTTGATGGGCGGAGCCTCCTGATTCAGTCTTCTTCCGGCACGCTCTCCGGGTCGGGATTTCAGCAGCTGAAATTTTGTGCAAAAAAAAAAAAAAAAGTCTGAGATACAATTGAATAACACGTAACTTGTTTTCATGGTCTTTGTTGTTTGCTATAATATCCTGAGGAACAGCCGAGCCGGTATAGACCGGCAGGTGCCACAGCCCAGACTCAGTCACCACACTTAGCAGCAGCCCAAGGCCACTACTAGCAGGCAGACATGGAGCGGGCCACACTGTTCCCAAGAGTGCACAACGCACTCTAAATGTAAAAGAGGGACAGCAACCTCACAGGGACAACCTCAGAGCAACATTCATTGAACTTAAGGAGAGTGAACTTAACTCAAGCAGTGCATTATGGGAATTTATGTAAATCTAAAGGGCTTCTCTTATAATCATATTCCTGAGGAGGAGCCTCACATAAGTCCTCCCAGGTCGTCTCACTACTTATAGTGCACCATGGAGCAAGGTCCAATGACTCCATCAGCCTTCTTGTGCTTAAGTTCCTTAACTTTGCTCCTGTCCATGTTCAGACAAATCTCAAACTTTTTCACAACTCTTGTCATAGATGGAATGGAGCTGCAATATCAGGCACAAGCCATGGACAGGAGTGGCACTGTTTTTTGAAGTATGCAACCATGTTTCTCTAAACCTAAACAACCCTTTAAAGATCTATCAATGCTCAGACTAAGCTCTGACAAAGGTGTCCCTTTAAGTGATCTCAGTGATGTGTGCTACCATTACCATATGATGGCCAGCAAGGGACAGCCTGTGCATCACTGAAGACCATGCTTCTGGAGGTAGCCTTCCGACTTATAAAAGCCTACCTGGCAGCCATTTTGAAAAATTGACCAATAGGAACTTAAGGAATTTGCATAATTTCCCAGAGTCCTTTGCCGGAATTCTCTCTCTAAGCTTATTGAATGGTGGAAAGAATAACACGTTTTCACGACGGTTGCAATAAGTGAAACCGAGCTGCTGTACTAAGTACCACCCATAGACCGGAGTGGTGCTGTTTGTTCGCAGCCATGTTTCTCTAAATCTAAACAACCACCTTAAAGATCACTTTAAAGATCTATAGGTGCTCTGGTAAACGGTGATCTGTGCTACCATTAGCAGCCGAGAGCTAATTGATGGCCAGCCAGCATTGATCCCGGCAGTCGGTGATCTGTGCTACCATTACCAGCTGAGTGAGGGTCAGCTGGAATCACAGGGCATCATGCCTCTACAGCCTAGCTTCTAACATGGACCGCCTACCTGGCAGCCATTTTGAAAAATTGACCAATAGGAAAGGGATAATTTGCATAATTACCCAGAATCCTTTGCTGGAACTCTCCCTAAGCTTAATGAACATTGGAAATAATAAATCAAATGAAGCAAAATCCAAGAAAATGGCTAAAAAACTGGTCTGTGTAGTTGATGGGCGGAGCCTCCTGATTCGGTCTTCTTCCGGCACGCTCTCCGGGTCGGGATTTCAGCAGCTGAAATTTTGTGCAAAAAAAAAAAAAAAAAGTCTGAGATACAATTGAATAACACGTAACTTGTTTTCATGGTCTTTGTTGTTTGCTATAATATCCTGAGGAACAGCCGAGCCGGTATAGACCGGCAGGTGCCACAGCCCAGACTCAGTCACCACGCTTAGCAGCAGCCCAAGGCCACTACTAGCAGGCAGACATGGAGCGGGCCACACTGTTCCCAAGAGTGCACAACGCACTCTAAATGTAAAAGAGGGACAGCAACCTCACAGGGACAACCTCAGAGCAACATTCATTGAACTTAAGGAGAGTGAACTTAACTCAAGCAGTGCATTATGGCAATTTATGTAAATCTAAAGGGCTTCTCTTATAATCATATTCCTGAGGAGGAGCCTCACATAAGTCCTCCCAGGTCGTCTCACTACTTATAGTGCACCATGGAGCAAGGCCCAATGACTCCATCAGCCTTCTTGTGCTTAAGTTCCTTAACTTTGCTCCTGTCCATGTTCAGACAAATCTCAAACTTTTTCACAACTCCTGTCATAGATGGAATGGAGCTGCAATATCAGGCACAAGCCATGGACAGGAGTGGCACTGTTTTTTGAAGTATGCAACCATGTTTCTCTAAACCTAAACAACCCTTTAAAGATCTATCAATGCTCAGACTAAGCTCTGACAAAGGTGTCCCTTTAAGTGATCTCAGTGATGTGTGCTACCATTACCATATGATGGCCAGCAAGGGGCAGCCTGTGCATCACTGAAGACCATGCTTCTGGAGGTTGCCTTCCGACTTATAAAAGCCTACCTGGCAGCCATTTTGAAAAATTGACCAATAGGAACTTAAGGAATTTGCATAATTTCCCAGAGTCCTTTGCCGGAATTCTCTCTCTAAGCTTATTGAATGGTGGAAAGAATAACACGTTTTCACGACGGTTGCAATAAGTGAAACCGAGCTGCTGTACTAAGTACCACCCATAGACCGGAGTGGTGCTGTTTGTTCGCAGCCATGTTTCTCTAAATCTAAACAACCACCTTAAAGATCACTTTAAAGATCTATAGGTGCTCTGGTAAACGGTGATCTGTGCTACCATTAGCAGCCGAGAGCTAATTGATGGCCAGCCAGCATTGATCCCGGCAGTCGGTGATCTGTGCTACCATTACCAGCTGAGTGAGGGTCAGCTGGAATCACAGGGCATCATGCCTCTACAGCCTAGCTTCTAACATGGACCGCCTACCTGGCAGCCATTTTGAAAAATTGACCAATAGGAAAGGGATAATTTGCATAATTACCCAGAATCCTTTGCTGGAACTCTCCCTAAGCTTAATGAACATTGAAAATAATAAATCAAATGAAGCAAAATCCAAGAAAATGGCTAAAAAACTGGTCTGTGCAGTTGATGGGCGGAGCCTCCTGATTCAGTCTTCTTCCGGCACGCTCTCCGGGTCGGGATTTCAGCAGCTGAAATTTTGTGCAAAAAAAAAAAAAAAAGTCTGAGATACAATTGAATAACACGTAACTTGTTTTCATGGTCTTTGTTGTTTGCTATAATATCCTGAGGAACAGCCGAGCCGGTATAGACCGGCAGGTGCCACAGCCCAGACTCAGTCACCACACTTAGCAGCAGCCCAAGGCCACTACTAGCAGGCAGACATGGAGCGGGCCACACTGTTCCCAAGAGTGCACAACGCACTCTAAATGTAAAAGAGGGACAGCAACCTCACAGGGACAACCTCAGAGCAACATTCATTGAACTTAAGGAGAGTGAACTTAACTCAAGCAGTGCATTATGGGAATTTATGTAAATCTAAAGGGCTTCTCTTATAATCATATTCCTGAGGAGGAGCCTCACATAAGTCCTCCCAGGTCGTCTCACTACTTATAGTGCACCATGGAGCAAGGTCCAATGACTCCATCAGCCTTCTTGTGCTTAAGTTCCTTAACTTTGCTCCTGTCCATGTTCAGACAAATCTCAAACTTTTTCACAACTCTTGTCATAGATGGAATGGAGCTGCAATATCAGGCACAAGCCATGGACAGGAGTGGCACTGTTTTTTGAAGTATGCAACCATGTTTCTCTAAACCTAAACAACCCTTTAAAGATCTATCAATGCTCAGACTAAGCTCTGACAAAGGTGTCCCTTTAAGTGATCTCAGTGATGTGTGCTACCATTACCATATGATGGCCAGCAAGGGACAGCCTGTGCATCACTGAAGACCATGCTTCTGGAGGTAGCCTTCCGACTTATAAAAGCCTACCTGGCAGCCATTTTGAAAAATTGACCAATAGGAACTTAAGGAATTTGCATAATTTCCCAGAGTCCTTTGCCGGAATTCTCTCTCTAAGCTTATTGAATGGTGGAAAGAATAACACGTTTTCACGACGGTTGCAATAATTGAAACTGAGCTGCTGTACTAAGTACCACCCTAGACCGGAGTGGTGCTGTTTGTTCGGAGCCATGTTTCTCTAAATCTAAACAACCACCTTAAAGATCACTTTAAAGATCTATAGGTGCTCTGGTAAACGGTGATCTGTGCTACCATTAGCAGCCGAGAGCTAATTGATGGCCAGCCAGCATTGATCCCGGCAGTCGGTGATCTGTGCTACCATTACCAGCTGAGTGAGGGCCAGCTGGAATCACAGGGCATCATGCCTCTACAGCCTAGCTTCTAACATGGACCGCCTACCTGGCAGCCATTTTGAAAAATTGACCAATAGGAAAGGGATAATTTGCATAATTACCCAGAATCCTTTGCTGGAACTCTCCCTAAGCTTAATGAACATTGAAAATAATAAATCAAATGAAGCAAAATCCAAGAAAATGGCTAAAAAACTGGTCTGTGCAGTTGATGGGCGGAGCCTCCTGATTCAGTCTTCTTCCGGCACGCTCTCCGGGTCGGGATTTCAGCAGCTGAAATTTTGTGCAAAAAAAAAAAAAAAAAAAGTCTGAGATACAATTGAATAACACGTAACTTGTTTTCATGGTCTTTGTTGTTTGCTATAATATCCTGAGGAACAGCCGAGCCGGTATAGACCGGCAGGTGCCACAGCCCAGACTCAGTCACCACACTTAGCAGCAGCCCAAGGCCACTACTAGCAGGCAGACATGGAGCGGGCCACACTGTTCCCAAGAGTGCACAACGCACTCTAAATGTAAAAGAGGGACAGCAACCTCACAGGGACAACCTCAGAGCAACATTCATTGAACTTAAGGAGAGTGAACTTAACTCAAGCAGTGCATTATGGGAATTTATGTAAATCTAAAGGGCTTCTCTTATAATCATATTCCTGAGGAGGAGCCTCACATAAGTCCTCCCAGGTCGTCTCACTACTTATAGTGCACCATGGAGCAAGGTCCAATGACTCCATCAGCCTTCTTGTGCTTAAGTTCCTTAACTTTGCTCCTGTCCATGTTCAGACAAATCTCAAACTTTTTCACAACTCTTGTCATAGATGGAATGGAGCTGCAATATCAGGCACAAGCCATGGACAGGAGTGGCACTGTTTTTTGAAGTATGCAACCATGTTTCTCTAAACCTAAACAACCCTTTAAAGATCTATCAATGCTCAGACTAAGCTCTGACAAAGGTGTCCCTTTAAGTGATCTCAGTGATGTGTGCTACCATTACCATATGATGGCCAGCAAGGGACAGCCTGTGCATCACTGAAGACCATGCTTCTGGAGGTAGCCTTCCGACTTATAAAAGCCTACCTGGCAGCCATTTTGAAAAATTGACCAATAGGAACTTAAGGAATTTGCATAATTTCCCAGAGTCCTTTGCCGGAATTCTCTCTCTAAGCTTATTGAATGGTGGAAAGAATAACACGTTTTCACGACGGTTGCAATAAGTGAAACCGAGCTGCTGTACTAAGTACCACCCATAGACCGGAGTGGTGCTGTTTGTTCGCAGCCATGTTTCTCTAAATCTAAACAACCACCTTAAAGATCACTTTAAAGATCTATAGGTGCTCTGGTAAACGGTGATCTGTGCTACCATTAGCAGCCGAGAGCTAATTGATGGCCAGCCAGCATTGATCCCGGCAGTCGGTGATCTGTGCTACCATTACCAGCTGAGTGAGGGTCAGCTGGAATCACAGGGCATCATGCCTCTACAGCCTAGCTTCTAACATGGACCGCCTACCTGGCAGCCATTTTGAAAAATTGACCAATAGGAAAGGGATAATTTGCATAATTACCCAGAATCCTTTGCTGGAACTCTCCCTAAGCTTAATGAACATTGAAAATAATAAATCAAATGAAGCAAAATCCAAGAAAATGGCTAAAAAACTGGTCTGTGCAGTTGATGGGCGGAGCCTCCTGATTCAGTCTTCTTCCGGCACGCTCTCCGGGTCGGGATTTCAGCAGCTGAAATTTTGTGCAAAAAAAAAAAAAAAAAGTCTGAGATACAATTGAATAACACGTAACTTGTTTTCATGGTCTTTGTTGTTTGCTATAATATCCTGAGGAACAGCCGAGCCGGTATAGACCGGCAGGTGCCACAGCCCAGACTCAGTCACCACACTTAGCAGCAGCCCAAGGCCACTACTAGCAGGCAGACATGGAGCGGGCCACACTGTTCCCAAGAGTGCACAACGCACTCTAAATGTAAAAGAGGGACAGCAACCTCACAGGGACAACCTCAGAGCAACATTCATTGAACTTAAGGAGAGTGAACTTAACTCAAGCAGTGCATTATGGGAATTTATGTAAATCTAAAGGGCTTCTCTTATAATCATATTCCTGAGGAGGAGCCTCACATAAGTCCTCCCAGGTCGTCTCACTACTTATAGTGCACCATGGAGCAAGGTCCAATGACTCCATCAGCCTTCTTGTGCTTAAGTTCCTTAACTTTGCTCCTGTCCATGTTCAGACAAATCTCAAACTTTTTCACAACTCTTGTCATAGATGGAATGGAGCTGCAATATCAGGCACAAGCCATGGACAGGAGTGGCACTGTTTTTTGAAGTATGCAACCATGTTTCTCTAAACCTAAACAACCCTTTAAAGATCTATCAATGCTCAGACTAAGCTCTGACAAAGGTGTCCCTTTAAGTGATCTCAGTGATGTGTGCTACCATTACCATATGATGGCCAGCAAGGGACAGCCTGTGCATCACTGAAGACCATGCTTCTGGAGGTAGCCTTCCGACTTATAAAAGCCTACCTGGCAGCCATTTTGAAAAATTGACCAATAGGAACTTAAGGAATTTGCATAATTTCCCAGAGTCCTTTGCCGGAATTCTCTCTCTAAGCTTATTGAATGGTGGAAAGAATAACACGTTTTCACGACGGTTGCAATAATTGAAACTGAGCTGCTGTACTAAGTACCACCCTAGACCGGAGTGGTGCTGTTTGTTCGGAGCCATGTTTCTCTAAATCTAAACAACCACCTTAAAGATCACTTTAAAGATCTATAGGTGCTCTGGTAAACGGTGATCTGTGCTACCATTAGCAGCCGAGAGCTAATTGATGGCCAGCCAGCATTGATCCCGGCAGTCGGTGATCTGTGCTACCATTACCAGCTGAGTGAGGGCCAGCTGGAATCACAGGGCATCATGCCTCTACAGCCTAGCTTCTAACATGGACCGCCTACCTGGCAGCCATTTTGAAAAATTGACCAATAGGAAAGGGATAATTTGCATAATTACCCAGAATCCTTTGCTGGAACTCTCCCTAAGCTTAATGAACATTGAAAATAATAAATCAAATGAAGCAAAATCCAAGAAAATGGCTAAAAAACTGGTCTGTGCAGTTGATGGGCGGAGCCTCCTGATTCAGTCTTCTTCCGGCACGCTCTCCGGGTCGGGATTTCAGCAGCTGAAATTTTGTGCAAAAAAAAAAAAAAAAAAAGTCTGAGATACAATTGAATAACACGTAACTTGTTTTCATGGTCTTTGTTGTTTGCTATAATATCCTGAGGAACAGCCGAGCCGGTATAGACCGGCAGGTGCCACAGCCCAGACTCAGTCACCACACTTAGCAGCAGCCCAAGGCCACTACTAGCAGGCAGACATGGAGCGGGCCACACTGTTCCCAAGAGTGCACAACGCACTCTAAATGTAAAAGAGGGACAGCAACCTCACAGGGACAACCTCAGAGCAACATTCATTGAACTTAAGGAGAGTGAACTTAACTCAAGCAGTGCATTATGGGAATTTATGTAAATCTAAAGGGCTTCTCTTATAATCATATTCCTGAGGAGGAGCCTCACATAAGTCCTCCCAGGTCGTCTCACTACTTATAGTGCACCATGGAGCAAGGTCCAATGACTCCATCAGCCTTCTTGTGCTTAAGTTCCTTAACTTTGCTCCTGTCCATGTTCAGACAAATCTCAAACTTTTTCACAACTCTTGTCATAGATGGAATGGAGCTGCAATATCAGGCACAAGCCATGGACAGGAGTGGCACTGTTTTTTGAAGTATGCAACCATGTTTCTCTAAACCTAAACAACCCTTTAAAGATCTATCAATGCTCAGACTAAGCTCTGACAAAGGTGTCCCTTTAAGTGATCTCAGTGATGTGTGCTACCATTACCATATGATGGCCAGCAAGGGACAGCCTGTGCATCACTGAAGACCATGCTTCTGGAGGTAGCCTTCCGACTTATAAAAGCCTACCTGGCAGCCATTTTGAAAAATTGACCAATAGGAACTTAAGGAATTTGCATAATTTCCCAGAGTCCTTTGCCGGAATTCTCTCTCTAAGCTTATTGAATGGTGGAAAGAATAACACGTTTTCACGACGGTTGCAATAAGTGAAACCGAGCTGCTGTACTAAGTACCACCCATAGACCGGAGTGGTGCTGTTTGTTCGCAGCCATGTTTCTCTAAATCTAAACAACCACCTTAAAGATCACTTTAAAGATCTATAGGTGCTCTGGTAAACGGTGATCTGTGCTACCATTAGCAGCCGAGAGCTAATTGATGGCCAGCCAGCATTGATCCCGGCAGTCGGTGATCTGTGCTACCATTACCAGCTGAGTGAGGGTCAGCTGGAATCACAGGGCATCATGCCTCTACAGCCTAGCTTCTAACATGGACCGCCTACCTGGCAGCCATTTTGAAAAATTGACCAATAGGAAAGGGATAATTTGCATAATTACCCAGAATCCTTTGCTGGAACTCTCCCTAAGCTTAATGAACATTGAAAATAATAAATCAAATGAAGCAAAATCCAAGAAAATGGCTAAAAAACTGGTCTGTGCAGTTGATGGGCGGAGCCTCCTGATTCAGTCTTCTTCCGGCACGCTCTCCGGGTCGGGATTTCAGCAGCTGAAATTTTGTGCAAAAAAAAAAAAAAAAAGTCTGAGATACAATTGAATAACACGTAACTTGTTTTCATGGTCTTTGTTGTTTGCTATAATATCCTGAGGAACAGCCGAGCCGGTATAGACCGGCAGGTGCCACAGCCCAGACTCAGTCACCACACTTAGCAGCAGCCCAAGGCCACTACTAGCAGGCAGACATGGAGCGGGCCACACTGTTCCCAAGAGTGCACAACGCACTCTAAATGTAAAAGAGGGACAGCAACCTCACAGGGACAACCTCAGAGCAACATTCATTGAACTTAAGGAGAGTGAACTTAACTCAAGCAGTGCATTATGGGAATTTATGTAAATCTAAAGGGCTTCTCTTATAATCATATTCCTGAGGAGGAGCCTCACATAAGTCCTCCCAGGTCGTCTCACTACTTATAGTGCACCATGGAGCAAGGTCCAATGACTCCATCAGCCTTCTTGTGCTTAAGTTCCTTAACTTTGCTCCTGTCCATGTTCAGACAAATCTCAAACTTTTTCACAACTCTTGTCATAGATGGAATGGAGCTGCAATATCAGGCACAAGCCATGGACAGGAGTGGCACTGTTTTTTGAAGTATGCAACCATGTTTCTCTAAACCTAAACAACCCTTTAAAGATCTATCAATGCTCAGACTAAGCTCTGACAAAGGTGTCCCTTTAAGTGATCTCAGTGATGTGTGCTACCATTACCATATGATGGCCAGCAAGGGACAGCCTGTGCATCACTGAAGACCATGCTTCTGGAGGTAGCCTTCCGACTTATAAAAGCCTACCTGGCAGCCATTTTGAAAAATTGACCAATAGGAACTTAAGGAATTTGCATAATTTCCCAGAGTCCTTTGCCGGAATTCTCTCTCTAAGCTTATTGAATGGTGGAAAGAATAACACGTTTTCACGACGGTTGCAATAATTGAAACTGAGCTGCTGTACTAAGTACCACCCTAGACCGGAGTGGTGCTGTTTGTTCGGAGCCATGTTTCTCTAAATCTAAACAACCACCTTAAAGATCACTTTAAAGATCTATAGGTGCTCTGGTAAACGGTGATCTGTGCTACCATTAGCAGCCGAGAGCTAATTGATGGCCAGCCAGCATTGATCCCGGCAGTCGGTGATCTGTGCTACCATTACCAGCTGAGTGAGGGCCAGCTGGAATCACAGGGCATCATGCCTCTACAGCCTAGCTTCTAACATGGACCGCCTACCTGGCAGCCATTTTGAAAAATTGACCAATAGGAAAGGGATAATTTGCATAATTACCCAGAATCCTTTGCTGGAACTCTCCCTAAGCTTAATGAACATTGAAAATAATAAATCAAATGAAGCAAAATCCAAGAAAATGGCTAAAAAACTGGTCTGTGCAGTTGATGGGCGGAGCCTCCTGATTCAGTCTTCTTCCGGCACGCTCTCCGGGTCGGGATTTCAGCAGCTGAAATTTTGTGCAAAAAAAAAAAAAAAAAGTCTGAGATACAATTGAATAACACGTAACTTGTTTTCATGGTCTTTGTTGTTTGCTATAATATCCTGAGGAACAGCCGAGCCGGTATAGACCGGCAGGTGCCACAGCCCAGACTCAGTCACCACACTTAGCAGCAGCCCAAGGCCACTACTAGCAGGCAGACATGGAGCGGGCCACACTGTTCCCAAGAGTGCACAACGCACTCTAAATGTAAAAGAGGGACAGCAACCTCACAGGGACAACCTCAGAGCAACATTCATTGAACTTAAGGAGAGTGAACTTAACTCAAGCAGTGCATTATGGGAATTTATGTAAATCTAAAGGGCTTCTCTTATAATCATATTCCTGAGGAGGAGCCTCACATAAGTCCTCCCAGGTCGTCTCACTACTTATAGTGCACCATGGAGCAAGGTCCAATGACTCCATCAGCCTTCTTGTGCTTAAGTTCCTTAACTTTGCTCCTGTCCATGTTCAGACAAATCTCAAACTTTTTCACAACTCTTGTCATAGATGGAATGGAGCTGCAATATCAGGCACAAGCCATGGACAGGAGTGGCACTGTTTTTTGAAGTATGCAACCATGTTTCTCTAAACCTAAACAACCCTTTAAAGATCTATCAATGCTCAGACTAAGCTCTGACAAAGGTGTCCCTTTAAGTGATCTCAGTGATGTGTGCTACCATTACCATATGATGGCCAGCAAGGGACAGCCTGTGCATCACTGAAGACCATGCTTCTGGAGGTAGCCTTCCGACTTATAAAAGCCTACCTGGCAGCCATTTTGAAAAATTGACCAATAGGAACTTAAGGAATTTGCATAATTTCCCAGAGTCCTTTGCCGGAATTCTCTCTCTAAGCTTATTGAATGGTGGAAAGAATAACACGTTTTCACGACGGTTGCAATAATTGAAACTGAGCTGCTGTACTAAGTACCACCCTAGACCGGAGTGGTGCTGTTTGTTCGGAGCCATGTTTCTCTAAATCTAAACAACCACCTTAAAGATCACTTTAAAGATCTATAGGTGCTCTGGTAAACGGTGATCTGTGCTACCATTAGCAGCCGAGAGCTAATTGATGGCCAGCCAGCATTGATCCCGGCAGTCGGTGATCTGTGCTACCATTACCAGCTGAGTGAGGGCCAGCTGGAATCACAGGGCATCATGCCTCTACAGCCTAGCTTCTAACATGGACCGCCTACCTGGCAGCCATTTTGAAAAATTGACCAATAGGAAAGGGATAATTTGCATAATTACCCAGAATCCTTTGCTGGAACTCTCCCTAAGCTTAATGAACATTGAAAATAATAAATCAAATGAAGCAAAATCCAAGAAAATGGCTAAAAAACTGGTCTGTGCAGTTGATGGGCGGAGCCTCCTGATTCAGTCTTCTTCCGGCACGCTCTCCGGGTCGGGATTTCAGCAGCTGAAATTTTGTGCAAAAAAAAAAAAAAAAGTCTGAGATACAATTGAATAACACGTAACTTGTTTTCATGGTCTTTGTTGTTTGCTATAATATCCTGAGGAACAGCCGAGCCGGTATAGACCGGCAGGTGCCACAGCCCAGACTCAGTCACCACACTTAGCAGCAGCCCAAGGCCACTACTAGCAGGCAGACATGGAGCGGGCCACACTGTTCCCAAGAGTGCACAACGCACTCTAAATGTAAAAGAGGGACAGCAACCTCACAGGGACAACCTCAGAGCAACATTCATTGAACTTAAGGAGAGTGAACTTAACTCAAGCAGTGCATTATGGGAATTTATGTAAATCTAAAGGGCTTCTCTTATAATCATATTCCTGAGGAGGAGCCTCACATAAGTCCTCCCAGGTCGTCTCACTACTTATAGTGCACCATGGAGCAAGGTCCAATGACTCCATCAGCCTTCTTGTGCTTAAGTTCCTTAACTTTGCTCCTGTCCATGTTCAGACAAATCTCAAACTTTTTCACAACTCTTGTCATAGATGGAATGGAGCTGCAATATCAGGCACAAGCCATGGACAGGAGTGGCACTGTTTTTTGAAGTATGCAACCATGTTTCTCTAAACCTAAACAACCCTTTAAAGATCTATCAATGCTCAGACTAAGCTCTGACAAAGGTGTCCCTTTAAGTGATCTCAGTGATGTGTGCTACCATTACCATATGATGGCCAGCAAGGGACAGCCTGTGCATCACTGAAGACCATGCTTCTGGAGGTAGCCTTCCGACTTATAAAAGCCTACCTGGCAGCCATTTTGAAAAATTGACCAATAGGAACTTAAGGAATTTGCATAATTTCCCAGAGTCCTTTGCCGGAATTCTCTCTCTAAGCTTATTGAATGGTGGAAAGAATAACACGTTTTCACGACGGTTGCAATAAGTGAAACCGAGCTGCTGTACTAAGTACCACCCATAGACCGGAGTGGTGCTGTTTGTTCGCAGCCATGTTTCTCTAAATCTAAACAACCACCTTAAAGATCACTTTAAAGATCTATAGGTGCTCTGGTAAACGGTGATCTGTGCTACCATTAGCAGCCGAGAGCTAATTGATGGCCAGCCAGCATTGATCCCGGCAGTCGGTGATCTCATTACCAGCTGAGTGAGGGTCAGCTGGAATCACAGGGCATCATGCCTCTACAGCCTAGCTTCTAACATGGACCGCCTACCTGGCAGCCATTTTGAAAAATTGACCAATAGGAAAGGGATAATTTGCATAATTACCCAGAATCCTTTGCTGGAACTCTCCCTAAGCTTAATGAACATTGAAAATAATAAATCAAATGAAGCAAAATCCAAGAAAATGGCTAAAAAACTGGTCTGTGCAGTTGATGGGCGGAGCATCCTGATTCGGTCTTCTTCCGGCACGCTCTCTGGGTCGGGATTTCAGCAGCTGAAATTTTGTGCAAAAAAAAAAAAAAAGTCTGAGATACAATTGAATAACACGTAACTTGTTTTCATGGTCTTTGTTGTTTGCTATAATATCCTGAGGAACAGCCGAGCCGGTATAGACCGGCAGGTGCCACAGCCCAGACTCAGTCACCACACTTAGCAGCAGCCCAAGGCCACTACTAGCAGGCAGACATGGAGCGGGCCACACTGTTCCCAAGAGTGCACAACGCACTCTAAATGTAAAAGAGGGACAGCAACCTCACAGGGACAACCTCAGAGCAACATTCATTGAACTTAAGGAGAGTGAACTTAACTCAAGCAGTGCATTATGGGAATTTATGTAAATCTAAAGGGCTTCTCTTATAATCATATTCCTGAGGAGGAGCCTCACATAAGTCCTCCCAGGTCGTCTCACTACTTATAGTGCACCATGGAGCAAGGTCCAATGACTCCATCAGCCTTCTTGTGCTTAAGTTCCTTAACTTTGCTCCTGTCCATGTTCAGACAAATCTCAAACTTTTTCACAACTCTTGTCATAGATGGAATGGAGCTGCAATATCAGGCACAAGCCATGGACAGGAGTGGCACTGTTTTTTGAAGTATGCAACCATGTTTCTCTAAACCTAAACAACCTTTTAAAGATCTATCAATGCTCAGACTAAGCTCTGACAAAGGTGTCCCTTTAAGTGATCTCAGTGATGTGTGCTACCATTACCATATGATGGCCAGCAAGGGACAGCCTGTGCATCACTGAAGACCATGCTTCTGGAGGTAGCCTTCCGACTTATAAAAGCCTACCTGGCAGCCATTTTGAAAAATTGACCAATATGAACTTAAGGAATTTGCATAATTTCCCAGAGTCCTTTGCCGGAATTCTCTCTCTAAGCTTATTGAATGGTGGAAAGAATAACACGTTTTCACGACGGTTGCAATAATTGAAACTGAGCTGCTGTACTAAGTACCACCCTAGACCGGAGTGGTGCTGTTTGTTCGGAGCCATGTTTCTCTAAATCTAAACAACCACCTTAAAGATCACTTTAAAGATCTATAGGTGCTCTGGTAAACGGTGATCTGTGCTACCATTAGCAGCCGAGAGCTAATTGATGGCCAGCCAGCATTGATCCCGGCAGTCGGTGATCTGTGCTACCATTACCAGCTGAGTGAGGGCCAGCTGGAATCACAGGGCATCATGCCTCTACAGCCTAGCTTCTAACATGGACCGCCTACCTGGCAGCCATTTTGAAAAATTGACCAATAGGAAAGGGATAATTTGCATAATTACCCAGAATCCTTTGCTGGAACTCTCCCTAAGCTTAATGAACATTGAAAATAATAAATCAAATGAAGCAAAATCCAAGAAAATGGCTAAAAAACTGGTCTGTGCAGTTGATGGGCGGAGCCTCCTGATTCAGTCTTCTTCCGGCACGCTCTCCGGGTCGGGATTTCAGCAGCTGAAATTTTGTGCAAAAAAAAAAAAAAAAAGTCTGAGATACAATTGAATAACACGTAACTTGTTTTCATGGTCTTTGTTGTTTGCTATAATATCCTGAGGAACAGCCGAGCCGGTATAGACCGGCAGGTGCCACAGCCCAGACTCAGTCACCACACTTAGCAGCAGCCCAAGGCCACTACTAGCAGGCAGACATGGAGCGGGCCACACTGTTCCCAAGAGTGCACAACGCACTCTAAATGTAAAAGAGGGACAGCAACCTCACAGGGACAACCTCAGAGCAACATTCATTGAACTTAAGGAGAGTGAACTTAACTCAAGCAGTGCATTATGGGAATTTATGTAAATCTAAAGGGCTTCTCTTATAATCATATTCCTGAGGAGGAGCCTCACATAAGTCCTCCCAGGTCGTCTCACTACTTATAGTGCACCATGGAGCAAGGTCCAATGACTCCATCAGCCTTCTTGTGCTTAAGTTCCTTAACTTTGCTCCTGTCCATGTTCAGACAAATCTCAAACTTTTTCACAACTCTTGTCATAGATGGAATGGAGCTGCAATATCAGGCACAAGCCATGGACAGGAGTGGCACTGTTTTTTGAAGTATGCAACCATGTTTCTCTAAACCTAAACAACCCTTTAAAGATCTATCAATGCTCAGACTAAGCTCTGACAAAGGTGTCCCTTTAAGTGATCTCAGTGATGTGTGCTACCATTACCATATGATGGCCAGCAAGGGACAGCCTGTGCATCACTGAAGACCATGCTTCTGGAGGTAGCCTTCCGACTTATAAAAGCCTACCTGGCAGCCATTTTGAAAAATTGACCAATAGGAACTTAAGGAATTTGCATAATTTCCCAGAGTCCTTTGCCGGAATTCTCTCTCTAAGCTTATTGAATGGTGGAAAGAATAACACGTTTTCACGACGGTTGCAATAATTGAAACTGAGCTGCTGTACTAAGTACCACCCTAGACCGGAGTGGTGCTGTTTGTTCGGAGCCATGTTTCTCTAAATCTAAACAACCACCTTAAAGATCACTTTAAAGATCTATAGGTGCTCTGGTAAACGGTGATCTGTGCTACCATTAGCAGCCGAGAGCTAATTGATGGCCAGCCAGCATTGATCCCGGCAGTCGGTGATCTGTGCTACCATTACCAGCTGAGTGAGGGCCAGCTGGAATCACAGGGCATCATGCCTCTACAGCCTAGCTTCTAACATGGACCGCCTACCTGGCAGCCATTTTGAAAAATTGACCAATAGGAAAGGGATAATTTGCATAATTACCCAGAATCCTTTGCTGGAACTCTCCCTAAGCTTAATGAACATTGAAAATAATAAATCAAATGAAGCAAAATCCAAGAAAATGGCTAAAAAACTGGTCTGTGCAGTTGATGGGCGGAGCCTCCTGATTCGGTCTTCTTCCGGCACGCTCTCTGGGTCGGGAATTCAGCAGCTGAAATTTTGTGCAAAAAAAAAAAAAAAAGTCTGAGATACAATTGAATACCACGCAACTTGTTTTCATGGTCTTTGTTGTTTGCTATAATATCCTGAGGAACAGCCGAGCCGGTATAGACCGGCAGGTGCCACAGCCCAGACTCGGTCACCACACTTAGCAGCAGCCCAAGGCCACTACTAGCAGGCAGACATGGAGCGGGCCACACTGTTCCCAAGAGTGCACAACGCACTCTAAATGTAAAAGAGGGACAGCAACCTCACAGGGACAACCTCAGAGCAACATTCATTGAACTTAAGGAGAGTGAACTTAACTCAAGCAGTGCATTATGGGAATTTATGTAAATCTAAAGGGCTTCTCTTATAATCATATTCCTGAGGAGGAGCCTCACATAAGTCCTCCCAGGTCGTCTCACTACTTATAGTGCACCATGGAGCAAGGCCCAATGACTCCATCAGCCTTCTTGTGCTTAAGTTCCTTAACTTTGCTCCTGTCCATGTTCAGACAAATCTCAAACTTTTTCACAACTCCTGTCATAGATGGAATGGAGCTGCAATATCAGGCACAAGCCATGGACAGGAGTGGCACTGTTTTTTGAAGTATGCAACCATGTTTCTCTAAACCTAAACAACCCTTTAAAGATCTATCAATGCTCAGACTAAGCTCTGACAAAGGTGTCCCTTTAAGTGATCTCAGTGATGTGTGCTACCATTACCATATGATGGCCAGCAAGGGGCAGCCTGTGCATCACTGAAGACCATGCTTCTGGAGGTTGCCTTCCGACTTATAAAAGCCTACCTGGCAGCCATTTTGAAAAATTGACCAATAGGAACTTAAGGAATTTGCATAATTTCCCAGAGTCCTTTGCCGGAATTCTCTCTCTAAGCTTATTGAATGGTGGAAAGAATAACACGTTTTCACGACGGTTGCAATAAGTGAAACCGAGCTGCTGTACTAAGTACCACCCATAGACCGGAGTGGTGCTGTTTGTTCGCAGCCATGTTTCTCTAAATCTAAACAACCACCTTAAAGATCACTTTAAAGATCTATAGGTGCTCTGGTAAACGGTGATCTGTGCTACCATTAGCAGCCGAGAGCTAATTGATGGCCAGCCAGCATTGATCCCGGCAGTCGGTGATCTGTGCTACCATTACCAGCTGAGTGAGGGTCAGCTGGAATCACAGGGCATCATGCCTCTACAGCCTAGCTTCTAACATGGACCGCCTACCTGGCAGCCATTTTGAAAAATTGACCAATAGAAAAGGGATAATTTGCATAATTACCCAGAATCCTTTGCTGGAACTCTCCCTAAGCTTAATGAACATTGAAAATAATAAATCAAATGAAGCAAAATCCAAGAAAATGGCTAAAAAACTGGTCTGTGCAGTTGATGGGCGGAGCATCCTGATTCGGTCTTCTTCCGGCACGCTCTCTGGGTCGGGATTTCAGCAGCTGAAATTTTGTGCAAAAAAAAAAAAAAAGTCTGAGATACAATTGAATAACACGTAACTTGTTTTCATGGTCTTTGTTGTTTGCTATAATATCCTGAGGAACAGCCGAGCCGGTATAGACCGGCAGGTGCCACAGCCCAGACTCAGTCACCACACTTAGCAGCAGCCCAAGGCCACTACTAGCAGGCAGACATGGAGCGGGCCACACTGTTCCCAAGAGTGCACAACGCACTCTAAATGTAAAAGAGGGACAGCAACCTCACAGGGACAACCTCAGAGCAACATTCATTGAACTTAAGGAGAGTGAACTTAACTCAAGCAGTGCATTATGGGAATTTATGTAAATCTAAAGGGCTTCTCTTATAATCATATTCCTGAGGAGGAGCCTCACATAAGTCCTCCCAGGTCGTCTCACTACTTATAGTGCACCATGGAGCAAGGTCCAATGACTCCATCAGCCTTCTTGTGCTTAAGTTCCTTAACTTTGCTCCTGTCCATGTTCAGACAAATCTCAAACTTTTTCACAACTCTTGTCATAGATGGAATGGAGCTGCAATATCAGGCACAAGCCATGGACAGGAGTGGCACTGTTTTTTGAAGTATGCAACCATGTTTCTCTAAACCTAAACAACCCTTTAAAGATCTATCAATGCTCAGACTAAGCTCTGACAAAGGTGTCCCTTTAAGTGATCTCAGTGATGTGTGCTACCATTACCATATGATGGCCAGCAAGGGGCAGCCTGTGCATCACTGAAGACCATGCTTCTGGAGGTTGCCTTCCGACTTATAAAAGCCTACCTGGCAGCCATTTTGAAAAATTGACCAATAGGAACTTAAGGAATTTGCATAATTTCCCAGAGTCCTTTGCCGGAATTCTCTCTCTAAGCTTATTGAATGGTGGAAAGAATAACACGTTTTCACGACGGTTGCAATAAGTGAAACCGAGCTGCTGTACTAAGTACCACCCATAGACCGGAGTGGTGCTGTTTGTTCGCAGCCATGTTTCTCTAAATCTAAACAACCACCTTAAAGATCACTTTAAAGATCTATAGGTGCTCTGGAAAACGGTGATCTGTGCTACCATTAGCAGCCGAGAGCTAATTGATGGCCAGCCAGCATTGATCCCGGCAGTCGGTGATCTGTGCTACCATTACCAGCTGAGTGAGGGCCAGCTGGAATCACAGGGCATCATGCCTCTACAGCCTAGCTTCTAACATGGACCGCCTACCTGGCAGCCATTTTGAAAAATTGACCAATAGGAAAGGGATAATTTGCATAATTACCCAGAATCCTTTGCTGGAACTCTCCCTAAGCTTAATGAACATTGGAAATAATAAATCAAATGAAGCAAAATCCAAGAAAATGGCTAAAAAACTGGTCTGTGCAGTTGATGGGCGGAGCCTCCTGATTCGGTCTTCTTCCGGCACGCTCTCCGGGTCGGGATTTCAGCAGCTGAATTTTTGTGCAAAAAAAAAAAAAAAGTCTGAGATACAATTGAATAACACGTAACTTGTTTTCATGGTCTTTGTTGTTTGCTATAATATCCTGAGGAACAGCCGAGCCAGTATAGACCGGCAGGTGCCACAGCCCAAACTCAGTCACCACACTTAGCAGCAGCCCAAGGCCACTACTAGCAGGCAGACATGGAGCGGGCCACACTGTTCCCAAGAGTGCACAACGCACTCTAAATGTAAAAGAGGGACAGCAACCTCACAGGGACAACCTCAGAGCAACATTCATTGAACTTAAGGAGAGTGAACTTAACTCAAGCAGTGCATTATGGGAATTTATGTAAATCTAAAGGGCTTCTCTTATAATCATATTCCTGAGGAGGAGCCTCACATAAGTCCTCCCAGGTCGTCTCACTACTTATAGTGCACCATGGAGCAAGGTCCAATGACTCCATCAGCCTTCTTGTGCTTAAGTTCCTTAACTTTGCTCCTGTCCATGTTCAGACAAATCTCAAACTTTTTCACAACTCTTGTCATAGATGGAATGGAGCTGCAATATCAGGCACAAGCCATGGACAGGAGTGGCACTGTTTTTTGAAGTATGCAACCATGTTTTTCTAAACCTAAACAACCCTTTAAAGATCTATCAATGCTCAGACTAAGCTCTGACAAAGGTGTCCCTTTAAGTGATCTCAGTGATGTGTGCTACCATTACCATATGATGGCCAGCAAGGGACAGCCTGTGCATCACTGAAGACCATGCTTCTGGAGGTAGCCTTCCGACTTATAAAAGCCTACCTGGCAGCCATTTTGAAAAATTGACCAATAGGAACTTGAGAATTTGCATAATTACCCATAATCCTTTGCTGGAACTCTCCCTAAGCTTAGTGAATGGTGAAAAGAATAAATCAAATGAAGCAAAATGTCAAAAACTGTGTGGAATTCTTCTCTGTGGGGTGGGCGGAGCTTGCTGGATTGGTCCAAGGGTGGCTGCTAGGTCAGGATTCCAGCAGCTGAAATTTTGAGGGATTTAAAACAGAAAAGCAAAAATTTTAGTCTAGGTTTTAATAAAAGATTCATTTTCTTTGTAATTTAAACAGCCACAGGCCACGCACAGCGGAGGCTCCAAGCCTCTACCGGTAGGCAGCCAGGTGCCAGGCACAGCGGGGGCACCAGGCCTCCACCAGTAGGCAGCCAGGTGCCAGGCACAGCGGGGGCACCAGGCCTCCACCGGTAGGCAGCCAGGGACCACACACAGCAGGGGCACCAGGCCTCTACCGATAGAAAGCCTAAGGCCACACACAGCAAGGGAACCAGGCCTCTACCGGTAGGCAGCCATGGGCCACACAGCAGCCGCAGACCAGCCCACAGTGAGTGTGCAACACACTCTGCATGGAAGAGCCAGCATCCTCACAGGGACAACCTCAGAGCACCATTGATTCAACTTAAGGAGAAACTCAGGCAGTGCATTATGGGAATTATTTAAATATCAAGGGCTGAAGGTGTTCCTATCATAATCTTCTTACTGAGGAGGAGCCTCACATAAGTCCTCCTAGGTCATGTGACTATTTATGATGCACCATGGAGCAAGGCCCAATGACTCCATCTTGTGATTAAGTTCTGTAACTTTGCATCTGTCCACGCTCCGACAAATCTCAGGCGTTTTCACAACTCTTGTAATCAATGAAACCGAGCTTCAAATAGCAGGCACAGGAGTGGCGCTGTTTTTAGAAGTATGCAGCCATGTTTCTCTCACCCTAAAGAACCCCCTTAAAGATCTGTAAATGCTGAGACTAATCTAACAAGAGGTGTCCTTTAGAGATGAGCAAATAGTATTTGATGGAATACGTGGCTGCCATAGGAATGCGTGTTAACGGCCGAAGACCAAGGGGTTAAGCCTTAACCCCTTAGTGTTGGGCCGCTAACACGCATTCCTATGGCAGCCAGGTATTCGATTGAATACTATCGTGTCATCTCTAGTGCCCTTTCGAGTAATCCCTAGGATGACTGATCTGTGCGACCATTAGCAGCTGAGAAGCAGATGATAACCAGCAAGGTGCAGCCTGTGTATGACAGAGAACGATGCTGCTGGTGCTTGCCCTCTGACATGGTCCGCCTACCTAGCAGCCATTTTGAAATGGCTGTCAAGTAGACACTGCAGTGGCACCAGGCCTCAACCGGTAGGCAGCCACTGGCCACACAGCAGCCATGGACCAAACCACAACAAGTGTGCAACACACTCTGCATGGAGGAGTCAGCATCCTCCCAGGGACAACCTCAGAGCACCATTGATTCAACTTAAGGAGAAACTCAGGCAGTGCATTATGGGAATTTATGTAAATATCAGGGGCTGATGTTGTTCCTATCATAATCTTCTTACTGAGGAGGAGCCTCACATAAGGCCTCCTAGGTCATGTGACTATTTATGATGCACCATGGAGCAAGGCCCAATGACTCCATCTTGTGATTAAGTTCCGTAACTTTGCTTTTGTCCACGCTCCGACAAATCACACGCGTTTTCACACCGAAGACCAAGGGGTTAAGCCTTAACCCCTTAGTGTTGGGCCGCTAACACGCATTCCTATGGCAGCCAGGTATTCGATTGAATACTATCGGGTCATCTCTAGTGCCTTTCAAGTAATCCCTAGGATGACTGATCTGTGCAACCATTAGCAGCTGAGAAGCAGATGATAATCAGCAAGGTGCAGGCTGTGTATGACAGAGAACGATGCTGCTGGTGCTTGCCTTCTGACATGGTCCGCCTACCTAGCAGCCATTTTTAAATGGCTGTCAAATAGACACTGCAGGGGCACCAGGCCTCAACCGGTAGGCAGCCACTGACCACACAGCAGCCGTGGACCAAACCACAATGAGTGTGCAACACACTCTGCATGGAGGAATCAGCATCCTCCCAGGGACAACCTCAGAGCACCATTGATTCAACTTAAGGAGAAACTCAGGCAGTGCATTATGGGAATTTATGTAAATATCAGGGGCTGAAGTTGTTCCTATCATAATCTTCTTACTGAGGAGGAGCCTCACATAAGGCCTCCTAGGTCATGTGACTATTTATGATGCACCATGGAGCAAGGCCCAATGACTCCATCTTGTGATTAAGTTCCGTAACTTTGCTTCTGTCCACGCTCCGACAAATCACAGGCGTTTTCACAACTCTTGTAATCAATGAAACCGAGCTTCAAATAGCAGGCACAGGAGTGGCGCTGTTTTTAGAAGTATGCAGCCATGTTTCTCTCACCCTAAAGAACCCCCTTAAAGATCTGTAGATGCTGAGACTAATCTAACAAGAGGTGTCCTTTAGAGATGAGCGAATAGTATTTGATGGAATACGTGGCTGCCATAGGAATGCGTGTTAGCGGCCGAAGACCAAAGGGTTAAGTCTTAACCCCCTAGTGTTGGGCCGCTAACACGCATTCCTATGGCAGCCAGGTATTCGATTGAATACTATCGGGTCACCTCTAGTGTCCTTTCAAGTGATCCCTAGGATGAGTGATCTGTGAGACCATTAGCAGCCGAGAAGCGGATGATAGCCAGCAAGGGGCAGCCTGTGTATGACAGAGGATGATGCTGCTGGTGCTTGCCTTCTGACTTGGACCGCCTACCTGGCAGCCATTTTGAAAAATTGACCAATAGGAACTTGAGAATTTGCATAATTACCCATAATCCTTTGCTGGAACTCTCCCTAAGCTTAGTGAATAGTGAAAAGAATAAATCAAATGAAGCAAAATGTCAAAAACTGTGTGGAATTCTTCTCTGTGGGGTGGGCGGAGCTTGCTGGATTGGTCCAAGGGTGGCTGCTAGGTCAGGATTCCAGCAGCTGAAATTTTGAGGGATTCAAATCAGAAAAGCAAAAATTTTAGTCTAGGTTTTAATAAAAGATTCATTTTCTTTGTAATTTAAACAGCCACAGGCCACGCACAGCGGAGGTTCCAGGCCTCTACCGGTAGGCAGCCAGGTGCCAGGCACAGCGAGGGCACCAGGCCTCCACCTGTAGGCAGCCAGGTGCCAGGCACAGCGGGGGCACAAGGCCTCCACCGGTAGGCAGCCAGGGACCAAACACAACGGGGGCACCAGGCCTCTACCGATAGGAAGCCTAAAGCCACACACAGCAGGGGCACCAGGCCTCTACCGGTAGGCAGCCACGGGCCACACTGCAGCCACAGACCAGCCCACAGTGAGTGTGCAACACACTCTGCATGGAAAAGCCAGCATCCTCACAGGGACAACCTCAGAGCACCATTGGTTCAACTTAAGGAGAAACTCAGGCAGTGCATTATGGGAATTATTTAAATATCAAGGGCTGAAGGTGTTCCTATCATAATCTTCTTACTGAGGAGGAGCCTCACATAAGTCCTCCTAGGTCATGTGACTATTTATGATGCACCATGGAGCAAGGCCCAATGACTCCATCTTGTGATTAAGTTCCGTAACTTTGCTTCTGTCCACGCTCCGACAAATCACAGGCGTTTTCACAACTCTTGTAATCAATGAAACCGAGCTTCAAATAGCAGGCACAGGAGTGGCGCTGTTTTTAGAAGTATGCAGCCATGTTTCTCTCACCCTAAAGAACCCCCTTAAAGATCTGTAGATGCTGAGACTAATCTAACAAGAGGTGTCCTTTAGAGATGAGCGAATAGTATTTGATGGAATACGTGGCTGCCATAGGAATGCTTGTTAGCGGCCGAAGACCAAAGGGTTAAGTCTTAACCCCCTAGTGTTGGGCCGCTAACACGCATTCCTATGGCAGCCAGGTATTCGATTGAATACTATCGGGTCACCTCTAGTGTCCTTTCAAGTGATCCCTAGGATGAGTGATCTGTGCGACCATTAGCAGCCGAGAAGCAGATGATAGCCAGCAAGGGGCAGCCTGTGTATGACAGAGGATGATGCTGCTGGTGCTTGCCTTCTGACTAGGACCGCCTACCTGGCAGCCATTTTGAAAAATTGACCAATAGGAACTTGAGAATTTGCATAATTACCCACAATCCTTTGCTGGAACTCTCCCTAAGCTTAGTGAATAGTGAAAAGAATAAATCAAATGAAGCAAAATGTCAAAAACTGTGTGGAATTCTTCTCTGTGGGGTGGGCGGAGCTTGCTGGATTGGTCCAAGGGTGGCTGCTAGGTCAGGATTCCAGCAGCTGAAATTTTGAGGGATTCAAATCAGAAAAGCAAAAATTTTAGTCTAGGTTTTAATAAAAGATTCATTTTCTTTGTAATTTAAACAGCCACAGGCCACACACAGCGGAGGCTCCAGGCCTCTACCGGTAGGCAGCCAGGTGCCAGGCACAGCGGGGGCACCAGGCCTCCACCAGTAGGCAGCCAGGTGCCAGGCACAGCGGGGGCACCAGGCCTCCACCGGTAGGCAGCCAGGGACCACACACAGCAGGGGCACCAGGCCTCTACCGGTAGGCAGCCACGGGCCACACTGCAGCTGCAGACCAGCCCACAGTGAGTGTGCAACACACTCTGCATGGAAAAGCCAGCATCCTCACAGGGACAACCTCAGAGCACCATTGATTCAACTTAAGGAGAAACTCAGGCAGTGCATTATGGGAATTATTTAAATATCAAGGGCTGAAGGTGTTCCTATCATAATCTTCTTACTGAGGAGGAGCCTCACATAAGTCCTCCTAGGTCATGTGACTATTTATGATGCACCATGGAGCAAGGCCCAATGACTCCATCTTGTGATTAAGTTCTGTAACTATGCTTCTGTCCACGCTCCGACAAATCTCAGGTGTTTTCACAACTCTTGTAATCAATGAAACCGAGCTTCAAATAGCAGGCACAGGAGTGGCGCTGTTTTTAGAAGTATGCAGCCATGTTTCTCTCACCCTAAAGAACCCCCTTAAAGATCTGTAAATGCTGAGAATAATCTAACAAGAGGTGTCCTTTAGAGATGAGCAAATAGTATTTGATGGAATACGTGGCTGCCATAGGAATGCTTGTTAGCGGCCGAAGACCAAAGGGTTAAGTCTTAACCCCCTAGTGTTGGGCCGCTAACACGCATTCCTATGGCAGCCAGGTATTCGATTGAATACTATCGGGTCACCTCTAGTGTCCTTTCAAGTGATCCCTAGGATGAGTGATCTGTGCGACCATTAGCAGCCGAGAAGCGGATGATAGCCAGCAAGGGGCAGCCTGTGTATGACAGAGGATGATGCTGCTGGTGCTTGCCTTCTGACTTGGACCGCCTACCTGGCAGCCATTTTGAAAAATTGACCAATAGGAACTTGAGAATTTGCATAATTACCCATAATCCTTTGCTGGAACTCTCCCTAAGCTTAGTGAATAGCGAAAAGAATAAATCAAATGAAGCAAAATGTCAAAAACTGTGTGGAATTCTTCTCTGTGGGGTGGGCGGAGCTTGCTGGATTGGTCCAAGGGTGGCTGCTAGGTCAGGATTCCATCAGCTGAAATTTTGAGGGATTCAAATCAGAAAAGCAAAAATTTTAGTCTAGGTTTTAATAAAAGATTCATTTTCTTTGTAATTTAAACAGCCACAGGCCACGCACAGCAGAGGCTCCAGGCCTCTATCGGTAGGCAGCCAGGTGCCAGGCACAGCGGGGGCACCAGGCCTCCACCGGTAGGCAGCCAGGTGCCAGGCACAGCGGGGGCACCAGGCCTCCACCGGTAGTCAGCCAGGTGCCAGGCACAGCGGGGGCACCAGGCCTCCACCGGTAGTCAGCCAGGTGCCAGGCACAGCGGGGGCACCAGGCCTCCACCGGTAGGCAGCCAGGGACCACACACAGCGGGGGCACCAGGCCTCTACCGATAGAAAGCCTAAAGCCACACACAGCAGGGGCACCAGGCCTCTACCAGCGGGCAGCCACGGGCCACATAGCAGCCGCAGACCAGCCCACAGTGAGTGTGCAACACACTCTGCATAGAAAAGCCAGCATCCTCACAGGGACAACCTCAGAGCACCATTGATTCAACTTAAGGAGAAACTCAGGCAGTGCATTATGGGAATTATTTAAATATCAAGGGCTGAAGGTGTTCTTATCATAATCTTCTTACTGAGGAGGAGCCTCACATAAGTCCCCCTAGGTCATGTGACTATTTATGATGCACCATGGAGCAAGGCCCAATGACTCTATCTTGTGATTAAGTTCTGAAACTTTGCTTCTGTCCACGCTCCGACAAATCTCAGGCGTTTTCACATCTCTTGTAATCAATGAAACCGAGCTTCAAATAGCAGGCACAGGAGTGCCGCTATTTTTAGAAGTATGCAGCCATGTTTCTCTCACCCTAAAGAACCCCCTTAAAGATCTGTAAATACTGAGACTAATCTAACAAGAGGTGTCCTTTAGAGATGAGCAAATAGTATTTGATGGAATGCGTGTTAGCGGCCGAAGACCAAGGAGTTAAGCCTTAACCCCTTTGTGTTGGGCAGCTAACACGCATTCCTATGGCAGCCAGGTACTCGATTGAATACTATCGGGTCATCTCTAGTACCCTTTCGAGTAATCCCTAGGATGACTGATCTGTGCGACCATTAGCAGCTGAGAAGCAGATGATAACCAGCAAGGTGCAGCCTGTGTATGACAGAGAACGATGCTGCTGGTGCTTGCCTTCTGACATGATCCGCCTACCTAGCAGCCATTTTTAAATGGCTGTCAAATAGACACAGCACGGACACCAGGCCTCAACCGGTAAGCAGCCACTGGCCACACAGCAGCCATGGACCAAACCACAATGAGTGTGCAACACACTCTGCATGGAGGAGTCAGCATCCTCCCAGGGACAACCTCAGAGCACCATTGATTCAACTTAAGGAGAAACTCAGACAGTGCATTATGGGAATTTATGTAAATATCAGGGGCTGAAGTTGTTCCTATCATAATCTTCTTACTGAGGAGGAGCCTCACATAAGGCCTCCTAGGTCATGTGACTATTTATGATGCAACATGGAGCAAGGCCCAATGACTCCATCTTGTGATTAAGTTCCGTAACTTTGCTTTTGTCCACGCTCCGACAAATCACACGCGTTTTCACAACTCTTGTAATCAATGAAACCGAGCTTCAAATAGCAGGCACAGGAGTGGCGCTGTTTTTAGAAGTATGCAGCCATGTTTCTCTCACCCTAAAGAACCCCCTTAAAGATCTGTAGATGCTGAGACTAATCTAACAAGAGGTGTCCTTTAGAGATGAGCGAATAGTATTTGATGGAATACGTGGCTGCCATAGGAATGCTTGTTAGCGGCCGAAGACCAAAGGGTTAAGTCTTAACCCCCTAGTGTTGGGCCGCTAACACGCATTCCTATGGCAGCCAGGTATTCGATTGAATACTATCGGGTTACCTCTAGTGTCCTTTCAAGTGATCCCTAGGATGAGTGATCTGTGCGACCATTAGCAGCCGAGAAGCGGATGATAGCCAGCAAGGGGCAGCCTGTGTATGACAGAGGATGATGCTGCTGGTGCTTGCCTTCTGACTTGGACCGCCTACCTGGCAGCCATTTTGAAAAATTGACCAATAGGAACTTGAGAATTTGCATAATTACCCATAATCCTTTGCTGGAACTCTCCCTAAGCTTAGTGAATAGTGAAAAGAATAAATCAAATGAAGCAAAATGTCAAAAACTGTGTGGAATTCTTCTCTGTGGGGTGGGCGGAGCTTGCTGGATTGGTCCAAGGGTTGCTGCTAGGTCAGGATTCCAGCAGCTGAAATTTTGAGGGATTCAAACCAGAAAAGCAAAAATTTTAGTCTAGGTTTTAATAAAAGATTCATTTTCTTTGTAATTTAAACAGCCACAGGCCACGCACAGCGGAGGCTCCAGGCCTCTACCGGTAGGCAGCCAGGTGCCAGGCACAGCGGGGGCACCAGGCCTCCACCGGTAGGCAGCCAGGTGCCAGGCACAGCGGGGGCACAAGGCCTCCACCGGTAGGCAGCCAGCGACCACACACAGCGGGGGCACCAGGCCTCTACCGATAGGAAGCCTAAAGCCACACACAGCAGGGGCACCAGGCCTCTACCGGTAGGCAGCCACGGGCCACACTGCAGCCGCAGACCAGCCCACAGTGAGTGTGCAACACACTCTGCATGGAAAAGCCAGCATCCTCACAGGGACAACCTCAGAGCACCATTGATTCAACTTAAGGAGAAACTCAGGCAGTGCATTATGGGAATTATTTAAATATCAAGGGCTGAAGGTGTTCCTATCATAATCTTCTTACTGAGGAGGAGCCTCACATAAGTCCTCCTAGGTCATGTGACTATTTATGATGCACCATGGAGCAAGGCCCAATGACTCCATCTTGTGATTAAGTTCTGTAACTTTGCTTCTGTCCACGCTCCGACAAATCTCAGGTGTTTTCACAACTCTTGTAATCAATGAAACCGAGCTTCAAATAGCAGGCACAGGAGTGGCGCTGTTTTTAGAAGTATGCAGCCATGTTTCTCTCACCCTAAAGAACCCCCTTAAAGATCTGTAAATGCTGAGAATAATCTAACAAGAGGTGTCCTTTAGAGATGAGCAAATAGTATTTGATGGAATACGTGGCTGCCATAGGAATGCGTGTTAGCGGCCGAAGACCAAGGGGTTAAGCCTTAACCCCTTAGTGTTGGGCCGCTAACACGCATTCCTATGGCAGCCAGGTATTCGATTGAATACTATCGGGTCATCTCTAGTGCCTTTCAAGTAATCCCTAGGATGACTGATCTGTGCAACCATTAGCAGCTGAGAAGCAGATGATAACCAGCAAGGTGCAGCCTGTGTATGACAGAGAACGATGCTGCTGGTGCTTGCCTTCTGACATGGTCCGCCTACTTAGCAGCCA
Organism: Leptodactylus fuscus; assembly: GCF_031893055.1. Taxonomy (NCBI): domain Eukaryota; kingdom Metazoa; phylum Chordata; class Amphibia; order Anura; family Leptodactylidae; genus Leptodactylus; species Leptodactylus fuscus. Next base: position 46,039,807 of record NC_134274.1, read on the forward strand.
TTTTGAAATGGCTGTCAAGTAGACACAGCAGGGGCACCAGGCCTCAACCGGTAGGCAGCCACTGGCCACATAGCAGCCGTGGACCAAACCACAATGAGCGTGCAACACACTCTGCATGGAGGAATCAGCATCCTCCCAGGGACAACCTCAGAGCACCATTGATTCAACTTAAGGAGAAACTCAGGCAGTGCATTATGGGAATTTATGTAAATATCAGGGGCTGATGTTGTTCCTATCATAATCTTCTTACTGAGGAGGAGCCTCACATAAGTCCTCCTAAGTCATGTGACTATTTATGATGCACCATGGAGCAAGGCCCAATGACTCCATCTTGTGATTAAGTTCTGTAACTTTGCTTCTGTCCACGCTCCGACAAATCACAGGCGTTTTCACAACTCTTGTAATCAATGAAACCGAGCTTCAAATAGCAGGCACAGGAGTGGCGCTGTTTTTAGAAGTATGCAGCCATGTTTCTCTCACCCTAAAGAACCCCCTTAAAGATCTGTAAATGCTGAGACTAATCTAACAAGAGGTGTCCTTTAGAGATGAGCAAATAGTATTTGATGGAATACGTGGCTGCCATAGGAATGCGTGTTAACGGCTGATGACCAAGGGGTTAAGCCTTAACCCCTTAGTGTTGGGCCGCTAACACGCATTCCTATGGCAGCCAGGTATTCGATTGAATACTATCGGGTCATCTCTAGTGCCCTTTCAAGTAATCCCTAGGATGACTGATCTGTGCGACCATTAGCAGCTGAGAAGCAGATGATAACCAGCAAGGTGCAGCCTGTGTATGACAGAGAACGATGCTGCTGGTGCTTGCCTTCTCACTTGGACCGCCTACCTAGCAGCCATTTTTAAATGGCTGTCAAGTAGACACAGCACAGCAGGGACACCAGGCCTCAACCGGTAAGCAGCCACTGGCCACACAGCAGCCATGGACCAAACCACAATGAGTGTGCAACACACTCTGCATGGAGGAGTCAGCATCCTCCCAGGGACAACCTCAGAGCACCATTGATTCAACTTAAGGAGAAACTCAGACAGTGCATTATGGGAATTTATGTAAATATCAGGGGCTGAAGTTGTTCCTATCATAATCTTCTTACTGAGGAGGAGCCTCACATAAGGCCTCCTAGGTCATGTGACTATTTATGATGCAACATGGAGCAAGGCCCAATGACTCCATCTTGTGATTAAGTTCCGTAACTTTGCTTTTGTCCACGCTCCGACAAATCACACGCGTTTTCACAACTCTTGTAATCAATGAAACCGAGCTTCAAATAGCAGGCACAGGAGTGGCGCTGTTTTTAGAAGTATGCAGCCATGTTTCTCTCACCCTAAAGAACCCCCTTAAAGATCTGTAGATGCTGAGACTAATCTAACAAGAGGTGTCCTTTAGAGATGAGCGAATAGTATTTGATGGAATACGTGGCTGCCATAGGAATGCTTGTTAGCGGCCGAAGACCAAAGGGTTAAGTCTTAACCCCCTAGTGTTGGGCCGCTAACACGCATTCCTATGGCAGCCAGGTATTCGATTGAATACTATCGGGTCACCTCTAGTGTCCTTTCAAGTGATCCCTAGGATGAGTGATCTGTGCGACCATTAGCAGCCGAGAAGCGGATGATAGCCAGCAAGGGGCAGCCTGTGTATGACAGAGGATGATGCTGCTGGTGCTTGCCTTCTGACTTGGACCGCCTACCTGGCAGCCATTTTGAAAAATTGACCAATAGGAACTTGAGAATTTGCATAATTACCCATAATCCTTTGCTGGAACTCTCCCTAAGCTTAGTGAATAGTGAAAAGAATAAATCAAATGAAGCAAAATGTCAAAAACTGTGTGGAATTTTTCTCTGTGGGGTGGGCGGAGCTTGCTGGATTGGTCCAAGGGTGGCTGCTAGGTCAGGATTCCAGCAGCTGAAATTTTGAGGGATTCAAATCAGAAAAGCAAAAATTTTAGTCTAGGTTTTAATAAAAGATTCATTTTCTTTGTAATTTAAACAGCCACAGGCCACGCACAGCGGGGGCACCAGCCCTCCACCGGTAGGCAGCCAGGTGCCAGGCACAGCGGGGGCACCGGGCCTCCACCAGTAGGCAGCCAGGGACCACACACAGCGGGGACACCAGGCCTCTACCAATAGGAAGTCTAAAGCCACACACAGCAGGGGCACCAGGCCTCTAACAGTAGACAGCCACGGGCCCCACAGCAGCCGCAGACCAGCCCACAGTGAGTGTGCAACACACTCTGCATGGAAAAGCCAGCATCCTCACAGGGACAACCTCAGAGCACCATTGATTCAACTTAAGGAGAAACTCAGGCAGTGCATTATGGGAATTTATGTAAATATCAGGGGCTGATGTTGTTCCTATCATAATCTTCTTACTGAGGAGGAGCCTCACATAAGGCCTCCTAGGTCATGTGACTATTTATGATGCACCATGGAGCAAGGCCCAATGACTCCATCTTGTGATTAAGTTCCGTAACTTTGCTTCTGTCCACGCTCCGACAAATCACAGGCGTTTTCACAACTCTTGTAATCAATGAAACCGAGCTTCAAATAGCAGGCACAGGAGTGGCGCTGTTTTTAGAAGTATGCAGCTATGTTTCTCTCACCCTAAAGAACCCCCTTAAAGATCTGTAGATGCTGAGACTAATCTAACAAGAGGTGTCCGTTAGAGAAGAGCGAATAGTATTTGATGGAATACGTGGCTGCCATAGGAATGCGTGTTAGCGGCCGAAGACCAAAGGGTTAAGTCTTAACCCCCTAGTGTTGGGCCACTAACAGGCATTCCTATGGCAGCCAGGTATTCGATTGAATACTATCGGGTCACCTCTAGTGTCCTTTCAAGTGATCCCTAGGATGAGTGATCTGTGCGACCATTAGCAGCCGAGAAGCAGATGATAGCCAGCAAGGGGCAGCCTGTGTATGACAGAGGATGATGCTGCTGGTGCTTGCCTTCTGACTTGGACCGCCTACCTGGCAGCCATTTTGAAAAATTGATCAATAGGAACTTGAGAATTTGCATAATTACCCATAATCCTTTGCTGGAACTCTCCCTAAGCTTAGTGAATGGTGAAAAGAATAAATCAAATGAAGCAAAATGTCAAAAACTGTGTGGAATTCTTCTCTGTGGGGTGGGCGGAGCTTGCTGGATTGGTCCAAGGGTGGCTGCTAGGTCAGGATTCCAGCAGCTGAAATTTTGAGGGATTCAAATCAGAAAAGCAAAAATTTTAGTCTAGGTTTTAATAAAAGATTCATTTTCTTTGTAATTTAAACAGCCACAGGCCACGCACAGCGGAGGCTCCAGGCCGCTACTGGTAGGCAGCCAGGTGCCAGGCACAGCGGGGGCACCAGGCCTCCACCAGTAGGCAGCCAGGTGCCAGGCACAGCGGGGGCACCAGGCCTCCACCGGTAGGCAGCCAGGGACCACACACAGCAGGGGCACCAGGCCTCTACCGATAGGAAGCCTAAGGCCACACACAGCCATGGAACTAGGCCTCTACCGGTAGGCAGCCATGGGCCACACAGCAGCCGCAGACCAGCCCACAGTGAGTGTGCAACACACTCTGCATGGAAGAGCCAGCATCCTCACAGGGACAACCTCAGAGCACCATTGATTCAACTTAAGGAGAAACTCAGGCAGTGCATTATGGGAATTATTTAAATATCAAGGGCTGAAGGTGTTCCTATCATAATCTTCTTACTGAGGAGGAGCCTCACATAAGTCCTCCTAGGTCATGTGACTATTTATGATGCACCATGGAGCAAGGCCCAATGACTCCATCTTGTGATTAAGTTCCGTAACTTTGCTTCTGTCCACGATCCGACAAATCACAGGCATTTTCACAACTCTTGTAATCAATGAAACCGAGCTTCAAATAGCAGGCACAGGAATGGCGCTGTTTTTAGAAGTATGCAGCCATGTTTCTCTCACCCTAAAGAACCCCCTTAAAGATCTGTAAATGCTGAGAATAATCTAACAAGAGGTGTCTTTTAGAGATGAGCAAATAGTATTTGATGGAATACGTGGCTGCCATAGGAATGCGTGTTAACGGCCGAAGACCACGGGGTTAAGCCTTAACCCCTTAGTGTTGGGCCGCTAACACGCATTCCTATGGCAGCCAGGTATTCGATTGAATACTATCAGGTCATCTCTAGTGCCCTTTCGAGTAATCCCTAGGATGACTGATCTGTGCGACCATTAGCAGCTGAGAAGCAGATGATAACCAGCAAGGTGCAGCCTGTGTATGACAGAGAACGATGCTGCTGGTGCTTGCCTTCTGACATGGTCTGCCTACCTAGCAGCCATTTTTAAATGGCTGTCAAGTAGACACAGCACAGCAGGGGCACCAGGCCTCCACCTGTAGGCAGCCAGGTGCCAGGCACAGCAGGGGCACAAGGCCTCCACCGGTAGGCAGCCAGGGACCAAACACAACGGGGGCACCAGGCCTCTACTGGTAGGCAGCCACAGGCCACACTGCAGCCGCAGACCAGCCCACAGTGAGAGTGCAACACACTCTGCATGGAAAAGCCAGCATCCTCACAGGGACAACCTCAGAGCACCATTGATTCAACTTAAGGAGAAACTCAGGCAGTGCATTATGGGAATTATTTAAATATCAAGGGCTGAAGGTGTTCCTATCATAATCTTCTTACTGAGGAGGAGCCTCACATAAGTCCTCCTAAGTCATGTGACTATTTATGATGCACCATGGAGCAAGGCCCAATGACTCCATCTTGTGATTAAGTTCTGTAACTTTGCTTCTGTCCACGCTCCGACAAATCTCAGGTGTTTTCACAACTCTTGTAATCAATGAAACCGAGCTTCAAATAGCAGGCACAGGAGTGGCGCTGTTTTTAGAAGTAGGCAGCCATGTTTCTCTCACCCTAAAGAACCCCCTTAAAGATCTGTAAATGCTGAGAATAATCTAACAAGAGGTGTCCTTTAGAGATGAGCAAATAGTATTTGATGGAATGCGTGTTAGCGGCCGAAGACCAAGGAGTTAAGCCTTAACCCCTTTGTGTTGGGCAGCTAACACGCATTTCTATGGCAGCCAGGTACTCGATTGAATACTATCGGGTCATCTCTAGTACCCTTTCGAGTAATCCCTAGGATGACTGATCTGTGCGACCATTAGCAGCTGAGAAGCAGATGATAACCAGCAAGGTGCAGCCTGTGTATGACAGAGAACGATGCTGCTGGTGCTTGCCTTCTGACATGATCCGCCTATCTAGCAGCCATTTTTAAATGGCTGTCAAATAGACACAGCATGGACACCAAGCCTCAACCGGTAAGCAGCCACTGGCCACACAGCAGCCATGGACCAAACCACAATGAGTGTGCAACACACTCTGCATGGAGGAGTCAGCATCCTCCCAGGGACAACCTCAGAGCACCATTGATTCAACTTAAGGAGAAACTCAGACAGTGCATTATGGGAATTTATGTAAATATCAGGGGCTGAAGTTGTTCCTATCATAATCTTCTTACTGAGGAGGAGCCTCACATAAGGCCTCCTAGGTCATGTGACTATTTATGATGCAACATGGAGCAAGGCCCAATGACTCCATCTTGTGATTAAGTTCCGTAACTTTGCTTTTGTCCACGCTCCGACAAATCACACGCGTTTTCACAACTCTTGTAATCAATGAAACCGAGCTTCAAATAGCAGGCACAGGAGTGGCGCTGTTTTTAGAAGTATGCAGCCATGTTTCTCTCACCCTAAAGAACCCCCTTAAAGATCTGTAGATGCTGAGACTAATCTAACAAGAGGTGTCCTTTAGAGATGAGCGAATAGTATTTGATGGAATACGTGGCTGCCATAGGAATGCTTGTTAGCGGCCGAAGACCAAAGGGTTAAGTCTTAACCCCCTAGTGTTGGGCCGCTAACACGCATTCCTATGGCAGCCAGGTATTCGATTGAATACTATCGGGTTACCTCTAGTGTCCTTTCAAGTGATCCCTAGGATGAGTGATCTGTGCGACCATTAGCAGCCGAGAAGCGGATGATAGCCAGCAAGGGGCAGCCTGTGTATGACAGAGGATGATGCTGCTGGTGCTTGCCTTCTGACTTGGACCGCCTACCTGGCAGCCATTTTGAAAAATTGACCAATAGGAACTTGAGAATTTGCATAATTACCCATAATCCTTTGCTGGAACTCTCCCTAAGCTTAGTGAATAGTGAAAAGAATAAATCAAATGAAGCAAAATGTCAAAAACTGTGTGGAATTCTTCTCTGTGGGGTGGGCGGAGCTTGCTGGATTGGTCCAAGGGTGGCTGCTAGGTCAGGATTCCAGCAGCTGAAATTTTGAGGGATTCAAACCAGAAAAGCAAAAATTTTAGTCTAGGTTTTAATAAAAGATTCATTTTCTTTGTAATTTAAACAGCCACAGGCCACGCACAGCGGAGGCTCCAGGCCTCTACCGGTAGGCAGCCAGGTGCCAGGCACAGCGGGGGCACCAGGCCTCCACCGGTAGGCAGCCAGGTGCCAGGCACAGCGGGGGCACAAGGCCTCCACCGGTAGGCAGCCAGCGACCACACACAGCGGGGGCACCAGGCCTCTACCGATAGGAAGCCTAAAGCCACACACAGCAGGGGCACCAGGCCTCTACCGGTAGGCAGCCACGGGCCACACTGCAGCCGCAGACCAGCCCACAGTGAGTGTGCAACACACTCTGCATGGAAAAGCCAGCATCCTCACAGGGACAACCTCAGAGCACCATTGATTCAACTTAAGGAGAAACTCAGGCAGTGCATTATGGGAATTATTTAAATATCAAGGGCTGAAGGTGTTCCTATCATAATCTTCTTACTGAGGAGGAGCCTCACATAAGTCCTCCTAGGTCATGTGACTATTTATGATGCCCCATGGAGCAAGGCCCAATGACTCAATCTTGTGATTAAGTTCTCTAACTTTGCTTCTGTCCACGCTCCGACAAATCTCAGGAGTTTTCACAACTCTTGTAATCAATGAAACCGAGCTTCAAATAGCAGGCACAGGAGTGGCGCTGTTTTTAGAAGTATGCAGCCATGTTTCTCTCACCCTAAAGAGCCCCCTTAAAGATCTGTAAATGCTGAGAATAATCTAACAAGAGGTGTCCTTTAGAGATGAGCAAATAGTATTTGATGGAATACGTGGCTGCCATAGGAATGCGTGTTAGCGGCCGAAGACCAAGGGGTTAAGCCTTAACCCCTTAGTGTTGTGCCGCTAACACGCATTCCTATGGCAGTCAGGTATTCGATTGAATACTATCGGGTCATCTCTAGTGCCCTTTCAATTAATCCCTAGGATGACTGATCTGTGCAACCATTAGCAGCTGAGAAGCAGATGATAACCAGCAAGGTGCAGCCTGTGTATGACAGAGAACGATGCTGCTGGTGCTTGCCTTCTGACATGGTCCGCCTACCTAGCAGCCATTTTTTAAATGGCTGTCAAGTAGACACAGCACGGGCACTAGGCCTCAACCGGTAGGTAGCCACTGGCCACACAGCAGCCGTGGACCAAACCACAATGAGTGTGCAACACACTCTGCATGGAGGAATCAGCATCCTCCCAGGGACAACCTCAGAGCACCATTGATTCAACTTAAGGAGAAACTCAGGCAGTGCATTATGGGAATTTATGTAAATATCAGGGGCTGAAGTTGTTCCTATCATAATCTTCTTACTGAGGAGGAGCCTCACATAAGGCCTCCTAGGTCATGTGACTATTTATGATGCAACATGGAGCAAGGCCCAATGACTCCATCTTGTGATTAAGTTCCGTAACTTTGCTTCTGTCCACGCTCCGACAAATCTCAGGCGTTTTCACAACTCTTGTAATCAATGAAACCGAGCTTCAAATAGCAGGCACAGGAGTGGCGCTGTTTTTAGAAGTATGCAGCCATGTTTCTCTCACCCTAAAGAACCCCCTTAAAGATCTGTAGATGCTGAGACTAATCTAACAAGAGGTGTCCTTTAGAGATGAGCGAATAGTATTTGATGGAATACGTGGCTGCCATAGGAATGCGTGTTAGCGGCCGAAGACCAAAGGGTTAAGTCTTAACCCCCTAGTGTTGGGCCGCTAACACGCATTCCTATGGCAGCCAGGTATTCGATTGAATACTATCGGGTCACCTCTAGTGTCCTTTCAAGTGATCCCTTAAAGATCTGTAGATGCTGAGACTAATCTAACAAGAGGTGTCCTTTAGAGATGAGCGAATAGTATTTGATGGAATACGTGGCTGCCATAGGAATGCTTGTTAGCGCCCGAAGACCAAAGGGTTAAGTCTTAACCCCCTAGTGTTGGGCCGCTAACACGCATTCCTATGACAGCCAGGTATTCGATTGAATACTATCGGGTCACCTCTAGTGTCCTTTCAAGTGATCCCTAGGATGAGTGATCTGTGCGACCATTAGCAGCCGAGAAGCGGATGATAGCCAGCAAGGGGCAGCCTGTGTATGACAGAGGATGATGCTGCTGGTGCTTGCCTTCTGACTTGGACCGCCTACCTGGCAGCCATTTTGAAAAATTGACCAATAGGAACTTGAGAATTTGCATAATTACCCATAATCCTTTGCTGGAACTCTCCCTAAGCTTAGTGAATGGTGAAAAGAATAAATCAAATGAAGCAAAATGTCAAAAACTGTGTGGAATTCTCTGTGGGGTGGGCGGAGCTTGCTGGATTGGTCCAAGGGTGGCTGCTAGGTCAGGATTCCAGCAGCTGAAATTTTGAGGGATTCAAAACAGAAAAGCAAAAATTTTAGTCTAGGTTTTAATAAAAGATTCATTTTCTTTGTAATTTAAACAGCCACAGGCCACGCACAGCGGAGGCTCCAGGCCTCTACCGGTAGGCAGCCAGGTGCCAGGCACAGCGGGGACACCAGACCTCCACCGGTAGGCAGCCAGGGACCACACACAGCAGGGGCACCAGGCCTCTACCGATAGGAAGCCTAAGGCCACACACAGCAGGGGAACCAGGCCTCTACCGGTAGGCAGCCACGGGCCACACAGCAGCCGCAGACCAGCCCACAGTGAGTGTGCAACACACTCTGCATGGAAGAGCCAGCATCCTCACAGGGACAACCTCAGAGCACCATTGATTCAACTTAAGGAGAAACTCAGGCAGTGCATTATGGGAATTATTTAAATATCAAGGGCTGAAGGTGTTCCTATCATAATCTTCTTACTGAGGAGGAGCCTCACATAAGTCCTCCTAGGTCATGTGACTATTTATGATGCACCATGGAGCAAGGCCCAATGACTCCATCTTGTGATTAAGTTCTGTAACTTTGCATCTGTCCACGCTCCGACAAATCTCAGGCGTTTTCACAACTCTTGTAATCAATGAAACCGAGCTTCAAATAGCAGGCACAGGAGTGGCGCTGTTTTTAGAAGTATGCAGCCATGTTTCTCTCACCCTAAAGAACCCCCTTAAAGATCTGTAAATGCTGAGACTAATCTAACAAGAGGTGTCTTTTAGAGATGAGCAAATAGTATTTGATGGAATACGTGGCTGCCATAGGAATGCGTGTTAACGGCCGAAGACCAAGGGGTTAAGCCTTAACCCCTTAGTGTTGGGCCGCTAACACGCATTCCTATGGCAGCCAGGTATTCGATTGAATACTATCGAGTCATCTCTAGTGCCCTTTCGAGTAATCCCTAGGATGACTGATCTGTGCGACCATTAGCAGCTGAGAAGCAGATGATAAACAGCAAGGTGCAGCCTGTGTATGACAGAGAACGATGCTGCTGGTGCTTGCCTTCTGACATGGTCTGCCTACCTAGCAGCCATTTTTAAATGGCTGTCAAGTAGACACAGCACAGCAGGGGCACCAGGCCTCAACCGGTAGGCAGCCACTGGCCACACAGCAGCCATGGACCAAACCACAATGAGTGTGCAACACACTCTGCATGGAGGAGTCAGCATCCTCCCAGGGACAACCTCAGAGCACCATTGATTCAACTTAAGGAGAAACTCAGACAGTGCATTATGGGAATTTATGTAAATATCAGGGGCTGAAGTTGTTCCTATCATAATCTTCTTACTGAGGAGGAGCCTCACATAAGGCCTCCTAGGTCATGTGACTATTTATGATGCACCATGGAGCAAGGCCCAATGACTCCATCTTGTGATTAAGTTCCGTAACTTTGCTTCTGTCCACGCTCCGACAAATCTCAGGCGTTTTCACAACTCTTGTAATCAATGAAACCGAGCTTCAAATAGCAGGCACAGGAGTGGCGCTGTTTTTAGAAGTATGCAGCCATGTTTCTCTCACCCTAAAGAACCCCCTTAAAGATCTGTAAATGCTGAGACTAATCTAACAAGAGGTGTCCTTTAGAGATGAGCAAATAGTATTTGATGGAATACGTGGCTGCCATAGGAATGCGTGTTAACGGCCGAAGACCAAGGGGTTAAGCCTTAACCCCTTAGTGTTGGGCCGCTAACACGCATTCCTATGGCAGCCAGGTATTCGATTGAATACTATCGGGTCATCTCTAGTGCCCTTTCGAGTAATCCCTAGGATGACTGATCTGTGCGACCATTAGCAGCTGAGAAGCAGATGATAACCAGCAAGGTGCAGCCTGTGTATGACAGAGAACGATGCTGCTGGTGCTTGCCTTTTGACATGGTCCGCCTACCTAGCAGCCATTTTTAAATGGCTGTCAAGTAGACACAGCACAGCAGGGGCACCAGGCCTCAACCGGTAGGCAGCCACTGGCCACACAGCAGCCATGGACCAAACCACAATGAGTGTGCAACACACTCTGCATGGAGGAGTCAGCATCCTCCCAGGGACAACCTCAGAGCACCATTGATTCAACTTAAGGAGAAACTCAGACAGTGCATTATGGGAATTTATGTAAATATCAGGGGCTGAAGTTGTTCCTATCATAATCTTCTTACTGAGGAGGAGCCTCACATAAAGCCTCCTAGGTCATGTGACTATTTATGATGCACCATGGAGCAAGGCCCAATGACTCCATCTTGTGATTAAGTTCCGTAACTTTGCATCTGTCCACGCTCCGACAAATCTCAGGCGTTTAAACAACTCTTGTAATCAATGAAACCGAGCTTCAAATAGCAGGCACAGGAGTGCCGCTGTTTTTAGAAGTATGCAGCCATGTTTCTCTCACCCTAAAGAACCCCCTTAAAGATCTGTAAATGCTGAGACTAATCTAACAAGAGGTGTCCTTTAGAGATGAGCAAATAGTATTTGATGGAATACGTGGCTGCCATAGGAATGCGTGTTAGCGGCCGAAGACCAAGGGGTTAAGCCTTAACCCCTTAGTGTTGGGCCGCTAACACGCATTCCTATGGCAGCCAGGTACTCAATTGAATACTATCGGGTCATCTCTAGTACCCTTTCGAGTAATCCCTAGGATGACTGATCTGTGCGACCATTAGCAGCTGAGAAGCAGATGATAACCAGCAAGGTGCAGCCTGTGTATGACAGAGAACGATGCTGCTGGTGCTTGCTTTCTGACATGATTTGCCTACCTAGCAGCCATTTTTAAATGGCTGTCAAGTAGACACAGCACAGCAAGGACACCAGGCCTCAACCGGTAAGCAGCCACTGGCCACACAGCAGCCATGGACCAAACCACAATGAGTGTGCAACACACTCTGCATGGAGGAGTCAGCATCCTCCCAGGGACAACCTCAGAGCACCATTGATTCAACTTAAGGAGAAACTCAGACAGTGCATTATGGGAATTTATGTAAATATCAGGGGCTGAAGTTGTTCCTATCATAATCTTCTTACTGAGGAGGAGCCTCACATAAGGCCTCCTAGGTCATGTGACTATTTATGATGCACCATGGAGCAAGGCCCAATGACTCCATCTTGTGATTAAGTTCCGTAACTTTGCTTTTGTCCACGCTCCGACAAATCACACGCGTTTTCACAACTCTTGTAATCAATGAAACCGAGCTTCAAATAGCAGGCACAGGAGTGGCGCTGTTTTTAGAAGTATGCAGCCATGTTTCTCTCACCCTAAAGAACCCCCTTAAAGATCTGTAGATGCTGAGACTAATCTAACAAGAGGTGTCCTTTAGAGATGAGCGAATAGTATTTGATGGAATACGTGGCTGCCATAGGAATGCGTGTTAGCGGCCGAAGACCAAAGGGTTAAGTCTTAACCCCCTAGTGTTGGGCCGCTAACACGCATTCCTATGGCAGCCAGGTATTCGATTGAATACTATCGGGTCACCTCTAGTGTCCTTTCAAGTGATCCCTAGGATGAGTGATCTGTGAGACCATTAGCAGCCGAGAAGCGGATGATAGCCAGCAAGGGGCAGCCTGTGTATGACAGAGGATGATGCTGCTGGTGCTTGCCTTCTGACTTGGACCGCCTACCTGGCAGCCATTTTGAAAAATTGACCAATAGGAACTTGAGAATTTGCATAATTACCCATAATCCTTTGCTGGAACTCTCCCTAAGCTTAGTGAATAGTGAAAAGAATAAATCAAATGAAGCAAAATGTCAAAAACTGTGTGGAATTCTTCTCTGTGGGGTGGGCGGAGCTTGCTGGATTGGTCCAAGGGTGGCTGCTAGGTCAGGATTCCAGCAGCTGAAATTTTGAGGGATTCAAATCAGAAAAGCAAAAATTTTAGTCTAGATTTTAATAAAAGATTCATTTTCTTTGTAATTTAAAAAGCCACAGGCCACGCACAGCAGAGGCTCCAGGCCTCTACCGGTAGGCAGCCAGGTGCGAGGCACAGCGGGGGCACCAGTCCTCCACCAGTAGGCAGCCAGGTGCCAGGCACAGCGGGGGCACAAGGCCTCCACCGGTAGGCAGCCACGGACCACACACAGCAGAGGCACCAGGCCTATACTGATAGGAAGCCTAAAGCCACACACAGCAGGGGCACCAGGCCTCTACCGGTAGGCAGCCACGGGCCCCACAGCAGCCACAGACCAGCCCACAGTGAGTGTGCAACACACTCTGCATGGAGGAATCAGCATCCTCCCAGGGACAACCTCAGAGCACCATTGATTCAACTTAAGGAGAAACTCAGGCAGTGCATTATGGGAATTATTTAAATATCAAGGGCTGAAGGTGTTCCTATCATAATCTTCTTACTGAGGAGGAGCCTCACATAAGTCCCCCTAGGTCATGTGACTATTTATGATGCACCATGGAGCAAGGCCCAATGACTCAATCTTGTGATTAAGTTCTGTAACTTTGCTTCTGTCCACGCTCCGACAAATCTCAGGAGTTTTCACAACTCTTGTAATCAATGAAACCGAGCTTCAAATAGCAGGCACAGGAGTGGCGCTGTTTTTAGAAGTATGCAGCCATGTTTCTCTCACCCTAAAGAACCCCCTTAAAGATCTGTAAATGCTGAGACTAATCTAACAAGAGGTGTCTTTTAGAGATGAGCAAATAGTATTTGATGGAATACGTGGCTGCCATAGGAATGCGTGTTAACGGCCGAAGACCAAGGGGTTAAGCCTTAACCCCTTAGTGTTGGGCCGCTAACACGCATTCCTATGGCAGCCAGGTATTCGATTGAATACTATCGGGTCATCTCTAGTGCCCTTTCGAGTAATCCCTAGGATGACTGATCTGTGCGACCATTAGCAGCTGAGAAGCAGATGATAAACAGCAAGGTGCAGCCTGTGTATGACAGAGAACGATGCTGCTGGTGCTTGCCTTCTGACATGGTCTGCCTACCTAGCAGCCATTTTTAAATGGCTGTCAAGTAGACACAGCACAGCAGGGGCACCAGGCCTCAACCGGTAGGCAGCCACTGGCCACACAGCAGCCATGGACCAAACCACAATGAGTGTGCAACACACTCTGCATGGAGGAGTCAGCATCCTCCCAGGGACAACCTCAGAGCACCATTGATTCAACTTAAGGAGAAACTCAGACAGTGCATTATGGGAATTTATGTAAATATCAGGGGCTGAAGTTGTTCCTATCATAATCTTCTTACTGAGGAGGAGCCTCACATAAGGCCTCCTAGGTCATGTGACTATTTATGATGCACCATGGAGCAAGGCCCAATGACTCCATCTTGTGATTAAGTTCCGTAACTTTGCTTCTGTCCACGCTCCGACAAATCTCAGGCGTTTTCACAACTCTTGTAATCAATGAAACCGAGCTTCAAATAGCAGGCACAGGAGTGGCGCTGTTTTTAGAAGTATGCAGCCATGTTTCTCTCACCCTAAAGAACCCCCTTAAAGATCTGTAAATGCTGAGACTAATCTAACAAGAGGTGTCCTTTAGAGATGAGCAAATAGTATTTGATGGAATACGTGGCTGCCATAGGAATGCGTGTTAACGGCCGAAGACCAAGGGGTTAAGCCTTAACCCCTTAGTGTTGGGCCGCTAACACGCATTCCTATGGCAGCCAGGTATTCGATTGAATACTATCGGGTCATCTCTAGTGCCCTTTCGAGTAATCCCTAGGATGACTGATCTGTGCGACCATTAGCAGCTGAGAAGCAGATGATAACCAGCAAGGTGCAGCCTGTGTATGACAGAGAACGATGCTGCTGGTGCTTGCCTTTTGACATGGTCCGCCTACCTAGCAGCCATTTTTAAATGGCTGTCAAGTAGACACAGCACAGCAGGGGCACCAGGCCTCAACCGGTAGGCAGCCACTGGCCACACAGCAGCCATGGACCAAACCACAATGAGTGTGCAACACACTCTGCATGGAGGAGTCAGCATCCTCCCAGGGACAACCTCAGAGCACCATTGATTCAACTTAAGGAGAAACTCAGACAGTGCATTATGGGAATTTATGTAAATATCAGGGGCTGAAGTTGTTCCTATCATAATCTTCTTACTGAGGAGGAGCCTCACATAAAGCCTCCTAGGTCATGTGACTATTTATGATGCACCATGGAGCAAGGCCCAATGACTCCATCTTGTGATTAAGTTCCGTAACTTTGCATCTGTCCACGCTCCGACAAATCTCAGGCGTTTAAACAACTCTTGTAATCAATGAAACCGAGCTTCAAATAGCAGGCACAGGAGTGCCGCTGTTTTTAGAAGTATGCAGCCATGTTTCTCTCACCCTAAAGAACCCCCTTAAAGATCTGTAAATGCTGAGACTAATCTAACAAGAGGTGTCCTTTAGAGATGAGCAAATAGTATTTGATGGAATACGTGGCTGCCATAGGAATGCGTGTTAGCGGCCGAAGACCAAGGGGTTAAGCCTTAACCCCTTAGTGTTGGGCCGCTAACACGCATTCCTATGGCAGCCAGGTACTCAATTGAATACTATCGGGTCATCTCTAGTACCCTTTCGAGTAATCCCTAGGATGACTGATCTGTGCGACCATTAGCAGCTGAGAAGCAGATGATAACCAGCAAGGTGCAGCCTGTGTATGACAGAGAACGATGCTGCTGGTGCTTGCTTTCTGACATGATTTGCCTACCTAGCAGCCATTTTTAAATGGCTGTCAAGTAGACACAGCACAGCAAGGACACCAGGCCTCAACCGGTAAGCAGCCACTGGCCACACAGCAGCCATGGACCAAACCACAATGAGTGTGCAACACACTCTGCATGGAGGAGTCAGCATCCTCCCAGGGACAACCTCAGAGCACCATTGATTCAACTTAAGGAGAAACTCAGACAGTGCATTATGGGAATTTATGTAAATATCAGGGGCTGAAGTTGTTCCTATCATAATCTTCTTACTGAGGAGGAGCCTCACATAAGGCCTCCTAGGTCATGTGACTATTTATGATGCACCATGGAGCAAGGCCCAATGACTCCATCTTGTGATTAAGTTCCGTAACTTTGCTTTTGTCCACGCTCCGACAAATCACACGCGTTTTCACAACTCTTGTAATCAATGAAACCGAGCTTCAAATAGCAGGCACAGGAGTGGCGCTGTTTTTAGAAGTATGCAGCCATGTTTCTCTCACCCTAAAGAACCCCCTTAAAGATCTGTAGATGCTGAGACTAATCTAACAAGAGGTGTCCTTTAGAGATGAGCGAATAGTATTTGATGGAATACGTGGCTGCCATAGGAATGCGTGTTAGCGGCCGAAGACCAAAGGGTTAAGTCTTAACCCCCTAGTGTTGGGCCGCTAACACGCATTCCTATGGCAGCCAGGTATTCGATTGAATACTATCGGGTCACCTCTAGTGTCCTTTCAAGTGATCCCTAGGATGAGTGATCTGTGAGACCATTAGCAGCCGAGAAGCGGATGATAGCCAGCAAGGGGCAGCCTGTGTATGACAGAGGATGATGCTGCTGGTGCTTGCCTTCTGACTTGGACCGCCTACCTGGCAGCCATTTTGAAAAATTGACCAATAGGAACTTGAGAATTTGCATAATTACCCATAATCCTTTGCTGGAACTCTCCCTAAGCTTAGTGAATAGTGAAAAGAATAAATCAAATGAAGCAAAATGTCAAAAACTGTGTGGAATTCTTCTCTGTGGGGTGGGCGGAGCTTGCTGGATTGGTCCAAGGGTGGCTGCTAGGTCAGGATTCCAGCAGCTGAAATTTTGAGGGATTCAAATCAGAAAAGCAAAAATTTTAGTCTAGATTTTAATAAAAGATTCATTTTCTTTGTAATTTAAAAAGCCACAGGCCACGCACAGCAGAGGCTCCAGGCCTCTACCGGTAGGCAGCCAGGTGCGAGGCACAGCGGGGGCACCAGTCCTCCACCAGTAGGCAGCCAGGTGCCAGGCACAGCGGGGGCACAAGGCCTCCACCGGTAGGCAGCCACGGACCACACACAGCAGAGGCACCAGGCCTATACTGATAGGAAGCCTAAAGCCACACACAGCAGGGGCACCAGGCCTCTACCGGTAGGCAGCCACGGGCCCCACAGCAGCCACAGACCAGCCCACAGTGAGTGTGCAACACACTCTGCATGGAGGAATCAGCATCCTCCCAGGGACAACCTCAGAGCACCATTGATTCAACTTAAGGAGAAACTCAGGCAGTGCATTATGGGAATTATTTAAATATCAAGGGCTGAAGGTGTTCCTATCATAATCTTCTTACTGAGGAGGAGCCTCACATAAGTCCCCCTAGGTCATGTGACTATTTATGATGCACCATGGAGCAAGGCCCAATGACTCAATCTTGTGATTAAGTTCTGTAACTTTGCTTCTGTCCACGCTCCGACAAATCTCAGGAGTTTTCACAACTCTTGTAATCAATGAAACCGAGCTTCAAATAGCAGGCACAGGAGTGGCGCTGTTTTTAGAAGTATGCAGCCATGTTTCTCTCACCCTAAAGAACCCCCTTAAAGATCTGTAAATGCTGAGACTAATCTAACAAGAGGTGTCTTTTAGAGATGAGCAAATAGTATTTGATGGAATACGTGGCTGCCATAGGAATGCGTGTTAACGGCCGAAGACCAAGGGGTTAAGCCTTAACCCCTTAGTGTTGGGCCGCTAACACGCATTCCTATGGCAGCCAGGTATTCGATTGAATACTATCGGGTCATCTCTAGTGCCCTTTCGAGTAATCCCTAGGATGACTGATCTGTGCGACCATTAGCAGCTGAGAAGCAGATGATAAACAGCAAGGTGCAGCCTGTGTATGACAGAGAACGATGCTGCTGGTGCTTGCCTTCTGACATGGTCTGCCTACCTAGCAGCCATTTTTAAATGGCTGTCAAGTAGACACAGCACAGCAGGGGCACCAGGCCTCAACCGGTAGGCAGCCACTGGCCACACAGCAGCCATGGACCAAACCACAATGAGTGTGCAACACACTCTGCATGGAGGAGTCAGCATCCTCCCAGGGACAACCTCAGAGCACCATTGATTCAACTTAAGGAGAAACTCAGACAGTGCATTATGGGAATTTATGTAAATATCAGGGGCTGAAGTTGTTCCTATCATAATCTTCTTACTGAGGAGGAGCCTCACATAAGGCCTCCTAGGTCATGTGACTATTTATGATGCACCATGGAGCAAGGCCCAATGACTCCATCTTGTGATTAAGTTCCGTAACTTTGCTTCTGTCCACGCTCCGACAAATCTCAGGCGTTTTCACAACTCTTGTAATCAATGAAACCGAGCTTCAAATAGCAGGCACAGGAGTGGCGCTGTTTTTAGAAGTATGCAGCCATGTTTCTCTCACCCTAAAGAACCCCCTTAAAGATCTGTAAATGCTGAGACTAATCTAACAAGAGGTGTCCTTTAGAGATGAGCAAATAGTATTTGATGGAATACGTGGCTGCCATAGGAATGCGTGTTAACGGCCGAAGACCAAGGGGTTAAGCCTTAACCCCTTAGTGTTGGGCCGCTAACACGCATTCCTATGGCAGCCAGGTATTCGATTGAATACTATCGGGTCATCTCTAGTGCCCTTTCGAGTAATCCCTAGGATGACTGATCTGTGCGACCATTAGCAGCTGAGAAGCAGATGATAACCAGCAAGGTGCAGCCTGTGTATGACAGAGAACGATGCTGCTGGTGCTTGCCTTTTGACATGGTCCGCCTACCTAGCAGCCATTTTTAAATGGCTGTCAAGTAGACACAGCACAGCAGGGGCACCAGGCCTCAACCGGTAGGCAGCCACTGGCCACACAGCAGCCATGGACCAAACCACAATGAGTGTGCAACACACTCTGCATGGAGGAGTCAGCATCCTCCCAGGGACAACCTCAGAGCACCATTGATTCAACTTAAGGAGAAACTCAGACAGTGCATTATGGGAATTTATGTAAATATCAGGGGCTGAAGTTGTTCCTATCATAATCTTCTTACTGAGGAGGAGCCTCACATAAAGCCTCCTAGGTCATGTGACTATTTATGATGCACCATGGAGCAAGGCCCAATGACTCCATCTTGTGATTAAGTTCCGTAACTTTGCATCTGTCCACGCTCCGACAAATCTCAGGCGTTTAAACAACTCTTGTAATCAATGAAACCGAGCTTCAAATAGCAGGCACAGGAGTGCCGCTGTTTTTAGAAGTATGCAGCCATGTTTCTCTCACCCTAAAGAACCCCCTTAAAGATCTGTAAATGCTGAGACTAATCTAACAAGAGGTGTCCTTTAGAGATGAGCAAATAGTATTTGATGGAATACGTGGCTGCCATAGGAATGCGTGTTAGCGGCCGAAGACCAAGGGGTTAAGCCTTAACCCCTTAGTGTTGGGCCGCTAACACGCATTCCTATGGCAGCCAGGTACTCAATTGAATACTATCGGGTCATCTCTAGTACCCTTTCGAGTAATCCCTAGGATGACTGATCTGTGCGACCATTAGCAGCTGAGAAGCAGATGATAACCAGCAAGGTGCAGCCTGTGTATGACAGAGAACGATGCTGCTGGTGCTTGCTTTCTGACATGATTTGCCTACCTAGCAGCCATTTTTAAATGGCTGTCAAGTAGACACAGCACAGCAAGGACACCAGGCCTCAACCGGTAAGCAGCCACTGGCCACACAGCAGCCATGGACCAAACCACAATGAGTGTGCAACACACTCTGCATGGAGGAGTCAGCATCCTCCCAGGGACAACCTCAGAGCACCATTGATTCAACTTAAGGAGAAACTCAGACAGTGCATTATGGGAATTTATGTAAATATCAGGGGCTGAAGTTGTTCCTATCATAATCTTCTTACTGAGGAGGAGCCTCACATAAGGCCTCCTAGGTCATGTGACTATTTATGATGCACCATGGAGCAAGGCCCAATGACTCCATCTTGTGATTAAGTTCCGTAACTTTGCTTTTGTCCACGCTCCGACAAATCACACGCGTTTTCACAACTCTTGTAATCAATGAAACCGAGCTTCAAATAGCAGGCACAGGAGTGGCGCTGTTTTTAGAAGTATGCAGCCATGTTTCTCTCACCCTAAAGAACCCCCTTAAAGATCTGTAGATGCTGAGACTAATCTAACAAGAGGTGTCCTTTAGAGATGAGCGAATAGTATTTGATGGAATACGTGGCTGCCATAGGAATGCGTGTTAGCGGCCGAAGACCAAAGGGTTAAGTCTTAACCCCCTAGTGTTGGGCCGCTAACACGCATTCCTATGGCAGCCAGGTATTCGATTGAATACTATCGGGTCACCTCTAGTGTCCTTTCAAGTGATCCCTAGGATGAGTGATCTGTGAGACCATTAGCAGCCGAGAAGCGGATGATAGCCAGCAAGGGGCAGCCTGTGTATGACAGAGGATGATGCTGCTGGTGCTTGCCTTCTGACTTGGACCGCCTACCTGGCAGCCATTTTGAAAAATTGACCAATAGGAACTTGAGAATTTGCATAATTACCCATAATCCTTTGCTGGAACTCTCCCTAAGCTTAGTGAATAGTGAAAAGAATAAATCAAATGAAGCAAAATGTCAAAAACTGTGTGGAATTCTTCTCTGTGGGGTGGGCGGAGCTTGCTGGATTGGTCCAAGGGTGGCTGCTAGGTCAGGATTCCAGCAGCTGAAATTTTGAGGGATTCAAATCAGAAAAGCAAAAATTTTAGTCTAGATTTTAATAAAAGATTCATTTTCTTTGTAATTTAAAAAGCCACAGGCCACGCACAGCAGAGGCTCCAGGCCTCTACCGGTAGGCAGCCAGGTGCGAGGCACAGCGGGGGCACCAGTCCTCCACCAGTAGGCAGCCAGGTGCCAGGCACAGCGGGGGCACAAGGCCTCCACCGGTAGGCAGCCACGGACCACACACAGCAGGGGCACCAGGCCTATACTGATAGGAAGCCTAAAGCCACACACAGCAGGGGCACCAGGCCTCTACCGGTAGGCAGCCACGGGCCCCACAGCAGCCACAGACCAGCCCACAGTGAGTGTGCAACACACTCTGCATGGAGGAATCAGCATCCTCCCAGGGACAACCTCAGAGCACCATTGATTCAACTTAAGGAGAAACTCAGGCAGTGCATTATGGGAATTATTTAAATATCAAGGGCTGAAGGTGTTCCTATCATAATCTTCTTACTGAGGAGGAGCCTCACATAAGTCCCCCTAGGTCATGTGACTATTTATGATGCACCATGGAGCAAGGCCCAATGACTCAATCTTGTGATTAAGTTCTGTAACTTTGCTTCTGTCCACGCTCCGACAAATCTCAGGAGTTTTCACAACTCTTGTAATCAATGAAACCGAGCTTCAAATAGCAGGCACAGGAGTGGCGCTGTTTTTAGAAGTATGCAGCCATGTTTCTCTCACCCTAAAGAACCCCCTTAAAGATCTGTAAATGCTGAGAATAATCTAACAAGAGGTGTCCTTTAGAGATGAGCAAATAGTATTTGATGGAATACGTGGCTGCCATAGGAATGCGTGTTAGCGGCCGAAGACCAAGGGGTTAAGCCTTAAGCCCTTAGTGTTGGGCCGCTAACACGCATTCCTATGGCAGCCAGGTATTCGATTGAATACTATCGGGTCATCTCTAGTGCCCTTTCAATTAATCCCTAGGATGACTGATCTGTGCAACCATTAGCAGCTGAGAAGCAGATGATAACCAGCAAGGTGCAGCCTGTGTATGACAGAGAACGATGCTGCTGGTGCTTGCCTTCTGACATGGTCCACCTACCTAGCAGCCATTTTTTAAATGGCTGTCAAGTAGACACAGCACGGGCACTAGGCCTCAACCGGTAGGCAGCCACTGGCCACACAGCAGCCGTGGACCAAACCACAATGAGTGTGCAACACACTCTGCATGGAGGAATCAGCATCCTCCCAGGGACAACCTCAGAGCACCATTGATTCAACTTAAGGAGAAACTCAGGCAGTGCATTATGGGAATTTATGTAAATATCAGGGGCTGAAGTTGTTCCTATCATAATCTTCTTACTGAGGAGGAGCCTCACATAAGGCCTCCTAGGTCATGTGACTATTTATGATGCAACATGGAGCAAGGCCCAATGACTCCATCTTGTGATTAAGTTCCGTAACTTTGCTTCTGTCCACGCTCCGACAAATCACAGGCGTTTTCACAACTCTTGTAATCAATGAAACCGAGCTTCAAATAGCAGGCACAGGAGTGGCGCTGTTTTTAGAAGTATGCAGCCATGTTTCTCTCACCCTAAAGAACCCCCTTAAAGATCTGTAGATGCTGAGACTAATCTAACAAGAGGTGTCCTTTAGAGATGAGCGAATAGTATTTGATGGAATACGTGGCTGCCATAGGAATGCGTGTTAGCGGCCGAAGACCAAAGGGTTAAGTCTTAACCCCCTAGTGTTGGGCCGCTAACACGCATTCCTATGGCAGCCAGGTATTCGATTGAATACTATCGGGTCACCTCTAGTGTCCTTTCAAGTGATCCCTTAAAGATCTGTAGATGCTGAGACTAATCTAACAAGAGGTGTCCTTTAGAGATGAGCGAATAGTATTTGATGGAATACGTGGCTGCCATAGGAATGCTTGTTAGCGCCCGAAGACCAAAGGGTTAAGTCTTAACCCCCTAGTGTTGGGCCGCTAACACGCATTCCTATGACAGCCAGGTATTCGATTGAATACTATCGGGTCACCTCTAGTGTCCTTTCAAGTGATCCCTAGGATGAGTGATCTGTGCGACCATTAGCAGCCGAGAAGCGGATGATAGCCAGCAAGGGGCAGCCTGTGTATGACAGAGGATGATGCTGCTGGTGCTTGCCTTCTGACTTGGACCGCCTACCTGGCAGCCATTTTGAAAAATTGACCAATAGGAACTTGAGAATTTGCATAATTACCCATAATCCTTTGCTGGAACTCTCCCTAAGCTTAGTGAATGGTGAAAAGAATAAATCAAATGAAGCAAAATGTCAAAAACTGTGTGGAATTCTTCTCTGTGGGGTGGGCGGAGCTTGCTGGATTGGTCCAAGGGTGGCTGCTAGGTCAGGATTCCAGCAGCTGAAATTTTGAGGGATTCAAATCAGAAAAGCAAAAATTTTAGTCTAGGTTTTAATAAAAGATTCATTTTCTTTGTAATTTAAACAGCCACAGGCCACGCACAGCAGAGGCTCCAGGCCTCTATCGGTAGGCAGCCAGGTGCCAGGCACAGCGGGGGCACCAGGCCTCCACCGGTAGGCAGCCAGGTGCCAGGCACAGCGGGGGCACCAGGCCTCCACCGGTAGTCAGCCAGGTGCCAAGCACAGCGGGGGCACCAGGCCTCCACCGGTAGGCAGCCAGGGACCACACACAGCGGGGGCACCAGGCCTCTACCGATAGGAAGCCTAAAGCCACACACAGCAGGGGCACCAGGCCTCTACCAGCGGGCAGCCACGGGCCACATAGCAGCCGCAGACCAGCCCACAGTGAGTGTGCAACACACTCTGCATAGAAAAGCCAGCATCCTCACAGGGACAACCTCAGAGCCCCATTGATTCAACTTAAGGAGAAACTCAGGCAGTGCATTATGGGAATTATTTAAATATCAAGGGCTGAAGGTGTTCTTATCATAATCTTCTTACTGAGGAGGAGCCTCACATAAGTCCCCCTAGGTCATGTGACTATTTATGATGCACCATGGAGCAAGGCCCAATGACTCTATCTTGTGATTAAGTTCTGAAACTTTGCTTCTGTCCACGCTCCGACAAATCTCAGGCGTTTTCACATCTCTTGTAATCAATGAAACCGAGCTTCAAATAGCAGGCACAGGAGTGCCGCTATTTTTAGAAGTATGCAGCCATGTTTCTCTCACCCTAAAGAACCCCCTTAAAGATCTGTAAATGCTGAGACTAATCTAACAAGAGGTGTCCTTTAGGGATGAGCAAATAGTATTTGATGGAATACGTGGCTGCCATACGAATGCGTGTTAACGGCCGAAGACCAAGGGGTTAAGCCTTAACCCCTTAGTGTTGGGCCGCTAACACGCATTCCTATGGCAGCCAGGTACTCGATTGAATACTATCGGGTCATCTCTAGTACCCTTTCGGGTAATCCCTAGGATGACTGATCTGTGCAACCATTAGCAGCTGAGAAGCAGATGATAACCAGCAAGGTGCAGCCTGTGTATGACAGAAAACGATGCTGCTGGTGCTTGCCTTCTGACATGATCCGCCTACCTAGCAGCCATTTTTAAATGGCTGTCAATTAGACACAGCACGGACACCAGGCCTCAACCGGTAAGCAGCCACTGGCCACACAGCAGCCATGGACCAAACCACAATGAGTGTGCAACACACTCTGCATGGAGGAGTCAGCATCCTCCCAGGGACAACCTCAGAGCACCATTGATTCAACTTAAGGAGAAACTCAGACAGTGCATTATGGGAATTTATGTAAATCTAAAGGGCTTCTCTTATAATCATATTCCTGAGGAGGAGCCTCACATAAGTCCTCCCAGGTCGTCTCACTACTTATAGTGCACCATGGAGCAAGGTCCAATGACTCCATCAGCCTTCTTGTGCTTAAGTTCCTTAACTTTGCTCCTGTCCATGTTCAGACAAATCTCAAACTTTTTCACAACTCTTGTCATAGATGGAATGGAGCTGCAATATCAGGCACAAGCCATGGACAGGAGTGGCACTGTTTTTTGAAGTATGCAACCATGTTTCTCTAAACCTAAACAACCCTTTAAAGATCTATCAATGCTCAGACTAAGCTCTGACAAAGGTGTCCCTTTAAGTGATCTCAGTGATGTGTGCTACCATTACCATATGATGGCCAGCAAGGGACAGCCTGTGCATCACTGAAGACCATGCTTCTGGAGGTAGCCTTCCGACTTATAAAAGCCTACCTGGCAGCCATTTTGAAAAATTGACCAATAGGAACTTAAGGAATTTGCATAATTTCCCAGAGTCCTTTGCCGGAATTCTCTCTCTAAGCTTATTGAATGGTGGAAAGAATAACACGTTTTCACGACGGTTGCAATAATTGAAACTCAGCTGCTGTACTAAGTACCACCCTAGACCGGAGTGGTGCTGTTTGTTCGGAGCCATGTTTCTCTAAATCTAAACAACCACCTTAAAGATCACTTTAAAGATCTATAGGTGCTCTGGTAAACGGTGATCTGTGCTACCATTAGCAGCCGAGAGCTAATTGATGGCCAGCCAGCATTGATCCCGGCAGTCGGTGATCTGTGCTACCATTACCAGCTGAGTGAGGGCCAGCTGGAATCACAGGGCATCATGCCTCTACAGCCTAGCTTCTAACATGGACCGCCTACCTGGCAGCCATTTTGAAAAATTGACCAATAGGAAAGGGATAATTTGCATAATTACCCAGAATCCTTTGCTGGAACTCTCCCTAAGCTTAATGAACATTGAAAATAATAAATCAAATGAAGCAAAATCCAAGAAAATGGCTAAAAAACTGGTCTGTGCAGTTGATGGGCGGAGCCTCCTGATTCAGTCTTCTTCCGGCACGCTCTCCGGGTCGGGATTTCAGCAGCTGAAATTTTGTGCAAAAAAAAAAAAAAAAAGTCTGAGATACAATTGAATAACACGTAACTTGTTTTCATGGTCTTTGTTGTTTGCTATAATATCCTGAGGAACAGCCGAGCCGGTATAGACCGGCAGGTGCCACAGCCCAGACTCAGTCACCACACTTAGCAGCAGCCCAAGGCCACTACTAGCAGGCAGACATGGAGCGGGCCACACTGTTCCCAAGAGTGCACAACGCACTCTAAATGTAAAAGAGGGACAGCAACCTCACAGGGACAACCTCAGAGCAACATTCATTGAACTTAAGGAGAGTGAACTTAACTCAAGCAGTGCATTATGGGAATTTATGTAAATCTAAAGGGCTTCTCTTATAATCATATTCCTGAGGAGGAGCCTCACATAAGTCCTCCCAGGTCGTCTCACTACTTATAGTGCACCATGGAGCAAGGTCCAATGACTCCATCAGCCTTCTTGTGCTTAAGTTCCTTAACTTTGCTCCTGTCCATGTTCAGACAAATCTCAAACTTTTTCACAACTCTTGTCATAGATGGAATGGAGCTGCAATATCAGGCACAAGCCATGGACAGGAGTGGCACTGTTTTTTGAAGTATGCAACCATGTTTCTCTAAACCTAAACAACCCTTTAAAGATCTATCAATGCTCAGACTAAGCTCTGACAAAGGTGTCCCTTTAAGTGATCTCAGTGATGTGTGCTACCATTACCATATGATGGCCAGCAAGGGACAGCCTGTGCATCACTGAAGACCATGCTTCTGGAGGTAGCCTTCCGACTTATAAAAGCCTACCTGGCAGCCATTTTGAAAAATTGACCAATAGGAACTTAAGGAATTTGCATAATTTCCCAGAGTCCTTTGCCGGAATTCTCTCTCTAAGCTTATTGAATGGTGGAAAGAATAACACGTTTTCACGACGGTTGCAATAAGTGAAACCGAGCTGCTGTACTAAGTACCACCCATAGACCGGAGTGGTGCTGTTTGTTCGCAGCCATGTTTCTCTAAATCTAAACAACCACCTTAAAGATCACTTTAAAGATCTATAGGTGCTCTGGTAAACGGTGATCTGTGCTACCATTAGCAGCCGAGAGCTAATTGATGGCCAGCCAGCATTGATCCCGGCAGTCGGTGATCTGTGCTACCATTACCAGCTGAGTGAGGGTCAGCTGGAATCACAGGGCATCATGCCTCTACAGCCTAGCTTCTAACATGGACCGCCTACCTGGCAGCCATTTTGAAAAATTGACCAATAGGAAAGGGATAATTTGCATAATTACCCAGAATCCTTTGCTGGAACTCTCCCTAAGCTTAATGAACATTGAAAATAATAAATCAAATGAAGCAAAATCCAAGAAAATGGCTAAAAAACTGGTCTGTGCAGTTGATGGGCGGAGCCTCCTGATTCAGTCTTCTTCCGGCACGCTCTCCGGGTCGGGATTTCAGCAGCTGAAATTTTGTGCAAAAAAAAAAAAAAAAAGTCTGAGATACAATTGAATAACACGTAACTTGTTTTCATGGTCTTTGTTGTTTGCTATAATATCCTGAGGAACAGCCGAGCCGGTATAGACCGGCAGGTGCCACAGCCCAGACTCAGTCACCACACTTAGCAGCAGCCCAAGGCCACTACTAGCAGGCAGACATGGAGCGGGCCACACTGTTCCCAAGAGTGCACAACGCACTCTAAATGTAAAAGAGGGACAGCAACCTCACAGGGACAACCTCAGAGCAACATTCATTGAACTTAAGGAGAGTGAACTTAACTCAAGCAGTGCATTATGGGAATTTATGTAAATCTAAAGGGCTTCTCTTATAATCATATTCCTGAGGAGGAGCCTCACATAAGTCCTCCCAGGTCGTCTCACTACTTATAGTGCACCATGGAGCAAGGTCCAATGACTCCATCAGCCTTCTTGTGCTTAAGTTCCTTAACTTTGCTCCTGTCCATGTTCAGACAAATCTCAAACTTTTTCACAACTCTTGTCATAGATGGAATGGAGCTGCAATATCAGGCACAAGCCATGGACAGGAGTGGCACTGTTTTTTGAAGTATGCAACCATGTTTCTCTAAACCTAAACAACCCTTTAAAGATCTATCAATGCTCAGACTAAGCTCTGACAAAGGTGTCCCTTTAAGTGATCTCAGTGATGTGTGCTACCATTACCATATGATGGCCAGCAAGGGACAGCCTGTGCATCACTGAAGACCATGCTTCTGGAGGTAGCCTTCCGACTTATAAAAGCCTACCTGGCAGCCATTTTGAAAAATTGACCAATAGGAACTTAAGGAATTTGCATAATTTCCCAGAGTCCTTTGCCGGAATTCTCTCTCTAAGCTTATTGAATGGTGGAAAGAATAACACGTTTTCACGACGGTTGCAATAATTGAAACTGAGCTGCTGTACTAAGTACCACCCTAGACCGGAGTGGTGCTGTTTGTTCGGAGCCATGTTTCTCTAAATCTAAACAACCACCTTAAAGATCACTTTAAAGATCTATAGGTGCTCTGGTAAACGGTGATCTGTGCTACCATTAGCAGCCGAGAGCTAATTGATGGCCAGCCAGCATTGATCCCGGCAGTCGGTGATCTGTGCTACCATTACCAGCTGAGTGAGGGCCAGCTGGAATCACAGGGCATCATGCCTCTACAGCCTAGCTTCTAACATGGACCGCCTACCTGGCAGCCATTTTGAAAAATTGACCAATAGGAAAGGGATAATTTGCATAATTACCCAGAATCCTTTGCTGGAACTCTCCCTAAGCTTAATGAACATTGAAAATAATAAATCAAATGAAGCAAAATCCAAGAAAATGGCTAAAAAACTGGTCTGTGCAGTTGATGGGCGGAGCCTCCTGATTCAGTCTTCTTCCGGCACGCTCTCCGGGTCGGGATTTCAGCAGCTGAAATTTTGTGCAAAAAAAAAAAAAAAAAGTCTGAGATACAATTGAATAACACGTAACTTGTTTTCATGGTCTTTGTTGTTTGCTATAATATCCTGAGGAACAGCCGAGCCGGTATAGACCGGCAGGTGCCACAGCCCAGACTCAGTCACCACACTTAGCAGCAGCCCAAGGCCACTACTAGCAGGCAGACATGGAGCGGGCCACACTGTTCCCAAGAGTGCACAACGCACTCTAAATGTAAAAGAGGGACAGCAACCTCACAGGGACAACCTCAGAGCAACATTCATTGAACTTAAGGAGAGTGAACTTAACTCAAGCAGTGCATTATGGGAATTTATGTAAATCTAAAGGGCTTCTCTTATAATCATATTCCTGAGGAGGAGCCTCACATAAGTCCTCCCAGGTCGTCTCACTACTTATAGTGCACCATGGAGCAAGGTCCAATGACTCCATCAGCCTTCTTGTGCTTAAGTTCCTTAACTTTGCTCCTGTCCATGTTCAGACAAATCTCAAACTTTTTCACAACTCTTGTCATAGATGGAATGGAGCTGCAATATCAGGCACAAGCCATGGACAGGAGTGGCACTGTTTTTTGAAGTATGCAACCATGTTTCTCTAAACCTAAACAACCCTTTAAAGATCTATCAATGCTCAGACTAAGCTCTGACAAAGGTGTCCCTTTAAGTGATCTCAGTGATGTGTGCTACCATTACCATATGATGGCCAGCAAGGGACAGCCTGTGCATCACTGAAGACCATGCTTCTGGAGGTAGCCTTCCGACTTATAAAAGCCTACCTGGCAGCCATTTTGAAAAATTGACCAATAGGAACTTAAGGAATTTGCATAATTTCCCAGAGTCCTTTGCCGGAATTCTCTCTCTAAGCTTATTGAATGGTGGAAAGAATAACACGTTTTCACGACGGTTGCAATAATTGAAACTGAGCTGCTGTACTAAGTACCACCCTAGACCGGAGTGGTGCTGTTTGTTCGGAGCCATGTTTCTCTAAATCTAAACAACCACCTTAAAGATCACTTTAAAGATCTATAGGTGCTCTGGTAAACGGTGATCTGTGCTACCATTAGCAGCCGAGAGCTAATTGATGGCCAGCCAGCATTGATCCCGGCAGTCGGTGATCTGTGCTACCATTACCAGCTGAGTGAGGGCCAGCTGGAATCACAGGGCATCATGCCTCTACAGCCTAGCTTCTAACATGGACCGCCTACCTGGCAGCCATTTTGAAAAATTGACCAATAGGAAAGGGATAATTTGCATAATTACCCAGAATCCTTTGCTGGAACTCTCCCTAAGCTTAATGAACATTGAAAATAATAAATCAAATGAAGCAAAATCCAAGAAAATGGCTAAAAAACTGGTCTGTGCAGTTGATGGGCGGAGCCTCCTGATTCAGTCTTCTTCCGGCACGCTCTCCGGGTCGGGATTTCAGCAGCTGAAATTTTGTGCAAAAAAAAAAAAAAAAGTCTGAGATACAATTGAATAACACGTAACTTGTTTTCATGGTCTTTGTTGTTTGCTATAATATCCTGAGGAACAGCCGAGCCGGTATAGACCGGCAGGTGCCACAGCCCAGACTCAGTCACCACACTTAGCAGCAGCCCAAGGCCACTACTAGCAGGCAGACATGGAGCGGGCCACACTGTTCCCAAGAGTGCACAACGCACTCTAAATGTAAAAGAGGGACAGCAACCTCACAGGGACAACCTCAGAGCAACATTCATTGAACTTAAGGAGAGTGAACTTAACTCAAGCAGTGCATTATGGGAATTTATGTAAATCTAAAGGGCTTCTCTTATAATCATATTCCTGAGGAGGAGCCTCACATAAGTCCTCCCAGGTCGTCTCACTACTTATAGTGCACCATGGAGCAAGGTCCAATGACTCCATCAGCCTTCTTGTGCTTAAGTTCCTTAACTTTGCTCCTGTCCATGTTCAGACAAATCTCAAACTTTTTCACAACTCTTGTCATAGATGGAATGGAGCTGCAATATCAGGCACAAGCCATGGACAGGAGTGGCACTGTTTTTTGAAGTATGCAACCATGTTTCTCTAAACCTAAACAACCCTTTAAAGATCTATCAATGCTCAGACTAAGCTCTGACAAAGGTGTCCCTTTAAGTGATCTCAGTGATGTGTGCTACCATTACCATATGATGGCCAGCAAGGGGCAGCCTGTGCATCACTGAAGACCATGCTTCTGGAGGTTGCCTTCCGACTTATAAAAGCCTACCTGGCAGCCATTTTGAAAAATTGACCAATAGGAACTTAAGGAATTTGCATAATTTCCCAGAGTCCTTTGCCGGAATTCTCTCTCTAAGCTTATTGAATGGTGGAAAGAATAACACGTTTTCACGACGGTTGCAATAAGTGAAACCGAGCTGCTGTACTAAGTACCACCCATAGACCGGAGTGGTGCTGTTTGTTCGCAGCCATGTTTCTCTAAATCTAAACAACCACCTTAAAGATCACTTTAAAGATCTATAGGTGCTCTGGTAAACGGTGATCTGTGCTACCATTAGCAGCCGAGAGCTAATTGATGGCCAGCCAGCATTGATCCCGGCAGTCGGTGATCTCATTACCAGCTGAGTGAGGGTCAGCTGGAATCACAGGGCATCATGCCTCTACAGCCTAGCTTCTAACATGGACCGCCTACCTGGCAGCCATTTTGAAAAATTGACCAATAGGAAAGGGATAATTTGCATAATTACCCAGAATCCTTTGCTGGAACTCTCCCTAAGCTTAATGAACATTGAAAATAATAAATCAAATGAAGCAAAATCCAAGAAAATGGCTAAAAAACTGGTCTGTGCAGTTGATGGGCGGAGCATCCTGATTCGGTCTTCTTCCGGCACGCTCTCTGGGTCGGGATTTCAGCAGCTGAAATTTTGTGCAAAAAAAAAAAAAAAGTCTGAGATACAATTGAATAACACGTAACTTGTTTTCATGGTCTTTGTTGTTTGCTATAATATCCTGAGGAACAGCCGAGCCGGTATAGACCGGCAGGTGCCACAGCCCAGACTCAGTCACCACACTTAGCAGCAGCCCAAGGCCACTACTAGCAGGCAGACATGGAGCGGGCCACACTGTTCCCAAGAGTGCACAACGCACTCTAAATGTAAAAGAGGGACAGCAACCTCACAGGGACAACCTCAGAGCAACATTCATTGAACTTAAGGAGAGTGAACTTAACTCAAGCAGTGCATTATGGGAATTTATGTAAATCTAAAGGGCTTCTCTTATAATCATATTCCTGAGGAGGAGCCTCACATAAGTCCTCCCAGGTCGTCTCACTACTTATAGTGCACCATGGAGCAAGGTCCAATGACTCCATCAGCCTTCTTGTGCTTAAGTTCCTTAACTTTGCTCCTGTCCATGTTCAGACAAATCTCAAACTTTTTCACAACTCTTGTCATAGATGGAATGGAGCTGCAATATCAGGCACAAGCCATGGACAGGAGTGGCACTGTTTTTTGAAGTATGCAACCATGTTTCTCTAAACCTAAACAACCTTTTAAAGATCTATCAATGCTCAGACTAAGCTCTGACAAAGGTGTCCCTTTAAGTGATCTCAGTGATGTGTGCTACCATTACCATATGATGGCCAGCAAGGGACAGCCTGTGCATCACTGAAGACCATGCTTCTGGAGGTAGCCTTCCGACTTATAAAAGCCTACCTGGCAGCCATTTTGAAAAATTGACCAATATGAACTTAAGGAATTTGCATAATTTCCCAGAGTCCTTTGCCGGAATTCTCTCTCTAAGCTTATTGAATGGTGGAAAGAATAACACGTTTTCACGACGGTTGCAATAATTGAAACTGAGCTGCTGTACTAAGTACCACCCTAGACCGGAGTGGTGCTGTTTGTTCGGAGCCATGTTTCTCTAAATCTAAACAACCACCTTAAAGATCACTTTAAAGATCTATAGGTGCTCTGGTAAACGGTGATCTGTGCTACCATTAGCAGCCGAGAGCTAATTGATGGCCAGCCAGCATTGATCCCGGCAGTCGGTGATCTGTGCTACCATTACCAGCTGAGTGAGGGCCAGCTGGAATCACAGGGCATCATGCCTCTACAGCCTAGCTTCTAACATGGACCGCCTACCTGGCAGCCATTTTGAAAAATTGACCAATAGGAAAGGGATAATTTGCATAATTACCCAGAATCCTTTGCTGGAACTCTCCCTAAGCTTAATGAACATTGAAAATAATAAATCAAATGAAGCAAAATCCAAGAAAATGGCTAAAAAACTGGTCTGTGCAGTTGATGGGCGGAGCCTCCTGATTCAGTCTTCTTCCGGCACGCTCTCCGGGTCGGGATTTCAGCAGCTGAAATTTTGTGCAAAAAAAAAAAAAAAAAGTCTGAGATACAATTGAATAACACGTAACTTGTTTTCATGGTCTTTGTTGTTTGCTATAATATCCTGAGGAACAGCCGAGCCGGTATAGACCGGCAGGTGCCACAGCCCAGACTCAGTCACCACACTTAGCAGCAGCCCAAGGCCACTACTAGCAGGCAGACATGGAGCGGGCCACACTGTTCCCAAGAGTGCACAACGCACTCTAAATGTAAAAGAGGGACAGCAACCTCACAGGGACAACCTCAGAGCAACATTCATTGAACTTAAGGAGAGTGAACTTAACTCAAGCAGTGCATTATGGGAATTTATGTAAATCTAAAGGGCTTCTCTTATAATCATATTCCTGAGGAGGAGCCTCACATAAGTCCTCCCAGGTCGTCTCACTACTTATAGTGCACCATGGAGCAAGGTCCAATGACTCCATCAGCCTTCTTGTGCTTAAGTTCCTTAACTTTGCTCCTGTCCATGTTCAGACAAATCTCAAACTTTTTCACAACTCTTGTCATAGATGGAATGGAGCTGCAATATCAGGCACAAGCCATGGACAGGAGTGGCACTGTTTTTTGAAGTATGCAACCATGTTTCTCTAAACCTAAACAACCCTTTAAAGATCTATCAATGCTCAGACTAAGCTCTGACAAAGGTGTCCCTTTAAGTGATCTCAGTGATGTGTGCTACCATTACCATATGATGGCCAGCAAGGGACAGCCTGTGCATCACTGAAGACCATGCTTCTGGAGGTAGCCTTCCGACTTATAAAAGCCTACCTGGCAGCCATTTTGAAAAATTGACCAATAGGAACTTAAGGAATTTGCATAATTTCCCAGAGTCCTTTGCCGGAATTCTCTCTCTAAGCTTATTGAATGGTGGAAAGAATAACACGTTTTCACGACGGTTGCAATAATTGAAACTGAGCTGCTGTACTAAGTACCACCCTAGACCGGAGTGGTGCTGTTTGTTCGGAGCCATGTTTCTCTAAATCTAAACAACCACCTTAAAGATCACTTTAAAGATCTATAGGTGCTCTGGTAAACGGTGATCTGTGCTACCATTAGCAGCCGAGAGCTAATTGATGGCCAGCCAGCATTGATCCCGGCAGTCGGTGATCTGTGCTACCATTACCAGCTGAGTGAGGGCCAGCTGGAATCACAGGGCATCATGCCTCTACAGCCTAGCTTCTAACATGGACCGCCTACCTGGCAGCCATTTTGAAAAATTGACCAATAGGAAAGGGATAATTTGCATAATTACCCAGAATCCTTTGCTGGAACTCTCCCTAAGCTTAATGAACATTGAAAATAATAAATCAAATGAAGCAAAATCCAAGAAAATGGCTAAAAAACTGGTCTGTGCAGTTGATGGGCGGAGCCTCCTGATTCGGTCTTCTTCCGGCACGCTCTCTGGGTCGGGAATTCAGCAGCTGAAATTTTGTGCAAAAAAAAAAAAAAAAGTCTGAGATACAATTGAATACCACGCAACTTGTTTTCATGGTCTTTGTTGTTTGCTATAATATCCTGAGGAACAGCCGAGCCGGTATAGACCGGCAGGTGCCACAGCCCAGACTCGGTCACCACACTTAGCAGCAGCCCAAGGCCACTACTAGCAGGCAGACATGGAGCGGGCCACACTGTTCCCAAGAGTGCACAACGCACTCTAAATGTAAAAGAGGGACAGCAACCTCACAGGGACAACCTCAGAGCAACATTCATTGAACTTAAGGAGAGTGAACTTAACTCAAGCAGTGCATTATGGGAATTTATGTAAATCTAAAGGGCTTCTCTTATAATCATATTCCTGAGGAGGAGCCTCACATAAGTCCTCCCAGGTCGTCTCACTACTTATAGTGCACCATGGAGCAAGGCCCAATGACTCCATCAGCCTTCTTGTGCTTAAGTTCCTTAACTTTGCTCCTGTCCATGTTCAGACAAATCTCAAACTTTTTCACAACTCCTGTCATAGATGGAATGGAGCTGCAATATCAGGCACAAGCCATGGACAGGAGTGGCACTGTTTTTTGAAGTATGCAACCATGTTTCTCTAAACCTAAACAACCCTTTAAAGATCTATCAATGCTCAGACTAAGCTCTGACAAAGGTGTCCCTTTAAGTGATCTCAGTGATGTGTGCTACCATTACCATATGATGGCCAGCAAGGGGCAGCCTGTGCATCACTGAAGACCATGCTTCTGGAGGTTGCCTTCCGACTTATAAAAGCCTACCTGGCAGCCATTTTGAAAAATTGACCAATAGGAACTTAAGGAATTTGCATAATTTCCCAGAGTCCTTTGCCGGAATTCTCTCTCTAAGCTTATTGAATGGTGGAAAGAATAACACGTTTTCACGACGGTTGCAATAAGTGAAACCGAGCTGCTGTACTAAGTACCACCCATAGACCGGAGTGGTGCTGTTTGTTCGCAGCCATGTTTCTCTAAATCTAAACAACCACCTTAAAGATCACTTTAAAGATCTATAGGTGCTCTGGTAAACGGTGATCTGTGCTACCATTAGCAGCCGAGAGCTAATTGATGGCCAGCCAGCATTGATCCCGGCAGTCGGTGATCTGTGCTACCATTACCAGCTGAGTGAGGGTCAGCTGGAATCACAGGGCATCATGCCTCTACAGCCTAGCTTCTAACATGGACCGCCTACCTGGCAGCCATTTTGAAAAATTGACCAATAGAAAAGGGATAATTTGCATAATTACCCAGAATCCTTTGCTGGAACTCTCCCTAAGCTTAATGAACATTGAAAATAATAAATCAAATGAAGCAAAATCCAAGAAAATGGCTAAAAAACTGGTCTGTGCAGTTGATGGGCGGAGCATCCTGATTCGGTCTTCTTCCGGCACGCTCTCTGGGTCGGGATTTCAGCAGCTGAAATTTTGTGCAAAAAAAAAAAAAAAGTCTGAGATACAATTGAATAACACGTAACTTGTTTTCATGGTCTTTGTTGTTTGCTATAATATCCTGAGGAACAGCCGAGCCGGTATAGACCGGCAGGTGCCACAGCCCAGACTCAGTCACCACACTTAGCAGCAGCCCAAGGCCACTACTAGCAGGCAGACATGGAGCGGGCCACACTGTTCCCAAGAGTGCACAACGCACTCTAAATGTAAAAGAGGGACAGCAACCTCACAGGGACAACCTCAGAGCAACATTCATTGAACTTAAGGAGAGTGAACTTAACTCAAGCAGTGCATTATGGGAATTTATGTAAATCTAAAGGGCTTCTCTTATAATCATATTCCTGAGGAGGAGCCTCACATAAGTCCTCCCAGGTCGTCTCACTACTTATAGTGCACCATGGAGCAAGGTCCAATGACTCCATCAGCCTTCTTGTGCTTAAGTTCCTTAACTTTGCTCCTGTCCATGTTCAGACAAATCTCAAACTTTTTCACAACTCTTGTCATAGATGGAATGGAGCTGCAATATCAGGCACAAGCCATGGACAGGAGTGGCACTGTTTTTTGAAGTATGCAACCATGTTTCTCTAAACCTAAACAACCCTTTAAAGATCTATCAATGCTCAGACTAAGCTCTGACAAAGGTGTCCCTTTAAGTGATCTCAGTGATGTGTGCTACCATTACCATATGATGGCCAGCAAGGGGCAGCCTGTGCATCACTGAAGACCATGCTTCTGGAGGTTGCCTTCCGACTTATAAAAGCCTACCTGGCAGCCATTTTGAAAAATTGACCAATAGGAACTTAAGGAATTTGCATAATTTCCCAGAGTCCTTTGCCGGAATTCTCTCTCTAAGCTTATTGAATGGTGGAAAGAATAACACGTTTTCACGACGGTTGCAATAAGTGAAACCGAGCTGCTGTACTAAGTACCACCCATAGACCGGAGTGGTGCTGTTTGTTCGCAGCCATGTTTCTCTAAATCTAAACAACCACCTTAAAGATCACTTTAAAGATCTATAGGTGCTCTGGAAAACGGTGATCTGTGCTACCATTAGCAGCCGAGAGCTAATTGATGGCCAGCCAGCATTGATCCCGGCAGTCGGTGATCTGTGCTACCATTACCAGCTGAGTGAGGGCCAGCTGGAATCACAGGGCATCATGCCTCTACAGCCTAGCTTCTAACATGGACCGCCTACCTGGCAGCCATTTTGAAAAATTGACCAATAGGAAAGGGATAATTTGCATAATTACCCAGAATCCTTTGCTGGAACTCTCCCTAAGCTTAATGAACATTGGAAATAATAAATCAAATGAAGCAAAATCCAAGAAAATGGCTAAAAAACTGGTCTGTGCAGTTGATGGGCGGAGCCTCCTGATTCGGTCTTCTTCCGGCACGCTCTCCGGGTCGGGATTTCAGCAGCTGAATTTTTGTGCAAAAAAAAAAAAAAAGTCTGAGATACAATTGAATAACACGTAACTTGTTTTCATGGTCTTTGTTGTTTGCTATAATATCCTGAGGAACAGCCGAGCCAGTATAGACCGGCAGGTGCCACAGCCCAAACTCAGTCACCACACTTAGCAGCAGCCCAAGGCCACTACTAGCAGGCAGACATGGAGCGGGCCACACTGTTCCCAAGAGTGCACAACGCACTCTAAATGTAAAAGAGGGACAGCAACCTCACAGGGACAACCTCAGAGCAACATTCATTGAACTTAAGGAGAGTGAACTTAACTCAAGCAGTGCATTATGGGAATTTATGTAAATCTAAAGGGCTTCTCTTATAATCATATTCCTGAGGAGGAGCCTCACATAAGTCCTCCCAGGTCGTCTCACTACTTATAGTGCACCATGGAGCAAGGTCCAATGACTCCATCAGCCTTCTTGTGCTTAAGTTCCTTAACTTTGCTCCTGTCCATGTTCAGACAAATCTCAAACTTTTTCACAACTCTTGTCATAGATGGAATGGAGCTGCAATATCAGGCACAAGCCATGGACAGGAGTGGCACTGTTTTTTGAAGTATGCAACCATGTTTTTCTAAACCTAAACAACCCTTTAAAGATCTATCAATGCTCAGACTAAGCTCTGACAAAGGTGTCCCTTTAAGTGATCTCAGTGATGTGTGCTACCATTACCATATGATGGCCAGCAAGGGACAGCCTGTGCATCACTGAAGACCATGCTTCTGGAGGTAGCCTTCCGACTTATAAAAGCCTACCTGGCAGCCATTTTGAAAAATTGACCAATAGGAACTTGAGAATTTGCATAATTACCCATAATCCTTTGCTGGAACTCTCCCTAAGCTTAGTGAATGGTGAAAAGAATAAATCAAATGAAGCAAAATGTCAAAAACTGTGTGGAATTCTTCTCTGTGGGGTGGGCGGAGCTTGCTGGATTGGTCCAAGGGTGGCTGCTAGGTCAGGATTCCAGCAGCTGAAATTTTGAGGGATTTAAAACAGAAAAGCAAAAATTTTAGTCTAGGTTTTAATAAAAGATTCATTTTCTTTGTAATTTAAACAGCCACAGGCCACGCACAGCGGAGGCTCCAAGCCTCTACCGGTAGGCAGCCAGGTGCCAGGCACAGCGGGGGCACCAGGCCTCCACCAGTAGGCAGCCAGGTGCCAGGCACAGCGGGGGCACCAGGCCTCCACCGGTAGGCAGCCAGGGACCACACACAGCAGGGGCACCAGGCCTCTACCGATAGAAAGCCTAAGGCCACACACAGCAAGGGAACCAGGCCTCTACCGGTAGGCAGCCATGGGCCACACAGCAGCCGCAGACCAGCCCACAGTGAGTGTGCAACACACTCTGCATGGAAGAGCCAGCATCCTCACAGGGACAACCTCAGAGCACCATTGATTCAACTTAAGGAGAAACTCAGGCAGTGCATTATGGGAATTATTTAAATATCAAGGGCTGAAGGTGTTCCTATCATAATCTTCTTACTGAGGAGGAGCCTCACATAAGTCCTCCTAGGTCATGTGACTATTTATGATGCACCATGGAGCAAGGCCCAATGACTCCATCTTGTGATTAAGTTCTGTAACTTTGCATCTGTCCACGCTCCGACAAATCTCAGGCGTTTTCACAACTCTTGTAATCAATGAAACCGAGCTTCAAATAGCAGGCACAGGAGTGGCGCTGTTTTTAGAAGTATGCAGCCATGTTTCTCTCACCCTAAAGAACCCCCTTAAAGATCTGTAAATGCTGAGACTAATCTAACAAGAGGTGTCCTTTAGAGATGAGCAAATAGTATTTGATGGAATACGTGGCTGCCATAGGAATGCGTGTTAACGGCCGAAGACCAAGGGGTTAAGCCTTAACCCCTTAGTGTTGGGCCGCTAACACGCATTCCTATGGCAGCCAGGTATTCGATTGAATACTATCGTGTCATCTCTAGTGCCCTTTCGAGTAATCCCTAGGATGACTGATCTGTGCGACCATTAGCAGCTGAGAAGCAGATGATAACCAGCAAGGTGCAGCCTGTGTATGACAGAGAACGATGCTGCTGGTGCTTGCCCTCTGACATGGTCCGCCTACCTAGCAGCCATTTTGAAATGGCTGTCAAGTAGACACTGCAGTGGCACCAGGCCTCAACCGGTAGGCAGCCACTGGCCACACAGCAGCCATGGACCAAACCACAACAAGTGTGCAACACACTCTGCATGGAGGAGTCAGCATCCTCCCAGGGACAACCTCAGAGCACCATTGATTCAACTTAAGGAGAAACTCAGGCAGTGCATTATGGGAATTTATGTAAATATCAGGGGCTGATGTTGTTCCTATCATAATCTTCTTACTGAGGAGGAGCCTCACATAAGGCCTCCTAGGTCATGTGACTATTTATGATGCACCATGGAGCAAGGCCCAATGACTCCATCTTGTGATTAAGTTCCGTAACTTTGCTTTTGTCCACGCTCCGACAAATCACACGCGTTTTCACACCGAAGACCAAGGGGTTAAGCCTTAACCCCTTAGTGTTGGGCCGCTAACACGCATTCCTATGGCAGCCAGGTATTCGATTGAATACTATCGGGTCATCTCTAGTGCCTTTCAAGTAATCCCTAGGATGACTGATCTGTGCAACCATTAGCAGCTGAGAAGCAGATGATAATCAGCAAGGTGCAGGCTGTGTATGACAGAGAACGATGCTGCTGGTGCTTGCCTTCTGACATGGTCCGCCTACCTAGCAGCCATTTTTAAATGGCTGTCAAATAGACACTGCAGGGGCACCAGGCCTCAACCGGTAGGCAGCCACTGACCACACAGCAGCCGTGGACCAAACCACAATGAGTGTGCAACACACTCTGCATGGAGGAATCAGCATCCTCCCAGGGACAACCTCAGAGCACCATTGATTCAACTTAAGGAGAAACTCAGGCAGTGCATTATGGGAATTTATGTAAATATCAGGGGCTGAAGTTGTTCCTATCATAATCTTCTTACTGAGGAGGAGCCTCACATAAGGCCTCCTAGGTCATGTGACTATTTATGATGCACCATGGAGCAAGGCCCAATGACTCCATCTTGTGATTAAGTTCCGTAACTTTGCTTCTGTCCACGCTCCGACAAATCACAGGCGTTTTCACAACTCTTGTAATCAATGAAACCGAGCTTCAAATAGCAGGCACAGGAGTGGCGCTGTTTTTAGAAGTATGCAGCCATGTTTCTCTCACCCTAAAGAACCCCCTTAAAGATCTGTAGATGCTGAGACTAATCTAACAAGAGGTGTCCTTTAGAGATGAGCGAATAGTATTTGATGGAATACGTGGCTGCCATAGGAATGCGTGTTAGCGGCCGAAGACCAAAGGGTTAAGTCTTAACCCCCTAGTGTTGGGCCGCTAACACGCATTCCTATGGCAGCCAGGTATTCGATTGAATACTATCGGGTCACCTCTAGTGTCCTTTCAAGTGATCCCTAGGATGAGTGATCTGTGAGACCATTAGCAGCCGAGAAGCGGATGATAGCCAGCAAGGGGCAGCCTGTGTATGACAGAGGATGATGCTGCTGGTGCTTGCCTTCTGACTTGGACCGCCTACCTGGCAGCCATTTTGAAAAATTGACCAATAGGAACTTGAGAATTTGCATAATTACCCATAATCCTTTGCTGGAACTCTCCCTAAGCTTAGTGAATAGTGAAAAGAATAAATCAAATGAAGCAAAATGTCAAAAACTGTGTGGAATTCTTCTCTGTGGGGTGGGCGGAGCTTGCTGGATTGGTCCAAGGGTGGCTGCTAGGTCAGGATTCCAGCAGCTGAAATTTTGAGGGATTCAAATCAGAAAAGCAAAAATTTTAGTCTAGGTTTTAATAAAAGATTCATTTTCTTTGTAATTTAAACAGCCACAGGCCACGCACAGCGGAGGTTCCAGGCCTCTACCGGTAGGCAGCCAGGTGCCAGGCACAGCGAGGGCACCAGGCCTCCACCTGTAGGCAGCCAGGTGCCAGGCACAGCGGGGGCACAAGGCCTCCACCGGTAGGCAGCCAGGGACCAAACACAACGGGGGCACCAGGCCTCTACCGATAGGAAGCCTAAAGCCACACACAGCAGGGGCACCAGGCCTCTACCGGTAGGCAGCCACGGGCCACACTGCAGCCACAGACCAGCCCACAGTGAGTGTGCAACACACTCTGCATGGAAAAGCCAGCATCCTCACAGGGACAACCTCAGAGCACCATTGGTTCAACTTAAGGAGAAACTCAGGCAGTGCATTATGGGAATTATTTAAATATCAAGGGCTGAAGGTGTTCCTATCATAATCTTCTTACTGAGGAGGAGCCTCACATAAGTCCTCCTAGGTCATGTGACTATTTATGATGCACCATGGAGCAAGGCCCAATGACTCCATCTTGTGATTAAGTTCCGTAACTTTGCTTCTGTCCACGCTCCGACAAATCACAGGCGTTTTCACAACTCTTGTAATCAATGAAACCGAGCTTCAAATAGCAGGCACAGGAGTGGCGCTGTTTTTAGAAGTATGCAGCCATGTTTCTCTCACCCTAAAGAACCCCCTTAAAGATCTGTAGATGCTGAGACTAATCTAACAAGAGGTGTCCTTTAGAGATGAGCGAATAGTATTTGATGGAATACGTGGCTGCCATAGGAATGCTTGTTAGCGGCCGAAGACCAAAGGGTTAAGTCTTAACCCCCTAGTGTTGGGCCGCTAACACGCATTCCTATGGCAGCCAGGTATTCGATTGAATACTATCGGGTCACCTCTAGTGTCCTTTCAAGTGATCCCTAGGATGAGTGATCTGTGCGACCATTAGCAGCCGAGAAGCAGATGATAGCCAGCAAGGGGCAGCCTGTGTATGACAGAGGATGATGCT
Organism: Leptodactylus fuscus; assembly: GCF_031893055.1. NCBI lineage: Eukaryota > Metazoa > Chordata > Amphibia > Anura > Leptodactylidae > Leptodactylus > Leptodactylus fuscus. The sequence continues at coordinate 46,081,565 of NC_134274.1, forward strand.
GCTGGTGCTTGCCTTCTGACTAGGACCGCCTACCTGGCAGCCATTTTGAAAAATTGACCAATAGGAACTTGAGAATTTGCATAATTACCCACAATCCTTTGCTGGAACTCTCCCTAAGCTTAGTGAATAGTGAAAAGAATAAATCAAATGAAGCAAAATGTCAAAAACTGTGTGGAATTCTTCTCTGTGGGGTGGGCGGAGCTTGCTGGATTGGTCCAAGGGTGGCTGCTAGGTCAGGATTCCAGCAGCTGAAATTTTGAGGGATTCAAATCAGAAAAGCAAAAATTTTAGTCTAGGTTTTAATAAAAGATTCATTTTCTTTGTAATTTAAACAGCCACAGGCCACACACAGCGGAGGCTCCAGGCCTCTACCGGTAGGCAGCCAGGTGCCAGGCACAGCGGGGGCACCAGGCCTCCACCAGTAGGCAGCCAGGTGCCAGGCACAGCGGGGGCACCAGGCCTCCACCGGTAGGCAGCCAGGGACCACACACAGCAGGGGCACCAGGCCTCTACCGGTAGGCAGCCACGGGCCACACTGCAGCTGCAGACCAGCCCACAGTGAGTGTGCAACACACTCTGCATGGAAAAGCCAGCATCCTCACAGGGACAACCTCAGAGCACCATTGATTCAACTTAAGGAGAAACTCAGGCAGTGCATTATGGGAATTATTTAAATATCAAGGGCTGAAGGTGTTCCTATCATAATCTTCTTACTGAGGAGGAGCCTCACATAAGTCCTCCTAGGTCATGTGACTATTTATGATGCACCATGGAGCAAGGCCCAATGACTCCATCTTGTGATTAAGTTCTGTAACTATGCTTCTGTCCACGCTCCGACAAATCTCAGGTGTTTTCACAACTCTTGTAATCAATGAAACCGAGCTTCAAATAGCAGGCACAGGAGTGGCGCTGTTTTTAGAAGTATGCAGCCATGTTTCTCTCACCCTAAAGAACCCCCTTAAAGATCTGTAAATGCTGAGAATAATCTAACAAGAGGTGTCCTTTAGAGATGAGCAAATAGTATTTGATGGAATACGTGGCTGCCATAGGAATGCTTGTTAGCGGCCGAAGACCAAAGGGTTAAGTCTTAACCCCCTAGTGTTGGGCCGCTAACACGCATTCCTATGGCAGCCAGGTATTCGATTGAATACTATCGGGTCACCTCTAGTGTCCTTTCAAGTGATCCCTAGGATGAGTGATCTGTGCGACCATTAGCAGCCGAGAAGCGGATGATAGCCAGCAAGGGGCAGCCTGTGTATGACAGAGGATGATGCTGCTGGTGCTTGCCTTCTGACTTGGACCGCCTACCTGGCAGCCATTTTGAAAAATTGACCAATAGGAACTTGAGAATTTGCATAATTACCCATAATCCTTTGCTGGAACTCTCCCTAAGCTTAGTGAATAGCGAAAAGAATAAATCAAATGAAGCAAAATGTCAAAAACTGTGTGGAATTCTTCTCTGTGGGGTGGGCGGAGCTTGCTGGATTGGTCCAAGGGTGGCTGCTAGGTCAGGATTCCATCAGCTGAAATTTTGAGGGATTCAAATCAGAAAAGCAAAAATTTTAGTCTAGGTTTTAATAAAAGATTCATTTTCTTTGTAATTTAAACAGCCACAGGCCACGCACAGCAGAGGCTCCAGGCCTCTATCGGTAGGCAGCCAGGTGCCAGGCACAGCGGGGGCACCAGGCCTCCACCGGTAGGCAGCCAGGTGCCAGGCACAGCGGGGGCACCAGGCCTCCACCGGTAGTCAGCCAGGTGCCAGGCACAGCGGGGGCACCAGGCCTCCACCGGTAGTCAGCCAGGTGCCAGGCACAGCGGGGGCACCAGGCCTCCACCGGTAGGCAGCCAGGGACCACACACAGCGGGGGCACCAGGCCTCTACCGATAGAAAGCCTAAAGCCACACACAGCAGGGGCACCAGGCCTCTACCAGCGGGCAGCCACGGGCCACATAGCAGCCGCAGACCAGCCCACAGTGAGTGTGCAACACACTCTGCATAGAAAAGCCAGCATCCTCACAGGGACAACCTCAGAGCACCATTGATTCAACTTAAGGAGAAACTCAGGCAGTGCATTATGGGAATTATTTAAATATCAAGGGCTGAAGGTGTTCTTATCATAATCTTCTTACTGAGGAGGAGCCTCACATAAGTCCCCCTAGGTCATGTGACTATTTATGATGCACCATGGAGCAAGGCCCAATGACTCTATCTTGTGATTAAGTTCTGAAACTTTGCTTCTGTCCACGCTCCGACAAATCTCAGGCGTTTTCACATCTCTTGTAATCAATGAAACCGAGCTTCAAATAGCAGGCACAGGAGTGCCGCTATTTTTAGAAGTATGCAGCCATGTTTCTCTCACCCTAAAGAACCCCCTTAAAGATCTGTAAATACTGAGACTAATCTAACAAGAGGTGTCCTTTAGAGATGAGCAAATAGTATTTGATGGAATGCGTGTTAGCGGCCGAAGACCAAGGAGTTAAGCCTTAACCCCTTTGTGTTGGGCAGCTAACACGCATTCCTATGGCAGCCAGGTACTCGATTGAATACTATCGGGTCATCTCTAGTACCCTTTCGAGTAATCCCTAGGATGACTGATCTGTGCGACCATTAGCAGCTGAGAAGCAGATGATAACCAGCAAGGTGCAGCCTGTGTATGACAGAGAACGATGCTGCTGGTGCTTGCCTTCTGACATGATCCGCCTACCTAGCAGCCATTTTTAAATGGCTGTCAAATAGACACAGCACGGACACCAGGCCTCAACCGGTAAGCAGCCACTGGCCACACAGCAGCCATGGACCAAACCACAATGAGTGTGCAACACACTCTGCATGGAGGAGTCAGCATCCTCCCAGGGACAACCTCAGAGCACCATTGATTCAACTTAAGGAGAAACTCAGACAGTGCATTATGGGAATTTATGTAAATATCAGGGGCTGAAGTTGTTCCTATCATAATCTTCTTACTGAGGAGGAGCCTCACATAAGGCCTCCTAGGTCATGTGACTATTTATGATGCAACATGGAGCAAGGCCCAATGACTCCATCTTGTGATTAAGTTCCGTAACTTTGCTTTTGTCCACGCTCCGACAAATCACACGCGTTTTCACAACTCTTGTAATCAATGAAACCGAGCTTCAAATAGCAGGCACAGGAGTGGCGCTGTTTTTAGAAGTATGCAGCCATGTTTCTCTCACCCTAAAGAACCCCCTTAAAGATCTGTAGATGCTGAGACTAATCTAACAAGAGGTGTCCTTTAGAGATGAGCGAATAGTATTTGATGGAATACGTGGCTGCCATAGGAATGCTTGTTAGCGGCCGAAGACCAAAGGGTTAAGTCTTAACCCCCTAGTGTTGGGCCGCTAACACGCATTCCTATGGCAGCCAGGTATTCGATTGAATACTATCGGGTTACCTCTAGTGTCCTTTCAAGTGATCCCTAGGATGAGTGATCTGTGCGACCATTAGCAGCCGAGAAGCGGATGATAGCCAGCAAGGGGCAGCCTGTGTATGACAGAGGATGATGCTGCTGGTGCTTGCCTTCTGACTTGGACCGCCTACCTGGCAGCCATTTTGAAAAATTGACCAATAGGAACTTGAGAATTTGCATAATTACCCATAATCCTTTGCTGGAACTCTCCCTAAGCTTAGTGAATAGTGAAAAGAATAAATCAAATGAAGCAAAATGTCAAAAACTGTGTGGAATTCTTCTCTGTGGGGTGGGCGGAGCTTGCTGGATTGGTCCAAGGGTTGCTGCTAGGTCAGGATTCCAGCAGCTGAAATTTTGAGGGATTCAAACCAGAAAAGCAAAAATTTTAGTCTAGGTTTTAATAAAAGATTCATTTTCTTTGTAATTTAAACAGCCACAGGCCACGCACAGCGGAGGCTCCAGGCCTCTACCGGTAGGCAGCCAGGTGCCAGGCACAGCGGGGGCACCAGGCCTCCACCGGTAGGCAGCCAGGTGCCAGGCACAGCGGGGGCACAAGGCCTCCACCGGTAGGCAGCCAGCGACCACACACAGCGGGGGCACCAGGCCTCTACCGATAGGAAGCCTAAAGCCACACACAGCAGGGGCACCAGGCCTCTACCGGTAGGCAGCCACGGGCCACACTGCAGCCGCAGACCAGCCCACAGTGAGTGTGCAACACACTCTGCATGGAAAAGCCAGCATCCTCACAGGGACAACCTCAGAGCACCATTGATTCAACTTAAGGAGAAACTCAGGCAGTGCATTATGGGAATTATTTAAATATCAAGGGCTGAAGGTGTTCCTATCATAATCTTCTTACTGAGGAGGAGCCTCACATAAGTCCTCCTAGGTCATGTGACTATTTATGATGCACCATGGAGCAAGGCCCAATGACTCCATCTTGTGATTAAGTTCTGTAACTTTGCTTCTGTCCACGCTCCGACAAATCTCAGGTGTTTTCACAACTCTTGTAATCAATGAAACCGAGCTTCAAATAGCAGGCACAGGAGTGGCGCTGTTTTTAGAAGTATGCAGCCATGTTTCTCTCACCCTAAAGAACCCCCTTAAAGATCTGTAAATGCTGAGAATAATCTAACAAGAGGTGTCCTTTAGAGATGAGCAAATAGTATTTGATGGAATACGTGGCTGCCATAGGAATGCGTGTTAGCGGCCGAAGACCAAGGGGTTAAGCCTTAACCCCTTAGTGTTGGGCCGCTAACACGCATTCCTATGGCAGCCAGGTATTCGATTGAATACTATCGGGTCATCTCTAGTGCCTTTCAAGTAATCCCTAGGATGACTGATCTGTGCAACCATTAGCAGCTGAGAAGCAGATGATAACCAGCAAGGTGCAGCCTGTGTATGACAGAGAACGATGCTGCTGGTGCTTGCCTTCTGACATGGTCCGCCTACTTAGCAGCCATTTTGAAATGGCTGTCAAGTAGACACAGCAGGGGCACCAGGCCTCAACCGGTAGGCAGCCACTGGCCACATAGCAGCCGTGGACCAAACCACAATGAGCGTGCAACACACTCTGCATGGAGGAATCAGCATCCTCCCAGGGACAACCTCAGAGCACCATTGATTCAACTTAAGGAGAAACTCAGGCAGTGCATTATGGGAATTTATGTAAATATCAGGGGCTGATGTTGTTCCTATCATAATCTTCTTACTGAGGAGGAGCCTCACATAAGTCCTCCTAAGTCATGTGACTATTTATGATGCACCATGGAGCAAGGCCCAATGACTCCATCTTGTGATTAAGTTCTGTAACTTTGCTTCTGTCCACGCTCCGACAAATCACAGGCGTTTTCACAACTCTTGTAATCAATGAAACCGAGCTTCAAATAGCAGGCACAGGAGTGGCGCTGTTTTTAGAAGTATGCAGCCATGTTTCTCTCACCCTAAAGAACCCCCTTAAAGATCTGTAAATGCTGAGACTAATCTAACAAGAGGTGTCCTTTAGAGATGAGCAAATAGTATTTGATGGAATACGTGGCTGCCATAGGAATGCGTGTTAACGGCTGATGACCAAGGGGTTAAGCCTTAACCCCTTAGTGTTGGGCCGCTAACACGCATTCCTATGGCAGCCAGGTATTCGATTGAATACTATCGGGTCATCTCTAGTGCCCTTTCAAGTAATCCCTAGGATGACTGATCTGTGCGACCATTAGCAGCTGAGAAGCAGATGATAACCAGCAAGGTGCAGCCTGTGTATGACAGAGAACGATGCTGCTGGTGCTTGCCTTCTCACTTGGACCGCCTACCTAGCAGCCATTTTTAAATGGCTGTCAAGTAGACACAGCACAGCAGGGACACCAGGCCTCAACCGGTAAGCAGCCACTGGCCACACAGCAGCCATGGACCAAACCACAATGAGTGTGCAACACACTCTGCATGGAGGAGTCAGCATCCTCCCAGGGACAACCTCAGAGCACCATTGATTCAACTTAAGGAGAAACTCAGACAGTGCATTATGGGAATTTATGTAAATATCAGGGGCTGAAGTTGTTCCTATCATAATCTTCTTACTGAGGAGGAGCCTCACATAAGGCCTCCTAGGTCATGTGACTATTTATGATGCAACATGGAGCAAGGCCCAATGACTCCATCTTGTGATTAAGTTCCGTAACTTTGCTTTTGTCCACGCTCCGACAAATCACACGCGTTTTCACAACTCTTGTAATCAATGAAACCGAGCTTCAAATAGCAGGCACAGGAGTGGCGCTGTTTTTAGAAGTATGCAGCCATGTTTCTCTCACCCTAAAGAACCCCCTTAAAGATCTGTAGATGCTGAGACTAATCTAACAAGAGGTGTCCTTTAGAGATGAGCGAATAGTATTTGATGGAATACGTGGCTGCCATAGGAATGCTTGTTAGCGGCCGAAGACCAAAGGGTTAAGTCTTAACCCCCTAGTGTTGGGCCGCTAACACGCATTCCTATGGCAGCCAGGTATTCGATTGAATACTATCGGGTCACCTCTAGTGTCCTTTCAAGTGATCCCTAGGATGAGTGATCTGTGCGACCATTAGCAGCCGAGAAGCGGATGATAGCCAGCAAGGGGCAGCCTGTGTATGACAGAGGATGATGCTGCTGGTGCTTGCCTTCTGACTTGGACCGCCTACCTGGCAGCCATTTTGAAAAATTGACCAATAGGAACTTGAGAATTTGCATAATTACCCATAATCCTTTGCTGGAACTCTCCCTAAGCTTAGTGAATAGTGAAAAGAATAAATCAAATGAAGCAAAATGTCAAAAACTGTGTGGAATTTTTCTCTGTGGGGTGGGCGGAGCTTGCTGGATTGGTCCAAGGGTGGCTGCTAGGTCAGGATTCCAGCAGCTGAAATTTTGAGGGATTCAAATCAGAAAAGCAAAAATTTTAGTCTAGGTTTTAATAAAAGATTCATTTTCTTTGTAATTTAAACAGCCACAGGCCACGCACAGCGGGGGCACCAGCCCTCCACCGGTAGGCAGCCAGGTGCCAGGCACAGCGGGGGCACCGGGCCTCCACCAGTAGGCAGCCAGGGACCACACACAGCGGGGACACCAGGCCTCTACCAATAGGAAGTCTAAAGCCACACACAGCAGGGGCACCAGGCCTCTAACAGTAGACAGCCACGGGCCCCACAGCAGCCGCAGACCAGCCCACAGTGAGTGTGCAACACACTCTGCATGGAAAAGCCAGCATCCTCACAGGGACAACCTCAGAGCACCATTGATTCAACTTAAGGAGAAACTCAGGCAGTGCATTATGGGAATTTATGTAAATATCAGGGGCTGATGTTGTTCCTATCATAATCTTCTTACTGAGGAGGAGCCTCACATAAGGCCTCCTAGGTCATGTGACTATTTATGATGCACCATGGAGCAAGGCCCAATGACTCCATCTTGTGATTAAGTTCCGTAACTTTGCTTCTGTCCACGCTCCGACAAATCACAGGCGTTTTCACAACTCTTGTAATCAATGAAACCGAGCTTCAAATAGCAGGCACAGGAGTGGCGCTGTTTTTAGAAGTATGCAGCTATGTTTCTCTCACCCTAAAGAACCCCCTTAAAGATCTGTAGATGCTGAGACTAATCTAACAAGAGGTGTCCGTTAGAGAAGAGCGAATAGTATTTGATGGAATACGTGGCTGCCATAGGAATGCGTGTTAGCGGCCGAAGACCAAAGGGTTAAGTCTTAACCCCCTAGTGTTGGGCCACTAACAGGCATTCCTATGGCAGCCAGGTATTCGATTGAATACTATCGGGTCACCTCTAGTGTCCTTTCAAGTGATCCCTAGGATGAGTGATCTGTGCGACCATTAGCAGCCGAGAAGCAGATGATAGCCAGCAAGGGGCAGCCTGTGTATGACAGAGGATGATGCTGCTGGTGCTTGCCTTCTGACTTGGACCGCCTACCTGGCAGCCATTTTGAAAAATTGATCAATAGGAACTTGAGAATTTGCATAATTACCCATAATCCTTTGCTGGAACTCTCCCTAAGCTTAGTGAATGGTGAAAAGAATAAATCAAATGAAGCAAAATGTCAAAAACTGTGTGGAATTCTTCTCTGTGGGGTGGGCGGAGCTTGCTGGATTGGTCCAAGGGTGGCTGCTAGGTCAGGATTCCAGCAGCTGAAATTTTGAGGGATTCAAATCAGAAAAGCAAAAATTTTAGTCTAGGTTTTAATAAAAGATTCATTTTCTTTGTAATTTAAACAGCCACAGGCCACGCACAGCGGAGGCTCCAGGCCGCTACTGGTAGGCAGCCAGGTGCCAGGCACAGCGGGGGCACCAGGCCTCCACCAGTAGGCAGCCAGGTGCCAGGCACAGCGGGGGCACCAGGCCTCCACCGGTAGGCAGCCAGGGACCACACACAGCAGGGGCACCAGGCCTCTACCGATAGGAAGCCTAAGGCCACACACAGCCATGGAACTAGGCCTCTACCGGTAGGCAGCCATGGGCCACACAGCAGCCGCAGACCAGCCCACAGTGAGTGTGCAACACACTCTGCATGGAAGAGCCAGCATCCTCACAGGGACAACCTCAGAGCACCATTGATTCAACTTAAGGAGAAACTCAGGCAGTGCATTATGGGAATTATTTAAATATCAAGGGCTGAAGGTGTTCCTATCATAATCTTCTTACTGAGGAGGAGCCTCACATAAGTCCTCCTAGGTCATGTGACTATTTATGATGCACCATGGAGCAAGGCCCAATGACTCCATCTTGTGATTAAGTTCCGTAACTTTGCTTCTGTCCACGATCCGACAAATCACAGGCATTTTCACAACTCTTGTAATCAATGAAACCGAGCTTCAAATAGCAGGCACAGGAATGGCGCTGTTTTTAGAAGTATGCAGCCATGTTTCTCTCACCCTAAAGAACCCCCTTAAAGATCTGTAAATGCTGAGAATAATCTAACAAGAGGTGTCTTTTAGAGATGAGCAAATAGTATTTGATGGAATACGTGGCTGCCATAGGAATGCGTGTTAACGGCCGAAGACCACGGGGTTAAGCCTTAACCCCTTAGTGTTGGGCCGCTAACACGCATTCCTATGGCAGCCAGGTATTCGATTGAATACTATCAGGTCATCTCTAGTGCCCTTTCGAGTAATCCCTAGGATGACTGATCTGTGCGACCATTAGCAGCTGAGAAGCAGATGATAACCAGCAAGGTGCAGCCTGTGTATGACAGAGAACGATGCTGCTGGTGCTTGCCTTCTGACATGGTCTGCCTACCTAGCAGCCATTTTTAAATGGCTGTCAAGTAGACACAGCACAGCAGGGGCACCAGGCCTCCACCTGTAGGCAGCCAGGTGCCAGGCACAGCAGGGGCACAAGGCCTCCACCGGTAGGCAGCCAGGGACCAAACACAACGGGGGCACCAGGCCTCTACTGGTAGGCAGCCACAGGCCACACTGCAGCCGCAGACCAGCCCACAGTGAGAGTGCAACACACTCTGCATGGAAAAGCCAGCATCCTCACAGGGACAACCTCAGAGCACCATTGATTCAACTTAAGGAGAAACTCAGGCAGTGCATTATGGGAATTATTTAAATATCAAGGGCTGAAGGTGTTCCTATCATAATCTTCTTACTGAGGAGGAGCCTCACATAAGTCCTCCTAAGTCATGTGACTATTTATGATGCACCATGGAGCAAGGCCCAATGACTCCATCTTGTGATTAAGTTCTGTAACTTTGCTTCTGTCCACGCTCCGACAAATCTCAGGTGTTTTCACAACTCTTGTAATCAATGAAACCGAGCTTCAAATAGCAGGCACAGGAGTGGCGCTGTTTTTAGAAGTAGGCAGCCATGTTTCTCTCACCCTAAAGAACCCCCTTAAAGATCTGTAAATGCTGAGAATAATCTAACAAGAGGTGTCCTTTAGAGATGAGCAAATAGTATTTGATGGAATGCGTGTTAGCGGCCGAAGACCAAGGAGTTAAGCCTTAACCCCTTTGTGTTGGGCAGCTAACACGCATTTCTATGGCAGCCAGGTACTCGATTGAATACTATCGGGTCATCTCTAGTACCCTTTCGAGTAATCCCTAGGATGACTGATCTGTGCGACCATTAGCAGCTGAGAAGCAGATGATAACCAGCAAGGTGCAGCCTGTGTATGACAGAGAACGATGCTGCTGGTGCTTGCCTTCTGACATGATCCGCCTATCTAGCAGCCATTTTTAAATGGCTGTCAAATAGACACAGCATGGACACCAAGCCTCAACCGGTAAGCAGCCACTGGCCACACAGCAGCCATGGACCAAACCACAATGAGTGTGCAACACACTCTGCATGGAGGAGTCAGCATCCTCCCAGGGACAACCTCAGAGCACCATTGATTCAACTTAAGGAGAAACTCAGACAGTGCATTATGGGAATTTATGTAAATATCAGGGGCTGAAGTTGTTCCTATCATAATCTTCTTACTGAGGAGGAGCCTCACATAAGGCCTCCTAGGTCATGTGACTATTTATGATGCAACATGGAGCAAGGCCCAATGACTCCATCTTGTGATTAAGTTCCGTAACTTTGCTTTTGTCCACGCTCCGACAAATCACACGCGTTTTCACAACTCTTGTAATCAATGAAACCGAGCTTCAAATAGCAGGCACAGGAGTGGCGCTGTTTTTAGAAGTATGCAGCCATGTTTCTCTCACCCTAAAGAACCCCCTTAAAGATCTGTAGATGCTGAGACTAATCTAACAAGAGGTGTCCTTTAGAGATGAGCGAATAGTATTTGATGGAATACGTGGCTGCCATAGGAATGCTTGTTAGCGGCCGAAGACCAAAGGGTTAAGTCTTAACCCCCTAGTGTTGGGCCGCTAACACGCATTCCTATGGCAGCCAGGTATTCGATTGAATACTATCGGGTTACCTCTAGTGTCCTTTCAAGTGATCCCTAGGATGAGTGATCTGTGCGACCATTAGCAGCCGAGAAGCGGATGATAGCCAGCAAGGGGCAGCCTGTGTATGACAGAGGATGATGCTGCTGGTGCTTGCCTTCTGACTTGGACCGCCTACCTGGCAGCCATTTTGAAAAATTGACCAATAGGAACTTGAGAATTTGCATAATTACCCATAATCCTTTGCTGGAACTCTCCCTAAGCTTAGTGAATAGTGAAAAGAATAAATCAAATGAAGCAAAATGTCAAAAACTGTGTGGAATTCTTCTCTGTGGGGTGGGCGGAGCTTGCTGGATTGGTCCAAGGGTGGCTGCTAGGTCAGGATTCCAGCAGCTGAAATTTTGAGGGATTCAAACCAGAAAAGCAAAAATTTTAGTCTAGGTTTTAATAAAAGATTCATTTTCTTTGTAATTTAAACAGCCACAGGCCACGCACAGCGGAGGCTCCAGGCCTCTACCGGTAGGCAGCCAGGTGCCAGGCACAGCGGGGGCACCAGGCCTCCACCGGTAGGCAGCCAGGTGCCAGGCACAGCGGGGGCACAAGGCCTCCACCGGTAGGCAGCCAGCGACCACACACAGCGGGGGCACCAGGCCTCTACCGATAGGAAGCCTAAAGCCACACACAGCAGGGGCACCAGGCCTCTACCGGTAGGCAGCCACGGGCCACACTGCAGCCGCAGACCAGCCCACAGTGAGTGTGCAACACACTCTGCATGGAAAAGCCAGCATCCTCACAGGGACAACCTCAGAGCACCATTGATTCAACTTAAGGAGAAACTCAGGCAGTGCATTATGGGAATTATTTAAATATCAAGGGCTGAAGGTGTTCCTATCATAATCTTCTTACTGAGGAGGAGCCTCACATAAGTCCTCCTAGGTCATGTGACTATTTATGATGCCCCATGGAGCAAGGCCCAATGACTCAATCTTGTGATTAAGTTCTCTAACTTTGCTTCTGTCCACGCTCCGACAAATCTCAGGAGTTTTCACAACTCTTGTAATCAATGAAACCGAGCTTCAAATAGCAGGCACAGGAGTGGCGCTGTTTTTAGAAGTATGCAGCCATGTTTCTCTCACCCTAAAGAGCCCCCTTAAAGATCTGTAAATGCTGAGAATAATCTAACAAGAGGTGTCCTTTAGAGATGAGCAAATAGTATTTGATGGAATACGTGGCTGCCATAGGAATGCGTGTTAGCGGCCGAAGACCAAGGGGTTAAGCCTTAACCCCTTAGTGTTGTGCCGCTAACACGCATTCCTATGGCAGTCAGGTATTCGATTGAATACTATCGGGTCATCTCTAGTGCCCTTTCAATTAATCCCTAGGATGACTGATCTGTGCAACCATTAGCAGCTGAGAAGCAGATGATAACCAGCAAGGTGCAGCCTGTGTATGACAGAGAACGATGCTGCTGGTGCTTGCCTTCTGACATGGTCCGCCTACCTAGCAGCCATTTTTTAAATGGCTGTCAAGTAGACACAGCACGGGCACTAGGCCTCAACCGGTAGGTAGCCACTGGCCACACAGCAGCCGTGGACCAAACCACAATGAGTGTGCAACACACTCTGCATGGAGGAATCAGCATCCTCCCAGGGACAACCTCAGAGCACCATTGATTCAACTTAAGGAGAAACTCAGGCAGTGCATTATGGGAATTTATGTAAATATCAGGGGCTGAAGTTGTTCCTATCATAATCTTCTTACTGAGGAGGAGCCTCACATAAGGCCTCCTAGGTCATGTGACTATTTATGATGCAACATGGAGCAAGGCCCAATGACTCCATCTTGTGATTAAGTTCCGTAACTTTGCTTCTGTCCACGCTCCGACAAATCTCAGGCGTTTTCACAACTCTTGTAATCAATGAAACCGAGCTTCAAATAGCAGGCACAGGAGTGGCGCTGTTTTTAGAAGTATGCAGCCATGTTTCTCTCACCCTAAAGAACCCCCTTAAAGATCTGTAGATGCTGAGACTAATCTAACAAGAGGTGTCCTTTAGAGATGAGCGAATAGTATTTGATGGAATACGTGGCTGCCATAGGAATGCGTGTTAGCGGCCGAAGACCAAAGGGTTAAGTCTTAACCCCCTAGTGTTGGGCCGCTAACACGCATTCCTATGGCAGCCAGGTATTCGATTGAATACTATCGGGTCACCTCTAGTGTCCTTTCAAGTGATCCCTTAAAGATCTGTAGATGCTGAGACTAATCTAACAAGAGGTGTCCTTTAGAGATGAGCGAATAGTATTTGATGGAATACGTGGCTGCCATAGGAATGCTTGTTAGCGCCCGAAGACCAAAGGGTTAAGTCTTAACCCCCTAGTGTTGGGCCGCTAACACGCATTCCTATGACAGCCAGGTATTCGATTGAATACTATCGGGTCACCTCTAGTGTCCTTTCAAGTGATCCCTAGGATGAGTGATCTGTGCGACCATTAGCAGCCGAGAAGCGGATGATAGCCAGCAAGGGGCAGCCTGTGTATGACAGAGGATGATGCTGCTGGTGCTTGCCTTCTGACTTGGACCGCCTACCTGGCAGCCATTTTGAAAAATTGACCAATAGGAACTTGAGAATTTGCATAATTACCCATAATCCTTTGCTGGAACTCTCCCTAAGCTTAGTGAATGGTGAAAAGAATAAATCAAATGAAGCAAAATGTCAAAAACTGTGTGGAATTCTCTGTGGGGTGGGCGGAGCTTGCTGGATTGGTCCAAGGGTGGCTGCTAGGTCAGGATTCCAGCAGCTGAAATTTTGAGGGATTCAAAACAGAAAAGCAAAAATTTTAGTCTAGGTTTTAATAAAAGATTCATTTTCTTTGTAATTTAAACAGCCACAGGCCACGCACAGCGGAGGCTCCAGGCCTCTACCGGTAGGCAGCCAGGTGCCAGGCACAGCGGGGACACCAGACCTCCACCGGTAGGCAGCCAGGGACCACACACAGCAGGGGCACCAGGCCTCTACCGATAGGAAGCCTAAGGCCACACACAGCAGGGGAACCAGGCCTCTACCGGTAGGCAGCCACGGGCCACACAGCAGCCGCAGACCAGCCCACAGTGAGTGTGCAACACACTCTGCATGGAAGAGCCAGCATCCTCACAGGGACAACCTCAGAGCACCATTGATTCAACTTAAGGAGAAACTCAGGCAGTGCATTATGGGAATTATTTAAATATCAAGGGCTGAAGGTGTTCCTATCATAATCTTCTTACTGAGGAGGAGCCTCACATAAGTCCTCCTAGGTCATGTGACTATTTATGATGCACCATGGAGCAAGGCCCAATGACTCCATCTTGTGATTAAGTTCTGTAACTTTGCATCTGTCCACGCTCCGACAAATCTCAGGCGTTTTCACAACTCTTGTAATCAATGAAACCGAGCTTCAAATAGCAGGCACAGGAGTGGCGCTGTTTTTAGAAGTATGCAGCCATGTTTCTCTCACCCTAAAGAACCCCCTTAAAGATCTGTAAATGCTGAGACTAATCTAACAAGAGGTGTCTTTTAGAGATGAGCAAATAGTATTTGATGGAATACGTGGCTGCCATAGGAATGCGTGTTAACGGCCGAAGACCAAGGGGTTAAGCCTTAACCCCTTAGTGTTGGGCCGCTAACACGCATTCCTATGGCAGCCAGGTATTCGATTGAATACTATCGAGTCATCTCTAGTGCCCTTTCGAGTAATCCCTAGGATGACTGATCTGTGCGACCATTAGCAGCTGAGAAGCAGATGATAAACAGCAAGGTGCAGCCTGTGTATGACAGAGAACGATGCTGCTGGTGCTTGCCTTCTGACATGGTCTGCCTACCTAGCAGCCATTTTTAAATGGCTGTCAAGTAGACACAGCACAGCAGGGGCACCAGGCCTCAACCGGTAGGCAGCCACTGGCCACACAGCAGCCATGGACCAAACCACAATGAGTGTGCAACACACTCTGCATGGAGGAGTCAGCATCCTCCCAGGGACAACCTCAGAGCACCATTGATTCAACTTAAGGAGAAACTCAGACAGTGCATTATGGGAATTTATGTAAATATCAGGGGCTGAAGTTGTTCCTATCATAATCTTCTTACTGAGGAGGAGCCTCACATAAGGCCTCCTAGGTCATGTGACTATTTATGATGCACCATGGAGCAAGGCCCAATGACTCCATCTTGTGATTAAGTTCCGTAACTTTGCTTCTGTCCACGCTCCGACAAATCTCAGGCGTTTTCACAACTCTTGTAATCAATGAAACCGAGCTTCAAATAGCAGGCACAGGAGTGGCGCTGTTTTTAGAAGTATGCAGCCATGTTTCTCTCACCCTAAAGAACCCCCTTAAAGATCTGTAAATGCTGAGACTAATCTAACAAGAGGTGTCCTTTAGAGATGAGCAAATAGTATTTGATGGAATACGTGGCTGCCATAGGAATGCGTGTTAACGGCCGAAGACCAAGGGGTTAAGCCTTAACCCCTTAGTGTTGGGCCGCTAACACGCATTCCTATGGCAGCCAGGTATTCGATTGAATACTATCGGGTCATCTCTAGTGCCCTTTCGAGTAATCCCTAGGATGACTGATCTGTGCGACCATTAGCAGCTGAGAAGCAGATGATAACCAGCAAGGTGCAGCCTGTGTATGACAGAGAACGATGCTGCTGGTGCTTGCCTTTTGACATGGTCCGCCTACCTAGCAGCCATTTTTAAATGGCTGTCAAGTAGACACAGCACAGCAGGGGCACCAGGCCTCAACCGGTAGGCAGCCACTGGCCACACAGCAGCCATGGACCAAACCACAATGAGTGTGCAACACACTCTGCATGGAGGAGTCAGCATCCTCCCAGGGACAACCTCAGAGCACCATTGATTCAACTTAAGGAGAAACTCAGACAGTGCATTATGGGAATTTATGTAAATATCAGGGGCTGAAGTTGTTCCTATCATAATCTTCTTACTGAGGAGGAGCCTCACATAAAGCCTCCTAGGTCATGTGACTATTTATGATGCACCATGGAGCAAGGCCCAATGACTCCATCTTGTGATTAAGTTCCGTAACTTTGCATCTGTCCACGCTCCGACAAATCTCAGGCGTTTAAACAACTCTTGTAATCAATGAAACCGAGCTTCAAATAGCAGGCACAGGAGTGCCGCTGTTTTTAGAAGTATGCAGCCATGTTTCTCTCACCCTAAAGAACCCCCTTAAAGATCTGTAAATGCTGAGACTAATCTAACAAGAGGTGTCCTTTAGAGATGAGCAAATAGTATTTGATGGAATACGTGGCTGCCATAGGAATGCGTGTTAGCGGCCGAAGACCAAGGGGTTAAGCCTTAACCCCTTAGTGTTGGGCCGCTAACACGCATTCCTATGGCAGCCAGGTACTCAATTGAATACTATCGGGTCATCTCTAGTACCCTTTCGAGTAATCCCTAGGATGACTGATCTGTGCGACCATTAGCAGCTGAGAAGCAGATGATAACCAGCAAGGTGCAGCCTGTGTATGACAGAGAACGATGCTGCTGGTGCTTGCTTTCTGACATGATTTGCCTACCTAGCAGCCATTTTTAAATGGCTGTCAAGTAGACACAGCACAGCAAGGACACCAGGCCTCAACCGGTAAGCAGCCACTGGCCACACAGCAGCCATGGACCAAACCACAATGAGTGTGCAACACACTCTGCATGGAGGAGTCAGCATCCTCCCAGGGACAACCTCAGAGCACCATTGATTCAACTTAAGGAGAAACTCAGACAGTGCATTATGGGAATTTATGTAAATATCAGGGGCTGAAGTTGTTCCTATCATAATCTTCTTACTGAGGAGGAGCCTCACATAAGGCCTCCTAGGTCATGTGACTATTTATGATGCACCATGGAGCAAGGCCCAATGACTCCATCTTGTGATTAAGTTCCGTAACTTTGCTTTTGTCCACGCTCCGACAAATCACACGCGTTTTCACAACTCTTGTAATCAATGAAACCGAGCTTCAAATAGCAGGCACAGGAGTGGCGCTGTTTTTAGAAGTATGCAGCCATGTTTCTCTCACCCTAAAGAACCCCCTTAAAGATCTGTAGATGCTGAGACTAATCTAACAAGAGGTGTCCTTTAGAGATGAGCGAATAGTATTTGATGGAATACGTGGCTGCCATAGGAATGCGTGTTAGCGGCCGAAGACCAAAGGGTTAAGTCTTAACCCCCTAGTGTTGGGCCGCTAACACGCATTCCTATGGCAGCCAGGTATTCGATTGAATACTATCGGGTCACCTCTAGTGTCCTTTCAAGTGATCCCTAGGATGAGTGATCTGTGAGACCATTAGCAGCCGAGAAGCGGATGATAGCCAGCAAGGGGCAGCCTGTGTATGACAGAGGATGATGCTGCTGGTGCTTGCCTTCTGACTTGGACCGCCTACCTGGCAGCCATTTTGAAAAATTGACCAATAGGAACTTGAGAATTTGCATAATTACCCATAATCCTTTGCTGGAACTCTCCCTAAGCTTAGTGAATAGTGAAAAGAATAAATCAAATGAAGCAAAATGTCAAAAACTGTGTGGAATTCTTCTCTGTGGGGTGGGCGGAGCTTGCTGGATTGGTCCAAGGGTGGCTGCTAGGTCAGGATTCCAGCAGCTGAAATTTTGAGGGATTCAAATCAGAAAAGCAAAAATTTTAGTCTAGATTTTAATAAAAGATTCATTTTCTTTGTAATTTAAAAAGCCACAGGCCACGCACAGCAGAGGCTCCAGGCCTCTACCGGTAGGCAGCCAGGTGCGAGGCACAGCGGGGGCACCAGTCCTCCACCAGTAGGCAGCCAGGTGCCAGGCACAGCGGGGGCACAAGGCCTCCACCGGTAGGCAGCCACGGACCACACACAGCAGAGGCACCAGGCCTATACTGATAGGAAGCCTAAAGCCACACACAGCAGGGGCACCAGGCCTCTACCGGTAGGCAGCCACGGGCCCCACAGCAGCCACAGACCAGCCCACAGTGAGTGTGCAACACACTCTGCATGGAGGAATCAGCATCCTCCCAGGGACAACCTCAGAGCACCATTGATTCAACTTAAGGAGAAACTCAGGCAGTGCATTATGGGAATTATTTAAATATCAAGGGCTGAAGGTGTTCCTATCATAATCTTCTTACTGAGGAGGAGCCTCACATAAGTCCCCCTAGGTCATGTGACTATTTATGATGCACCATGGAGCAAGGCCCAATGACTCAATCTTGTGATTAAGTTCTGTAACTTTGCTTCTGTCCACGCTCCGACAAATCTCAGGAGTTTTCACAACTCTTGTAATCAATGAAACCGAGCTTCAAATAGCAGGCACAGGAGTGGCGCTGTTTTTAGAAGTATGCAGCCATGTTTCTCTCACCCTAAAGAACCCCCTTAAAGATCTGTAAATGCTGAGACTAATCTAACAAGAGGTGTCTTTTAGAGATGAGCAAATAGTATTTGATGGAATACGTGGCTGCCATAGGAATGCGTGTTAACGGCCGAAGACCAAGGGGTTAAGCCTTAACCCCTTAGTGTTGGGCCGCTAACACGCATTCCTATGGCAGCCAGGTATTCGATTGAATACTATCGGGTCATCTCTAGTGCCCTTTCGAGTAATCCCTAGGATGACTGATCTGTGCGACCATTAGCAGCTGAGAAGCAGATGATAAACAGCAAGGTGCAGCCTGTGTATGACAGAGAACGATGCTGCTGGTGCTTGCCTTCTGACATGGTCTGCCTACCTAGCAGCCATTTTTAAATGGCTGTCAAGTAGACACAGCACAGCAGGGGCACCAGGCCTCAACCGGTAGGCAGCCACTGGCCACACAGCAGCCATGGACCAAACCACAATGAGTGTGCAACACACTCTGCATGGAGGAGTCAGCATCCTCCCAGGGACAACCTCAGAGCACCATTGATTCAACTTAAGGAGAAACTCAGACAGTGCATTATGGGAATTTATGTAAATATCAGGGGCTGAAGTTGTTCCTATCATAATCTTCTTACTGAGGAGGAGCCTCACATAAGGCCTCCTAGGTCATGTGACTATTTATGATGCACCATGGAGCAAGGCCCAATGACTCCATCTTGTGATTAAGTTCCGTAACTTTGCTTCTGTCCACGCTCCGACAAATCTCAGGCGTTTTCACAACTCTTGTAATCAATGAAACCGAGCTTCAAATAGCAGGCACAGGAGTGGCGCTGTTTTTAGAAGTATGCAGCCATGTTTCTCTCACCCTAAAGAACCCCCTTAAAGATCTGTAAATGCTGAGACTAATCTAACAAGAGGTGTCCTTTAGAGATGAGCAAATAGTATTTGATGGAATACGTGGCTGCCATAGGAATGCGTGTTAACGGCCGAAGACCAAGGGGTTAAGCCTTAACCCCTTAGTGTTGGGCCGCTAACACGCATTCCTATGGCAGCCAGGTATTCGATTGAATACTATCGGGTCATCTCTAGTGCCCTTTCGAGTAATCCCTAGGATGACTGATCTGTGCGACCATTAGCAGCTGAGAAGCAGATGATAACCAGCAAGGTGCAGCCTGTGTATGACAGAGAACGATGCTGCTGGTGCTTGCCTTTTGACATGGTCCGCCTACCTAGCAGCCATTTTTAAATGGCTGTCAAGTAGACACAGCACAGCAGGGGCACCAGGCCTCAACCGGTAGGCAGCCACTGGCCACACAGCAGCCATGGACCAAACCACAATGAGTGTGCAACACACTCTGCATGGAGGAGTCAGCATCCTCCCAGGGACAACCTCAGAGCACCATTGATTCAACTTAAGGAGAAACTCAGACAGTGCATTATGGGAATTTATGTAAATATCAGGGGCTGAAGTTGTTCCTATCATAATCTTCTTACTGAGGAGGAGCCTCACATAAAGCCTCCTAGGTCATGTGACTATTTATGATGCACCATGGAGCAAGGCCCAATGACTCCATCTTGTGATTAAGTTCCGTAACTTTGCATCTGTCCACGCTCCGACAAATCTCAGGCGTTTAAACAACTCTTGTAATCAATGAAACCGAGCTTCAAATAGCAGGCACAGGAGTGCCGCTGTTTTTAGAAGTATGCAGCCATGTTTCTCTCACCCTAAAGAACCCCCTTAAAGATCTGTAAATGCTGAGACTAATCTAACAAGAGGTGTCCTTTAGAGATGAGCAAATAGTATTTGATGGAATACGTGGCTGCCATAGGAATGCGTGTTAGCGGCCGAAGACCAAGGGGTTAAGCCTTAACCCCTTAGTGTTGGGCCGCTAACACGCATTCCTATGGCAGCCAGGTACTCAATTGAATACTATCGGGTCATCTCTAGTACCCTTTCGAGTAATCCCTAGGATGACTGATCTGTGCGACCATTAGCAGCTGAGAAGCAGATGATAACCAGCAAGGTGCAGCCTGTGTATGACAGAGAACGATGCTGCTGGTGCTTGCTTTCTGACATGATTTGCCTACCTAGCAGCCATTTTTAAATGGCTGTCAAGTAGACACAGCACAGCAAGGACACCAGGCCTCAACCGGTAAGCAGCCACTGGCCACACAGCAGCCATGGACCAAACCACAATGAGTGTGCAACACACTCTGCATGGAGGAGTCAGCATCCTCCCAGGGACAACCTCAGAGCACCATTGATTCAACTTAAGGAGAAACTCAGACAGTGCATTATGGGAATTTATGTAAATATCAGGGGCTGAAGTTGTTCCTATCATAATCTTCTTACTGAGGAGGAGCCTCACATAAGGCCTCCTAGGTCATGTGACTATTTATGATGCACCATGGAGCAAGGCCCAATGACTCCATCTTGTGATTAAGTTCCGTAACTTTGCTTTTGTCCACGCTCCGACAAATCACACGCGTTTTCACAACTCTTGTAATCAATGAAACCGAGCTTCAAATAGCAGGCACAGGAGTGGCGCTGTTTTTAGAAGTATGCAGCCATGTTTCTCTCACCCTAAAGAACCCCCTTAAAGATCTGTAGATGCTGAGACTAATCTAACAAGAGGTGTCCTTTAGAGATGAGCGAATAGTATTTGATGGAATACGTGGCTGCCATAGGAATGCGTGTTAGCGGCCGAAGACCAAAGGGTTAAGTCTTAACCCCCTAGTGTTGGGCCGCTAACACGCATTCCTATGGCAGCCAGGTATTCGATTGAATACTATCGGGTCACCTCTAGTGTCCTTTCAAGTGATCCCTAGGATGAGTGATCTGTGAGACCATTAGCAGCCGAGAAGCGGATGATAGCCAGCAAGGGGCAGCCTGTGTATGACAGAGGATGATGCTGCTGGTGCTTGCCTTCTGACTTGGACCGCCTACCTGGCAGCCATTTTGAAAAATTGACCAATAGGAACTTGAGAATTTGCATAATTACCCATAATCCTTTGCTGGAACTCTCCCTAAGCTTAGTGAATAGTGAAAAGAATAAATCAAATGAAGCAAAATGTCAAAAACTGTGTGGAATTCTTCTCTGTGGGGTGGGCGGAGCTTGCTGGATTGGTCCAAGGGTGGCTGCTAGGTCAGGATTCCAGCAGCTGAAATTTTGAGGGATTCAAATCAGAAAAGCAAAAATTTTAGTCTAGATTTTAATAAAAGATTCATTTTCTTTGTAATTTAAAAAGCCACAGGCCACGCACAGCAGAGGCTCCAGGCCTCTACCGGTAGGCAGCCAGGTGCGAGGCACAGCGGGGGCACCAGTCCTCCACCAGTAGGCAGCCAGGTGCCAGGCACAGCGGGGGCACAAGGCCTCCACCGGTAGGCAGCCACGGACCACACACAGCAGAGGCACCAGGCCTATACTGATAGGAAGCCTAAAGCCACACACAGCAGGGGCACCAGGCCTCTACCGGTAGGCAGCCACGGGCCCCACAGCAGCCACAGACCAGCCCACAGTGAGTGTGCAACACACTCTGCATGGAGGAATCAGCATCCTCCCAGGGACAACCTCAGAGCACCATTGATTCAACTTAAGGAGAAACTCAGGCAGTGCATTATGGGAATTATTTAAATATCAAGGGCTGAAGGTGTTCCTATCATAATCTTCTTACTGAGGAGGAGCCTCACATAAGTCCCCCTAGGTCATGTGACTATTTATGATGCACCATGGAGCAAGGCCCAATGACTCAATCTTGTGATTAAGTTCTGTAACTTTGCTTCTGTCCACGCTCCGACAAATCTCAGGAGTTTTCACAACTCTTGTAATCAATGAAACCGAGCTTCAAATAGCAGGCACAGGAGTGGCGCTGTTTTTAGAAGTATGCAGCCATGTTTCTCTCACCCTAAAGAACCCCCTTAAAGATCTGTAAATGCTGAGACTAATCTAACAAGAGGTGTCTTTTAGAGATGAGCAAATAGTATTTGATGGAATACGTGGCTGCCATAGGAATGCGTGTTAACGGCCGAAGACCAAGGGGTTAAGCCTTAACCCCTTAGTGTTGGGCCGCTAACACGCATTCCTATGGCAGCCAGGTATTCGATTGAATACTATCGGGTCATCTCTAGTGCCCTTTCGAGTAATCCCTAGGATGACTGATCTGTGCGACCATTAGCAGCTGAGAAGCAGATGATAAACAGCAAGGTGCAGCCTGTGTATGACAGAGAACGATGCTGCTGGTGCTTGCCTTCTGACATGGTCTGCCTACCTAGCAGCCATTTTTAAATGGCTGTCAAGTAGACACAGCACAGCAGGGGCACCAGGCCTCAACCGGTAGGCAGCCACTGGCCACACAGCAGCCATGGACCAAACCACAATGAGTGTGCAACACACTCTGCATGGAGGAGTCAGCATCCTCCCAGGGACAACCTCAGAGCACCATTGATTCAACTTAAGGAGAAACTCAGACAGTGCATTATGGGAATTTATGTAAATATCAGGGGCTGAAGTTGTTCCTATCATAATCTTCTTACTGAGGAGGAGCCTCACATAAGGCCTCCTAGGTCATGTGACTATTTATGATGCACCATGGAGCAAGGCCCAATGACTCCATCTTGTGATTAAGTTCCGTAACTTTGCTTCTGTCCACGCTCCGACAAATCTCAGGCGTTTTCACAACTCTTGTAATCAATGAAACCGAGCTTCAAATAGCAGGCACAGGAGTGGCGCTGTTTTTAGAAGTATGCAGCCATGTTTCTCTCACCCTAAAGAACCCCCTTAAAGATCTGTAAATGCTGAGACTAATCTAACAAGAGGTGTCCTTTAGAGATGAGCAAATAGTATTTGATGGAATACGTGGCTGCCATAGGAATGCGTGTTAACGGCCGAAGACCAAGGGGTTAAGCCTTAACCCCTTAGTGTTGGGCCGCTAACACGCATTCCTATGGCAGCCAGGTATTCGATTGAATACTATCGGGTCATCTCTAGTGCCCTTTCGAGTAATCCCTAGGATGACTGATCTGTGCGACCATTAGCAGCTGAGAAGCAGATGATAACCAGCAAGGTGCAGCCTGTGTATGACAGAGAACGATGCTGCTGGTGCTTGCCTTTTGACATGGTCCGCCTACCTAGCAGCCATTTTTAAATGGCTGTCAAGTAGACACAGCACAGCAGGGGCACCAGGCCTCAACCGGTAGGCAGCCACTGGCCACACAGCAGCCATGGACCAAACCACAATGAGTGTGCAACACACTCTGCATGGAGGAGTCAGCATCCTCCCAGGGACAACCTCAGAGCACCATTGATTCAACTTAAGGAGAAACTCAGACAGTGCATTATGGGAATTTATGTAAATATCAGGGGCTGAAGTTGTTCCTATCATAATCTTCTTACTGAGGAGGAGCCTCACATAAAGCCTCCTAGGTCATGTGACTATTTATGATGCACCATGGAGCAAGGCCCAATGACTCCATCTTGTGATTAAGTTCCGTAACTTTGCATCTGTCCACGCTCCGACAAATCTCAGGCGTTTAAACAACTCTTGTAATCAATGAAACCGAGCTTCAAATAGCAGGCACAGGAGTGCCGCTGTTTTTAGAAGTATGCAGCCATGTTTCTCTCACCCTAAAGAACCCCCTTAAAGATCTGTAAATGCTGAGACTAATCTAACAAGAGGTGTCCTTTAGAGATGAGCAAATAGTATTTGATGGAATACGTGGCTGCCATAGGAATGCGTGTTAGCGGCCGAAGACCAAGGGGTTAAGCCTTAACCCCTTAGTGTTGGGCCGCTAACACGCATTCCTATGGCAGCCAGGTACTCAATTGAATACTATCGGGTCATCTCTAGTACCCTTTCGAGTAATCCCTAGGATGACTGATCTGTGCGACCATTAGCAGCTGAGAAGCAGATGATAACCAGCAAGGTGCAGCCTGTGTATGACAGAGAACGATGCTGCTGGTGCTTGCTTTCTGACATGATTTGCCTACCTAGCAGCCATTTTTAAATGGCTGTCAAGTAGACACAGCACAGCAAGGACACCAGGCCTCAACCGGTAAGCAGCCACTGGCCACACAGCAGCCATGGACCAAACCACAATGAGTGTGCAACACACTCTGCATGGAGGAGTCAGCATCCTCCCAGGGACAACCTCAGAGCACCATTGATTCAACTTAAGGAGAAACTCAGACAGTGCATTATGGGAATTTATGTAAATATCAGGGGCTGAAGTTGTTCCTATCATAATCTTCTTACTGAGGAGGAGCCTCACATAAGGCCTCCTAGGTCATGTGACTATTTATGATGCACCATGGAGCAAGGCCCAATGACTCCATCTTGTGATTAAGTTCCGTAACTTTGCTTTTGTCCACGCTCCGACAAATCACACGCGTTTTCACAACTCTTGTAATCAATGAAACCGAGCTTCAAATAGCAGGCACAGGAGTGGCGCTGTTTTTAGAAGTATGCAGCCATGTTTCTCTCACCCTAAAGAACCCCCTTAAAGATCTGTAGATGCTGAGACTAATCTAACAAGAGGTGTCCTTTAGAGATGAGCGAATAGTATTTGATGGAATACGTGGCTGCCATAGGAATGCGTGTTAGCGGCCGAAGACCAAAGGGTTAAGTCTTAACCCCCTAGTGTTGGGCCGCTAACACGCATTCCTATGGCAGCCAGGTATTCGATTGAATACTATCGGGTCACCTCTAGTGTCCTTTCAAGTGATCCCTAGGATGAGTGATCTGTGAGACCATTAGCAGCCGAGAAGCGGATGATAGCCAGCAAGGGGCAGCCTGTGTATGACAGAGGATGATGCTGCTGGTGCTTGCCTTCTGACTTGGACCGCCTACCTGGCAGCCATTTTGAAAAATTGACCAATAGGAACTTGAGAATTTGCATAATTACCCATAATCCTTTGCTGGAACTCTCCCTAAGCTTAGTGAATAGTGAAAAGAATAAATCAAATGAAGCAAAATGTCAAAAACTGTGTGGAATTCTTCTCTGTGGGGTGGGCGGAGCTTGCTGGATTGGTCCAAGGGTGGCTGCTAGGTCAGGATTCCAGCAGCTGAAATTTTGAGGGATTCAAATCAGAAAAGCAAAAATTTTAGTCTAGATTTTAATAAAAGATTCATTTTCTTTGTAATTTAAAAAGCCACAGGCCACGCACAGCAGAGGCTCCAGGCCTCTACCGGTAGGCAGCCAGGTGCGAGGCACAGCGGGGGCACCAGTCCTCCACCAGTAGGCAGCCAGGTGCCAGGCACAGCGGGGGCACAAGGCCTCCACCGGTAGGCAGCCACGGACCACACACAGCAGGGGCACCAGGCCTATACTGATAGGAAGCCTAAAGCCACACACAGCAGGGGCACCAGGCCTCTACCGGTAGGCAGCCACGGGCCCCACAGCAGCCACAGACCAGCCCACAGTGAGTGTGCAACACACTCTGCATGGAGGAATCAGCATCCTCCCAGGGACAACCTCAGAGCACCATTGATTCAACTTAAGGAGAAACTCAGGCAGTGCATTATGGGAATTATTTAAATATCAAGGGCTGAAGGTGTTCCTATCATAATCTTCTTACTGAGGAGGAGCCTCACATAAGTCCCCCTAGGTCATGTGACTATTTATGATGCACCATGGAGCAAGGCCCAATGACTCAATCTTGTGATTAAGTTCTGTAACTTTGCTTCTGTCCACGCTCCGACAAATCTCAGGAGTTTTCACAACTCTTGTAATCAATGAAACCGAGCTTCAAATAGCAGGCACAGGAGTGGCGCTGTTTTTAGAAGTATGCAGCCATGTTTCTCTCACCCTAAAGAACCCCCTTAAAGATCTGTAAATGCTGAGAATAATCTAACAAGAGGTGTCCTTTAGAGATGAGCAAATAGTATTTGATGGAATACGTGGCTGCCATAGGAATGCGTGTTAGCGGCCGAAGACCAAGGGGTTAAGCCTTAAGCCCTTAGTGTTGGGCCGCTAACACGCATTCCTATGGCAGCCAGGTATTCGATTGAATACTATCGGGTCATCTCTAGTGCCCTTTCAATTAATCCCTAGGATGACTGATCTGTGCAACCATTAGCAGCTGAGAAGCAGATGATAACCAGCAAGGTGCAGCCTGTGTATGACAGAGAACGATGCTGCTGGTGCTTGCCTTCTGACATGGTCCACCTACCTAGCAGCCATTTTTTAAATGGCTGTCAAGTAGACACAGCACGGGCACTAGGCCTCAACCGGTAGGCAGCCACTGGCCACACAGCAGCCGTGGACCAAACCACAATGAGTGTGCAACACACTCTGCATGGAGGAATCAGCATCCTCCCAGGGACAACCTCAGAGCACCATTGATTCAACTTAAGGAGAAACTCAGGCAGTGCATTATAGGAATTTATGTAAATATCAGGGGCTGAAGTTGTTCCTATCATAATCTTCTTACTGAGGAGGAGCCTCACATAAGGCCTCCTAGGTCATGTGACTATTTATGATGCAACATGGAGCAAGGCCCAATGACTCCATCTTGTGATTAAGTTCCGTAACTTTGCTTCTGTCCACGCTCCGACAAATCACAGGCGTTTTCACAACTCTTGTAATCAATGAAACCGAGCTTCAAATAGCAGGCACAGGAGTGGCGCTGTTTTTAGAAGTATGCAGCCATGTTTCTCTCACCCTAAAGAACCCCCTTAAAGATCTGTAGATGCTGAGACTAATCTAACAAGAGGTGTCCTTTAGAGATGAGCGAATAGTATTTGATGGAATACGTGGCTGCCATAGGAATGCGTGTTAGCGGCCGAAGACCAAAGGGTTAAGTCTTAACCCCCTAGTGTTGGGCCGCTAACACGCATTCCTATGGCAGCCAGGTATTCGATTGAATACTATCGGGTCACCTCTAGTGTCCTTTCAAGTGATCCCTTAAAGATCTGTAGATGCTGAGACTAATCTAACAAGAGGTGTCCTTTAGAGATGAGCGAATAGTATTTGATGGAATACGTGGCTGCCATAGGAATGCTTGTTAGCGCCCGAAGACCAAAGGGTTAAGTCTTAACCCCCTAGTGTTGGGCCGCTAACACGCATTCCTATGACAGCCAGGTATTCGATTGAATACTATCGGGTCACCTCTAGTGTCCTTTCAAGTGATCCCTAGGATGAGTGATCTGTGCGACCATTAGCAGCCGAGAAGCGGATGATAGCCAGCAAGGGGCAGCCTGTGTATGACAGAGGATGATGCTGCTGGTGCTTGCCTTCTGACTTGGACCGCCTACCTGGCAGCCATTTTGAAAAATTGACCAATAGGAACTTGAGAATTTGCATAATTACCCATAATCCTTTGCTGGAACTCTCCCTAAGCTTAGTGAATGGTGAAAAGAATAAATCAAATGAAGCAAAATGTCAAAAACTGTGTGGAATTCTTCTCTGTGGGGTGGGCGGAGCTTGCTGGATTGGTCCAAGGGTGGCTGCTAGGTCAGGATTCCAGCAGCTGAAATTTTGAGGGATTCAAATCAGAAAAGCAAAAATTTTAGTCTAGGTTTTAATAAAAGATTCATTTTCTTTGTAATTTAAACAGCCACAGGCCACGCACAGCAGAGGCTCCAGGCCTCTATCGGTAGGCAGCCAGGTGCCAGGCACAGCGGGGGCACCAGGCCTCCACCGGTAGGCAGCCAGGTGCCAAGCACAGCGGGGGCACCAGGCCTCCACCGGTAGGCAGCCAGGGACCACACACAGCGGGGGCACCAGGCCTCTACCGATAGGAAGCCTAAAGCCACACACAGCAGGGGCACCAGGCCTCTACCAGCGGGCAGCCACGGGCCACATAGCAGCCGCAGACCAGCCCACAGTGAGTGTGCAACACACTCTGCATAGAAAAGCCAGCATCCTCACAGGGACAACCTCAGAGCCCCATTGATTCAACTTAAGGAGAAACTCAGGCAGTGCATTATGGGAATTATTTAAATATCAAGGGCTGAAGGTGTTCTTATCATAATCTTCTTACTGAGGAGGAGCCTCACATAAGTCCCCCTAGGTCATGTGACTATTTATGATGCACCATGGAGCAAGGCCCAATGACTCTATCTTGTGATTAAGTTCTGAAACTTTGCTTCTGTCCACGCTCCGACAAATCTCAGGCGTTTTCACATCTCTTGTAATCAATGAAACCGAGCTTCAAATAGCAGGCACAGGAGTGCCGCTATTTTTAGAAGTATGCAGCCATGTTTCTCTCACCCTAAAGAACCCCCTTAAAGATCTGTAAATGCTGAGACTAATCTAACAAGAGGTGTCCTTTAGGGATGAGCAAATAGTATTTGATGGAATACGTGGCTGCCATACGAATGCGTGTTAACGGCCGAAGACCAAGGGGTTAAGCCTTAACCCCTTAGTGTTGGGCCGCTAACACGCATTCCTATGGCAGCCAGGTACTCGATTGAATACTATCGGGTCATCTCTAGTACCCTTTCGGGTAATCCCTAGGATGACTGATCTGTGCAACCATTAGCAGCTGAGAAGCAGATGATAACCAGCAAGGTGCAGCCTGTGTATGACAGAAAACGATGCTGCTGGTGCTTGCCTTCTGACATGATCCGCCTACCTAGCAGCCATTTTTAAATGGCTGTCAATTAGACACAGCACGGACACCAGGCCTCAACCGGTAAGCAGCCACTGGCCACACAGCAGCCATGGACCAAACCACAATGAGTGTGCAACACACTCTGCATGGAGGAGTCAGCATCCTCCCAGGGACAACCTCAGAGCACCATTGATTCAACTTAAGGAGAAACTCAGACAGTGCATTATGGGAATTTATGTAAATCTAAAGGGCTTCTCTTATAATCATATTCCTGAGGAGGAGCCTCACATAAGTCCTCCCAGGTCGTCTCACTACTTATAGTGCACCATGGAGCAAGGTCCAATGACTCCATCAGCCTTCTTGTGCTTAAGTTCCTTAACTTTGCTCCTGTCCATGTTCAGACAAATCTCAAACTTTTTCACAACTCTTGTCATAGATGGAATGGAGCTGCAATATCAGGCACAAGCCATGGACAGGAGTGGCACTGTTTTTTGAAGTATGCAACCATGTTTCTCTAAACCTAAACAACCCTTTAAAGATCTATCAATGCTCAGACTAAGCTCTGACAAAGGTGTCCCTTTAAGTGATCTCAGTGATGTGTGCTACCATTACCATATGATGGCCAGCAAGGGACAGCCTGTGCATCACTGAAGACCATGCTTCTGGAGGTAGCCTTCCGACTTATAAAAGCCTACCTGGCAGCCATTTTGAAAAATTGACCAATAGGAACTTAAGGAATTTGCATAATTTCCCAGAGTCCTTTGCCGGAATTCTCTCTCTAAGCTTATTGAATGGTGGAAAGAATAACACGTTTTCACGACGGTTGCAATAATTGAAACTCAGCTGCTGTACTAAGTACCACCCTAGACCGGAGTGGTGCTGTTTGTTCGGAGCCATGTTTCTCTAAATCTAAACAACCACCTTAAAGATCACTTTAAAGATCTATAGGTGCTCTGGTAAACGGTGATCTGTGCTACCATTAGCAGCCGAGAGCTAATTGATGGCCAGCCAGCATTGATCCCGGCAGTCGGTGATCTGTGCTACCATTACCAGCTGAGTGAGGGTCAGCTGGAATCACAGGGCATCATGCCTCTACAGCCTAGCTTCTAACATGGACCGCCTACCTGGCAGCCATTTTGAAAAATTGACCAATAGGAAAGGGATAATTTGCATAATTACCCAGAATCCTTTGCTGGAACTCTCCCTAAGCTTAATGAACATTGAAAATAATAAATCAAATGAAGCAAAATCCAAGAAAATGGCTAAAAAACTGGTCTGTGCAGTTGATGGGCGGAGCATCCTGATTCGGTCTTCTTCCGGCACGCTCTCTGGGTCGGGATTTCAGCAGCTGAAATTTTGTGCAAAAAAAAAAAAAAAGTCTGAGATACAATTGAATAACACGTAACTTGTTTTCATGGTCTTTGTTGTTTGCTATAATATCCTGAGGAACAGCCGAGCCGGTATAGACCGGCAGGTGCCACAGCCCAGACTCAGTCACCACACTTAGCAGCAGCCCAAGGCCACTACTAGCAGGCAGACATGGAGCGGGCCACACTGTTCCCAAGAGTGCACAACGCACTCTAAATGTAAAAGAGGGACAGCAACCTCACAGGGACAACCTCAGAGCAACATTCATTGAACTTAAGGAGAGTGAACTTAACTCAAGCAGTGCATTATGGGAATTTATGTAAATCTAAAGGGCTTCTCTTATAATCATATTCCTGAGGAGGAGCCTCACATAAGTCCTCCCAGGTCGTCTCACTACTTATAGTGCACCATGGAGCAAGGTCCAATGACTCCATCAGCCTTCTTGTGCTTAAGTTCCTTAACTTTGCTCCTGTCCATGTTCAGACAAATCTCAAACTTTTTCACAACTCTTGTCATAGATGGAATGGAGCTGCAATATCAGGCACAAGCCATGGACAGGAGTGGCACTGTTTTTTGAAGTATGCAACCATGTTTCTCTAAACCTAAACAACCTTTTAAAGATCTATCAATGCTCAGACTAAGCTCTGACAAAGGTGTCCCTTTAAGTGATCTCAGTGATGTGTGCTACCATTACCATATGATGGCCAGCAAGGGACAGCCTGTGCATCACTGAAGACCATGCTTCTGGAGGTAGCCTTCCGACTTATAAAAGCCTACCTGGCAGCCATTTTGAAAAATTGACCAATAGGAACTTAAGGAATTTGCATAATTTCCCAGAGTCCTTTGCCGGAATTCTCTCTCTAAGCTTATTGAATGGTGGAAAGAATAACACGTTTTCACGACGGTTGCAATAATTGAAACTGAGCTGCTGTACTAAGTACCACCCTAGACCGGAGTGGTGCTGTTTGTTCGGAGCCATGTTTCTCTAAATCTAAACAACCACCTTAAAGATCACTTTAAAGATCTATAGGTGCTCTGGTAAACGGTGATCTGTGCTACCATTAGCAGCCGAGAGCTAATTGATGGCCAGCCAGCATTGATCCCGGCAGTCGGTGATCTGTGCTACCATTACCAGCTGAGTGAGGGCCAGCTGGAATCACAGGGCATCATGCCTCTACAGCCTAGCTTCTAACATGGACCGCCTACCTGGCAGCCATTTTGAAAAATTGACCAATAGGAAAGGGATAATTTGCATAATTACCCAGAATCCTTTGCTGGAACTCTCCCTAAGCTTAATGAACATTGAAAATAATAAATCAAATGAAGCAAAATCCAAGAAAATGGCTAAAAAACTGGTCTGTGCAGTTGATGGGCGGAGCCTCCTGATTCGGTCTTCTTCCGGCACGCTCTCCGGGTCGGGAATTCAGCAGCTGAAATTTTGTGCAAAAAAAAAAAAAAAAGTCTGAGATACAATTGAATACCACGCAACTTGTTTTCATGGTCTTTGTTGTTTGCTATAATATCCTGAGGAACAGCCGAGCCGGTATAGACCGGCAGGTGCCACAGCCCAGACTCGGTCACCACACTTAGCAGCAGCCCAAGGCCACTACTAGCAGGCAGACATGGAGCGGGCCACACTGTTCCCAAGAGTGCACAACGCACTCTAAATGTAAAAGAGGGACAGCAACCTCACAGGGACAACCTCAGAGCAACATTCATTGAACTTAAGGAGAGTGAACTTAACTCAAGCAGTGCATTATGGGAATTTATGTAAATCTAAAGGGCTTCTCTTATAATCATATTCCTGAGGAGGAGCCTCACATAAGTCCTCCCAGGTCGTCTCACTACTTATAGTGCACCATGGAGCAAGGCCCAATGACTCCATCAGCCTTCTTGTGCTTAAGTTCCTTAACTTTGCTCCTGTCCATGTTCAGACAAATCTCAAACTTTTTCACAACTCCTGTCATAGATGGAATGGAGCTGCAATATCAGGCACAAGCCATGGACAGGAGTGGCACTGTTTTTTGAAGTATGCAACCATGTTTCTCTAAACCTAAACAACCCTTTAAAGATCTATCAATGCTCAGACTAAGCTCTGACAAAGGTGTCCCTTTAAGTGATCTCAGTGATGTGTGCTACCATTACCATATGATGGCCAGCAAGGGGCAGCCTGTGCATCACTGAAGACCATGCTTCTGGAGGTTGCCTTCCGACTTATAAAAGCCTACCTGGCAGCCATTTTGAAAAATTGACCAATAGGAACTTAAGGAATTTGCATAATTTCCCAGAGTCCTTTGCCGGAATTCTCTCTCTAAGCTTATTGAATGGTGGAAAGAATAACACGTTTTCACGACGGTTGCAATAAGTGAAACCGAGCTGCTGTACTAAGTACCACCCATAGACCGGAGTGGTGCTGTTTGTTCGCAGCCATGTTTCTCTAAATCTAAACAACCACCTTAAAGATCACTTTAAAGATCTATAGGTGCTCTGGTAAACGGTGATCTGTGCTACCATTAGCAGCCGAGAGCTAATTGATGGCCAGCCAGCATTGATCCCGGCAGTCGGTGATCTGTGCTACCATTACCAGCTGAGTGAGGGTCAGCTGGAATCACAGGGCATCATGCCTCTACAGCCTAGCTTCTAACATGGACCGCCTACCTGGCAGCCATTTTGAAAAATTGACCAATAGAAAAGGGATAATTTGCATAATTACCCAGAATCCTTTGCTGGAACTCTCCCTAAGCTTAATGAACATTGAAAATAATAAATCAAATGAAGCAAAATCCAAGAAAATGGCTAAAAAACTGGTCTGTGCAGTTGATGGGCGGAGCATCCTGATTCGGTCTTCTTCCGGCACGCTCTCTGGGTCGGGATTTCAGCAGCTGAAATTTTGTGCAAAAAAAAAAAAAAAGTCTGAGATACAATTGAATAACACGTAACTTGTTTTCATGGTCTTTGTTGTTTGCTATAATATCCTGAGGAACAGCCGAGCCGGTATAGACCGGCAGGTGCCACAGCCCAGACTCAGTCACCACACTTAGCAGCAGCCCAAGGCCACTACTAGCAGGCAGACATGGAGCGGGCCACACTGTTCCCAAGAGTGCACAACGCACTCTAAATGTAAAAGAGGGACAGCAACCTCACAGGGACAACCTCAGAGCAACATTCATTGAACTTAAGGAGAGTGAACTTAACTCAAGCAGTGCATTATGGGAATTTATGTAAATCTAAAGGGCTTCTCTTATAATCATATTCCTGAGGAGGAGCCTCACATAAGTCCTCCCAGGTCGTCTCACTACTTATAGTGCACCATGGAGCAAGGTCCAATGACTCCATCAGCCTTCTTGTGCTTAAGTTCCTTAACTTTGCTCCTGTCCATGTTCAGACAAATCTCAAACTTTTTCACAACTCTTGTCATAGATGGAATGGAGCTGCAATATCAGGCACAAGCCATGGACAGGAGTGGCACTGTTTTTTGAAGTATGCAACCATGTTTCTCTAAACCTAAACAACCCTTTAAAGATCTATCAATGCTCAGACTAAGCTCTGACAAAGGTGTCCCTTTAAGTGATCTCAGTGATGTGTGCTACCATTACCATATGATGGCCAGCAAGGGGCAGCCTGTGCATCACTGAAGACCATGCTTCTGGAGGTTGCCTTCCGACTTATAAAAGCCTACCTGGCAGCCATTTTGAAAAATTGACCAATAGGAACTTAAGGAATTTGCATAATTTCCCAGAGTCCTTTGCCGGAATTCTCTCTCTAAGCTTATTGAATGGTGGAAAGAATAACACGTTTTCACGACGGTTGCAATAAGTGAAACCGAGCTGCTGTACTAAGTACCACCCATAGACCGGAGTGGTGCTGTTTGTTCGCAGCCATGTTTCTCTAAATCTAAACAACCACCTTAAAGATCACTTTAAAGATCTATAGGTGCTCTGGAAAACGGTGATCTGTGCTACCATTAGCAGCCGAGAGCTAATTGATGGCCAGCCAGCATTGATCCCGGCAGTCGGTGATCTGTGCTACCATTACCAGCTGAGTGAGGGCCAGCTGGAATCACAGGGCATCATGCCTCTACAGCCTAGCTTCTAACATGGACCGCCTACCTGGCAGCCATTTTGAAAAATTGACCAATAGGAAAGGGATAATTTGCATAATTACCCAGAATCCTTTGCTGGAACTCTCCCTAAGCTTAATGAACATTGGAAATAATAAATCAAATGAAGCAAAATCCAAGAAAATGGCTAAAAAACTGGTCTGTGCAGTTGATGGGCGGAGCCTCCTGATTCGGTCTTCTTCCGGCACGCTCTCCGGGTCGGGATTTCAGCAGCTGAATTTTTGTGCAAAAAAAAAAAAAAAGTCTGAGATACAATTGAATAACACGTAACTTGTTTTCATGGTCTTTGTTGTTTGCTATAATATCCTGAGGAACAGCCGAGCCAGTATAGACCGGCAGGTGCCACAGCCCAAACTCAGTCACCACACTTAGCAGCAGCCCAAGGCCACTACTAGCAGGCAGACATGGAGCGGGCCACACTGTTCCCAAGAGTGCACAACGCACTCTAAATGTAAAAGAGGGACAGCAACCTCACAGGGACAACCTCAGAGCAACATTCATTGAACTTAAGGAGAGTGAACTTAACTCAAGCAGTGCATTATGGGAATTTATGTAAATCTAAAGGGCTTCTCTTATAATCATATTCCTGAGGAGGAGCCTCACATAAGTCCTCCCAGGTCGTCTCACTACTTATAGTGCACCATGGAGCAAGGTCCAATGACTCCATCAGCCTTCTTGTGCTTAAGTTCCTTAACTTTGCTCCTGTCCATGTTCAGACAAATCTCAAACTTTTTCACAACTCTTGTCATAGATGGAATGGAGCTGCAATATCAGGCACAAGCCATGGACAGGAGTGGCACTGTTTTTTGAAGTATGCAACCATGTTTTTCTAAACCTAAACAACCCTTTAAAGATCTATCAATGCTCAGACTAAGCTCTGACAAAGGTGTCCCTTTAAGTGATCTCAGTGATGTGTGCTACCATTACCATATGATGGCCAGCAAGGGACAGCCTGTGCATCACTGAAGACCATGCTTCTGGAGGTAGCCTTCCGACTTATAAAAGCCTACCTGGCAGCCATTTTGAAAAATTGACCAATAGGAACTTGAGAATTTGCATAATTACCCATAATCCTTTGCTGGAACTCTCCCTAAGCTTAGTGAATGGTGAAAAGAATAAATCAAATGAAGCAAAATGTCAAAAACTGTGTGGAATTCTTCTCTGTGGGGTCGGCGGAGCTTGCTGGATTGGTCCAAGGGTGGCTGCTAGGTCAGGATTCCAGCAGCTGAAATTTTGAGGGATTTAAAACAGAAAAGCAAAAATTTTAGTCTAGGTTTTAATAAAAGATTCATTTTCTTTGTAATTTAAACAGCCACAGGCCACGCACAGCGGAGGCTCCAAGCCTCTACCGGTAGGCAGCCAGGTGCCAGGCACAGCGGGGGCACCAGGCCTCCACCAGTAGGCAGCCAGGTGCCAGGCACAGCGGGGGCACCAGGCCTCCACCGGTAGGCAGCCAGGGACCACACACAGCAGGGGCACCAGGCCTCTACCGATAGAAAGCCTAAGGCCACACACAGCAAGGGAACCAGGCCTCTACCGGTAGGCAGCCATGGGCCACACAGCAGCCGCAGACCAGCCCACAGTGAGTGTGCAACACACTCTGCATGGAAGAGCCAGCATCCTCACAGGGACAACCTCAGAGCACCATTGATTCAACTTAAGGAGAAACTCAGGCAGTGCATTATGGGAATTATTTAAATATCAAGGGCTGAAGGTGTTCCTATCATAATCTTCTTACTGAGGAGGAGCCTCACATAAGTCCTCCTAGGTCATGTGACTATTTATGATGCACCATGGAGCAAGGCCCAATGACTCCATCTTGTGATTAAGTTCTGTAACTTTGCATCTGTCCACGCTCCGACAAATCTCAGGCGTTTTCACAACTCTTGTAATCAATGAAACCGAGCTTCAAATAGCAGGCACAGGAGTGGCGCTGTTTTTAGAAGTATGCAGCCATGTTTCTCTCACCCTAAAGAACCCCCTTAAAGATCTGTAAATGCTGAGACTAATCTAACAAGAGGTGTCCTTTAGAGATGAGCAAATAGTATTTGATGGAATACGTGGCTGCCATAGGAATGCGTGTTAACGGCCGAAGACCAAGGGGTTAAGCCTTAACCCCTTAGTGTTGGGCCGCTAACACGCATTCCTATGGCAGCCAGGTATTCGATTGAATACTATCGTGTCATCTCTAGTGCCCTTTCGAGTAATCCCTAGGATGACTGATCTGTGCGACCATTAGCAGCTGAGAAGCAGATGATAACCAGCAAGGTGCAGCCTGTGTATGACAGAGAACGATGCTGCTGGTGCTTGCCCTCTGACATGGTCCGCCTACCTAGCAGCCATTTTGAAATGGCTGTCAAGTAGACACTGCAGTGGCACCAGGCCTCAACCGGTAGGCAGCCACTGGCCACACAGCAGCCATGGACCAAACCACAACAAGTGTGCAACACACTCTGCATGGAGGAGTCAGCATCCTCCCAGGGACAACCTCAGAGCACCATTGATTCAACTTAAGGAGAAACTCAGGCAGTGCATTATGGGAATTTATGTAAATATCAGGGGCTGATGTTGTTCCTATCATAATCTTCTTACTGAGGAGGAGCCTCACATAAGGCCTCCTAGGTCATGTGACTATTTATGATGCACCATGGAGCAAGGCCCAATGACTCCATCTTGTGATTAAGTTCCGTAACTTTGCTTTTGTCCACGCTCCGACAAATCACACGCGTTTTCACACCGAAGACCAAGGGGTTAAGCCTTAACCCCTTAGTGTTGGACCGCTAACACGCATTCCTATGGCAGCCAGGTATTCGATTGAATACTATCGGGTCATCTCTAGTGCCTTTCAAGTAATCCCTAGGATGACTGATCTGTGCAACCATTAGCAGCTGAGAAGCAGATGATAACCAGCAAGGTGCAGGCTGTGTATGACAGAGAACGATGCTGCTGGTGCTTGCCTTCTGACATGGTCCGCCTACCTAGCAGC
Source organism: Leptodactylus fuscus (assembly GCF_031893055.1). NCBI lineage: Eukaryota > Metazoa > Chordata > Amphibia > Anura > Leptodactylidae > Leptodactylus > Leptodactylus fuscus. The sequence goes on from NC_134274.1 coordinate 46,118,777, forward strand.
CATTTTTAAATGGCTGTCAAATAGACACTGCAGGGGCACCAGGCCTCAACCGGTAGGCAGCCACTGACCACACAGCAGCCGTGGACCAAACCACAATGAGTGTGCAACACACTCTGCATGGAGGAATCAGCATCCTCCCAGGGACAACCTCAGAGCACCATTGATTCAACTTAAGGAGAAACTCAGGCAGTGCATTATGGGAATTTATGTAAATATCAGGGGCTGAAGTTGTTCCTATCATAATCTTCTTACTGAGGAGGAGCCTCACATAAGGCCTCCTAGGTCATGTGACTATTTATGATGCACCATGGAGCAAGGCCCAATGACTCCATCTTGTGATTAAGTTCCGTAACTTTGCTTCTGTCCACGCTCCGACAAATCACAGGCGTTTTCACAACTCTTGTAATCAATGAAACCGAGCTTCAAATAGCAGGCACAGGAGTGGCGCTGTTTTTAGAAGTATGCAGCCATGTTTCTCTCACCCTAAAGAACCCCCTTAAAGATCTGTAGATGCTGAGACTAATCTAACAAGAGGTGTCCTTTAGAGATGAGCGAATAGTATTTGATGGAATACGTGGCTGCCATAGGAATGCGTGTTAGCGGCCGAAGACCAAAGGGTTAAGTCTTAACCCCCTAGTGTTGGGCCGCTAACACGCATTCCTATGGCAGCCAGGTATTCGATTGAATACTATCGGGTCACCTCTAGTGTCCTTTCAAGTGATCCCTAGGATGAGTGATCTGTGAGACCATTAGCAGCCGAGAAGCGGATGATAGCCAGCAAGGGGCAGCCTGTGTATGACAGAGGATGATGCTGCTGGTGCTTGCCTTCTGACTTGGACCGCCTACCTGGCAGCCATTTTGAAAAATTGACCAATAGGAACTTGAGAATTTGCATAATTACCCATAATCCTTTGCTGGAACTCTCCCTAAGCTTAGTGAATAGTGAAAAGAATAAATCAAATGAAGCAAAATGTCAAAAACTGTGTGGAATTCTTCTCTGTGGGGTGGGCGGAGCTTGCTGGATTGGTCCAAGGGTGGCTGCTAGGTCAGGATTCCAGCAGCTGAAATTTTGAGGGATTCAAATCAGAAAAGCAAAAATTTTAGTCTAGGTTTTAATAAAAGATTCATTTTCTTTGTAATTTAAACAGCCACAGGCCACGCACAGCGGAGGTTCCAGGCCTCTACCGGTAGGCAGCCAGGTGCCAGGCACAGCGAGGGCACCAGGCCTCCACCTGTAGGCAGCCAGGTGCCAGGCACAGCGGGGGCACAAGGCCTCCACCGGTAGGCAGCCAGGGACCAAACACAACGGGGGCACCAGGCCTCTACCGATAGGAAGCCTAAAGCCACACACAGCAGGGGCACCAGGCCTCTACCGGTAGGCAGCCACGGGCCACACTGCAGCCACAGACCAGCCCACAGTGAGTGTGCAACACACTCTGCATGGAAAAGCCAGCATCCTCACAGGGACAACCTCAGAGCACCATTGGTTCAACTTAAGGAGAAACTCAGGCAGTGCATTATGGGAATTATTTAAATATCAAGGGCTGAAGGTGTTCCTATCATAATCTTCTTACTGAGGAGGAGCCTCACATAAGTCCTCCTAGGTCATGTGACTATTTATGATGCACCATGGAGCAAGGCCCAATGACTCCATCTTGTGATTAAGTTCCGTAACTTTGCTTCTGTCCACGCTCCGACAAATCACAGGCGTTTTCACAACTCTTGTAATCAATGAAACCGAGCTTCAAATAGCAGGCACAGGAGTGGCGCTGTTTTTAGAAGTATGCAGCCATGTTTCTCTCACCCTAAAGAACCCCCTTAAAGATCTGTAGATGCTGAGACTAATCTAACAAGAGGTGTCCTTTAGAGATGAGCGAATAGTATTTGATGGAATACGTGGCTGCCATAGGAATGCTTGTTAGCGGCCGAAGACCAAAGGGTTAAGTCTTAACCCCCTAGTGTTGGGCCGCTAACACGCATTCCTATGGCAGCCAGGTATTCGATTGAATACTATCGGGTCACCTCTAGTGTCCTTTCAAGTGATCCCTAGGATGAGTGATCTGTGCGACCATTAGCAGCCGAGAAGCAGATGATAGCCAGCAAGGGGCAGCCTGTGTATGACAGAGGATGATGCTGCTGGTGCTTGCCTTCTGACTAGGACCGCCTACCTGGCAGCCATTTTGAAAAATTGACCAATAGGAACTTGAGAATTTGCATAATTACCCACAATCCTTTGCTGGAACTCTCCCTAAGCTTAGTGAATAGTGAAAAGAATAAATCAAATGAAGCAAAATGTCAAAAACTGTGTGGAATTCTTCTCTGTGGGGTGGGCGGAGCTTGCTGGATTGGTCCAAGGGTGGCTGCTAGGTCAGGATTCCAGCAGTTGAAATTTTGAGGGATTCAAATCAGAAAAGCAAAAATTTTAGTCTAGGTTTTAATAAAAGATTCATTTTCTTTGTAATTTAAACAGCCACAGGCCACACACAGCGGAGGCTCCAGGCCTCTACCGGTAGGCAGCCAGGTGCCAGGCACAGCGGGGGCACCAGGCCTCCACCAGTAGGCAGCCAGGTGCCAGGCACAGCGGGGGCACCAGGCCTCCACCGGTAGGCAGCCAGGGACCACACACAGCTGGGGCACCAGGCCTCTACCGATAGAAAGCCTAAAGCCACACACAGCAGGGGCACCAGGCCTCTACCGGTAGGCAGCCACGGGCCACACTGCAGCTGCAGACCAGCCCACAGTGAGTGTGCAACACACTCTGCATGGAAAAGCCAGCATCCTCACAGGGACAACCTCAGAGCACCATTGATTCAACTTAAGGAGAAACTCAGGCAGTGCATTATGGGAATTATTTAAATATCAAGGGCTGAAGGTGTTCCTATCATAATCTTCTTACTGAGGAGGAGCCTCACATAAGTCCTCCTAGGTCATGTGACTATTTATGATGCACCATGGAGCAAGGCCCAATGACTCCATCTTGTGATTAAGTTCTGTAACTATGCTTCTGTCCACGCTCCGACAAATCTCAGGTGTTTTCACAACTCTTGTAATCAATGAAACCGAGCTTCAAATAGCAGGCACAGGAGTGGCGCTGTTTTTAGAAGTATGCAGCCATGTTTCTCTCACCCTAAAGAACCCCCTTAAAGATCTGTAAATGCTGAGAATAATCTAACAAGAGGTGTCCTTTAGAGATGAGCAAATAGTATTTGATGGAATACGTGGCTGCCATAGGAATGCTTGTTAGCGGCCGAAGACCAAAGGGTTAAGTCTTAACCCCCTAGTGTTGGGCCGCTAACACGCATTCCTATGGCAGCCAGGTATTCGATTGAATACTATCGGGTCACCTCTAGTGTCCTTTCAAGTGATCCCTAGGATGAGTGATCTGTGCGACCATTAGCAGCCGAGAAGCGGATGATAGCCAGCAAGGGGCAGCCTGTGTATGACAGAGGATGATGCTGCTGGTGCTTGCCTTCTGACTTGGACCGCCTACCTGGCAGCCATTTTGAAAAATTGACCAATAGGAACTTGAGAATTTGCATAATTACCCATAATCCTTTGCTGGAACTCTCCCTAAGCTTAGTGAATAGCGAAAAGAATAAATCAAATGAAGCAAAATGTCAAAAACTGTGTGGAATTCTTCTCTGTGGGGTGGGCGGAGCTTGCTGGATTGGTCCAAGGGTGGCTGCTAGGTCAGGATTCCATCAGCTGAAATTTTGAGGGATTCAAATCAGAAAAGCAAAAATTTTAGTCTAGGTTTTAATAAAAGATTCATTTTCTTTGTAATTTAAACAGCCACAGGCCACGCACAGCAGAGGCTCCAGGCCTCTATCGGTAGGCAGCCAGGTGCCAGGCACAGCGGGGGCACCAGGCCTCCACCGGTAGGCAGCCAGGTGCCAGGCACAGCGGGGGCACCAGGCCTCCACCGGTAGTCAGCCAGGTGCCAGGCACAGCGGGGGCACCAGGCCTCCACCGGTAGGCAGCCACGGACCACACACAGCGGGGGAACCAGGCCTCTACCGATAGAAAGCCTAAAGCCACACACAGCAGGGGCACCAGGCCTCTACCAGCGGGCAGCCACGGGCCACATAGCAGCCGCAGACCAGCCCACAGTGAGTGTGCAACACACTCTGCATAGAAAAGCCAGCATCCTCACAGGGACAACCTCAGAGCACCATTGATTCAACTTAAGGAGAAACTCAGGCAGTGCATTATGGGAATTATTTAAATATCAAGGGCTGAAGGTGTTCTTATCATAATCTTCTTACTGAGGAGGAGCCTCACATAAGTCCCCCTAGGTCATGTGACTATTTATGATGCACCATGGAGCAAGGCCCAATGACTCTATCTTGTGATTAAGTTCTGAAACTTTGCTTCTGTCCACGCTCCGACAAATCTCAGGCGTTTTCACATCTCTTGTAATCAATGAAACCGAGCTTCAAATAGCAGGCACAGGAGTGCCGCTATTTTTAGAAGTATGCAGCCATGTTTCTCTCACCCTAAAGAACCCCCTTAAAGATCTGTAAATACTGAGACTAATCTAACAAGAGGTGTCCTTTAGAGATGAGCAAATAGTATTTGATGGAATGCGTGTTAGCGGCCGAAGACCAAGGAGTTAAGCCTTAACCCCTTTGTGTTGGGCAGCTAACACGCATTCCTATGGCAGCCAGGTACTCGATTGAATACTATCGGGTCATCTCTAGTACCCTTTCGAGTAATCCCTAGGATGACTGATCTGTGCGACCATTAGCAGCTGAGAAGCAGATGATAACCAGCAAGGTGCAGCCTGTGTATGACAGAGAACGATGCTGCTGGTGCTTGCCTTCTGACATGATCCGCCTACCTAGCAGCCATTTTTAAATGGCTGTCAAATAGACACAGCACGGACACCAGGCCTCAACCGGTAAGCAGCCACTGGCCACACAGCAGCCATGGACCAAACCACAATGAGTGTGCAACACACTCTGCATGGAGGAGTCAGCATCCTCCCAGGGACAACCTCAGAGCACCATTGATTCAACTTAAGGAGAAACTCAGACAGTGCATTATGGGAATTTATGTAAATATCAGGGGCTGAAGTTGTTCCTATCATAATCTTCTTACTGAGGAGGAGCCTCACATAAGGCCTCCTAGGTCATGTGACTATTTATGATGCAACATGGAGCAAGGCCCAATGACTCCATCTTGTGATTAAGTTCCGTAACTTTGCTTTTGTCCACGCTCCGACAAATCACACGCGTTTTCACAACTCTTGTAATCAATGAAACCGAGCTTCAAATAGCAGGCACAGGAGTGGCGCTGTTTTTAGAAGTATGCAGCCATGTTTCTCTCACCCTAAAGAACCCCCTTAAAGATCTGTAGATGCTGAGACTAATCTAACAAGAGGTGTCCTTTAGAGATGAGCGAATAGTATTTGATGGAATACGTGGCTGCCATAGGAATGCTTGTTAGCGGCCGAAGACCAAAGGGTTAAGTCTTAACCCCCTAGTGTTGGGCCGCTAACACGCATTCCTATGGCAGCCAGGTATTCGATTGAATACTATCGGGTTACCTCTAGTGTCCTTTCAAGTGATCCCTAGGATGAGTGATCTGTGCGACCATTAGCAGCCGAGAAGCGGATGATAGCCAGCAAGGGGCAGCCTGTGTATGACAGAGGATGATGCTGCTGGTGCTTGCCTTCTGACTTGGACCGCCTACCTGGCAGCCATTTTGAAAAATTGACCAATAGGAACTTGAGAATTTGCATAATTACCCATAATCCTTTGCTGGAACTCTCCCTAAGCTTAGTGAATAGTGAAAAGAATAAATCAAATGAAGCAAAATGTCAAAAACTGTGTGGAATTCTTCTCTGTGGGGTGGGCGGAGCTTGCTGGATTGGTCCAAGGGTGGCTGCTAGGTCAGGATTCCAGCAGCTGAAATTTTGAGGGATTCAAACCAGAAAAGCAAAAATTTTAGTCTAGGTTTTAATAAAAGATTCATTTTCTTTGTAATTTAAACAGCCACAGGCCACGCACAGCGGAGGCTCCAGGCCTCTACCGGTAGGCAGCCAGGTGCCAGGCACAGCGGGGGCACCAGGCCTCCACCGGTAGGCAGCCAGGTGCCAGGCACAGCGGGGGCACAAGGCCTCCACCGGTAGGCAGCCAGCGACCACACACAGCGGGGGCACCAGGCCTCTACCGATAGGAAGCCTAAAGCCACACACAGCAGGGGCACCAGGCCTCTACCGGTAGGCAGCCACGGGCCACACTGCAGCCGCAGACCAGCCCACAGTGAGTGTGCAACACACTCTGCATGGAAAAGCCAGCATCCTCACAGGGACAACCTCAGAGCACCATTGATTCAACTTAAGGAGAAACTCAGGCAGTGCATTATGGGAATTATTTAAATATCAAGGGCTGAAGGTGTTCCTATCATAATCTTCTTACTGAGGAGGAGCCTCACATAAGTCCTCCTAGGTCATGTGACTATTTATGATGCACCATGGAGCAAGGCCCAATGACTCCATCTTGTGATTAAGTTCTGTAACTTTGCTTCTGTCCACGCTCCGACAAATCTCAGGTGTTTTCACAACTCTTGTAATCAATGAAACCGAGCTTCAAATAGCAGGCACAGGAGTGGCGCTGTTTTTAGAAGTATGCAGCCATGTTTCTCTCACCCTAAAGAACCCCCTTAAAGATCTGTAAATGCTGAGAATAATCTAACAAGAGGTGTCCTTTAGAGATGAGCAAATAGTATTTGATGGAATACGTGGCTGCCATAGGAATGCGTGTTAGCGGCCGAAGACCAAGGGGTTAAGCCTTAACCCCTTAGTGTTGGGCCGCTAACACGCATTCCTATGGCAGCCAGGTATTCGATTGAATACTATCGGGTCATCTCTAGTGCCTTTCAAGTAATCCCTAGGATGACTGATCTGTGCAACCATTAGCAGCTGAGAAGCAGATGATAACCAGCAAGGTGCAGCCTGTGTATGACAGAGAACGATGCTGCTGGTGCTTGCCTTCTGACATGGTCCGCCTACTTAGCAGCCATTTTGAAATGGCTGTCAAGTAGACACAGCAGGGGCACCAGGCCTCAACCGGTAGGCAGCCACTGGCCACATAGCAGCCGTGGACCAAACCACAATGAGCGTGCAACACACTCTGCATGGAGGAATCAGCATCCTCCCAGGGACAACCTCAGAGCACCATTGATTCAACTTAAGGAGAAACTCAGGCAGTGCATTATGGGAATTTATGTAAATATCAGGGGCTGATGTTGTTCCTATCATAATCTTCTTACTGAGGAGGAGCCTCACATAAGTCCTCCTAAGTCATGTGACTATTTATGATGCACCATGGAGCAAGGCCCAATGACTCCATCTTGTGATTAAGTTCTGTAACTTTGCTTCTGTCCACGCTCCGACAAATCACAGGCGTTTTCACAACTCTTGTAATCAATGAAACCGAGCTTCAAATAGCAGGCACAGGAGTGGCGCTGTTTTTAGAAGTATGCAGCCATGTTTCTCTCACCCTAAAGAACCCCCTTAAAGATCTGTAGATGCTGAGACTAATCTAACAAGAGGTGTCCTTTAGAGATGAGCGAATAGTATTTGATGGAATACGTGGCTGCCATAGGAATGCGTGTTAGCGGCCGAAGACCAAAGGGTTAAGTCTTAACCCCCTAGTGTTGGGCCGCTAACACGCATTCCTATGGCAGCCAGGTATTCGATTGAATACTATCGGGTCACCTCTAGTGTCCTTTCAAGTGATCCCTAGGATGAGTGATCTGTGAGACCATTAGCAGCCGAGAAGCGGATGATAGCCAGCAAGGGGCAGCCTGTGTATGACAGAGGATGATGCTGCTGGTGCTTGCCTTCTGACTTGGACCGCCTACCTGGCAGCCATTTTGAAAAATTGACCAATAGGAACTTGAGAATTTGCATAATTACCCATAATCCTTTGCTGGAACTCTCCCTAAGCTTAGTGAATAGTGAAAAGAATAAATCAAATGAAGCAAAATGTCAAAAACTGTGTGGAATTCTTCTCTGTGGGGTGGGCGGAGCTTGCTGGATTGGTCCAAGGGTGGCTGCTAGGTCAGGATTCCATCAGCTGAAATTTTGAGGGATTCAAATCAGAAAAGCAAAAATTTTAGTCTAGGTTTTAATAAAAGATTCATTTTCTTTGTAATTTAAACAGCCACAGGCCACGCACAGCGGAGGTTCCAGGCCTCTACCGGTAGGCAGCCAGGTGCCAGGCACAGCGAGGGCACCAGGCCTCCACCTGTAGGCAGCCAGGTGCCAGGCACAGCGGGGGCACAAGGCCTCCACCGGTAGGCAGCCAGGGACCAAACACAACGGGGGCACCAGGCCTCTACCGATAGGAAGCCTAAAGCCACACACAGCAGGGGCACCAGGCCTCTACCGGTAGGCAGCCACGGGCCACACTGCAGCCACAGACCAGCCCACAGTGAGTGTGCAACACACTCTGCATGGAAAAGCCAGCATCCTCACAGGGACAACCTCAGAGCACCATTGGTTCAACTTAAGGAGAAACTCAGGCAGTGCATTATGGGAATTATTTAAATATCAAGGGCTGAAGGTGTTCCTATCATAATCTTCTTACTGAGGAGGAGCCTCACATAAGTCCTCCTAGGTCATGTGACTATTTATGATGCACCATGGAGCAAGGCCCAATGACTCCATCTTGTGATTAAGTTCCGTAACTTTGCTTCTGTCCACGCTCCGACAAATCACAGGCGTTTTCACAACTCTTGTAATCAATGAAACCGAACTTCAAATAGCAGGCACAGGAGTGGCGCTGTTTTTAGAAGTATGCAGCCATGTTTCTCTCACCCTAAAGAACCCCCTTAAAGATCTATAGATGCTGAGACTAATCTAACAAGAGGTGTCCTTTAGAGATGAGCGAATAGTATTTGATGGAATACGTGGCTGCCATAGGAATGCTTGTTAGCGGCCGAAGACCAAAGGGTTAAGTCTTAACCCCCTAGTGTTGGGCCGCTAACACGCATTCCTATGGCAGCCAGGTATTCGATTGAATACTATCGGGTCACCTCTAGTGTCCTTTCAAGTGATCCCTAGGATGAGTGATCTGTGCGACCATTAGCAGCCGAGAAGCAGATGATAGCCAGCAAGGGGCAGCCTGTGTATGACAGAGGATGATGCTGCTGGTGCTTGCCTTCTGACTAGGACCGCCTACCTGGCAGCCATTTTGAAAAATTGACCAATAGGAACTTGAGAATTTGCATAATTACCCACAATCCTTTGCTGGAACTCTCCCTAAGCTTAGTGAATAGTGAAAAGAATAAATCAAATGAAGCAAAATGTCAAAAACTGTGTGGAATTCTTCTCTGTGGGGTGGGCGGAGCTTGCTGGATTGGTCCAAGGGTGGCTGCTAGGTCAGGATTCCAGCAGCTGAAATTTTGAGGGATTCAAATCAGAAAAGCAAAAATTTTAGTCTAGGTTTTAATAAAAGATTCATTTTCTTTGTAATTTAAACAGCCACAGGCCACACACAGCGGAGGCTCCAGGCCTCTACCGGTAGGCAGCCAGGTGCCAGGCACAGCGGGGGCACCAGGCCTCCACCAGTAGGCAGCCAGGTGCCAGGCACAGCGGGGGCACCAGGCCTCCACCGGTAGGCAGCCAGGGACCACACACAGCCGGGGCACCAGGCCTCTACCGATAGAAAGCCTAAAGCCACACACAGCAGGGGCACCAGGCCTCTACCAGCGGGCAGCCACGGGCCACATAGCAGCCGCAGACCAGCCCACAGTGAGTGTGCAACACACTCTGCATGGAAAAGCCAGCATCCTCACAGGGACAACCTCAGAGCACCATTGATTCAACTTAAGGAGAAACTCAGGCAGTGCATTATGGGAATTATTTAAATATCAAGGGCTGAAGGTGTTCCTATCATAATCTTCTTACTGAGGAGGAGCCTCACATAAGTCCTCCTAGGTCATGTGACTATTTATGATGCACCATGGAGCAAGGCCCAATGACTCCATCTTGTGATTAAGTTCTGTAACTATGCTTCTGTCCACGCTCCGACAAATCTCAGGTGTTTTCACAACTCTTGTAATCAATGAAACCGAGCTTCAAATAGCAGGCACAGGAGTGGCGCTGTTTTTAGAAGTATGCAGCCATGTTTCTCTCACCCTAAAGAACCCCCTTAAAGATCTGTAAATGCTGAGAATAATCTAACAAGAGGTGTCCTTTAGAGATGAGCAAATAGTATTTGATGGAATACGTGGCTGCCATAGGAATGCTTGTTAGCGGCCGAAGACCAAAGGGTTAAGTCTTAACCCCCTAGTGTTGGGCCGCTAACACGCATTCCTATGGCAGCCAGGTATTCGATTGAATACTATCGGGTCACCTCTAGTGTCCTTTCAAGTGATCCCTAGGATGAGTGATCTGTGCGACCATTAGCAGCCGAGAAGCGGATGATAGCCAGCAAGGGGCAGCCTGTGTATGACAGAGGATGATGCTGCTGGTGCTTGCCTTCTGACTTGGACCGCCTACCTGGCAGCCATTTTGAAAAATTGACCAATAGGAACTTGAGAATTTGCATAATTACCCATAATCCTTTGCTGGAACTCTCCCTAAGCTTAGTGAATAGCGAAAAGAATAAATCAAATGAAGCAAAATGTCAAAAACTGTGTGGAATTCTTCTCTGTGGGGTGGGCGGAGCTTGCTGGATTGGTCAAAGGGTGGCTGCTAGGTCAGGATTCCATCAGCTGAAATTTTGAGGGATTCAAATCAGAAAAGCAAAAATTTTAGTCTAGGTTTTAATAAAAGATTCATTTTCTTTGTAATTTAAACAGCCACAGGCCACGCACAGCAGAGGCTCCAGGCCTCTATCGGTAGGCAGCCAGGTGCCAGGCACAGCGGGGGCACCAGGCCTCCACCGGTAGGCAGCCAGGTGCCAGGCACAGCGGGGGCACCAGGCCTCCACCGGTAGTCAGCCAGGTGCCAGGCACAGCGGGGGCACCAGGCCTCCACCGGTAGGCAGCCAGGGACCACACACAGCGGGGGCACCAGGCCTCTACCGATAGAAAGCCTAAAGCCACACACAGCAGGGGCACCAGGCCTCTACCAGCGGGCAGCCACGGGCCACATAGCAGCCGCAGACCAGCCCACAGTGAGTGTGCAACACACTCTGCATAGAAAAGCCAGCATCCTCACAGGGACAACCTCAGAGCACCATTGATTCAACTTAAGGAGAAACTCAGGCAGTGCATTATGGGAATTATTTAAATATCAAGGGCTGAAGGTGTTCTTATCATAATCTTCTTACTGAGGAGGAGCCTCACATAAGTCCCCCTAGATCATGTGACTATTTATGATGCACCATGGAGCAAGGCCCAATGACTCTATCTTGTGATTAAGTTCTGAAACTTTGCTTCTGTCCACGCTCCGACAAATCTCAGGCGTTTTCACATCTCTTGTAATCAATGAAACCGAGCTTCAAATAGCAGGCACAGGAGTGCCGCTATTTTTAGAAGTATGCAGCCATGTTTCTCTCACCCTAAAGAACCCCCTTAAAGATCTGTAAATACTGAGACTAATCTAACAAGAGGTGTCCTTTAGAGATGAGCAAATAGTATTTGATGGAATGCGTGTTAGCGGCCGAAGACCAAGGAGTTAAGCCTTAACCCCTTTGTGTTGGGCAGCTAACACGCATTCCTATGGCAGCCAGGTACTCGATTGAATACTATCGGGTCATCTCTAGTACCCTTTCGAGTAATCCCTAGGATGACTGATCTGTGCGACCATTAGCAGCTGAGAAGCAGATGATAACCAGCAAGGTGCAGCCTGTGTATGACAGAGAACGATGCTGCTGGTGCTTGCCTTCTGACATGATCCGCCTACCTAGCAGCCATTTTTAAATGGCTGTCAAATAGACACAGCACGGACACCAGGCCTCAACCGGTAAGCAGCCACTGGCCACACAGCAGCCATGGACCAAACCACAATGAGTGTGCAACACACTCTGCATGGAGGAGTCAGCATCCTCCCAGGGACAACCTCAGAGCACCATTGATTCAACTTAAGGAGAAACTCAGACAGTGCATTATGGGAATTTATGTAAATATCAGGGGCTGAAGTTGTTCCTATCATAATCTTCTTACTGAGGAGGAGCCTCACATAAGGCCTCCTAGGTCATGTGACTATTTATGATGCAACATGGAGCAAGGCCCAATGACTCCATCTTGTGATTAAGTTCCGTAACTTTGCTTTTGTCCACGCTCCGACAAATCACACGCGTTTTCACAACTCTTGTAATCAATGAAACCGAGCTTCAAATAGCAGGCACAGGAGTGGCGCTGTTTTTAGAAGTATGCAGCCATGTTTCTCTCACCCTAAAGAACCCCCTTAAAGATCTGTAGATGCTGAGACTAATCTAACAAGAGGTGTCCTTTAGAGATGAGCGAATAGTATTTGATGGAATACGTGGCTGCCATAGGAATGCTTGTTAGCGGCCGAAGACCAAAGGGTTAAGTCTTAACCCCCTAGTGTTGGGCCGCTAACACGCATTCCTATGGCAGCCAGGTATTCGATTGAATACTATCGGGTTACCTCTAGTGTCCTTTCAAGTGATCCCTAGGATGAGTGATCTGTGCGACCATTAGCAGCCGAGAAGCGGATGATAGCCAGCAAGGGGCAGCCTGTGTATGACAGAGGATGATGCTGCTGGTGCTTGCCTTCTGACTTGGACCGCCTACCTGGCAGCCATTTTGAAAAATTGACCAATAGGAACTTGAGAATTTGCATAATTACCCATAATCCTTTGCTGGAACTCTCCCTAAGCTTAGTGAATAGTGAAAAGAATAAATCAAATGAAGCAAAATGTCAAAAACTGTGTGGAATTCTTCTCTGTGGGGTGGGCGGAGCTTGCTGGATTGGTCCAAGGGTGGCTGCTAGGTCAGGATTCCAGCAGCTGAAATTTTGAGGGATTCAAACCAGAAAAGCAAAAATTTTAGTCTAGGTTTTAATAAAAGATTCATTTTCTTTGTAATTTAAACAGCCACAGGCCACGCACAGCGGAGGCTCCAGGCCTCTACCGGTAGGCAGCCAGGTGCCAGGCACAGCGGGGGCACCAGGCCTCCACCGGTAGGCAGCCAGGTGCCAGGCACAGCGGGGGCACAAGGCCTCCACCGGTAGGCAGCCAGCGACCACACACAGCGGGGGCACCAGGCCTCTACCGATAGGAAGCCTAAAGCCACACACAGCAGGGGCACCAGGCCTCTACCGGTAGGCAGCCACGGGCCACACTGCAGCCGCAGACCAGCCCACAGTGAGTGTGCAACACACTCTGCATGGAAAAGCCAGCATCCTCACAGGGACAACCTCAGAGCACCATTGATTCAACTTAAGGAGAAACTCAGGCAGTGCATTATGGGAATTATTTAAATATCAAGGGCTGAAGGTGTTCCTATCATAATCTTCTTACTGAGGAGGAGCCTCACATAAGTCCTCCTAGGTCATGTGACTATTTATGATGCACCATGGAGCAAGGCCCAATGACTCCATCTTGTGATTAAGTTCTGTAACTTTGCTTCTGTCCACGCTCCGACAAATCTCAGGTGTTTTCACAACTCTTGTAATCAATGAAACCGAGCTTCAAATAGCAGGCACAGGAGTGGCGCTGTTTTTAGAAGTATGCAGCCATGTTTCTCTCACCCTAAAGAACCCCCTTAAAGATCTGTAAATGCTGAGAATAATCTAACAAGAGGTGTCCTTTAGAGATGAGCAAATAGTATTTGATGGAATACGTGGCTGCCATAGGAATGCGTGTTAGCGGCCGAAGACCAAGGGGTTAAGCCTTAACCCCTTAGTGTTGGGCCGCTAACACGCATTCCTATGGCAGCCAGGTATTCGATTGAATACTATCGGGTCATCTCTAGTGCCTTTCAAGTAATCCCTAGGATGACTGATCTGTGCAACCATTAGCAGCTGAGAAGCAGATGATAACCAGCAAGGTGCAGCCTGTGTATGACAGAGAACGATGCTGCTGGTGCTTGCCTTCTGACATGGTCCGCCTACTTAGCAGCCATTTTGAAATGGCTGTCAAGTAGACACAGCAGGGGCACCAGGCCTCAACCGGTAGGCAGCCACTGGCCACATAGCAGCCGTGGACCAAACCACAATGAGCGTGCAACACACTCTGCATGGAGGAATCAGCATCCTCCCAGGGACAACCTCAGAGCACCATTGATTCAACTTAAGGAGAAACTCAGGCAGTGCATTATGGGAATTTATGTAAATATCAGGGGCTGATGTTGTTCCTATCATAATCTTCTTACTGAGGAGGAGCCTCACATAAGTCCTCCTAAGTCATGTGACTATTTATGATGCACCATGGAGCAAGGCCCAATGACTCCATCTTGTGATTAAGTTCTGTAACTTTGCTTCTGTCCACGCTCCGACAAATCACAGGCGTTTTCACAACTCTTGTAATCAATGAAACCGAGCTTCAAATAGCAGGCACAGGAGTGGCGCTGTTTTTAGAAGTATGCAGCCATGTTTCTCTCACCCTAAAGAACCCCCTTAAAGATCTGTAGATGCTGAGACTAATCTAACAAGAGGTGTCCTTTAGAGATGAGCGAATAGTATTTGATGGAATACGTGGCTGCCATAGGAATGCGTGTTAGCGGCCGAAGACCAAAGGGTTAAGTCTTAACCCCCTAGTGTTGGGCCGCTAACACGCATTCCTATGGCAGCCAGGTATTCGATTGAATACTATCGGGTCACCTCTAGTGTCCTTTCAAGTGATCCCTAGGATGAGTGATCTGTGAGACCATTAGCAGCCGAGAAGCGGATGATAGCCAGCAAGGGGCAGCCTGTGTATGACAGAGGATGATGCTGCTGGTGCTTGCCTTCTGACTTGGACCGCCTACCTGGCAGCCATTTTGAAAAATTGACCAATAGGAACTTGAGAATTTGCATAATTACCCATAATCCTTTGCTGGAACTCTCCCTAAGCTTAGTGAATAGTGAAAAGAATAAATCAAATGAAGCAAAATGTCAAAAACTGTGTGGAATTCTTCTCTGTGGGGTGGGCGGAGCTTGCTGGATTGGTCCAAGGGTGGCTGCTAGGTCAGGATTCCATCAGCTGAAATTTTGAGGGATTCAAATCAGAAAAGCAAAAATTTTAGTCTAGGTTTTAATAAAAGATTCATTTTCTTTGTAATTTAAACAGCCACAGGCCACGCACAGCGGAGGTTCCAGGCCTCTACCGGTAGGCAGCCAGGTGCCAGGCACAGCGAGGGCACCAGGCCTCCACCTGTAGGCAGCCAGGTGCCAGGCACAGCGGGGGCACAAGGCCTCCACCGGTAGGCAGCCAGGGACCAAACACAACGGGGGCACCAGGCCTCTACCGATAGGAAGCCTAAAGCCACACACAGCAGGGGCACCAGGCCTCTACCGGTAGGCAGCCACGGGCCACACTGCAGCCACAGACCAGCCCACAGTGAGTGTGCAACACACTCTGCATGGAAAAGCCAGCATCCTCACAGGGACAACCTCAGAGCACCATTGGTTCAACTTAAGGAGAAACTCAGGCAGTGCATTATGGGAATTATTTAAATATCAAGGGCTGAAGGTGTTCCTATCATAATCTTCTTACTGAGGAGGAGCCTCACATAAGTCCTCCTAGGTCATGTGACTATTTATGATGCACCATGGAGCAAGGCCCAATGACTCCATCTTGTGATTAAGTTCCGTAACTTTGCTTCTGTCCACGCTCCGACAAATCACAGGCGTTTTCACAACTCTTGTAATCAATGAAACCGAACTTCAAATAGCAGGCACAGGAGTGGCGCTGTTTTTAGAAGTATGCAGCCATGTTTCTCTCACCCTAAAGAACCCCCTTAAAGATCTGTAGATGCTGAGACTAATCTAACAAGAGGTGTCCTTTAGAGATGAGCGAATAGTATTTGATGGAATACGTGGCTGCCATAGGAATGCTTGTTAGCGGCCGAAGACCAAAGGGTTAAGTCTTAACCCCCTAGTGTTGGGCCGCTAACACGCATTCCTATGGCAGCCAGGTATTCGATTGAATACTATCGGGTCACCTCTAGTGTCCTTTCAAGTGATCCCTAGGATGAGTGATCTGTGCGACCATTAGCAGCCGAGAAGCAGATGATAGCCAGCAAGGGGCAGCCTGTGTATGACAGAGGATGATGCTGCTGGTGCTTGCCTTCTGACTAGGACCGCCTACCTGGCAGCCATTTTGAAAAATTGACCAATAGGAACTTGAGAATTTGCATAATTACCCACAATCCTTTGCTGGAACTCTCCCTAAGCTTAGTGAATAGTGAAAAGAATAAATCAAATGAAGCAAAATGTCAAAAACTGTGTGGAATTCTTCTCTGTGGGGTGGGCGGAGCTTGCTGGATTGGTCCAAGGGTGGCTGCTAGGTCAGGATTCCAGCAGCTGAAATTTTGAGGGATTCAAATCAGAAAAGCAAAAATTTTAGTCTAGGTTTTAATAAAAGATTCATTTTCTTTGTAATTTAAACAGCCACAGGCCACACACAGCGGAGGCTCCAGGCCTCTACCGGTAGGCAGCCAGGTGCCAGGCACAGCGGGGGCACCAGGCCTCCACCAGTAGGCAGCCAGGTGCCAGGCACAGCGGGGGCACCAGGCCTCCACCGGTAGGCAGCCAGGGACCACACACAGCCGGGGCACCAGGCCTCTACCGATAGAAAGCCTAAAGCCACACACAGCAGGGGCACCAGGCCTCTACCAGCGGGCAGCCACGGGCCACATAGCAGCCGCAGACCAGCCCACAGTGAGTGTGCAACACACTCTGCATGGAAAAGCCAGCATCCTCACAGGGACATCCTCAGAGCACCATTGATTCAACTTAAGGAGAAACTCAGGCAGTGCATTATGGGAATTATTTAAATATCAAGGGCTGAAGGTGTTCCTATCATAATCTTCTTACTGAGGAGGAGCCTCACATAAGTCCTCCTAGGTCATGTGACTATTTATGATGCACCATGGAGCAAGGCCCAATGACTCCATCTTGTGATTAAGTTCTGTAACTATGCTTCTGTCCACGCTCCGACAAATCTCAGGTGTTTTCACAACTCTTGTAATCAATGAAACCGAGCTTCAAATAGCAGGCACAGGAGTGGCGCTGTTTTTAGAAGTATGCAGCCATGTTTCTCTCACCCTAAAGAACCCCCTTAAAGATCTGTAAATGCTGAGAATAATCTAACAAGAGGTGTCCTTTAGAGATGAGCAAATAGTATTTGATGGAATACGTGGCTGCCATAGGAATGCTTGTTAGCGGCCGAAGACCAAAGGGTTAAGTCTTAACCCCCTAGTGTTGGGCCGCTAACACGCATTCCTATGGCAGCCAGGTATTCGATTGAATACTATCGGGTCACCTCTAGTGTCCTTTCAAGTGATCCCTAGGATGAGTGATCTGTGCGACCATTAGCAGCCGAGAAGCGGATGATAGCCAGCAAGGGGCAGCCTGTGTATGACAGAGGATGATGCTGCTGGTGCTTGCCTTCTGACTTGGACCGCCTACCTGGCAGCCATTTTGAAAAATTGACCAATAGGAACTTGAGAATTTGCATAATTACCCATAATCCTTTGCTGGAACTCTCCCTAAGCTTAGTGAATAGCGAAAAGAATAAATCAAATGAAGCAAAATGTCAAAAACTGTGTGGAATTCTTCTCTGTGGGGTGGGCGGAGCTTGCTGGATTGGTCCAAGGGTGGCTGCTAGGTCAGGATTCCATCAGCTGAAATTTTGAGGGATTCAAATCAGAAAAGCAAAAATTTTAGTCTAGGTTTTAATAAAAGATTCATTTTCTTTGTAATTTAAACAGCCACAGGCCACGCACAGCAGAGGCTCCAGGCCTCTATCGGTAGGCAGCCAGGTGCCAGGCACAGCGGGGGCACCAGGCCTCCACCGGTAGGCAGCCAGGTGCCAGGCACAGCGGGGGCACCAGGCCTCCACCGGTAGTCAGCCAGGTGCCAGGCACAGCGGGGGCACCAGGCCTCCACCGGTAGGCAGCCAGGGACCACACACAGCGGGGGCACCAGGCCTCTACCGATAGAAAGCCTAAAGCCACACACAGCAGGGGCACCAGGCCTCTACCAGCGGGCAGCCACGGGCCACATAGCAGCCGCAGACCAGCCCACAGTGAGTGTGCAACACACTCTGCATAGAAAAGCCAGCATCCTCACAGGGACAACCTCAGAGCACCATTGATTCAACTTAAGGAGAAACTCAGGCAGTGCATTATGGGAATTATTTAAATATCAAGGGCTGAAGGTGTTCTTATCATAATCTTCTTACTGAGGAGGAGCCTCACATAAGTCCCCCTAGATCATGTGACTATTTATGATGCACCATGGAGCAAGGCCCAATGACTCTATCTTGTGATTAAGTTCTGAAACTTTGCTTCTGTCCACGCTCCGACAAATCTCAGGCGTTTTCACATCTCTTGTAATCAATGAAACCGAGCTTCAAATAGCAGGCACAGGAGTGCCGCTATTTTTAGAAGTATGCAGCCATGTTTCTCTCACCCTAAAGAACCCCCTTAAAGATCTGTAAATACTGAGACTAATCTAACAAGAGGTGTCCTTTAGAGATGAGCAAATAGTATTTGATGGAATGCGTGTTAGCGGCCGAAGACCAAGGAGTTAAGCCTTAACCCCTTTGTGTTGGGCAGCTAACACGCATTCCTATGGCAGCCAGGTACTCGATTGAATACTATCGGGTCATCTCTAGTACCCTTTCGAGTAATCCCTAGGATGACTGATCTGTGCGACCATTAGCAGCTGAGAAGCAGATGATAACCAGCAAGGTGCAGCCTGTGTATGACAGAGAACGATGCTGCTGGTGCTTGCCTTCTGACATGATCCGCCTACCTAGCAGCCATTTTTAAATGGCTGTCAAATAGACACAGCACGGACACCAGGCCTCAACCGGTAAGCAGCCACTGGCCACACAGCAGCCATGGACCAAACCACAATGAGTGTGCAACACACTCTGCATGGAGGAGTCAGCATCCTCCCAGGGACAACCTCAGAGCACCATTGATTCAACTTAAGGAGAAACTCAGACAGTGCATTATGGGAATTTATGTAAATATCAGGGGCTGAAGTTGTTCCTATCATAATCTTCTTACTGAGGAGGAGCCTCACATAAGGCCTCCTAGGTCATGTGACTATTTATGATGCAACATGGAGCAAGGCCCAATGACTCCATCTTGTGATTAAGTTCCGTAACTTTGCTTTTGTCCACGCTCCGACAAATCACACGCGTTTTCACAACTCTTGTAATCAATGAAACCGAGCTTCAAATAGCAGGCACAGGAGTGGCGCTGTTTTTAGAAGTATGCAGCCATGTTTCTCTCACCCTAAAGAACCCCCTTAAAGATCTGTAGATGCTGAGACTAATCTAACAAGAGGTGTCCTTTAGAGATGAGCGAATAGTATTTGATGGAATACGTGGCTGCCATAGGAATGCTTGTTAGCGGCCGAAGACCAAAGGGTTAAGTCTTAACCCCCTAGTGTTGGGCCGCTAACACGCATTCCTATGGCAGCCAGGTATTCGATTGAATACTATCGGGTTACCTCTAGTGTCCTTTCAAGTGATCCCTAGGATGAGTGATCTGTGCGACCATTAGCAGCCGAGAAGCGGATGATAGCCAGCAAGGGGCAGCCTGTGTATGACAGAGGATGATGCTGCTGGTGCTTGCCTTCTGACTTGGACCGCCTACCTGGCAGCCATTTTGAAAAATTGACCAATAGGAACTTGAGAATTTGCATAATTACCCATAATCCTTTGCTGGAACTCTCCCTAAGCTTAGTGAATAGTGAAAAGAATAAATCAAATGAAGCAAAATGTCAAAAACTGTGTGGAATTCTTCTCTGTGGGGTGGGCGGAGCTTGCTGGATTGGTCCAAGGGTGGCTGCTAGGTCAGGATTCCAGCAGCTGAAATTTTGAGGGATTCAAACCAGAAAAGCAAAAATTTTAGTCTAGGTTTTAATAAAAGATTCATTTTCTTTGTAATTTAAACAGCCACAGGCCACGCACAGCGGAGGCTCCAGGCCTCTACCGGTAGGCAGCCAGGTGCCAGGCACAGCGGGGGCACCAGGCCTCCACCGGTAGGCAGCCAGGTGCCAGGCACAGCGGGGGCACAAGGCCTCCACCGGTAGGCAGCCAGCGACCACACACAGCGGGGGCACCAGGCCTCTACCGATAGGAAGCCTAAAGCCACACACAGCAGGGGCACCAGGCCTCTACCGGTAGGCAGCCACGGGCCACACTGCAGCCGCAGACCAGCCCACAGTGAGTGTGCAACACACTCTGCATGGAAAAGCCAGCATCCTCACAGGGACAACCTCAGAGCACCATTGATTCAACTTAAGGAGAAACTCAGGCAGTGCATTATGGGAATTATTTAAATATCAAGGGCTGAAGGTGTTCCTATCATAATCTTCTTACTGAGGAGGAGCCTCACATAAGTCCTCCTAGGTCATGTGACTATTTATGATGCACCATGGAGCAAGGCCCAATGACTCCATCTTGTGATTAAGTTCTGTAACTTTGCTTCTGTCCACGCTCCGACAAATCTCAGGTGTTTTCACAACTCTTGTAATCAATGAAACCGAGCTTCAAATAGCAGGCACAGGAGTGGCGCTGTTTTTAGAAGTATGCAGCCATGTTTCTCTCACCCTAAAGAACCCCCTTAAAGATCTGTAAATGCTGAGAATAATCTAACAAGAGGTGTCCTTTAGAGATGAGCAAATAGTATTTGATGGAATACGTGGCTGCCATAGGAATGCGTGTTAGCGGCCGAAGACCAAGGGGTTAAGCCTTAACCCCTTAGTGTTGGGCCGCTAACACGCATTCCTATGGCAGCCAGGTATTCGATTGCATACTATCGGGTCATCTCTAGTGCCTTTCAAGTAATCCCTAGGATGACTGATCTGTGCAACCATTAGCAGCTGAGAAGCAGATGATAACCAGCAAGGTGCAGCCTGTGTATGACAGAGAACGATGCTGCTGGTGCTTGCCTTCTGACATGGTCCGCCTACTTAGCAGCCATTTTGAAATGGCTGTCAAGTAGACACAGCAGGGGCACCAGGCCTCAACCGGTAGGCAGCCACTGGCCACATAGCAGCCGTGGACCAAACCACAATGAGCGTGCAACACACTCTGCATGGAGGAATCAGCATCCTCCCAGGGACAACCTCAGAGCACCATTGATTCAACTTAAGGAGAAACTCAGGCAGTGCATTATGGGAATTTATGTAAATATCAGGGGCTGATGTTGTTCCTATCATAATCTTCTTACTGAGGAGGAGCCTCACATAAGTCCTCCTAAGTCATGTGACTATTTATGATGCACCATGGAGCAAGGCCCAATGACTCCATCTTGTGATTAAGTTCTGTAACTTTGCTTCTGTCCACGCTCCGACAAATCACAGGCGTTTTCACAACTCTTGTAATCAATGAAACCGAGCTTCAAATAGCAGGCACAGGAGTGGCGCTGTTTTTAGAAGTATGCAGCCATGTTTCTCTCACCCTAAAGAACCCCCTTAAAGATCTGTAAATGCTGAGACTAATCTAACAAGAGGTGTCCTTTAGAGATGAGCAAATAGTATTTGATGGAATACGTGGCTGCCATAGGAATGCGTGTTAACGGCTGATGACCAAGGGGTTAAGCCTTAACCCCTTAGTGTTGGGCCGCTAACACGCATTCCTATGGCAGCCAGGTATTCGATTGAATACTATCGGGTCATCTCTAGTGCCCTTTCAAGTAATCCCTAGGATGACTGATCTGTGCAACCATTAGCAGCTGAGAAGCAGATGATAACCAGCAAGGTGCAGCCTGTGTATGACAGAGAACGATGCTGCTGGTGCTTGCCTTCTCACTTGGACCGCCTACCTAGCAGCCATTTTTAAATGGCTGTCAAGTAGACACAGCACAGCAGGGACACCAGGCCTCAACCGGTAAGCAGCCACTGGCCACACAGCAGCCATGGACCAAACCACAATGAGTGTGCAACACACTCTGCATGGAGGAGTCAGCATCCTCCCAGGGACAACCTCAGAGCACCATTGATTCAACTTAAGGAGAAACTCAGACAGTGCATTATGGGAATTTATGTAAATATCAGGGGCTGAAGTTGTTCCTATCATAATCTTCTTACTGAGGAGGAGCCTCACATAAGGCCTCCTAGGTCATGTGACTATTTATGATGCAACATGGAGCAAGGCCCAATGACTCCATCTTGTGATTAAGTTCCGTAACTTTGCTTTTGTCCACGCTCCGACAAATCACACGCGTTTTCACAACTCTTGTAATCAATGAAACCGAGCTTCAAATAGCAGGCACAGGAGTGGCGCTGTTTTTAGAAGTATGCAGCTATGTTTCTCTCACCCTAAAGAACCCCCTTAAAGATCTGTAGATGCTGAGACTAATCTAACAAGAGGTGTCCGTTAGAGAAGAGCGAATAGTATTTGATGGAATACGTGGCTGCCATAGGAATGCTTGTTAGCGGCCGAAGACCAAAGGGTTAAGTCTTAACCCCCTAGTGTTGGGCCGCTAACAGGCATTCCTATGGCAGCCAGGTATTCGATTGAATACTATCGGGTCACCTCTAGTGTCCTTTCAAGTGATCCCTAGGATGAGTGATCTGTGCGACCATTAGCAGCCGAGAAGCAGATGATAGCCAGCAAGGGGCAGCCTGTGTATGACAGAGGATGATGCTGCTGGTGCTTGCCTTCTGACTTGGACCGCCTACCTGGCAGCCATTTTGAAAAATTGATCAATAGGAACTTGAGAATTTGCATAATTACCCATAATCCTTTGCTGGAACTCTCCCTAAGCTTAGTGAATGGTGAAAAGAATAAATCAAATGAAGCAAAATGTCAAAAACTGTGTGGAATTCTTCTCTGTGGGGTGGGCGGAGCTTGCTGGATTGGTCCAAGGGTGGCTGCTAGGTCAGGATTCCATCAGCTGAAATTTTGAGGGATTCAAATCAGAAAAGCAAAAATTTTAGTCTAGGTTTTAATAAAAGATTCATTTTCTTTGTAATTTAAACAGCCACAGGCCACGCACAGCGGATGCTCCAGGCCGCTACCGGTAGGCAGCCAGGTGCCAGGCACAGCGGGGGCACCAGGCCTCCACCAGTAGGCAGCCAGGTGCCAGGCACAGCAGGGGCACCAGGCCTTCACCGGTAGGCAGCCAGGGACCACACACAGCAGGGGCACCAGGCCTCTACCGATAGGAAGCCTAAGGCCACACACAGCCATGGAACTAGGCCTCTACCGGTAGGCAGCCATGGGCCACACAGCAGCCGCAGACCAGCCCACAGTGAGTGTGCAACACACTCTGCATGGAAGAGCCAGCATCCTCACAGGGACAACCTCAGAGCACCATTGATTCAACTTAAGGAGAAACTCAGGCAGTGCATTATGGGAATTATTTAAATATCAAGGGCTGAAGGTGTTCCTATCATAATCTTCTTACTGAGGAGGAGCCTCACATAAGTCCTCCTAGGTCATGTGACTATTTATGATGCACCATGGAGCAAGGCCCAATGACTCCATCTTGTGATTAAGTTCCGTAACTTTGCTTCTGTCCACGATCCGACAAATCACAGGCATTTTCACAACTCTTGTAATCAATGAAACCGAGCTTCAAATAGCAGGCACAGGAGTGGCGCTGTTTTTAGAAGTATGCAGCCATGTTTCTCTCACCCTAAAGAACCCCCTTAAAGATCTGTAAATGCTGAGAATAATCTAACAAGAGGTGTCTTTTAGAGATGAGCAAATAGTATTTGATGGAATACGTGGCTGCCATAGGAATGCGTGTTAACGGCCGAAGACCACGGGGTTAAGCCTTAACCCCTTAGTGTTGGGCCGCTAACACGCATTCCTATGGCAGCCAGGTATTCGATTGAATACTATCAGGTCATCTCTAGTGCCCTTTCGAGTAATCCCTAGGATGACTGATCTGTGCGACCATTAGCAGCTGAGAAGCAGATGATAACCAGCAAGGTGCAGCCTGTGTATGACAGAGAACGATGCTGCTGGTGCTTGCCTTCTGACATGGTCTGTCTACCTAGCAGCCATTTTTAAATGGCTGTCAAGTAGACACAGCACAGCAGGGGCACCAGGCCTCCACCTGTAGGCAGCCAGGTGCCAGGCACAGCGGGGGCACAAGGCCTCCACCGGTAGGCAGCCAGGGACCAAACACAACGGGGGCACCAGGCCTCTACTGGTAGGCAGCCACAGGCCACACTGCAGCCGCAGACCAGCCCACAGTGAGAGTGCAACACACTCTGCATGGAAAAGCCAGCATCCTCACAGGGACAACCTCAGAGCACCATTGATTCAACTTAAGGAGAAACTCAGGCAGTGCATTATGGGAATTATTTAAATATCAAGGGCTGAAGGTGTTCCTATCATAATCTTCTTACTGAGGAGGAGCCTCACATAAGTCCTCCTAAGTCATGTGACTATTTATGATGCACCATGGAGCAAGGCCCAATGACTCCATCTTGTGATTAAGTTCTGTAACTTTGCTTCTGTCCACGCTCCGACAAATCTCAGGTGTTTTCACAACTCTTGTAATCAATGAAACCGAGCTTCAAATAGCAGGCACAGGAGTGGCGCTGTTTTTAGAAGTAAGCAGCCATGTTTCTCTCACCCTAAAGAGCCCCCTTAAAGATCTGTAAATGCTGAGAATAATCTAACAAGAGGTGTCCTTTAGAGATGAGCAAATAGTATTTGATGGAATGCGTGTTAGCGGCCGAAGACCAAGGAGTTAAGCCTTAACCCCTTAGTGTTGGGCAGCTAACACGCATTCCTATGGCAGCCAGGTACTCGATTGAATACTATCGGGTCATCTCTAGTACCCTTTCGAGTAATCCCTAGGATGACTGATCTGTGCGACCATTAGCAGCTGAGAAGCAGATGATAACCAGCAAGGTGCAGCCTGTGTATGACAGAGAACGATGCTGCTGGTGCTTGCCTTCTGACAGGATCCGCCTACCTAGCAGCCATTTTTAAATGGCTGTCAAATAGACACAGCACGGACACCAGGCCTCAACCGGTAAGCAGCCACTGGCCACACAGCAGCCATGGACCAAACCACAATGAGTGTGCAACACACTCTGCATGGAGGAGTCAGCATCCTCCCAGGGACAACCTCAGAGCACCATTGATTCAACTTAAGGAGAAACTCAGACAGTGCATTATGGGAATTTATGTAAATATCAGGGGCTGAAGTTGTTCCTATCATAATCTTCTTACTGAGGAGGAGCCTCACATAAGGCCTCCTAGGTCATGTGACTATTTATGATGCAACATGGAGCAAGGCCCAATGACTCCATCTTGTGATTAAGTTCCGTAACTTTGCTTTTGTCCACGCTCCGACAAATCACACGCGTTTTCACAACTCTTGTAATCAATGAAACCGAGCTTCAAATAGCAGGCACAGGAGTGGCGCTGTTTTTAGAAGTATGCAGCCATGTTTCTCTCACCCTAAAGAACCCCCTTAAAGATCTGTAGATGCTGAGACTAATCTAACAAGAGGTGTCCTTTAGAGATGAGCGAATAGTATTTGATGGAATACGTGGCTGCCATAGGAATGCTTGTTAGCGGCCGAAGACCAAAGGGTTAAGTCTTAACCCCCTAGTGTTGGGCCGCTAACACGCATTCCTATGGCAGCCAGGTATTCGATTGAATACTATCGGGTCACCTCTAGTGTCCTTTCAAGTGATCCCTAGGATGAGTGATCTGTGCGACCATTAGCAGCCGAGAAGCGGATGATAGCCAGCAAGGGGCAGCCTGTGTATGACAGAGGATGATGCTGCTGGTGCTTGCCTTCTGACTTGGACCGCCTACCTGGCAGCCATTTTGAAAAATTGACCAATAGGAACTTGAGAATTTGCATAATTACCCATAATCCTTTGCTGGAACTCTCCCTAAGCTTAGTGAATAGTGAAAAGAATAAATCAAATGAAGCAAAATGTCAAAAACTGTGTGGAATTCTTCTCTGTGGGGTGGGCGGAGCTTGCTGGATTGGTCCAAGGGTGGCTGCTAGGTCAGGATTCCAGCAGCTGAAATTTTGAGGGATTCAAATCAGAAAAGCAAAAATTTTAGTCTAGGTTTTAATAAAAGATTCATTTTCTTTGTAATTTAAACAGCCACAGGCCACGCACAGCGGAAGCTCCAGGCCTCTACCGGTAGGCAGCCAGGTACCAGGCACAGCGGGGGCACCAGGCCTCCACCGGTAGGCAGCCAGGTGCCAGGCACAGCGGGGGCACCAGGCCTCCACCGGTAGGCAGCCAGGTGCCAGGCACAGCGGGGGCACAAGGCCTCCACCGGTAGGCAGCCAGCGACCACACACAGCGGGGGCACCAGGCCTCTACCGATAGGAAGCCTAAAGCCACACACAGCAGGGGCACCAGGCCTCTACCGGTAGGCAGCCACGGGCCACACTGCAGCCGCAGACCAGCCCACAGTGAGTGTGCAACACACTCTGCATGGAAAAGCCAGCATCCTCACAGGGACAACCTCAGAGCACCATTGATTCAACTTAAGGAGAAACTCAGGCAGTGCATTATGGGAATTATTTAAATATCAAGGGCTGAAGGTGTTCCTATCATAATCTTCTTACTGAGGAGGAGCCTCACATAAGTCCTCCTAGGTCATGTGACTATTTATGATGCACCATGGAGCAAGGCCCAATGACTCCATCTTGTGATTAAGTTCCGTAACTTTGCTTCTGTCCACGCTCCGACAAATCTCAGGCGTTTTCACAACTCTTGTAATCAATGAAACCGAGCTTCAAATAGCAGGCACAGGAGTGGCGCTGTTTTTAGAAGTATGCAGCCATGCTTCTCTCACCCTAAAGAACCCCCTTAAAGATCTGTAAATGCTGAGAATAATCTAACAAGAGGTGTCCTTTAGAGATGAGCAAATAGTATTTGATGGAATACATGGCTGCCATAGGAATGCTTGTTAGCGGCCGAAGACCAAAGGGTTAAGTCTTAACCCCCTAGTGTTGGGCCGCTAACACGCATTCCTATGGCAGCCAGGTATTCGATTGAATACTATCGGGTCACCTCTAGTGTCCTTTCAAGTGATCCCTAGGATGAGTGATCTGTGCGACCATTAGCAGCCGAGAAGCGGATGATAGCCAGCAAGGGGCAGCCTGTGTATGACAGAGGATGATGCTGCTGGTGCTTGCCTTCTGACTTGGACCGCCTACCTGGCAGCCATTTTGAAAAATTGACCAATAGGAACTTGAGAATTTGCATAATTACCCATAATCCTTTGCTGGAACTCTCCCTAAGCTTAGTGAATGGTGAAAAGAATAAATCAAATGAAGCAAAATGTCAAAAACTGTGTGGAATTCTTCTCTGTGGGGTGGGCGGAGCTTGCTGGATTGGTCCGAGGGTGGCTGCTAGGTCAGGATTCCAGCAGCTGAAATTTTGAGGGATTCAAATCAGAAAAGCAAAAATTTTAGTCTAGGTTTTAATAAAAGATTCATTTTCTTTGTAATTTAAACAGCCACAGGCCACGCACAGCAGAGGCTCCAGGCCTCTACCGGTAGGCAGCCAGGTGCAAGGCACAGCGGGGGCACCAGGCCCCCACCAGTAGGCAGCCAGGTGCCAGGCACAGCGGGGGCACAAGGCCTCCACCGGTAGGCAGCCAGGGACCACACACAGCGGGGGCACCAGGCCTCTACCGATAGGAAGCCTAAAGCCACACACAGCAGGGGCACCAGGCCTCTACCGGTAGGCAGCCACGGGCCACACTGCAGCCGCAGACCAGCACACAGTGAGTGTGCAACACACTCTGCATGGAAAAGCCAGCATCCTCACAGGGACAACCTCAGAGCACCATTGATTCAACTTAAGGAGAAACTCAGGCAGTGCATTATGGGAATTATTTAAATATCAAGGGCTGAAGGTGTTCCTATCATAATCTTCTTACTGAGGAGGAGCCTCACATAAGTCCTCCTAGGTCATGTGACTGTTTATGATGCACCATGGAGCAAGGCCCAATGACTCCATCTTGTGATTAAGTTCTGTAACTTTGCTTCTGTCCACGCTCCGACAAATCTCAGGTGTTTTCACAACTCTTGTAATCAATGAAACCGAGCTTCAAATAGCAGGCACAGGAGTGGCGCTGTTTTTAGAAGTAGGCAGCCATGTTTCTCTCACCCTAAAGAACCCCCTTAAAGATCTGTAAATGCTGAGACTAATCTAACAAGAGGTGTCCTTTAGAGATGAGCAAATAGTATTTGATGGAATACGTGGCTGCCATAGGAATGCGTGTTAGCGGCCGAAGACCAAGGGGTTAAGCCTTAACCCCTTAGTGTTGGGCCGCTAACACGCATTCCTATGGCAGCCAGGTACTCAATTGAATACTATCGGGTCATCTCTAGTACCCTTTCGAGTAATCCCTAGGATGACTGATCTGTGCGACCATTAGCAGCTGAGAAGCAGATGATAACCAGCAAGGTGCAGCCTGTGCATGACAGAGAACGATGCTGCTGGTGCTTGCTTTCTGACATGATTTGCCTACCTAGCAGCCATTTTTAAATGGCTGTCAAGTAGACACAGCACATCAAGGACACCAGGCCTCAACCGGTAAGCAGCCACTGGCCACACAGCAGCCATGGACCAAACCACAATGAGTGTGCAACACACTCTGCATGGAGGAGTCAGCATCCTCCCAGGGACAACCTCAGAGCACCATTGATTCAACTTAAGGAGAAACTCAGACAGTGCATTATGGGAATTTATGTAAATATCAGGGGCTGAAGTTGTTCCTATCATAATCTTCTTACTGAGAAGGAGCCTCACATAAGGCCTCCTAGGTCATGTGACTATTTATGATGCACCATGGAGCAAGGCCCAATGACTCCATCTTGTGATTAAGTTCCGTAACTTTGCTTTTGTCCACGCTCCGACAAATCACACGCGTTTTCACAACTCTTGTAATCAATGAAACCGAGCTTCAAATAGCAGGCACAGGAGTGGCGCTGTTTTTAGAAGTATGCAGCCATGTTTCTCTCACCCTAAAGAACCCCCTTAAAGATCTGTAGATGCTGAGACTAATCTAACAAGAGGTGTCCTTTAGAGATGAGCGAATAGTATTTGATGGAATACGTGGCTGCCATAGGAATGCGTGTTAGCGGCCGAAGACCAAAGGGTTAAGTCTTAACCCCCTAGTGTTGGGCCGCTAACACGCATTCCTATGGCAGCCAGGTATTCGATTGAATACTATCGGGTCACCTCTAGTGTCCTTTCAAGTGATCCCTTAAAGATCTGTAGATGCTGAGACTAATCTAACAAGAGGTGTCCTTTAGAGATGAGCGAATAGTATTTGATGGAATACGTGGCTGCCATAGGAATGCTTGTTAGCGCCCGAAGACCAAAGGGTTAAGTCTTAACCCCCTAGTGTTGGGCCGCTAACACGCATTCCTATGACAGCCAGGTATTCGATTGAATACTATCGGGTCACCTCTAGTGTCCTTTCAAGTGATCCCTAGGATGAGTGATCTGTGCGACCATTAGCAGCCGAGAAGCGGATGATAGCCAGCAAGGGGCAGCCTGTGTATGACAGAGGATGATGCTGCTGGTGCTTGCCTTCTGACTTGGACCGCCTACCTGGCAGCCATTTTGAAAAATTGACCAATAGGAACTTGAGAATTTGCATAATTACCCATAATCCTTTGCTGGAACTCTCCCTAAGCTTAGTGAATGGTGAAAAGAATAAATCAAATGAAGCAAAATGTCAAAAACTGTGTGGAATTCTTCTCTGTGGGGTGGGCGGAGCTTGCTGGATTGGTCCAAGGGTGGCTGCTAGGTCAGGATTCCAGCAGCTGAAATTTTGAGGGATTCAAAACAGAAAAGCAAAAATTTTAGTCTAGGTTTTAATAAAAGATTCATTTTCTTTGTAATTTAAACAGCCACAGGCCACGCACAGCGGAGGCTCCAGGCCTCTACCGGTAGGCAGCCAGGTGCCAGGCACAGCGGGGGCACCAGACCTCCACCGGTAGGCAGCCAGGGACCACACACAGCAGGGGCACCAGGCCTCTACCGATAGGAAGCCTAAGGCCACACACAGCAGGGGAACCAGGCCTCTACCGGTAGGCAGCCACGGGCCACACAGCAGCCGCAGACCAGCCCACAGTGAGTGTGCAACACACTCTGCATGGAAGAGCCAGCATCCTCACAGGGACAACCTCAGAGCACCATTGATTCAACTTAAGGAGAAACTCAGGCAGTGCATTATGGGAATTATTTAAATATCAAGGGCTGAAGGTGTTCCTATCATAATCTTCTTACTGAGGAGGAGCCTCACATAAGTCCTCCTAGGTCATGTGACTATTTATGATGCACCATGGAGCAAGGCCCAATGACTCCATCTTGTGATTAAGTTCTGTAACTTTGCATCTGTCCACGCTCCGACAAATCTCAGGCGTTTTCACAACTCTTGTAATCAATGAAACCGAGCTTCAAATAGCAGGCACAGGAGTGGCGCTGTTTTTAGAAGTATGCAGCCATGTTTCTCTCACCCTAAAGAACCCCCTTAAAGATCTGTAAATGCTGAGACTAATCTAACAAGAGGTGTCCTTTAGAGATGAGCAAATAGTATTTGATGGAATACGTGGCTGCCATAGGAATGCGTGTTAACGGCCGAAGACCAAGGGGTTAAGCCTTAACCCCTTAGTGTTGGGCCGCTAACACGCATTCCTATGGCAGCCAGGTATTCGATTGAATACTATCGGGTCATCTCTAGTGCCCTTTCGAGTAATCCCTAGGATGACTGATCTGTGCGACCATTAGCAGCTGAGAAGCAGATGATAACCAGCAAGGTGCAGCCTGTGTACGACAGAGAACGATGCTGCTGGTGCTTGCCTTCTGACATGGTCTGCCTACCTAGCAGCCATTTTTAAATGGCTGTCAAGTAGACACAGCACAGCAGGGGCACCAGGCCTCAACCGGTAGGCAGCCACTGGCCACACAGCAGCCATGGACCAAACCACAATGAGTGTGCAACACACTCTGCATGGAGGAGTCAGCATCCTCCCAGGGACAACCTCAGAGCACCATTGATTCAACTTAAGGAGAAACTCAGACAGTGCATTATGGGAATTTATGTAAATATCAGGGGCTGAAGTTGTTCCTATCATAATCTTCTTACTGAGGAGGAGCCTCACATAAGGCCTCCTAGGTCATGTGACTATTTATGATGCACCATGGAGCAAGGCCCAATGACTCCATCTTGTGATTAAGTTCCGTAACTTTGCTTCTGTCCACGCTCCGACAAATCTCAGGCGTTTTCACAACTCTTGTAATCAATGAAACCGAGCTTCAAATAGCAGGCACAGGAGTGGCGCTGTTTTTAGAAGTATGCAGCCATGCTTCTCTCACCCTAAAGAACCCCCTTAAAGATCTGTAAATGCTGAGAATAATCTAACAAGAGGTGTCCTTTAGAGATGAGCAAATAGTATTTGATGGAATACGTGGCTGCCATAGGAATGCTTGTTAGCGGCCGAAGACCAAAGGGTTAAGTCTTAACCCCCTAGTGTTGGGCCGCTAACACGCATTCCTATGGCAGCCAGGTATTCGATTGAATACTATCGGGTCACCTCTAGTGTCCTTTCAAGTGATCCCTAGGATGAGTGATCTGTGAGACCATTAGCAGCCGAGAAGCGGATGATAGCCAGCAAGGGGCAGCCTGTGTATGACAGAGGATGATGCTGCTGGTGCTTGCCTTCTGACTTGGACCGCCTACCTGGCAGCCATTTTGAAAAATTGACCAATAGGAACTTGAGAATTTGCATAATTACCCATAATCCTTTGCTGGAACTCTCCCTAAGCTTAGTGAATAGTGAAAAGAATAAATCAAATGAAGCAAAATGTCAAAAACTGTGTGGAATTCTTCTCTGTGGGATGGGCGGAGCTTGCTGGATTGGTCCAAGGGTGGCT
Source organism: Leptodactylus fuscus (assembly GCF_031893055.1). Lineage (NCBI taxonomy): Eukaryota > Metazoa > Chordata > Amphibia > Anura > Leptodactylidae > Leptodactylus > Leptodactylus fuscus. The sequence continues at coordinate 46,150,767 of NC_134274.1, forward strand.
GCTAGGTCAGGATTCCAGCAGCTGAAATTTTGAGGGATTCAAATCAGAAAAGCAAAAATTTTAGTCTAGGTTTTAATAAAAGATTCATTTTCTTTGTAATTTAAACAGCCACAGGCCACGCACAGCGGAGGCTCCAGGCCTCTACCGGTAGGCAGCCAGGTGCCAGGCACAGCAAGGGCACCAGGCCTCCACCTGTAGGCAGCCAGGTGCCAGGCACAGCGGGGGCACAAGGCCTCCACCGGTAGGCAGCCAGGGACCAAACACAACGGGGGCACCAGGCCTCTACCGGTAGGCAGCCACAGGCCACACTGCAGCCGCAGACCAGCACACAGTGAGTGTGCAACACACTCTGCATGGAAAAGCCAGCATCCTCACAGGGACAACCTCAGAGCACCATTGATTCAACTTAAGGAGAAACTCAGGCAGTGCATTATGGGAATTATTTAAATATCAAGGGCTGAAGGTGTTCCTATCATAATCTTCTTACTGAGGAGGAGCCTCACATAAGTCCTCCTAGGTCATGTGACTGTTTATGATGCACCATGGAGCAAGGCCCAATGACTCCATCTTGTGATTAAGTTCTGTAACTCTGCTTCTGTCCACGCTCCGACAAATCTCAGGTGTTTTCACAACTCTTGTAATCAATGAAACCGAGCTTCAAATAGCAGGCACAGGAGTGGCGCTGTTTTTAGAAGTAGGCAGCCATGTTTCTCTCACCCTAAAGAACCCCCTTAAAGATCTGTAAATGCTGAGAATAATCTAACAAGAGGTGTCCTTTAGAGATGAGCAAATAGTATTTGATGGAATGCGTGTTAGCGGCCGAAGACCAAGGAGTTAAGCCTTAACCCCTTAGTGTTGGGCTGCTAACACGCATTCCTATGGCAGCCAGGTATTCGATTGAATACTATCGGGTCATCTCTAGTGCCCTTTCAAGTAATCCCTAGGATGACTGATCTGTGCGACAATTAGCAGCTGAGAAGCAGATGATAACCAGCAAGGTACAGCCTGTGTATGACAGAGAACAATGCTGCTGGTGCTTGCCTTCTGACATGGTCCGCCTACCTAGCAGCCATTTTGAAATGGCTGTCAAGTAGACACAGCAAGGGCACCAGGCCTCAACCGGTAGGCAGCCAGTGGCCACACAGCAGCCGTGGCCCAAACCACAATGAGTGTGCAACACACTCTGCATGGAGGAATCAGCATCCTCCCAGGGACAACCTCAGAGCACCATTGATTCAACTTAAGGAGAAACTCAGACAGTGCATTATGGGAATTTATGTAAATATCAGGGGCTGATGTTGTTCCTATCATAATCTTCTTACTGAGGAGGAGCCTCACATAAGGCCTCCTAGGTCATGTGACTATTTATGATGCACCATGGAGCAAGGCCCAATGACTCCATCTTGTGATTAAGTTCCGTAACTTTGCTTCTGTCCACGCTCCGACAAATCACAGGCGTTTTCACAACTCTTGTAATCAATGAAACCGAGCTTCAAATAGCAGGCACAGGAGTGGCGCTGTTTTTTGAAGTATGCAGCTATGTTTCTCTCACCCTAAAGAACCCCCTTAAAGATCTGTAGATGCTGAGACTAATCTAACAAGAGGTGTCCGTTAGAGTAGAGCGAATAGTATTTGATGGAATACGTGGCTGCCATAGGAATGCGTGTTAGCGGCCGAAGACCAAAGGGTTAAGTCTTAACCCCCTAGTGTTGGGCCACTAACACGCATTCCTATGGCAGCCAGGTATTCGATTGAATACTATCGGGTCACCTCTAGTGTCCTTTCAAGTGATCCCTAGGATGAGTGATCTGTGCGACCATTAGCAGCCGAGAAGCAGATGATAGCCAGCAAGGGGCAGCCTGTGTATGACAGAGGATGATGCTGCTGGTGCTTGCCTTCTGACTTGGACCGCCTACCTGGCAGCCATTTTGAAAAATTGATCAATAGGAACTTGAGAATTTGCATAATTACCCATAATCCTTTGCTGGAACTCTCCCTAAGCTTAGTGAATGGTGAAAAGAATAAATCAAATGAAGCAAAATGTCAAAAACTGTGTGGAATTCTTCTCTGTGGGGTGGGCGGAGCTTGCTGGATTGGTCCAAGGGTGGCTGCTAGGTCAGGATTCCAGCAGCTGAAATTTTGAGGGATTCAAATCAGAAAAGCAAAAATTTTAGTCTAGGTTTTAATAAAAGATTCATTTTCTTTGTAATTTAAACAGCCACAGGCCACGCACAGCAGAGGCTCCAGGCCTCTATCGGTAGGCAGCCAGGTGCCATGCACAGCGGGGGCACCAGGCCTCCACCGGTAGGCAGCCAGGTGCCAGGCACAGCGGGGGCACCAGGCCTCCACCAGTAGGCAGCCAGGGACCAGGCACAGCAGGGGCACCAGGCCTCCACCGGTAGGCAGCCAGGGACCACACACAGCGGGGGCACCGGGCCTCTACCGATAGGAAGCCTAAAGCCACACACAGCAGGGGCACCATGCCTCTACCAGCAGGAAGCCACAGGCCACATAGCAGCCGCAGACCAGCCCACAGTGAGTGTGCAACACACTCTGCATGGAAAAGCCAGCATCCTCACAGGGACAACCTCAGAGCACCATTGATTCAACTTAAGGAGAAACTCAGGCAGTGCATTATGGGAATTATTTAAATATCAAGGGCTGAAGGTGTTCCTATCATAATCTTCTTACTGAGGAGGAGCCTCACATAAGTCCCCCTAGGTCATGTGACTATTTATGATGCACCATGGAGCAAGGCCCAATGACTCTATCTTGTGATTAAGCTCTGAAACTTTGCTTCTGTCCACGCTCCGACAAATCTCAGGCGTTTTCACATCTCTTGTAATCAATGAAACCGAGCTTCAAATAGCAGGCACAGGAGTGCCGCTATTTTTAGAAGTATGCAGCCATGTTTCTCTCACCCTAAAGAACCCCCTTAAAGATCTGTAAATGCTGAGACTAATCTAACAAGAGGTGTCCTTTAGAGATGAGCAAATAGTATTTGATGGAATACGTGGCTGCCATAGGAATGCGTGTTAACGGCCGAAGACCAAGGGGTTAAGCCTTAACCCCTTAGTGTTGGGCCGCTAACACGCATTCCTATGGCAGCCAGGTACTCGATTGAATACTATCGGGTCATCTCTAGTACCCTTTCGAGTAATCCCTAGGATGACTGATCTGTGCGACCATTAGCAGCTGAGAAGCAGATGATAACCAGCAAGGTGCAGCCTGTGTATGACAGAGAACGATGCTGCTGGTGCTTGCCTTCTGACATGGTCCGCCTACCTAGCAGCCATTTTTTAAATGGCTGTCAAGTAGACACAGCACGGGCACTAGGCCTCAACCGGTAGGTAGCCACTGGCCACACAGCAGCCATGGACCAAACCACAATGAGTGTGCAACACACTCTGCATGGAGGAATCAGCATCCTCCCAGGGACAACCTCAGAGCACCATTGATTCAACTTAAGGAGAAACTCAGGCAGTGCATTATGGGAATTTATGTAAATATCAGGGACTGAAGTTGTTCCTATCATAATCTTCTTACTGAGGAGGAGCCTCACATAAGGCCTCCTAGGTCATGTGACTATTTATGATGCAACATGGAGCAAGGCCCAATGACTCCATCTTGTGATTAAGTTCCGTAACTTTGCTTCTGTCCACGCTCCGACAAATCACAGGCGTTTTCACAACTCTTGTAATCAATGAAACCGAGCTTCAAATAGCAGGCACAGGAGTGGCGCTGTTTTTAGAAGTATGCAGCCATGTTTCTCTCACCCTAAAGAACCCCCTTAAAGATCTGTAGATGCTGAGACTAATCTAACAAGAGGTGTCCTTTAGAGATGAGCGAATAGTATTTGATGGAATACGTGGCTGCCATAGGAATGCGTGTTAGCGGCCGAAGACCAAAGGGTTAAGTCTTAACCCCCTAGTGTTGGGCCGCTAACACGCATTCCTATGGCAGCCAGGTATTCGATTGAATACTATCGGGTCACCTCTAGTGTCCTTTCAAGTGATCCCTTAAAGATCTGTAGATGCTGAGACTAATCTAACAAGAGGTGTCCTTTAGAGATGAGCGAATAGTATTTGATGGAATACGTGGCTGCCATAGGAATGCTTGTTAGCGCCCGAAGACCAAAGGGTTAAGTCTTAACCCCCTAGTGTTGGGCCGCTAACACGCATTCCTATGACAGCCAGGTATTCGATTGAATACTATCGGGTCACCTCTAGTGTCCTTTCAAGTGATCCCTAGGATGAGTGATCTGTGCGACCATTAGCAGCCGAGAAGCGGATGATAGCCAGCAAGGGGCAGCCTGTGTATGACAGAGGATGATGCTGCTGGTGCTTGCCTTCTGACTTGGACCGCCTACCTGGCAGCCATTTTGAAAAATTGACCAATAGGAACTTGAGAATTTGCATAATTACCCATAATCCTTTGCTGGAACTCTCCCTAAGCTTAGTGAATGGTGAAAAGAATAAATCAAATGAAGCAAAATGTCAAAAACTGTGTGGAATTCTTCTCTGTGGGGTGGGCGGAGCTTGCTGGATTGGTCCAAGGGTGGCTGCTAGGTCAGGATTGCAGCAGCTGAAATTTTGAGGGATTCAAAACAGAAAAGCAAAAATTTTAGTCTAGGTTTTAATAAAAGATTCATTTTCTTTGTAATTTAAACAGCCACAGGCCACGCACAGCGGAGGCTCCAGGCCTCTACCGGTAGGCAGCCAGGTGCCAGGCACAGCGAGGGCACTAGGCCTCCACCGGTAGGCAGTCAGGGACCACACACAGCAGGGGCACCAGGCCTCTACCGATAGGAAGCCTAAGGCCACACACAGCAGGGGAACCAGGCCTCTACCGGTAGGCAGCCATGGGCCACACAGCAGCCGCAGACCAGCCCACAGTGAGTGTGCAACACACTCTGCATGGAAGAGCCAGCATCCTCACAGGGACAACCTCAGAGCACCATTGATTCAACTTAAGGAGAAACTCAGGCAGTGCATTATGGGAATTATTTAAATATCAAGGGCTGAAGGTGTTCCTATCATAATCTTCTTACTGAGGAGGAGCCTCACATAAGTCCTCCTAGGTCATGTGACTATTTATGATGCACCATGGAGCAAGGCCCAATGACTCCATCTTGTGATTAAGTTCTGTAACTTTGCATCTGTCCACGCTCCGACAAATCTCAGGCGTTTTCACAACTCTTGTAATCAATGAAACCGAGCTTCAAATAGCAGGCACAGGAGTGGCGCTGTTTTTAGAAGTATGCAGCCATGTTTCTCTCACCCTAAAGAACCCCCTTAAAGATCTGTAAATGCTGAGACTAATCTAACAAGAGGTGTCCTTTAGAGATGAGCAAATAGTATTTGATGGAATACGTGGCTGCCATAGGAATGCGTGTTAACGGCCGAAGACCAAGGGGTTAAGCCTTAACCCCTTAGTGTTGGGCCGCTAACACGCATTCCTATGGCAGCCAGGTATTCGATTGAATACTATCGGGTCATCTCTAGTGCCCTTTCGAGTAATCCCTAGGATGACTGATCTGTGCGACCATTAGCAGCTGAGAAGCAGATGATAACCAGCAAGGTGCAGCCTGTGTATGACAGAGAACGATGCTGCTGGTGATTGCCTTTTGACAAGGTCCGCCTACCTAGCAGCCATTTTTAAATGGCTGTCAAGTAGACACAGCACGGGCACTAGGCCTCAACCGGTAGGCAGCCACTGGCCACACAGCAGCCGTGGACCAAACCACAATGAGTGTGCAACACACTCTGCATGGAGGAGTCAGCATCCTCCCAGGGACAACCTCAGAGCACCATTGATTCAACTTAAGGAGAAACTCAGACAGTGCATTATGGGAATTTATGTAAATATCAGGGGCTGAAGTTGTTCCTATCATAATCTTCTTACTGAGGAGGAGCCTCACATAAAGCCTCCTAGGTCATGTGACTATTTATGATGCACCATGGAGCAAGGCCCAATGACTCCATCTTGTGATTAAGTTCCGTAACTTTGCATCTGTCCACGCTCCGACAAATCTCAGGCGTTTTCACAACTCTTGTAATCAATGAAACCGAGCTTCAAATAGCAGGCACAGGAGTGCCGCTGTTTTTAGAAGTATGCAGCCATGTTTCTCTCACCCTAAAGAACCCCCTTAAAGATCTGTAAATGCTAAGACTAATCTAACAAGAGGTGTCCTTTAGAGATGAGCAAATAGTATTTGATGGAATACGTGGCTGCCATAGGAATGCGTGTTAGCGGCCGAAGACCAAGGGGTTAAGCCTTAACCCCTTAGTGTTGGGCCGCTAACACGCATTCCTATGGCAGCCAGGTATTCGATTGAATACTATCGGGTCACCTCTAGTGTCCTTTCAAGTGATCCCTTAAAGATCTGTAGATGCTGAGACTAATCTAACAAGAGGTGTCCTTTAGAGATGAGCGAATAGTATTTGATGGAATACGTGGCTGCCATAGGAATGCTTGTTAGCGCCCGAAGACCAAAGGGTTAAGTCTTAACCCCCTAGTGTTGGGCCGCTAACACGCATTCCTATGACAGCCAGGTATTCGATTGAATACTATCGGGTCACCTCTAGTGTCCTTTCAAGTGATCCCTAGGATGAGTGATCTGTGCGACCATTAGCAGCCGAAAAGCAGATGATAGCCAGCAAGGGGCAGCCTGTGTATGACAGAGGATGATGCTGCTGGTGCTTGCCTTCTGACTTGGACCGCCTACCTGGCAGCCATTTTGAAAAATTGACCAATAGGAACTTGAGAATTTGCATAATTACCCATAATCCTTTGCTGGAACTCTCCCTAAGCTTAGTGAATGGTGAAAAGAATAAATCAAATGAAGCAAAATGTCAAAAACTGTGTGGAATTCTTCTCTGTGGGGTGGGCGGAGCTTGCTGGATTGGTCCAAGGGTGGCTGCTAGGTCAGGATTCCATCAGCTGAAATTTTGAGGGATTCAAATCAGAAAAGCAAAAATTTTAGTCTAGGTTTTAATAAAAGATTCATTTTCTTTGTAATTTAAACAGCCACAGGCCACGCACAGCGGAGGCTCCAGGCCTCTACCGGTAGGCAGCCAGGTGCCAGGCACAGCGGGGGCACCAGCCCTCCACCGGTAGGCAGCCAGGTGCCAGGCACAGCGGGGGCACCAGCCCTCCACCGGTAGGCAGCCAGGTGCCAGGCACAGCGGGGGCACCGGGCCTCCACCAGTAGGCAGCCAGGGACCACACACAGCGGGGACACCAGGCCTCTACCGATAGGAAGTCTAAAGCCACACACAGCAGGGGCACCAGGCCTCTACCGGTAGGCAGCCACAGGCCCCACAGCAGCCGCAGACCAGCCCACAGTGAGTGTGCAACACACTCTGCATGGAAAAGCCAGCATCCTCACAGGGACAACCTCAGAGCACCATTGATTCAACTTAAGGAGAAACTCAGGCAGTGCATTATGGGAATTTATGTAAATATCAGGGGCTGATGTTGTTCCTATCATAATCTTCTTACTGAGGAGGAGCCTCACATAAGGCCTCCTAGGTCATGTGACTATTTATGATGCACCATGGAGCAAGGCCCAATGACTCCATCTTGTGATTAAGTTCCGTAACTTTGCTTCTGTCCACGCTCCGACAAATCACAGGCGTTTTCACAACTCTTGTAATCAATGAAACCGAGCTTCAAATAGCAGGCACAGGAGTGGCGCTGTTTTTAGAAGTATGCAGCCATGTTTCTCTCACCCTAAAGAACCCCCTTAAAGATCTATAGATGCTGAGACTAATCTAACAAGAGGTGTCCTTTAGAGATGAGCGAATAGTATTTGATGGAATACGTGGCTGCCATAGGAATGCTTGTTAGCGGCCGAAGACCAAAGGGTTAAGTCTTAACCCCCTAGTGTTGGGCCGCTAACACGCATTCCTATGGCAGCCAGGTATTCGATTGAATACTATCGGGTCACCTCTAGTGTCCTTTCAAGTGATCCCTAGGATGAGTGATCTGTGCGACCATTAGCAGCCGAGAAGCGGATGATAGCCAGCAAGGGGCAGCCTGTGTATGACAGAGGATGATGCTGCTGGTGCTTGCCTTCTGACTTGGACCGCCTACCTGGCAGCCATTTTGAAAAATTGACCAATAGGAACTTGAGAATTTGCATAATTACCCATAATCCTTTGCTGGAACTCTCCCTAAGCTTAGTGAATGGTGAAAAGAATAAATCAAATGAAGCAAAATGTCAAAAACTGTGTGGAATTCTTCTCTGTGGGGTGGGCGGAGCTTGCTGGATTGGTCCAAGGGTGGCTGCTAGGTCAGGATTCCAGCAGCTGAAATTTTGAGGGATTCAAATCAGAAAAGCAAAAATTTTAGTCTAGGTTTTAATAAAAGATTCATTTTCTTTGTAATTTAAACAGCCACAGGCCACGCACAGCGGAGGCTCCAGGCCTCTACCGGTAGGCAGCCAGGTACCAGGCACAGCGGGCGCACCAGGCCTCCACCGGTAGGCAGCCAGGGACCACACACAGCAGGGGCACCAGGCCTCTACCGATGGGAAGCCAAAGGCCACACACAGCAGGGGCACCAGGCCTCTACCGATGGGAAGCCAAAGGCCACACACAGCAGGGGCACCAGGCCTCTACCGGTAGGCAGCCACGGGCCACACAGCAGCCGCAGACCAGCCCACAATGAGTGTGCAACACACTCTGCATGGAAAAGCCAGCATCCTCACAGGGACAACCTCAGAGCACCATTGATTCAACTTAAGGAGAAACTCAGGCAGTGCATTATGGGAATTATTTAAATATCAAGGGCTGAAGGTGTTCCTATCATAATCTTCTTACTGAGGAGGAGCCTCACATAAGTCCTCCTAGGTCATGTGACTATTTATGATGCACCATGGAGCAAGGCCCAATGACTCCATCTTGTGATTAATTTCTGTAACTTTGCTTCTGTCCACGCTCCGACAAATCTCAGGTGTTTTCACAACTCTTGTAATCAATGAAACCGAGCTTCAAATAGCAGGCACAGGAGTGGCGCTGTTTTTAGAAGTATGCAGCCATGTTTCTCTCACCCTAAAGAACCCCCTTAAAAATCTGTAAATGCTGAGAATAATCTAACAAGAGGTGTCCTTTAGAGATGAGCAAATAGTATTTGATGGAATACGTGGCTGCCATAGGAATGCGTGTTAGCGGCCGAAGACCAAGGGGTTAAGCCTTAACCCCTTAGTGTTGGGCCGCTAACACGCATTCCTATGGCAGCCAGGTATTCGATTGAATACTATCGGGTCACCTCTAGTGTCCTTTCAAGTAATCCCTAGGATGACTGATCTGTGCGACCATTAGCAGCCGAGAAGCGGATGATAGCCAGCAAGGGGCAGCCTGTGTATGACAGAGGATGATGCTGCTGGTGCTTGCCTTCTGACTTGGACCGCCTACCTGGCAGCCATTTTGAAAAATTGACCAATAGGAACTTGAGAATTTGCATAATTACCCATAATCCTTTGCTGGAACTCTCCCTAAGCTTAGTGAATAGTGAAAAGAATAAATCAAATGAAGCAAAATGTCAAAAACTGTGTGGAATTCCTCTCTGTGGGGTGGGTGGAGCTTGCTGGATTGGTCCAAGGGTGGTTGCTAGGTCAGGTTTCCAGCAGCTGAAATTTTGAGGGATTCAAATCAGAAAAGCACAAATTTTAGTCTAGGTTTTAATAAAAGATTCATTTTCTTTGTAATTTAAACAGCCACAGGCCACGCACAGCGGAGGCTCCAGGCCTCTACCGGTAGGCAGCCAGGTGCCAGGCACAGCGGGGGCACCAGGCCTCCACCGGTAGGCAGCCAGGTGCCAGGCACAGCGGGGGCACCAGGCCTCCACCGGTAGGCAGCCAGGGACCACACACAGCGGGGGCACCAGGCCTCCACCGATAGGAAGCCTAAGGCCACACACAGCAGGGGCACCAGGCCTCTACCGGTAGGCAGCCACGGGCCACATAGCAGCCGCAGACCAGCCCACAGTGAGTGTGCAACACACTCTGCATGAAAGAGCCAGCATCCTCACAGGGACAACCTCAGAGCACCATTGATTCAACTTAAGGAGAAACTCAGGCAGTGCATTATGGGAATTATTTAAATATCAAGGGCTGAAGGTGTTCCTATCATAATCTTCTTACTGAGGAGGAGCCTCACATAAGTCCTCCTAGGTCATGTGACTATTTATGATGCCCCATGGAGCAAGGCCCAATGACTCAATCTTGTGATTAAGTTCTGTAACTTTGCTTCTGTCCATGCTCCGACAAATCTCAGGAGTTTTCACAACTCTTGTAATCAATGAAACCGAGCTTCAAATAGCAGGCACAGGAGTGGCGCTGTTTTTAGAAGTATGCAGCCATGTTTCTCTCACCCTAAAGAACCCCCTTAAAGATCTGTAAATGCTGAGAATAATCTAACAAGAGGTGTCCTTTAGAGATGAGCAAATAGTATTTGATGGAATACGTGGCTGCCATAGGAATGCGTGTTAACGGCCGAAGACCAAGGGGTTAAGCCTTAACCCCTTAGTGTTGGGCCGCTAACACGCATTCTTATGGCAGCCAGGTATTCGATTGAATACTATCGGGTCATCTCTAGTGCCCTTTCGAGTAATCCCTAGGATGACTGATCTGTGCGACCATTAGCAGCTGAGAAGCAGATGATAACCAGCAAGGTGCAGCCTGTGTATGACAGAGAACGATGCTGCTGGTGCTTGCCTTCTGACATGGTCTGCCTACCTAGTAGACACAGCACAGCAGGGGCACCAGGCCTCAACCGGTAGGCAGCCACTGGCCACACAGCAGCCATGGACCAAACCACAATGAGTGTGCAACACACTCTGCATGGAGGAGTCAGCATCCTCCCAGGGACAACCTCAGAGCACCATTGATTCAACTTAAGGAGAAACTCAGACAGTGCATTATGGGAATTTATGTAAATATCAGGGGCTGAAGTTGTTCCTATCATAATCTTCTTACTGAGGAGGAGCCTCACATAAGGCCTCCTAGGTCATGTGACTATTTATGATGCACCATGGAGCAAGGCCCAATGACTCCATCTTGTGATTAAGTTCCGTAACTTTGCTTCTGTCCACGCTCCGACAAATCTCAGGCGTTTTCACAACTCTTGTAATCAATGAAACCGAGCTTCAAATAGCAGGCACAGGAGTGGCGCTGTTTTTAGAAGTATGCAGCCATGCTTCTCTCACCCTAAAGAACCCCCTTAAAGATCTGTAAATGCTGAGAATAATCTAACAAGAGGTGTCCTTTAGAGATGAGCAAATAGTATTTGATGGAATACGTGGCTGCCATAGGAATGCTTGTTAGCGGCCGAAGACCAAAGGGTTAAGTCTTAACCCCCTAGTGTTGGGCCGCTAACACGCATTCCTATGGCAGCCAGGTATTCGATTGAATACTATCGGGTCACCTCTAGTGTCCTTTCAAGTGATCCCTAGGATGAGTGATCTGTGAGACCATTAGCAGCCGAGAAGCGGATGATAGCCAGCAAGGGGCAGCCTGTGTATGACAGAGGATGATGCTGCTGGTGCTTGCCTTCTGACTTGGACCGCCTACCTGGCAGCCATTTTGAAAAATTGACCAATAGGAACTTGAGAATTTGCATAATTACCCATAATCCTTTGCTGGAACTCTCCCTAAGCTTAGTGAATAGTGAAAAGAATAAATCAAATGAAGCAAAATGTCAAAAACTGTGTGGAATTCTTCTCTGTGGGATGGGCGGAGCTTGCTGGATTGGTCCATGGGTGGCTGCTAGGTCAGGATTCCAGCAGCTGAAATTTTGAGGGATTCAAATCAGAAAAGCAAAAATATTAGTCTAGGTTTTAATAAAAGATTCATTTTCTTTGTAATTTAAACAGCCACAGGCCACGCACAGCGGAGGCTCCAGGCCTCTACCGGTAGGCAGCCAGGTGCCAGGCACAGCGAGGGCACCAGGCCTCCACCTGTAGGCAGCCAGGTGCCAGGCACAGCGGGGGCACTAGGCCTCTACCGGTAGGCAGCCACAGGCCACACTGCAGCCGCAGACCAGCACACAGTAAGTGTGCAACACACTCTGCATGGAAAAGCCAGCATCCTCACAGGGACAACCTCAGAGCACCATTGATTCAACTTAAGGAGAAACTCAGGCAGTGCATTATGGGAATTATTTAAATATCAAGGGCTGAAGGTGTTCCTATCATAATCTTCTTACTGAGGAGGAGCCTCACATAAGTCCTCCTAGGTCATGTGACTGTTTATGATGCACCATGGAGCAAGGCCCAATGACTCCATCTTGTGATTAAGTTCTGTAACTTTGCTTCTGTCCACGCTCCGACAAATCTCAGGTGTTTTCACAACTCTTGTAATCAATGAAACCGAGCTTCAAATAGCAGGCACAGGAGTGGCGCTGTTTTTAGAAGTAGGCAGCCATGTTTCTCTCACCCTAAAGAACCCCCTTAAAGATCTGTAAATGCTGAGAATAATCTAACAAGAGGTGTCCTTTAGAGATGAGCAAATAGTATTTGATGGAATGCGTGTTAGCGGCCGAAGACCAAGGAGTTAAGCCTTAACCCCTTAGTGTTGGGCAGCTAACACGCATTCCTATGGCAGCCAGGTACTCGATTGAATACTATCGGGTCATCTCTAGTACCCTTTCGAGTAATCCCTAGGATGACTGATCTGTGCGACCATTAGCAGCTGAGAAGCAGATGATAACCAGCAAGGTGCAGCCTGTGTATGACAGAGAACGATGCTGCTGGTGCTTGCCTTCTGACATGATCCGCCTACCTAGCAGCCATTTTTAAATGGCTGTCAAATAGACACAGCACGGACACCAGGCCTCAACCGGTAAGCAGCCACTGGCCACACAGCAGCCATGGACCAAACCACAATGAGTGTGCAACACACTCTGCATGGAGGAGTCAGCATCCTCCCAGGGACAACCTCAGAGCACCATTGATTCAACTTAAGGAGAAACTCAGACAGTGCATTATGGGAATTTATGTAAATATCAGGGGCTGAAGTTGTTCCTATCATAATCTTCTTACTGAGGAGGAGCCTCACATAAGGCCTCCTAGGTCATGTGACTATTTATGATGCAACATGGAGCAAGGCCCAATGACTCCATCTTGTGATTAAGTTCCGTAACTTTGCTTTTGTCCACGCTCCGACAAATCACACGCGTTTTCACAACTCTTGTAATCAATGAAACCGAGCTTCAAATAGCAGGCACAGGAGTGCCGCTGTTTTTAGAAGTATGCAGCCATGTTTCTCTCACCCTAAAGAACCCCCTTAAAGATCTGTAGATGCTGAGACTAATCTAACAAGAGGTGTCCTTTAGAGATGAGCGAATAGTATTTGATGGAATACGTGGCTGCCATAGGAATGCTTGTTAGCGGCCGAAGACCAAAGGGTTAAGTCTTAACCCCCTAGTGTTGGGCCGCTAACACGCATTCCTATGGCAGCCAGGTATTCGATTGAATACTATCGGGTCACCTCTAGTGTCCTTTCAAGTGATCCCTAGGATGAGTGATCTGTGCGACCATTAGCAGCCGAGAAGCGGATGATAGCCAGCAAGGGGCAGCCTGTGTATGACAGAGGATGATGCTGCTGGTGCTTGCCTTCTGACTTGGACCGCCTACCTGGCAGCCATTTTGAAAAATTGAAAAATAGGAACTTGAGAATTTGCATAATTACCCATAATCCTTTGCTGGAACTCTCCCTAAGCTTAGTGAATAGTGAAAAGAATAAATCAAATGAAGCAAAATGTCAAAAACTGTGTGGCATTCTTCTCTGTGGGGTGGGCGGAGCTTGCTGGATTGGTCCAAGGGTGGCTGCTAGGTCAGGATTCCAGCAGCTGAAATTTTGAGGGATTCAAATCAGAAAAGCAAAAATTTTAGTCTAGATTTAATAAAAGATTCATTTTCTTTGTAATTTAAACAGCCACAGGCCACGCACAGCGGAGGCTCCAGGCCTCTACCGGTAGGCAGCCAGGTGCCAGGCACAGCGGGGGCACCAGGCCTCCACCGGTAGGCAGTCAGGTGCCAGGCACAGCGGGGGCACCAGGCCTCCACCGGTAGGCAGTCAGGTGCCAGGCACAGCGGGGGCACCAGGCCTCCACCGGTAGGCAGTCAGGTGCCAGGCACAGCGGGGGCACCAGGCCTCCACCGGTAGGCAGCCAGGTGCCAGGCACAGCGGGGGCACAAGGCCTCCACTGGTAGGCAGCCAGCGACCACACACAGCGGGGGCACCAGGCCTCTACCGATAGGAAGCCTAAAGCCAAACACAGCAGGGGCACCAGGCCTCTACCGGTAGGCAGCCACAGGCCACACTGCAGCCGCAGACCAGCCCACAGTGAGTGTGCAACACACTCTGCATGGAAAAGCCAGCATCCTCACAGGGACAACCTCAGAGCACCATTGATTCAACTTAAGGAGAAACTCAGGCAGTGCATTATGGGAATTATTTAAATATCAAGGGCTGAAGGTGTTCCTATCATAATCTTCTTACTGAGGAGGAGCCTCACATAAGTCCTCCTAGGTCATGTGACTATTTATGATGCCCCATGGAGCAAGGCCCAATGACTCAATCTTGTGATTAAGTTCTGTAACTTTGCTTCTGTCCATGCTCCGACAAATCTCAGGAGTTTTCACAACTCTTGTAATCAATGAAACCGAGCTTCAAATAGCAGGCACAGGAGTGGCGCTGTTTTTAGAAGTATGCAGCCATGTTTCTCTCACCCTAAAGAACCCCCTTAAAGATCTGTAAATGCTGAGAATAATCTAACAAGAGGTGTCCTTTAGAGATGAGCAAATAGTATTTGATGGAATACGTGGCTGCCATAGGAATGCGTGTTAGCGGCCGAAGACCAAGGGGTTAAGCCTTAACCCCTTAGTGTTGGGCCGCTAACACGCATTCCTATGGCAGCCAGGTATTCGATTGAATACTATCGGGTCACCTCTAGTGTCCTTTCAAGTGATCCCTAGGATGAGTGATCTGTGCGACCATTAGCAGCCGAGAAGCGGATGATAGCCAGCAAGGGGCAGCCTGTGTATGACAGGGGATGATGCTGCTGGTGCTTGCCTTCTGACTTGGACCGCCTACCTGGCAGCCATTTTGAAAAATTGACCAATAGGAACTTGAGAATTTGCATAATTACCCATAATCCTTTGCTGGAACTCTCCCTAAGCTTAGTGAATAGTGAAAAGAATAAATCAAATGAAGCAAAATGTCAAAAACTGTGTGGCATTCTTCTCTGTGGGGTGGGCGGAGCTTGCTGGATTGGTCCAAGGGTGGCTGCTAGGTCAGGATTCCAGCAGCTGAAATTTTGAGGGATTCAAATCAGAAAAGCAAAAATTTTAGTCTAGATTTTAATAAAAGATTCATTTTCTTTGTAATTTAAAAAGCCACAGGCCACGCACAGCAGAGGCTCCAGGCCTCTACCGGTAGGCAGCCAGGTGCCAGGCACAGCGGGGGCACCAGTCCTCCACCAGTAGGCAGCCAGGTGCCAGGCACAGCGGGGGCACAAGGCCTCCACCGGTAGGCAGCCACGGACCACACACAGCAGGGGCACCAGGCCTATACTGATAGGAAGCCTAAAGCCACACACAGCAGGGGCACCAGGCCTCCACCGGTAGGCAGCCACGGGCCCCACAGCAGCCGCAGACCAGCCCACAGTGAGTGTGCAACACACTCTGCATGGAGGAATCAGCATCCTCCCAGGGACAACCTCAGAGCACCATTGATTCAACTTAAGGAGAAACTCAGGCAGTGCATTATGGGAATTATTTAAATATCAAGGGCTGAAGGTGTTCCTATCATAATCTTCTTACTGAGGAGGAGCCTCACATAAGTCCCCCTAGGTCATGTGACTATTTATGATGCACCATGGAGCAAGGCCCAATGACTCAATCTTGTGATTAAGTTCTGTAACTTTGCTTCTGTCCACGCTCCGACAAATCTCAGGAGTTTTCACAACTCTTGTAATCAATGAAACCGAGCTTCAAATAGCAGGCACAGGAGTGGCGCTGTTTTTAGAAGTATGCAGCCATGTTTCTCTCACCCTAAAGAACCCCCTTAAAGATCTGTAAATGCTGAGAATAATCTAACAAGAGGTGTCCTTTAGAGATGAGCAAATAGTATTTGATGGAATACGTGGCTGCCATAGGAATGCGTGTTAGCGGCCGAAGACCAAGGGGTTAAGCCTTAAGCCCTTAGTGTTGGGCCGCTAACACGCATTCCTATGGCAGCCAGGTATTCGATTGAATACTATCGGGTCATCTCTAGTGCCCTTTCAATTAATCCCTAGGATGACTGATCTGTGCAACCATTAGCAGCTGAGAAGCAGATGATAACCAGCAAGGTGCAGCCTGTGTATGACAGAGAACGATGCTGCTGGTGCTTGCCTTCTGACATGGTCCACCTACCTAGCAGCCATTTTTTAAATGGCTGTCAAGTAGACACAGCACGGGCACTAGGCCTCAACCGGTAGGCAGCCACTGGCCACACAGCAGCCGTGGACCAAACCACAATGAGTGTGCAACACACTCTGCATGGAGGAATCAGCATCCTCCCAGGGACAACCTCAGAGCACCATTGATTCAACTTAAGGAGAAACTCAGACAGTGCATTATGGGAATTTATGTAAATATCAGGGGCTGATGTTGTTCCTATCATAATCTTCTTACTGAGGAGGAGCCTCACATAAGGCCTCCTAGGTCATGTGACTATTTATGATGCAACATGGAGCAAGGCCCAATGACTCCATCTTGTGATTAAGTTCCGTAACTTTGCTTCTGTCCACGCTCCGACAAATCACAGGCGTTTTCACAACTCTTGTAATCAATGAAACCGAGCTTCAAATAGCAGGCACAGGAGTGGCGCTGTTTTTAGAAGTATGCAGCCATGTTTCTCTCACCCTAAAGAACCCCCTTAAAGATCTGTAGATGCTGAGACTAATCTAACAAGAGGTGTCCGTTAGAGAAGAGCGAATAGTATTTGATGGAATACGTGGCTGCCATAGGAATGCGTGTTAGCGGCCGAAGACCAAAGGGTTAAGTCTTAACCCCCTAGTGTTGGGCCACTAACACGCATTCCTATGGCAGCCAGGTATTCGATTGAATACTATCGGGTCACCTCTAGTGTCCTTTCAAGTGATCCCTAGGATGAGTGATCTGTGCGACCATTAGCAGCCGAGAAGCAGATGATAGCCAGCAAGGGGCAGCCTGTGTATGACAGAGGATGATGCTGCTGGTGCTTGCCTTCTGACTTGGACCGCCTACCTGGCAGCCATTTTGAAAAATTGATCAATAGGAACTTGAGAATTTGCATAATTACCCATAATCCTTTGCTGGAACTCTCCCTAAGCTTAGTGAATGGTGAAAAGAATAAATCAAATGAAGCAAAATGTCAAAAACTGTGTGGAATTCTTCTCTGTGGGGTGGGCGGAGCTTGCTGGATTGGTCCAAGGGTGGCTGCTAGGTCAGGATTCCAGCAGCTGAAATTTTGAGAGATTCAAATCAGAAAAGCAAAAATTTTAGTCTAGGTTTTAATAAAAGATTCATTTTCTTTGTAATTTAAACAGCCACAGGCCACGCACAGCAGAGGCTCCAGGCCTCTATCGGTAGGCAGCCAGGTGCCATGCACAGCGGGGGCACCAGGCCTCCACCGGTAGGCAGCCAGGTGCCAGGCACAGCGGGGGCACCAGGCCTCCACCGGTAGGCAGCCAGGGACCACACACAGCGGGGGCACCAGGCCTCCACCGGTAGGCAGCCAGGGACCACACACAGCGGGGGCACCAGGCCTCTACCGATAGGAAGCCTAAAGCCACACACAGCAGGGGCACCATGCCTCTACCGGCAGGCAGCCACGGGCCACATAGCAGCCGCAGACCAGCCCACAGTGAGTGTGCAACACACTCTGCATGGAAAAGCCAGCATCCTCACAGGGACGACCTCAGAGCACCATTGATTCAACTTAAGGAGAAACTCAGGCAGTGCATTATGGGAATTATTTAAATATCAAGGGCTGAAGGTGTTCCTATCATAATCTTCTTACTGAGGAGGAGCCTCACATAAGTCCCCCTAGGTCATGTGACTATTTATGATGCACCATGGAGCAAGGCCCAATGACTCTATCTTGTGATTAAGTTCTGAAACTTTGCTTCTGTCCACGCTCCGACAAATCTCAGGCGTTTTCACATCTCTTGTAATCAATGAAACCGAGCTTCAAATAGCAGGCACAGGAGTGCCGCTATTTTTAGAAGTATGCAGCCATGTTTCTCTCACCCTAAAGAACCCCCTTAAAGATCTGTAAATGCTGAGACTAATCTAACAAGAGGTGTCCTTTAGAGATGAGCGAATAGTATTTGATGGAATACGTGGCTGCCATAGGAATGCTTGTTAGCGGCCGAAGACCAAAGGGTTAAGTCTTAACCCCCTAGTGTTGGGCCGCTAACACGCATTCCTATGGCAGCCAGGTATTCGATTGAATACTATCGGGTCACCTCTAGTGTCCTTTCAAGTGATCCCTAGGATGAGTGATCTGTGCGACCATTAGCAGCCGAGAAGCGGATGATAGCCAGCAAGGGGCAGCCTGTGTATGACAGAGGATGATGCTGCTGGTGCTTGCCTTCTGACTTGGACCGCCTACCTGGCAGCCATTTTGAAAAATTGACCAATAGGAACTTGAGAATTTGCATAATTACCCATAATCCTTTGCTGGAACTCTCCCTAAGCTTAGTGAATAGTGAAAAGAATAAATCAAATGAAGCAAAATGTCAAAAACTGTGTGGCATTCTTCTCTGTGGGGTGGGCGGAGCTTGCTGGATTGGTCCAAGGGTGGCTGCTAGGTCAGGATTCCAGCAGCTGAAATTTTGAGGGATTCAAATCAGAAAAGCAAAAATTTTAGTCTAGGTTTTAATAAAAGATTCATTTTCTTTGTAATTTAAACAGCCACAGCCCACGCACAGCGGAGGCTCCAGGCCTCTACCGGTAGGCAGCCAGGTGCCAGGCACAGCGGGGGCACCAGGCCTCCACCGGTAGGCAGTCAGGTGCCAGGCACAGCGGGGGCACCAGGCCTCCACCGGTAGGCAGCCAGGTGCCAGGCACAGCGGGGGCACCAGGCCTCCACCGGTAGGCAGCCAGGTGCCTGGCACAGCGGGGGCACAAGGCCTCCACCGGTAGGCAGCCAGCGACCACACACAGCGGGGGCACCAGGCCTCTACCGATAGGAAGCCTAAAGCCACACACAGCAGGGGCACCAGGCCTCTACCGGTAGGCAGCCACAGGCCACACTGCAGCCGCAGACCAGCCCACAGTGAGTGTGCAACACACTCTGCATGGAAAAGCCAGCATCCTCACAGGGACAACCTCAGAGCACCATTGATTCAACTTAAGGAGAAACTCAGGCAGTGCATTATGGGAATTATTTAAATATCAAGGGCTGAAGGTGTTCCTATCATAATCTTCTTACTGAGGAGGAGCCTCACATAAGTCCTCCTAGGTCATGTGACTATTTATGATGCCCCATGGAGCAAGGCCCAATGACTCAATCTTGTGATTAAGTTCTGTAACTTTGCTTCTGTCCATGCTCCGACAAATCTCAGGAGTTTTCACAACTCTTGTAATCAATGAAACCGAGCTTCAAATAGCAGGCACAGGAGTGGCGCTGTTTTTAGAAGTATGCAGCCATGTTTCTCTCACCCTAAAGAACCCCCTTAAAGATCTGTAAATGCTGAGAATAATCTAACAAGAGGTGTCCTTTAGAGATGAGCAAATAGTATTTGATGGAATACGTGGCTGCCATAGGAATGCGTGTTAGCGGCCGAAGACCAAGGGGTTAAGCCTTAACCCCTTAGTGTTGGGCCGCTAACACGCATTCCTATGGCAGCCAGGTATTCGATTGAATACTATCGGGTCACCTCTAGTGTCCTTTCAAGTGATCCCTAGGATGAGTGATCTGTGCGACCATTAGCAGCCGAGAAGCGGATGATAGCCAGCAAGGGGCAGCCTGTGTATGACAGAGGATGATGCTGCTGGTGCTTGCCTTCTGACTTGGACCGCCTACCTGGCAGCCATTTTGAAAAATTGACCAATAGGAACTTGAGAATTTGCATAATTACCCATAATCCTTTGCTGGAACTCTCCCTAAGCTTAGTGAATAGTGAAAAGAATAAATCAAATGAAGCAAAATGTCAAAAACTGTGTGGCATTCTTCTCTGTGGGGTGGGCGGAGCTTGCTGGATTGGTCCAAGGGTGGCTGCTAGGTCAGGATTCCAGCAGCTGAAATTTTGAGGGATTCAAATCAGAAAAGCAAAAATTTTAGTCTAGGTTTTAATAAAAGATTCATTTTCTTTGTAATTTAAACAGCCACAGGCCACGCACAGCGGAGGCTCCAGGCCTCTACCGGTAGGCAGCCAGGTGCCAGGCACAGCGGGGGCACCAGGCCTCCACCGGTAGGCAGCCAGGTGCCAGGCACAGCAGGGGCACAAGGCCTCCACCGGTAGGCAGCCAGCGACCACACACAGCGGGGGCACCAGGCCTCTACCGATAGGAAGCCTAAAGCCACACACAGCAGGGGCACCAGGCCTCTACCGGTAGGCAGCCACGGGCCACACTGCAGCCGCAGACCAGCCCACAGTGAGTGTGCAACACACTCTGCATGGAAAAGCCAGCATCCTCACAGGGACAACCTCAGAGCACCATTGATTCAACTTAAGGAGAAACTCAGGCAGTGCATTATGGGAATTATTTAAATATCAAGGGCTGAAGGTGTTCCTATCATAATCTTCTTACTGAGGAGGAGCCTCACATAAGTCCTCCTAGGTCATGTGACTATTTATGATGCACCATGGAGCAAGGCCCAATGACTCCATCTTGTGATTAAGTTCTGTAACTTTGCATCTGTCCACGCTCCGACAAATCTCAGGCGTTTTCACAACTCTTGTAATCAATGAAACCGAGCTTCAAATAGCAGGCACAGGAGTGGCGCTGTTTTTAGAAGTATGCAGCCATGTTTCTCTCACCCTAAAGAACCCCCTTAAAGATCTGTAAATGCTGAGACTAATCTAACAAGAGGTGTCCTTTAGAGATGAGCAAATAGTATTTGATGGAATACGTGGCTGCCATAGGAATGCGTGTTAACGGCCGAAGACCAAGGGGTTAAGCCTTAACCCCTTAGTGTTGGGCCGCTAACACGCATTCCTATGGCAGCCAGGTATTCGATTGAATACTATCGGGTCATCTCTAGTGCCCTTTCGAGTAATCCCTAGGATGACTGATCTGTACGACCATTAGCAGCTGAGAAGCAGATGATAACCAGCAAGGTGCAGCCTGTGTATGACAGAGAACGATGCTGCTGGTGCTTGCCTTCTGACATGGTCCGTCTACCTAGCAGCCATTTTGAAATGGCTGTCAAGTAGACACAGCAGCGGCACCAGGGCCTCAACCGGTAGGCAGCCACTGGCCACACAGCAGCCGTGGACCAAACCATAATGAGTGTGCAACACACTCTGCATGGAGGAATCAGCATCCTCCCAGGGACAACCTCAGAGCACCATTTATTCAACTTAAGGAGAAACTCAGGCAGTGCATTATGGGAATTTATGTAAATATCAGGGGCTGATGTTGTTCCTATCATAATCTTCTTACTGAGGAGGAGCCTCACATAAGTCCTCCTAGGTCATGTGACTATTTATGATGCACCATGGAGCAAGGCCCAATGACTCCATCTTGTGATTAAGTTCTGTAACTTTGCTTCTGTCCACGCTCCGACAAATCTCAGGCGTTTTCACAACTCTTGTAATCAATGAAACCGAGCTTCAAATAGCAGGCACAGGAGTGGCGCTGTTTTTAGAAGTATGCAGCCATGTTTCTCTCACCCTAAAGAACCCCCTTAAAGATCTGTAAATGCTGAGACTAATCTAACAAGAGGTGTCCTTTAGAGATGAGCAAATAGTATTTGATGGAATACGTGGCTGCCATAGGAATGCGTGTTAACGGCCGATGACCAAGGGGTTAAGCCTTAACCCCTTAGTGTTGGGCCGCTAACACGCATTCCTATGGCAGCCAGGTATTCGATTGAATACTATCGGGTCATCTCTAGTGCCCTTTCAAGTAATCCCTAGGATGACTGATCTGTGCGACCATTAGCAGCTGAGAAGCAGATGATAACCAGCAAGGTGCAGCCTGTGTATGACAGAGAACGATGCTGCTGGTGCTTGCCTTCTCACTTGGACCGCCTACCTAGCAGCCATTTTTAAATGGCTGTCAAGTAGACACAGCACAGCAGGGGCACCAGGCCTCAACCGGTAGGCAGCCACTGGCCACACAGCAGCCATGGACCAAACCACAATGAGTGTGCAACACACTCTGCATGGAGGAGTCAGCATCCTCCCAGGGACAACCTCAGAGCACCATTGATTCAACTTAAGGAGAAACTCAGACAGTGCATTATGGGAATTTATGTAAATATCAGGGGCTGAAGTTGTTCCTATCATAATCTTCTTACTGAGGAGGAGCCTCACATAAGGCCTCCTAGGTCATGTGACTATTTATGATGCACCATGGAGCAAGGCCCAATGACTCCATCTTGTGATTAAGTTCCGTAACTTTGCTTCTGTCCACGCTCCGACAAATCTCAGGCGTTTTCACAACTCTTGTAATCAATGAAACCGAGCTTCAAATAGCAGGCACAGGAGTGGCGCTGTTTTTAGAAGTATGCAGCCATGCTTCTCTCACCCTAAAGAACCCCCTTAAAGATCTGTAAATGCTGAGAATAATCTAACAAGAGGTGTCCTTTAGAGATGAGCAAATAGTATTTGATGGAATACGTGGCTGCCATAGGAATGCTTGTTAGCGGCCGAAGACCAAAGGGTTAAGTCTTAACCCCCTAGTGTTGGGCCGCTAACAGGCATTCCTATGGCAGCCAGGTATTCGATTGAATACTATCGGGTCACCTCTAGTGTCCTTTCAAGTGATCCCTAGGATGAGTGATCTGTGCGACCATTAGCAGCCGAGAAGCAGATGATAGCCAGCAAGGGGCAGCCTGTGTATGACAGAGGATGATGCTGCTGGTGCTTGCCTTCTGACTTGGACCGCCTACCTGGCAGCCATTTTGAAAAATTGATCAATAGGAACTTGAGAATTTGCATAATTACCCATAATCCTTTGCTGGAACTCTCCCTAAGCTTAGTGAATGGTGAAAAGAATAAATCAAATGAAGCAAAATGTCAAAAACTGTGTGGAATTCTTCTCTGTGGGGTGGGCGGAGCTTGCTGGATTGGTCCAAGGGTGGCTGCTAGGTCAGGATTCCAGCAGCTGAAATTTTGAGGGATTCAAATCAGAAAAGCAAAAATTTTAGTCTAGGTTTTAATAAAAGATTCATTTTCTTTGTAATTTAAACAGCCACAGGCCACGCACAGCGGAGGCTCCAGGCCGCTACCGGTAGGCAGCCAGGTGCCAGGCACAGCGGGGGCACCAGGCCTCCACCAGTAGGCAGCCAGGTGCCAGGCACAGCGGGGGCACCAGGCCTCCACCGGTAGGCAGCCAGGGACCACACACAGCAGGGGCACCAGGCCTCTACCGATAGGAAGCCTAAGGCCACACACAGCCATGGAACTAGGCCTCTACGGGTAGGCAGCCATGGGCCACACAGCAGCCGCAGACCAGCCCACAGTGAGTGTGCAACACACTCTGCATGGAAGAGCCAGCATCCTCACAGGGACAACCTCAGAGCACCATTGATTCAACTTAAGGAGAAACTCAGGCAGTGCATTATGGGAATTATTTAAATATCAAGGGCTGAAGGTGTTCCTATCATAATCTTCTTACTGAGGAGGAGCCTCACATAAGTCCTCCTAGGTCATGTGACTATTTATGATGCACCATGGAGCAAGGCCCAATGACTCCATCTTGTGATTAAGTTCCGTAACTTTTCTTCTGTCCACGCTCCGACAAATCTCAGGCGTTTTCACATCTCTTGTAATCAATGAAACCGAGCTTCAAATAGCAGGCACAGGAGTGCCGCTATTTTTAGAAGTATGCAGCCATGTTTCTCTCACCCTAAAGAACCCCCTTAAAGATCTGTAAATGCTGAGACTAATCTAACAAGAGGTGTCCTTTAGAGATGAGCAAATAGTATTTGATGGAATACGTGGCTGCCATAGGAATGCGTGTTAACGGCCGAAGACCAAGGGGTTAAGCCTTAACCCCTTAGTGTTGGGCCGCTAACACGCATTCCTATGGCAGCCAGGTACTCGATTGAATACTATCGGGTCATCTCTAGTACCCTTTCGAGTAATCCCTAGGATGACTGATCTGTGCGACCATTAGCAGCTGAGAAGCAGATGATAACCAGCAAGGTGCAGCCTGTGTATGACAGAAAACGATGCTGCTGGTGCTTACCTTCTGACATGATCCGCCTACCTAGCAGCCATTTTTAAATGGGTGTCAAGTAGACACAGCACGGACACCAGGCCTCAACCGGTAAGCAGCCACTGGCCACACAGCAGCCATGGACCAAACCACAATGAGTGTGCAACACACTCTGCATGGAGGAGTCAGCATCCTCCCAGGGACAACCTCAGAGCACCATTGATTCAACTTAAGGAGAAACTCAGACAGTGCATTATGGGAATTTATGTAAATATCAGGGGCTGAAGTTGTTCCTATCATAATCTTCTTACTGAGGAGGAGCCTCACATAAGGCCTCCTAGGTCATGTGACTATTTATGATGCACCATGGAGCAAGGCCCAATGACTCCATCTTGTGATTAAGTTCCGTAACTTTGCTTTTGTCCACGCTCCGACAAATCACACGCGTTTTCACAACTCTTGTAATCAATGAAACCGAGCTTCAAATAGCAGGCACAGGAGTGCCGCTGTTTTTAGAAGTATGCAGCCATGTTTCTCTCACCCTAAAGAACCCCCTTAAAGATCTGTAGATGCTGAGACTAATCTAACAAGAGGTGTCCTTTAGAGATGAGCGAATAGTATTTGATGGAATACGTGGCTGCCATAGGAATGCTTGTTAGCGGCCGAAGACCAAAGGGTTAAGTCTTAACCCCCTAGTGTTGGGCCGCTAACACGCATTCCTATGGCAGCCAGGTATTCGATTGAATACTATCGGGTCACCTCTAGTGTCCTTTCAAGTGATCCCTAGGATGAGTGATCTGTGCGACCATTAGCAGCCGAGAAGCGGATGATAGCCAGCAAGGGGCAGCCTGTGTATGACAGAGGATGATGCTGCTGGTGCTTGCCTTCTGACTTGGACCGCCTACCTGGCAGCCATTTTGAAAAATTGACCAATAGGAACTTGAGAATTTGCATAATTACCCATAATCCTTTGCTGGAACTCTCCCTAAGCTTAGTGAATAGTGAAAAGAATAAATCAAATGAAGCAAAATGTCAAAAACTGTGTGGCATTCTTCTCTGTGGGGTGGGCGGAGCTTGCTGGATTGGTCCAAGGGTGGCTGCTAGGTCAGGATTCCAGCAGCTGAAATTTTGAGGGATTCAAATCAGAAAAGCAAAAATTTTAGTCTAGGTTTTAATAAAAGATTCATTTTCTTTGTAATTTAAACAGCCACAGCCCACGCACAGCGGAGGCTCCAGGCCTCTACCGGTAGGCAGCCAGGTGCCAGGCACAGCGGGGGCACCAGGCCTCCACCGGTAGGCAGTCAGGTGCCAGGCACAGCGGGGGCACCAGGCCTCCACCGGTAGGCAGCCAGGTGCCAGGCACAGCGGGGGCACCAGGCCTCCACCGGTAGGCAGCCAGGTGCCTGGCACAGCGGGGGCACAAGGCCTCCACCGGTAGGCAGCCAGCGACCACACACAGCGGGGGCACCAGGCCTCTACCGATAGGAAGCCTAAAGCCACACACAGCAGGGGCACCAGGCCTCTACCGGTAGGCAGCCACAGGCCACACTGCAGCCGCAGACCAGCCCACAGTGAGTGTGCAACACACTCTGCATGGAAAAGCCAGCATCCTCACAGGGACAACCTCAGAGCACCATTGATTCAACTTAAGGAGAAACTCAGGCAGTGCATTATGGGAATTATTTAAATATCAAGGGCTGAAGGTGTTCCTATCATAATCTTCTTACTGAGGAGGAGCCTCACATAAGTCCTCCTAGGTCATGTGACTATTTATGATGCCCCATGGAGCAAGGCCCAATGACTCAATCTTGTGATTAAGTTCTGTAACTTTGCTTCTGTCCATGCTCCGACAAATCTCAGGAGTTTTCACAACTCTTGTAATCAATGAAACCGAGCTTCAAATAGCAGGCACAGGAGTGGCGCTGTTTTTAGAAGTATGCAGCCATGTTTCTCTCACCCTAAAGAACCCCCTTAAAGATCTGTAAATGCTGAGAATAATCTAACAAGAGGTGTCCTTTAGAGATGAGCAAATAGTATTTGATGGAATACGTGGCTGCCATAGGAATGCGTGTTAGCGGCCGAAGACCAAGGGGTTAAGCCTTAACCCCTTAGTGTTGGGCCGCTAACACGCATTCCTATGGCAGCCAGGTATTCGATTGAATACTATCGGGTCACCTCTAGTGTCCTTTCAAGTGATCCCTAGGATGAGTGATCTGTGCGACCATTAGCAGCCGAGAAGCGGATGATAGCCAGCAAGGGGCAGCCTGTGTATGACAGAGGATGATGCTGCTGGTGCTTGCCTTCTGACTTGGACCGCCTACCTGGCAGCCATTTTGAAAAATTGACCAATAGGAACTTGAGAATTTGCATAATTACCCATAATCCTTTGCTGGAACTCTCCCTAAGCTTAGTGAATAGTGAAAAGAATAAATCAAATGAAGCAAAATGTCAAAAACTGTGTGGCATTCTTCTCTGTGGGGTGGGCGGAGCTTGCTGGATTGGTCCAAGGGTGGCTGCTAGGTCAGGATTCCAGCAGCTGAAATTTTGAGGGATTCAAATCAGAAAAGCAAAAATTTTAGTCTAGGTTTTAATAAAAGATTCATTTTCTTTGTAATTTAAACAGCCACAGGCCACGCACAGCGGAGGCTCCAGGCCTCTACCGGTAGGCAGCCAGGTGCCAGGCACAGCGGGGGCACCAGGCCTCCACCGGTAGGCAGCCAGGTGCCAGGCACAGCAGGGGCACAAGGCCTCCACCGGTAGGCAGCCAGCGACCACACACAGCGGGGGCACCAGGCCTCTACCGATAGGAAGCCTAAAGCCACACACAGCAGGGGCACCAGGCCTCTACCGGTAGGCAGCCACGGGCCACACTGCAGCCGCAGACCAGCCCACAGTGAGTGTGCAACACACTCTGCATGGAAAAGCCAGCATCCTCACAGGGACAACCTCAGAGCACCATTGATTCAACTTAAGGAGAAACTCAGGCAGTGCATTATGGGAATTATTTAAATATCAAGGGCTGAAGGTGTTCCTATCATAATCTTCTTACTGAGGAGGAGCCTCACATAAGTCCTCCTAGGTCATGTGACTATTTATGATGCACCATGGAGCAAGGCCCAATGACTCCATCTTGTGATTAAGTTCTGTAACTTTGCATCTGTCCACGCTCCGACAAATCTCAGGCGTTTTCACAACTCTTGTAATCAATGAAACCGAGCTTCAAATAGCAGGCACAGGAGTGGCGCTGTTTTTAGAAGTATGCAGCCATGTTTCTCTCACCCTAAAGAACCCCCTTAAAGATCTGTAAATGCTGAGACTAATCTAACAAGAGGTGTCCTTTAGAGATGAGCAAATAGTATTTGATGGAATACGTGGCTGCCATAGGAATGCGTGTTAACGGCCGAAGACCAAGGGGTTAAGCCTTAACCCCTTAGTGTTGGGCCGCTAACACGCATTCCTATGGCAGCCAGGTATTCGATTGAATACTATCGGGTCATCTCTAGTGCCCTTTCGAGTAATCCCTAGGATGACTGATCTGTACGACCATTAGCAGCTGAGAAGCAGATGATAACCAGCAAGGTGCAGCCTGTGTATGACAGAGAACGATGCTGCTGGTGCTTGCCTTCTGACATGGTCCGTCTACCTAGCAGCCATTTTGAAATGGCTGTCAAGTAGACACAGCAGCGGCACCAGGGCCTCAACCGGTAGGCAGCCACTGGCCACACAGCAGCCGTGGACCAAACCATAATGAGTGTGCAACACACTCTGCATGGAGGAATCAGCATCCTCCCAGGGACAACCTCAGAGCACCATTTATTCAACTTAAGGAGAAACTCAGGCAGTGCATTATGGGAATTTATGTAAATATCAGGGGCTGAAGTTGTTCCTATCATAATCTTCTTACTGAGGAGGAGCCTCACATAAGGCCTCCTAGGTCATGTGACTATTTATGATGCACCATGGAGCAAGGCCCAATGACTCCATCTTGTGATTAAGTTCCGTAACTTTGCTTCTGTCCACGCTCCGACAAATCACAGGCGTTTTCACAACTCTTGTAATCAATGAAACCGAGCTTCAAATAGCAGGCACAGGAGTGGCGCTGTTTTTAGAAGTATGCAGCCATGTTTCTCTCACCCTAAAGAACCCCCTTAAAGATCTGTAAATGCTGAGAATAATCTAACAAGAGGTGTCCTTTAGAGATGAGCAAATAGTATTTGATGGAATACGTGGCTGCCATAGGAATGCGTGTTAGCGGCCGAAGACCAAGGGGTTAAGCCTTAACCCCTTAGTGTTGGGCCGCTAACACGCATTCCTATGGCAGCCAGGTATTCGATTGAATACTATCGGGTCATCTCTAGTGCCTTTCAAGTAATCCCTAGGATGACTGATCTGTGCAACCATTAGCAGCTGAGAAGCAGATGATAACCAGCAAGGTGCAGCCTGTGTATGACAGAGAACGATGCTGCTGGTGCTTGCCTTCTGACATGGTCCGCCTACTTAGCAGCCATTTTGAAATGGCTGTCAAGTAGACACAGCAGGGGCACCAGGCCTCAACCGGTAGGCAGCCACTGGCCACATAGCAGCCGTGGACCAAACCACAATGAGCGTGCAACACACTCTGCATGGAGGAATCAGCATCCTCCCAGGGACAACCTCAGAGCACCATTGATTCAACTTAAGGAGAAACTCAGGCAGTGCATTATGGGAATTTATGTAAATATCAGGGGCTGATGTTGTTCCTATCATAATCTTACTGAGGAGGAGCCTCACATAAGTCCTCCTAGGTCATGTGACTATTTATGATGCACCATGGAGCAAGGCCCAATGACTCCATCTTGTGATTAAGTTCTGTAACTTTGCTTCTGTCCACGCTCCGACAAATCTCAGGCGTTTTCACAACTCTTGTAATCAATGAAACTGAGCTTCAAATAGCAGGCACAGGAGTGGCGCTGTTTTTAGAAGTATACCCTAAAGAACCCCCTTAAAGATCTGTAAATGCTGAGACTAATCTAACAAGAGGTGTCCTTTAGAGATGAGCAAATAGTATTTGATGGAATACGTGGCTGCCATAGGAATGTGTGTTAACGGCCGATGACCAAGGGGTTAAACCTTAACCCCTTAGTGTTGGGCCGCTAACACGCATTCCTATGGCAGCCAGGTATTCGATTGAATACTATCGGGTCATCTCTAGTGCCCTTTCAAGTAATCCCTAGGATGACTGATCTGTGCGACCATTAGCAGCTGAGAAGCAGATGATAACCAGCAAGGTGCAGCCTGTGTATGACAGAGAACGATGCTGCTGGTGCTTGCCTTCTCACTTGGACCGCCTACCTAGCAGCCATTTTTAAATGGCTGTCAAGTAGACACAGCAGGGGCACCAGGCCTCAACCGGTAGGCAGCCACTGGCCACACAGCAGCCATGGACCAAACCACAATGAGTGTGCAACACACTCTGCATGGAGGAGTCAGCATCCTCCCAGGGACAACCTCAGAGCACCATTGATTCAACTTAAGGAGAAACTCAGACAGTGCATTATGGGAATTTATGTAAATATCAGGGGCTGAAGTTGTTCCTATCATAATCTTCTTACTGAGGAGGAGCCTCACATAAGGCCTCCTAGGTCATGTGACTATTTATGATGCACCATGGAGCAAGGCCCAATGACTCCATCTTGTGATTAAGTTCCGTAACTTTGCTTCTGTCCACGCTCCGACAAATCTCAGGCGTTTTCACAACTCTTGTAATCAATGAAACCGAGCTTCAAATAGCAGGCACAGGAGTGGCGCTGTTTTTAGAAGTATGCAGCCATGCTTCTCTCACCCTAAAGAACCCCCTTAAAGATCTGTAAATGCTGAGAATAATCTAACAAGAGGTGTCCTTTAGAGATGAGCAAATAGTATTTGATGGAATACGTGGCTGCCATAGGAATGCTTGATAGCGGCCGAAGACCAAAGGGTTAAGTCTTAACCCCCTAGTGTTGGGCCGCTAACACGCATTCCTATGGCAGCCAGGTATTCGATTGAATACTATCGGGTCACCTCTAGTGTCCTTTCAAGTGATCCCTAGGATGAGTGATCTGTGCGACCATTAGCAGCCGAGAAGCGGATGATAGCCAGCAAGGGGCAGCCTGTGTATGACAGAGGATGATGCTGCTGGTGCTTGCCTTCTGACTTGGACCGCCTACCTGGCAGCCATTTTGAAAAATTGACCAATAGGAACTTGAGAATTTGCATAATTACCCATAATCCTTTGCTGGAACTCTCCCTAAGCTTAGTGAATAGCGAAAAGAATAAATCAAATGAAGCAAAATGTCAAAAACTGTGTGGAATTCTTCTCTGTGGGGTGGGCGGAGCTTGCTGGATTGGTCCAAGGGTGGCTGCTAGGTCAGGATTCCATCAGCTGAAATTTTGAGGGATTCAAATCAGAAAAGCAAAAATTTTAGTCTAGGTTTTAATAAAAGATTCATTTTCTTTGTAATTTAAAAAGCCACAGGCCACGCACAGCGGAGGCTCCAGGCCTCTACCGGTAGGCAGCCAGGTGCCAGGCACAGCGGGGGCACAAGGCCTCCACCGGTAGGCAGCCACGGACCACACACAGCAGGGGCACCAGGCCTATACTGATAGGAAGCCTAAAGCCACACACAGCAGGGGCACCAGGCCTCTACCGGTAGGCAGCCACGGGCCCCACAGCAGCCGCAGACCAGCCCACAGTGAGTGTGCAACACACTCTGCATGGAGGAATCAGCATCCTCCCAGGGACAACCTCAGAGCACCATTGATTCAACTTAAGGAGAAACTCAGGCAGTGCATTATGGGAATTATTTAAATATCAAGGGCTGAAGGTGTTCCTATCATAATCTTCTTACTGAGGAGGAGCCTCACATAAGTCCTCCTAGGTCATGTGACTATTTATGATGCACCATGGAGCAAGGCCCAATGACTCCATCTTGTGATTAAGTTCTGTAACTTTGCTTCTGTCCACGCTCCGACAAATCTCAGGTGTTTTCACAACTCTTGTAATCAATGAAACCGAGCTTCAAATAGCAGGCACAGGAGTGGCGCTGTTTTTAGAAGTATGCAGCCATGTTTCTCTCACCCTAAAGAACCCCCTTAAAGATCTGTAAATGCTGAGAATAATCTAACAAGAGGTGTCCTTTAGAGATGAGCAAATAGTATTTGATGGAATACGTGGCTGCCATAGGAATGCGTGTTAGCGGCCGAAGACCAAAGGGTTAAGTCTTAACCCCCTAGTGTTGGGCCGCTAACACGCATTCCTATGGCAGCCAGGTATTCGATTGAATACTATCGGGTCATCTCTAGTGCCCTTTCAAGTAATCCCTAGGATGACTGATCTGTGCGACCATTAGCAGCTGAGAAGCAGATGATAACCAGCAAGGTACAGCCTGTGTATGACAGAGAACGATGCTGCTGGTGCTTGCCTTCTGACATGGTCCGTCTACCTAGCAGCCATTTTGAAATGGCTGTCAAGTAGACACAGCAGCGGCACCAGGGCCTCAACCGGTAGGCAGCCACTGGCCACACAGCAGCCGTGGACCAAACCACAATGAGTGTGCAACACACTCTGCATGGAGGAATCAGCATCCTCCCAGGGACAACCTCAGAGCACCATTTATTCAACTTAAGGAGAAACTCAGGCAGTGCATTATGGGAATTTATGTAAATATCAGGGGCTGAAGTTGTTCCTATCATAATCTTCTTACTGAGGAGGAGCCTCACATAAGGCCTCCTAGGTCATGTGACTATTTATGATGCACCATGGAGCAAGGCCCAATGACTCCATCTTGTGATTAAGTTCCGTAACTTTGCTTCTGTCCACGCTCCGACAAATCACAGGCGTTTTCACAACTCTTGTAATCAATGAAACCGAGCTTCAAATAGCAGGCACAGGAGTGGCGCTGTTTTTAGAAGTATGCAGCCATGTTTCTCTCACCCTAAAGAACCCCCTTAAAGATCTGTAAATGCTGAGAATAATCTAACAAGAGGTGTCCTTTAGAGATGAGCAAATAGTATTTGATGGAATACGTGGCTGCCATAGGAATGCGTGTTAGCGGCCGAAGACCAAGGGGTTAAGCCTTAACCCCTTAGTGTTGGGCCGCTAACACGCATTCCTATGGCAGCCAGGTATTCGATTGAATACTATCGGGTCATCTCTAGTGCCCTTTCGAGTAATCCCTAGGATGACTGATCTGTGCGACCATTAGCAGCTGAGAAGCAGATGATAACCAGCAAGGTGCAGCCTGTGTATGACAGAGAACGATGCTGCTGGTGCTTGCCTTCTGACATGGTCTGCCTACCTAGCAGCTATTTTTAAATGGCTGTCAAGTAGACACAGCACAGCAGGGGCACCAGGCCTCAACCGATAGGCAGCCACTGGCCACACAGCAGCCATGGACCAAACCACAATGAGTGTGCAACACACTCTGCATGGAGGAGTCAGCATCCTCCCAGGGACAACCTCAGAGCACCATTGATTCAACTTAAGGAGAAACTCAGACAGTGCATTATGGGAATTTATGTAAATATCAGGGGCTGAAGTTGTTCCTATCATAATCTTCTTACTGAGGAGGAGCCTCACATAAGGCCTCCTAGGTCATGTGACTATTTATGATGCACCATGGAGCAAGGCCCAATGACTCCATCTTGTGATTAAGTTCCGTAACTTTGCTTCTGTCCACGCTCCGACAAATCTCAGGCGTTTTCACAACTCTTGTAATCAATGAAACCGAGCTTCAAATAGCAGGCACAGGAGTGGCGCTGTTTTTAGAAGTATGCAGCCATGCTTCTCTCACCCTAAAGAACCCCCTTAAAGATCTGTAAATGCTGAGAATAATCTAACAAGAGGTGTCCTTTAGAGATGAGCAAATAGTATTTGATGGAATACGTGGCTGCCATAGGAATGCTTGTTAGCGGCCGAAGACCAAAGGGTTAAGTCTTAACCCCCTAGTGTTGGGCCGCTAACACGCATTCCTATGGCAGCCAGGTATTCGATTGAATACTATCGGGTCACCTCTAGTGTCCTTTCAAGTGATCCCTAGGATGAGTGATCTGTGCGACCATTAGCAGCCGAGAAGCGGATGATAGCCAGCAAGGGGCAGCCTGTGTATGACAGAGGATGATGCTGCTGGTGCTTGCCTTCTGACTTGGACCGCCTACCTGGCAGCCATTTTGAAAAATTGACCAATAGGAACTTGAGAATTTGCATAATTACCCATAATCCTTTGCTGGAACTCTCCCTAAGCTTAGTGAATGGTGAAAAGAATAAATCAAATGAAGCAAAATGTCAAAAACTGTGTGGAATTCTTCTCTGTGGGGTGGGCGGAGCTTGCTGGATTGGTCCGAGGGTGGCTGCTAGGTCAGGATTCCAGCAGCTGAAATTTTGAGGGATTCAAATCAGAAAAGCAAAAATTTTAGTCTAGGTTTTAATAAAAGATTCATTTTCTTTGTAATTTAAACAGCCACAGGCCACGCACAGCAGAGGCTCCAGGCCTCTACCGGTAGGCAGCCAGGTGCAAGGCACAGCGGGGGCACCAGGCCCCCACCAGTAGGCAGCCAGGTGCCAGGCACAGCGGGGGCACAAGGCCTCCACCGGTAGGCAGCCAGGGACCACACACAGCGGGGGCACCAGGCCTCTACCGATAGGAAGCCTAAAGCCACACACAGCAGGGGCACCAGGCCTCTACCGGTAGGCAGCCACGGGCCACACTGCAGCCGCAGACCAGCACACAGTGAGTGTGCAACACACTCTGCATGGAAAAGCCAGCATCCTCACAGGGACAACCTCAGAGCACCATTGATTCAACTTAAGGAGAAACTCAGGCAGTGCATTATGGGAATTATTTAAATATCAAGGGCTGAAGGTGTTCCTATCATAATCTTCTTACTGAGGAGGAGCCTCACATAGGTCCTCCTAGGTCATGTGACTGTTTATGATGCACCATGGAGCAAGGCCCAATGACTCCATCTTGTGATTAAGTTCTGTAACTTTGCTTCTGTCCACGCTCCGACAAATCTCAGGTGTTTTCACAACTCTTGTAATCAATGAAACCGAGCTTCAAATAGCAGGCACAGGAGTGGCGCTGTTTTTAGAAGTAGGCAGCCATGTTTCTCTCACCCTAAAGAACCCCCTTAAAGATCTGTAAATGCTGAGACTAATCTAACAAGAGGTGTCCTTTAGAGATGAGCAAATAGTATTTGATGGAATACGTGGCTGCCATAGGAATGCGTGTTAGCGGCCGAAGACCAAGGGGTTAAGCCTTAACCCCTTAGTGTTGGGCCGCTAACACGCATTCCTATGGCAGCCAGGTACTCAATTGAATACTATCGGGTCATCTCTAGTACCCTTTCGAGTAATCCCTAGGATGACTGATCTGTGCGACCATTAGCAGCTGAGAAGCAGATGATAACCAGCAAGGTGCAGCCTGTGCATGACAGAGAACGATGCTGCTGGTGCTTGCTTTCTGACATGATTTGCCTACCTAGCAGCCATTTTTAAATGGCTGTCAAGTAGACACAGCACATCAAGGACACCAGGCCTCAACCGGTAAGCAGCCACTGGCCACACAGCAGCCATGGACCAAACCACAATGAGTGTGCAACACACTCTGCATGGAGGAGTCAGCATCCTCCCAGGGACAACCTCAGAGCACCATTGATTCAACTTAAGGAGAAACTCAGACAGTGCATTATGGGAATTTATGTAAATATCAGGGGCTGAAGTTGTTCCTATCATAATCTTCTTACTGAGAAGGAGCCTCACATAAGGCCTCCTAGGTCATGTGACTATTTATGATGCACCATGGAGCAAGGCCCAATGACTCCATCTTGTGATTAAGTTCCGTAACTTTGCTTTTGTCCACGCTCCGACAAATCACACGCGTTTTCACAACTCTTGTAATCAATGAAACCGAGCTTCAAATAGCAGGCACAGGAGTGGCGCTGTTTTTAGAAGTATGCAGCCATGTTTCTCTCACCCTAAAGAACCCCCTTAAAGATCTGTAGATGCTGAGACTAATCTAACAAGAGGTGTCCTTTAGAGATGAGCGAATAGTATTTGATGGAATACGTGGCTGCCATAGGAATGCGTGTTAGCGGCCGAAGACCAAAGGGTTAAGTCTTAACCCCCTAGTGTTGGGCCGCTAACACGCATTCCTATGGCAGCCAGGTATTCGATTGAATACTATCGGGTCACCTCTAGTGTCCTTTCAAGTGATCCCTTAAAGATCTGTAGATGCTGAGACTAATCTAACAAGAGGTGTCCTTTAGAGATGAGCGAATAGTATTTGATGGAATACGTGGCTGCCATAGGAATGCTTGTTAGCGCCCGAAGACCAAAGGGTTAAGTCTTAACCCCCTAGTGTTGGGCCGCTAACACGCATTCCTATGACAGCCAGGTATTCGATTGAATACTATCGGGTCACCTCTAGTGTCCTTTCAAGTGATCCCTAGGATGAGTGATCTGTGCGACCATTAGCAGCCGAGAAGCGGATGATAGCCAGCAAGGGGCAGCCTGTGTATGACAGAGGATGATGCTGCTGGTGCTTGCCTTCTGACTTGGACCGCCTACCTGGCAGCCATTTTGAAAAATTGACCAATAGGAACTTGAGAATTTGCATAATTACCCATAATCCTTTGCTGGAACTCTCCCTAAGCTTAGTGAATGGTGAAAAGAATAAATCAAATGAAGCAAAATGTCAAAAACTGTGTGGAATTCTTCTCTGTGGGGTGGGCGGAGCTTGCTGGATTGGTCCAAGGGTGGCTGCTAGGTCAGGATTCCAGCAGCTGAAATTTTGAGGGATTCAAAACAGAAAAGCAAAAATTTTAGTCTAGGTTTTAATAAAAGATTCATTTTCTTTGTAATTTAAACAGCCACAGGCCACGCACAGCGGAGGCTCCAGGCCTCTACCGGTAGGCAGCCAGGTGCCAGGCACAGCGGGGGCACCAGACCTCCACCGGTAGGCAGCCAGGGACCACACACAGCAGGGGCACCAGGCCTCTACCGATAGGAAGCCTAAGGCCACACACAGCAGGGGAACCAGGCCTCTACCAGTAGGCAGCCACGGGCCACACAGCAGCCGCAGACCAGCCCACAGTGAGTGTGCAACACACTCTGCATGGAAGAGCCAGCATCCTCACAGGGACAACCTCAGAGCACCATTGATTCAACTTAAGGAGAAACTCAGGCAGTGCATTATGGGAATTATTTAAATATCAAGGGCTGAAGGTGTTCCTATCATAATCTTCTTACTGAGGAGGAGCCTCACATAAGTCCTCCTAGGTCATGTGACTATTTATGATGCACCATGGAGCAAGGCCCAATGACTCCATCTTGTGATTAAGTTCTGTAACTTTGCATCTGTCCACGCTCCGACAAATCTCAGGCGTTTTCACAACTCTTGTAATCAATGAAACCGAGCTTCAAATAGCAGGCACAGGAGTGGCGCTGTTTTTAGAAGTATGCAGCCATGTTTCTCTCACCCTAAAGAACCCCCTTAAAGATCTGTAAATGCTGAGACTAATCTAACAAGAGGTGTCCTTTAGAGATGAGCAAATAGTATTTGATGGAATACGTGGCTGCCATAGGAATGCGTGTTAACGGCCGAAGACCAAGGGGTTAAGCCTTAACCCCTTAGTGTTGGGCCGCTAACACGCATTCCTATGGCAGCCAGGTATTCGATTGAATACTATCGGGTCATCTCTAGTGCCCTTTCGAGTAATCCCTAGGATGACTGATCTGTGCGACCATTAGCAGCTGAGAAGCAGATGATAACCAGCAAGGTGCAGCCTGTGTACGACAGAGAACGATGCTGCTGGTGCTTGCCTTCTGACATGGTCTGCCTACCTAGCAGCCATTTTTAAATGGCTGTCAAGTAGACACAGCACAGCAGGGGCACCAGGCCTCAACCGGTAGGCAGCCACTGGCCACACAGCAGCCATGGACCAAACCACAATGAGTGTGCAACACACTCTGCATGGAGGAGTCAGCATCCTCCCAGGGACAACCTCAGAGCACCATTGATTCAACTTAAGGAGAAACTCAGACAGTGCATTATGGGAATTTATGTAAATATCAGGGGCTGAAGTTGTTCCTATCATAATCTTCTTACTGAGGAGGAGCCTCACATAAGGCCTCCTAGGTCATGTGACTATTTATGATGCACCATGGAGCAAGGCCCAATGACTCCATCTTGTGATTAAGTTCCGTAACTTTGCTTCTGTCCACGCTCCGACAAATCTCAGGCGTTTTCACAACTCTTGTAATCAATGAAACCGAGCTTCAAATAGCAGGCACAGGAGTGGCGCTGTTTTTAGAAGTATGCAGCCATGCTTCTCTCACCCTAAAGAACCCCCTTAAAGATCTGTAAATGCTGAGAATAATCTAACAAGAGGTGTCCTTTAGAGATGAGCAAATAGTATTTGATGGAATACGTGGCTGCCATAGGAATGCTTGTTAGCGGCCGAAGACCAAAGGGTTAAGTCTTAACCCCCTAGTGTTGGGCCGCTAACACGCATTCCTATGGCAGCCAGGTATTCGATTGAATACTATCGGGTCACCTCTAGTGTCCTTTCAAGTGATCCCTAGGATGAGTGATCTGTGAGACCATTAGCAGCCGAGAAGCGGATGATAGCCAGCAAGGGGCAGCCTGTGTATGACAGAGGATGATGCTGCTGGTGCTTGCCTTCTGACTTGGACCGCCTACCTGGCAGCCATTTTGAAAAATTGACCAATAGGAACTTGAGAATTTGCATAATTACCCATAATCCTTTGCTGGAACTCTCCCTAAGCTTAGTGAATAGTGAAAAGAATAAATCAAATGAAGCAAAATGTCAAAAACTGTGTGGAATTCTTCTCTGTGGGATGGGCGGAGCTTGCTGGATTGGTCCAAGGGTGGCTGCTAGGTCAGGATTCCAGCAGCTGAAATTTTGAGGGATTCAAATCAGAAAAGCAAAAATTTTAGTCTAGGTTTTAATAAAAGATTCATTTTCTTTGTAATTTAAACAGCCACAGGCCACGCACAGCGGAGGCTCCAGGCCTCTACCGGTAGGCAGCCAGGTGCCAGGCACAGCGAGGGCACCAGGCCTCCACCTGTAGGCAGCCAGGTGCCAGGCACAGCGGGGGCACAAGGCCTCCACCGGTAGGCAGCCAGGGACCAAACACAACGGGGGCACCAGGCCTCTACCGGTAGGCAGCCACAGGCCACACTGCAGCCGCAGACCAGCACACAGTGAGTGTGCAACACACTCTGCATGGAAAAGCCAGCATCCTCACAGGGACAACCTCAGAGCACCATTGATTCAACTTAAGGAGAAACTCAGGCAGTGCATTATGGGAATTATTTAAATATCAAGGGCTGAAGGTGTTCCTATCATAATCTTCTTACTGAGGAGGAGCCTCACATAAGTCCTCCTAGGTCATGTGACTGTTTATGATGCACCATGGAGCAAGGCCCAATGACTCCATCTTGTGATTAAGTTCTGTAACTCTGCTTCTGTCCACGCTCCGACAAATCTCAGGTGTTTTCACAACTCTTGTAATCAATGAAACCGAGCTTCAAATAGCAGGCACAGGAGTGGCGCTGTTTTTAGAAGTAGGCAGCCATGTTTCTCTCACCCTAAAGAACCCCCTTAAAGATCTGTAAATGCTGAGAATAATCTAACAAGAGGTGTCCTTTAGAGATGAGCAAATAGTATTTGATGGAATGCGTGTTAGCGGCCGAAGACCAAGGAGTTAAGCCTTAACCCCTTAGTGTTGGGCTGCTAACACGCATTCCTATGGCAGCCAGGTATTCGATTGAATACTATCGGGTCATCTCTAGTGCCCTTTCAAGTAATCCCTAGGATGACTGATCTGTGCGACAATTAGCAGCTGAGAAGCAGATGATAACCAGCAAGGTACAGCCTGTGTATGACAGAGAACGATACTGCTGGTGCTTGCCTTCTGACATGGTCCGCCTACCTAGCAGCCATTTTGAAATGGCTGTCAAGTAGACACAGCAAGGGCACCAGGCCTCAACCGGTAGGCAGCCAGTGGCCACACAGCAGCCGTGGCCCAAACCACAATGAGTGTGCAACACACTCTGCATGGAGGAATCAGCATCCTCCCAGGGACAACCTCAGAGCACCATTGATTCAACTTAAGGAGAAACTCAGACAGTGCATTATGGGAATTTATGTAAATATCAGGGGCTGATGTTGTTCCTATCATAATCTTCTTACTGAGGAGGAGCCTCACATAAGGCCTCCTAGGTCATGTGACTATTTATGATGCACCATGGAGCAAGGCCCAATGACTCCATCTTGTGATTAAGTTCCGTAACTTTGCTTCTGTCCACGCTCCGACAAATCACAGGCGTTTTCACAACTCTTGTAATCAATGAAACCGAGCTTCAAATAGCAGGCACAGGAGTGGCGCTGTTTTTTGAAGTATGCAGCTATGTTTCTCTCACCCTAAAGAACCCCCTTAAAGATCTGTAGATGCTGAGACTAATCTAACAAGAGGTGTCCGTTAGAGTAGAGCGAATAGTATTTGATGGAATACGTGGCTGCCATAGGAATGCGTGTTAGCGGCCGAAGACCAAAGGGTTAAGTCTTAACCCCCTAGTGTTGGGCCACTAACACGCATTCCTATGGCAGCCAGGTATTCGATTGAATACTATCGGGTCACCTCTAGTGTCCTTTCAAGTGATCCCTAGGATGAGTGATCTGTGCGACCATTAGCAGCCGAGAAGCAGATGATAGCCAGCAAGGGGCAGCCTGTGTATGACAGAGGATGATGCTGCTGGTGCTTGCCTTCTGACTTGGACCGCCTACCTGGCAGCCATTTTGAAAAATTGATCAATAGGAACTTGAGAATTTGCATAATTACCCATAATCCTTTGCTGGAACTCTCCCTAAGCTTAGTGAATGGTGAAAAGAATAAATCAAATGAAGCAAAATGTCAAAAACTGTGTGGAATTCTTCTCTGTGGGGTGGGCGGAGCTTGCTGGATTGGTCCAAGGGTGGCTGCTAGGTCAGGATTCCATCAGCTGAAATTTTGAGGGATTCAAATCAGAAAAGCAAAAATTTTAGTCTAGGTTTTAATAAAAGATTCATTTTCTTTGTAATTTAAACAGCCACAGGCCACGCACAGCAGAGGCTCCAGGCCTCTATCGGTAGGCAGCCAGGTGCCATGCACAGCGGGGGCACCAGGCCTCCACCGGTAGGCAGCCAGGTGCCAGGCACAGCGGGGGCACCAGGCCTCCACCAGTAGGCAGCCAGGGACCAGGCACAGCAGGGGCACCAGGCCTCCACCGGTAGGCAGCCAGGGACCACACACAGCGGGGGCACCGGGCCTCTACCGATAGGAAGCCTAAAGCCACACACAGCAGGGGCACCATGCCTCTACCAGCAGGCAGCCACAGGCCACATAGCAGCCGCAGACCAGCCCACAGTGAGTGTGCAACACACTCTGCATGGAAAAGCCAGCATCCTCACAGGGACAACCTCAGAGCACCATTGATTCAACTTAAGGAGAAACTCAGGCAGTGCATTATGGGAATTATTTAAATATCAAGGGCTGAAGGTGTTCCTATCATAATCTTCTTACTGAGGAGGAGCCTCACATAAGTCCCCCTAGGTCATGTGACTATTTATGATGCACCATGGAGCAAGGCCCAATGACTCTATCTTGTGATTAAGCTCTGAAACTTTGCTTCTGTCCACGCTCCGACAAATCTCAGGCGTTTTCACATCTCTTGTAATCAATGAAACCGAGCTTCAAATAGCAGGCACAGGAGTGCCGCTATTTTTAGAAGTATGCAGCCATGTTTCTCTCACCCTAAAGAACCCCCTTAAAGATCTGTAAATGCTGAGACTAATCTAACAAGAGGTGTCCTTTAGAGATGAGCAAATAGTATTTGATGGAATACGTGGCTGCCATAGGAATGCGTGTTAACGGCCGAAGACCAAGGGGTTAAGCCTTAACCCCTTAGTGTTGGGCCGCTAACACGCATTCCTATGGCAGCCAGGTACTCGATTGAATACTATCGGGTCATCTCTAGTACCCTTTCGAGTAATCCCTAGGATGACTGATCTGTGCGACCATTAGCAGCTGAGAAGCAGATGATAACCAGCAAGGTGCAGCCTGTGTATGACAGAGAACGATGCTGCTGGTGCTTGCCTTCTGACATGGTCCGCCTACCTAGCAGCCATTTTTTAAATGGCTGTCAAGTAGACACAGCACAGGCACTAGGCCTCAACCGGTAGGTAGCCACTGGCCACACAGCAGCCATGGACCAAACCACAATGAGTGTGCAACACACTCTGCATGGAGGAATCAGCATCCTCCCAGGGACAACCTCAGAGCACCATTGATTCAACTTAAGGAGAAACTCAGGCAGTGCATTATGGGAATTTATGTAAATATCAGGGGCTGAAGTTGTTCCTATCATAATCTTCTTACTGAGGAGGAGCCTCACATAAGGCCTCCTAGGTCATGTGACTATTTATGATGCAACATGGAGCAAGGCCCAATGACTCCATCTTGTGATTAAGTTCCGTAACTTTGCTTCTGTCCACGCTCCGACAAATCACAGGCGTTTTCACAACTCTTGTAATCAATGAAACCGAGCTTCAAATAGCAGGCACAGGAGTGGCGCTGTTTTTAGAAGTATGCAGCCATGTTTCTCTCACCCTAAAGAACCCCCTTAAAGATCTGTAGATGCTGAGACTAATCTAACAAGAGGTGTCCTTTAGAGATGAGCGAATAGTATTTGATGGAATACGTGGCTGCCATAGGAATGCGTGTTAGCGGCCGAAGACCAAAGGGTTAAGTCTTAACCCCCTAGTGTTGGGCCGCTAACACGCATTCCTATGGCAGCCAGGTATTCGATTGAATACTATCGGGTCACCTCTAGTGTCCTTTCAAGTGATCCCTTAAAGATCTGTAGATGCTGAGACTAATCTAACAAGAGGTGTCCTTTAGAGATGAGCGAATAGTATTTGATGGAATACGTGGCTGCCATAGGAATGCTTGTTAGCGCCCGAAGACCAAAGGGTTAAGTCTTAACCCCCTAGTGTTGGGCCGCTAACACGCATTCCTATGACAGCCAGGTATTCGATTGAATACTATCGGGTCACCTCTAGTGTCCTTTC
The DNA here is from genome assembly GCF_031893055.1 of Leptodactylus fuscus. Taxonomy (NCBI): domain Eukaryota; kingdom Metazoa; phylum Chordata; class Amphibia; order Anura; family Leptodactylidae; genus Leptodactylus; species Leptodactylus fuscus. The sequence continues at coordinate 46,193,286 of NC_134274.1, forward strand.
AAGTGATCCCTAGGATGAGTGATCTGTGCGACCATTAGCAGCCGAGAAGCGGATGATAGCCAGCAAGGGGCAGCCTGTGTATGACAGAGGATGATACTGCTGGTGCTTGCCTTCTGACTTGGACCGCCTACCTGGCAGCCATTTTGAAAAATTGACCAATAGGAACTTGAGAATTTGCATAATTACCCATAATCCTTTGCTGGAACTCTCCCTAAGCTTAGTGAATGGTGAAAAGAATAAATCAAATGAAGCAAAATGTCAAAAACTGTGTGGAATTCTTCTCTGTAGGGTGGGCGGAGCTTGCTGGATTGGTCCAAGGGTGGCTGCTAGGTCAGGATTGCAGCAGCTGAAATTTTGAGGGATTCAAAACAGAAAAGCAAAAATTTTAGTCTAGGTTTTAATAAAAGATTCATTTTCTTTGTAATTTAAACAGCCACAGGCCACGCACAGCGGAGGCTCCAGGCCTCTACCGGTAGGCAGCCAGGTGCCAGGCACAGCGAGGGCACTAGGCCTCCACCGGTAGGCAGTCAGGGACCACACACAGCAGGGGCACCAGGCCTCTACCGATAGGAAGCCTAAGGCCACACACAGCAGGGGAACCAGGCCTCTACCGGTAGGCAGCCATGGGCCACACAGCAGCCGCAGACCAGCCCACAGTGAGTGTGCAACACACTCTGCATGGAAAAGCCAGCATCCTCACAGGGACAACCTCAGAGCACCATTGATTCAACTTAAGGAGAAACTCAGGCAGTGCATTATGGGAATTATTTAAATATCAAGGGCTGAAGGTGTTCCTATCATAATCTTCTTACTGAGGAGGAGCCTCACATAAGTCCTCCTAGGTCATGTGACTATTTATGATGCACCATGGAGCAAGGCCCAATGACTCCATCTTGTGATTAAGTTCTGTAACTTTGCTTCTGTCCACGCTCCGACAAATCTCAGGTGTTTTCACAACTCTTGTAATCAATGAAACCGAGCTTCAAATAGCAGGCACAGGAGTGGCGCTGTTTTTAGAAGTATGCAGCCATGTTTCTCTCACCCTAAAGAACCCCCTTAAAGATCTGTAAATGCTGAGAATAATCTAACAAGAGGTGTCCTTTAGAGATGAGCAAATAGTATTTGATGGAATACGTGGCTGCCATAGGAATGCGTGTTAGCGGCCGAAGACCAAGGGGTTAAGCCTTAACCCCTTAGTGTTGGGCCGCTAACACGCATTCCTATGGCAGCCAGGTATTCGATTGAATACTATCGGGTCATCTCTAGTGCCTTTCAAGTAATCCCTAGGATGACTGATCTGTGCAACCATTAGCAGCTGAGAAGCAGATGATAACCAGCAAGGTGCAGCCTGTGTATGACAGAGAACGATGCTGCTGGTGCTTGCCTTCTGACATGGTCCGCCTACTTAGCAGCCATTTTGAAATGGCTGTCAAGTAGACACAGCAGGGGCACCAGGCCTCAACCGGTAGGCAGCCACTGGCCACATAGCAGCCATGGACCAAACCACAATGAGCGTGCAACACACTCTGCATGGAGGAATCAGCATCCTCCCAGGGACAACCTCAGAGCACCATTGATTCAACTTAAGGAGAAACTCAGGCAGTGCATTATGGGAATTTATGTAAATATCAGGGGCTGATGTTGTTCCTATCATAATCTTACTGAGGAGGAGCCTCACATAAGTCCTCCTAGGTCATGTGACTATTTATGATGCACCATGGAGCAAGGCCCAATGACTCCATCTTGTGATTAAGTTCTGTAACTTTGCTTCTGTCCACGCTCCGACAAATCTCAGGCGTTTTCACAACTCTTGTAATCAATGAAACTGAGCTTCAAATAGCAGGCACAGGAGTGGCGCTGTTTTTAGAAGTATACCCTAAAGAACCCCCTTAAAGATCTGTAAATGCTGAGACTAATCTAACAAGAGGTGTCCTTTAGAGATGAGCAAATAGTATTTGATGGAATACGTGGCTGCCATAGGAATGCGTGTTAACGGCCGATGACCAAGGGGTTAAACCTTAACCCCTTAGTGTTGGGCCTCTAACACGCATTCCTATGGCAGCCAGGTATTCGATTGAATACTATCGGGTCATCTCTAGTGCCCTTTCAAGTAATCCCTAGGATGACTGATCTGTGCGACCATTAGCAGCTGAGAAGCAGATGATAACCAGCAAGGTGCAGCCTGTGTATGACAGAGAACGATGCTGCTGGTGCTTGCCTTCTCACTTGGACCGCCTACCTAGCAGCCATTTTTAAATGGCTGTCAAGTAGACACAGCAGGGGCACCAGGCCTCAACCGGTAGGCAGCCACTGGCCACACAGCAGCCATGGACCAAACCACAATGAGTGTGCAACACACTCTGCATGGAGGAGTCAGCATCCTCCCAGGGACAACCTCAGAGCACCATTGATTCAACTTAAGGAGAAACTCAGACAGTGCATTATGGGAATTTATGTAAATATCAGGGGCTGAAGTTGTTCCTATCATAATCTTCTTACTGAGAAGGAGCCTCACATAAGGCCTCCTAGGTCATGTGACTATTTATGATGCACCATGGAGCAAGGCCCAATGACTCCATCTTGTGATTAAGTTCCGTAACTTTGCTTCTGTCCACGCTCCGACAAATCTCAGGCGTTTTCACAACTCTTGTAATCAATGAAACCGAGCTTCAAATAGCAGGCACAGGAGTGGCGCTGTTTTTAGAAGTATGCAGCCATGTTTCTCTCACCCTAAAGAACCCCCTTAAAGATCTGTAGATGCTGAGACTAATCTAACAAGAGGTGTCCTTTAGAGATGAGCGAATAGTATTTGATGGAATACGTGGCTGCCATAGGAATGCTTGTTAGCGGCCGAAGACCAAAGGGTTAAGTCTTAACCCCCTAGTGTTGGGCCGCTAACACGCATTCCTATGGCAGCCAGGTATTCGATTGAATACTATCGGGTCACCTCTAGTGTCCTTTCAAGTGATCCCTAGGATGAGTGATCTGTGCGACCATTAGCAGCCGAGAAGCGGATGATAGCCAGCAAGGGGCAGCCTGTGTATGACAGAGGATGATGCTGCTGGTGCTTGCCTTCTGACTTGGACCGCCTACCTGGCAGCCATTTTGAAAAATTGACCAATAGGAACTTGAGAATTTGCATAATTACCCATAATCCTTTGCTGGAACTCTCCCTAAGCTTAGTGAATAGTGAAAAGAATAAATCAAATGAAGCAAAATGTCAAAAACTGTGTGGAATTCTTCTCTGTGGGGTGGGCGGAGCTTGCTGGATTGGTCCAAGGGTGGCTGCTAGGTCAGGATTCCAGCAGCTGAAATTTTGAGGGATTCAAATCAGAAAAGCAAAAATTTTAGTCTAGGTTTTAATAAAAGATTCATTTTCTTTGTAATTTAAACAGCCACAGGCCACGCACAGCGGAAGCTCCAGGCCTCTACCGGTAGGCAGCCAGGTACCAGGCACAGCGGGGGCACCAGGCCTCCACCGGTAGGCAGCCAGGTGCCAGGCACAGCGGGGGCACCAGGCCTCCACCGGTAGGCAGCCAGGTGCCAGGCACAGCGGGGGCACAAGGCCTCCACCGGTAGGCAGCCAGCGACCACACACAGCGGGGGCACCAGGCCTCTACCGATAGGAAGCCTAAAGCCACACACAGCAGGGGCACCAGGCCTCTACCGGTAGGCAGCCACGGGCCACACTGCAGCCGCAGACCAGCCCACAGTGAGTGTGCAACACACTCTGCATGGAAAAGCCAGCATCCTCACAGGGACAACCTCAGAGCACCATTGATTCAACTTAAGGAGAAACTCAGGCAGTGCATTATGGGAATTATTTAAATATCAAGGGCTGAAGGTGTTCCTATCATAATCTTCTTACTGAGGAGGAGCCTCACATAAGTCCTCCTAGGTCATGTGACTATTTATGATGCCCCATGGAGCAAGGCCCAATGACTCAATCTTGTGATTAAGTTCTCTAACTTTGCTTCTGTCCACGCTCCGACAAATCTCAGGAGTTTTCACAACTCTTGTAATCAATGAAACCGAGCTTCAAATAGCAGGCACAGGAGTGGCGCTGTTTTTAGAAGTATGCAGCCATGTTTCTCTCACCCTAAAGAGCCCCCTTAAAGATCTGTAAATGCTGAGAATAATCTAACAAGAGGTGTCCTTTAGAGATGAGCAAATAGTATTTGATGGAATACGTGGCTGCCATAGGAATGCGTGTTAGCGGCCGAAGACCAAGGGGTTAAGCCTTAACCCCTTAGTGTTGTGCCGCTAACACGCATTCCTATGGCAGCCAGGTATTCGATTGAATACTATCGGGTCATCTCTAGTGCCCTTTCAATTAATCCCTAGGATGACTGATCTGTGCAACCATTAGCAGCTGAGAAGCAGATGATAACCAGCAAGGTGCAGCCTGTGTATGACAGAGAACGATGCTGCTGGTGCTTGCCTTCTGACATGGTCCGCCTACCTAGCAGCCATTTTTTAAATGGCTGTCAAGTAGACACAGCACGGGCACTAGGCCTCAACCGGTAGGTAGCCACTGGCCACACAGCAGCCGTGGACCAAACCACAATGAGTATGCAACACACTCTGCATGGAGGAATCAGCATCCTCCCAGGGACAACCTCAGAGCACCATTGATTCAACTTAAGGAGAAACTCAGGCAGTGCATTATGGGAATTTATGTAAATATCAGGGGCTGAAGTTGTTCCTATCATAATCTTCTTACTGAGGAGGAGCCTCACATAAGGCCTCCTAGGTCATGTGACTATTTATGATGCAACATGGAGCAAGGCCCAATGACTCCATCTTGTGATTAAGTTCCGTAACTTTGCTTCTGTCCACGCTCCGACAAATCACAGGCGTTTTCACAACTCTTGTAATCAATGAAACCGAGCTTCAAATAGCAGGCACAGGAGTGGCGCTGTTTTTAGAAGTATGCAGCCATGTTTCTCTCACCCTAAAGAACCCCCTTAAAGATCTGTAGATGCTGAGACTAATCTAACAAGAGTTGTCCTTTAGAGATGAGCGAATAGTATTTGATGGAATACGTGGCTGCCATAGGAATGCGTGTTAGCGGCCGAAGACCAAAGGGTTAAGTCTTAACCCCCTAGTGTTGGGCCGCTAACACGCATTCCTATGGCAGCCAGGTATTCGATTGAATACTATCGGGTCACCTCTAGTGTCCTTTCAAGTGATCCCTTAAAGATCTGTAGATGCTGAGACTAATCTAACAAGAGGTGTCCTTTAGAGATGAGCGAATAGTATTTGATGGAATACGTGGCTGCCATAGGAATGCTTGTTAGCGCCCGAAGACCAAAGGGTTAAGTCTTAACCCCCTAGTGTTGGGCCGCTAACACGCATTCCTATGACAGCCAGGTATTCGATTGAATACTATCGGGTCACCTCTAGTGTCCTTTCAAGTGATCCCTAGGATGAGTGATCTGTGCGACCATTAGCAGCCGAGAAGCGGATGATAGCCAGCAAGGGGCAGCCTGTGTATGACAGAGGATGATACTGCTGGTGCTTGCCTTCTGACTTGGACCGCCTACCTGGCAGCCATTTTGAAAAATTGACCAATAGGAACTTGAGAATTTGCATAATTACCCATAATCCTTTGCTGGAACTCTCCCTAAGCTTAGTGAATGGTGAAAAGAATAAATCAAATGAAGCAAAATGTCAAAAACTGTGTGGAATTCTTCTCTGTGGGGTGGGCGGAGCTTGCTGGATTGGTCCAAGGGTGGCTGCTAGGTCAGGATTGCAGCAGCTGAAATTTTGAGGGATTCAAAACAGAAAAGCAAAAATTTTAGTCTAGGTTTTAATAAAAGATTCATTTTCTTTGTAATTTAAACAGCCACAGGCCACGCACAGCGGAGGCTCCAGGCCTCTACCGGTAGGCAGCCAGGTGCCAGGCACAGCGAGGGCACTAGGCCTCCACCGGTAGGCAGTCAGGGACCACACACAGCAGGGGCACCAGGCCTCTACCGATAGGAAGCCTAAGGCCACACACAGCAGGGGAACCAGGCCTCTACCGGTAGGCAGCCATGGGCCACACAGCAGCCGCAGACCAGCCCACAGTGAGTGTGCAACACACTCTGCATGGAAAAGCCAGCATCCTCACAGGGACAACCTCAGAGCACCATTGATTCAACTTAAGGAGAAACTCAGGCAGTGCATTATGGGAATTATTTAAATATCAAGGGCTGAAGGTGTTCCTATCATAATCTTCTTACTGAGGAGGAGCCTCACATAAGTCCTCCTAGGTCATGTGACTATTTATGATGCACCATGGAGCAAGGCCCAATGACTCCATCTTGTGATTAAGTTCTGTAACTTTGCTTCTGTCCACGCTCCGACAAATCTCAGGTGTTTTCACAACTCTTGTAATCAATGAAACCGAGCTTCAAATAGCAGGCACAGGAGTGGCGCTGTTTTTAGAAGTATGCAGCCATGTTTCTCTCACCCTAAAGAACCCCCTTAAAGATCTGTAAATGCTGAGAATAATCTAACAAGAGGTGTCCTTTAGAGATGAGCAAATAGTATTTGATGGAATACGTGGCTGCCATAGGAATGCGTGTTAGCGGCCGAAGACCAAGGGGTTAAGCCTTAACCCCTTAGTGTTGGGCCGCTAACACGCATTCCTATGGCAGCCAGGTATTCGATTGAATACTATCGGGTCATCTCTAGTGCCTTTCAAGTAATCCCTAGGATGACTGATCTGTGCAACCATTAGCAGCTGAGAAGCAGATGATAACCAGCAAGGTGCAGCCTGTGTATGACAGAGAACGATGCTGCTGGTGCTTGCCTTCTGACATGGTCCGCCTACTTAGCAGCCATTTTGAAATGGCTGTCAAGTAGACACAGCAGGGGCACCAGGCCTCAACCGGTAGGCAGCCACTGGCCACATAGCAGCCATGGACCAAACCACAATGAGCGTGCAACACACTCTGCATGGAGGAATCAGCATCCTCCCAGGGACAACCTCAGAGCACCATTGATTCAACTTAAGGAGAAACTCAGGCAGTGCATTATGGGAATTTATGTAAATATCAGGGGCTGATGTTGTTCCAATCATAATCTTACTGAGGAGGAGCCTCACATAAGTCCTCCTAGGTCATGTGACTATTTATGATGCACCATGGAGCAAGGCCCAATGACTCCATCTTGTGATTAAGTTCTGTAACTTTGCTTCTGTCCACGCTCCGACAAATCTCAGGCGTTTTCACAACTCTTGTAATCAATGAAACTGAGCTTCAAATAGCAGGCACAGGAGTGGCGCTGTTTTTAGAAGTATACCCTAAAGAACCCCCTTAAAGATCTGTAAATGCTGAGACTAATCTAACAAGAGGTGTCCTTTAGAGATGAGCAAATAGTATTTGATGGAATACGTGGCTGCCATAGGAATGCGTGTTAACGGCCGATGACCAAGGGGTTAAACCTTAACCCCTTAGTGTTGGGCCGCTAACACGCATTCCTATGGCAGCCAGGTATTCGATTGAATACTATCGGGTCATCTCTAGTGCCCTTTCAAGTAATCCCTAGGATGACTGATCTGTGCGACCATTAGCAGCTGAGAAGCAGATGATAACCAGCAAGGTGCAGCCTGTGTATGACAGAGAACGATGCTGCTGGTGCTTGCCTTCTCACTTGGACCGCCTACCTAGCAGCCATTTTTAAATGGCTGTCAAGTAGACACAGCAGGGGCACCAGGCCTCAACCGGTAGGCAGCCACTGGCCACACAGCAGCCATGGACCAAACCACAATGAGTGTGCAACACACTCTGCATGGAGGAGTCAGCATCCTCCCAGGGACAACCTCAGAGCACCATTGATTCAACTTAAGGAGAAACTCAGACAGTGCATTATGGGAATTTATGTAAATATCAGGGGCTGAAGTTGTTCCTATCATAATCTTCTTACTGAGGAGGAGCCTCACATAAGGCCTCCTAGGTCATGTGACTATTTATGATGCACCATGGAGCAAGGCCCAATGACTCCATCTTGTGATTAAGTTCCGTAACTTTGCTTCTGTCCACGCTCCGACAAATCTCAGGCGTTTTCACAACTCTTGTAATCAATGAAACCGAGCTTCAAATAGCAGGCACAGGAGTGGCGCTGTTTTTAGAAGTATGCAGCCATGCTTCTCTCACCCTAAAGAACCCCCTTAAAGATCTGTAAATGCTGAGAATAATCTAACAAGAGGTGTCCTTTAGAGATGAGCAAATAGTATTTGATGGAATACGTGGCTGCCATAGGAATGCTTGTTAGCGGCCGAAGACCAAAGGGTTAAGTCTTAACCCCCTAGTGTTGGGCCGCTAACACGCATTCCTATGGCAGCCAGGTATTCGATTGAATACTATCGGGTCACCTCTAGTGTCCTTTCAAGTGATCCCTAGGATGAGTGATCTGTGAGACCATTAGCAGCCGAGAAGCGGATGATAGCCAGCAAGGGGCAGCCTGTGTATGACAGAGGATGATGCTGCTGGTGCTTGCCTTCTGACTTGGACCGCCTACCTGGCAGCCATTTTGAAAAATTGACCAATAGGAACTTGAGAATTTGCATAATTACCCATAATCCTTTGCTGGAACTCTCCCTAAGCTTAGTGAATAGTGAAAAGAATAAATCAAATGAAGCAAAATGTCAAAAACTGTGTGGAATTCTTCTCTGTGGGATGGGCAGAGCTTGCTGGATTGGTCCAAGGGTGGCTGCTAGGTCAGGATTCCAGCAGCTGAAATTTTGAGGGATTCAAATCAGAAAAGCAAAAATTTTAGTCTAGGTTTTAATAAAAGATTCATTTTCTTTGTAATTTAAACAGCCACAGGCCACGCACAGCGGAGGCTCCAGGCCTCTACCGGTAGGCAGCCAGGTGCCAGGCACAGCGAGGGCACCAGGCCTCCACCTGTAGGCAGCCAGGTGCCAGGCACAGCGGGGGCACAAGGCCTCCACCGGTAGGCAGCCAGGGACCAAACACAACGGGGGCACCAGGCCTCTACCGGTAGGCAGCCACAGGCCACACTGCAGCCGCAGACCAGCACACAGTGAGTGTGCAACACACTCTGCATGGAAAAGCCAGCATCCTCACAGGGACAACCTCAGAGCACCATTGATTCAACTTAAGGAGAAACTCAGGCAGTGCATTATGGGAATTATTTAAATATCAAGGGCTGAAGGTGTTCCTATCATAATCTTCTTACTGAGGAGGAGCCTCACATAAGTCCTCCTAGGTCATGTGACTGTTTATGATGCACCATGGAGCAAGGCCCAATGACTCCATCTTGTGATTAAGTTCTGTAACTCTGCTTCTGTCCACGCTCCGACAAATCTCAGGTGTTTTCACAACTCTTGTAATCAATGAAACCGAGCTTCAAATAGCAGGCACAGGAGTGGCGCTGTTTTTAGAAGTAGGCAGCCATGTTTCTCTCACCCTAAAGAACCCCCTTAAAGATCTGTAAATGCTGAGAATAATCTAACAAGAGGTGTCCTTTAGAGATGAGCAAATAGTATTTGATGGAATGCGTGTTAGCGGCCGAAGACCAAGGAGTTAAGCCTTAACCCCTTAGTGTTGGGCTGCTAACACGCATTCCTATGGCAGCCAGGTATTCGATTGAATACTATCGGGTCATCTCTAGTGCCCTTTCAAGTAATCCCTAGGATGACTGATCTGTGCGACAATTAGCAGCTGAGAAGCAGATGATAACCAGCAAGGTACAGCCTGTGTATGACAGAGAACGATGCTGCTGGTGCTTGCCTTCTGACATGGTCCGCCTACCTAGCAGCCATTTTGAAATGGCTGTCAAGTAGACACAGCAAGGGCACCAGGCCTCAACCGGTAGGCAGCCAGTGGCCACACAGCAGCCGTGGCCCAAACCACAATGAGTGTGCAACACACTCTGCATGGAGGAATCAGCATCCTCCCAGGGACAACCTCAGAGCACCATTGATTCAACTTAAGGAGAAACTCAGACAGTGCATTATGGGAATTTATGTAAATATCAGGGGCTGATGTTGTTCCTATCATAATCTTCTTACTGAGGAGGAGCCTCACATAAGGCCTCCTAGGTCATGTGACTATTTATGATGCACCATGGAGCAAGGCCCAATGACTCCATCTTGTGATTAAGTTCCGTAACTTTGCTTCTGTCCACGCTCCGACAAATCACAGGCGTTTTCACAACTCTTGTAATCAATGAAACCGAGCTTCAAATAGCAGGCACAGGAGTGGCGCTGTTTTTTGAAGTATGCAGCTATGTTTCTCTCACCCTAAAGAACCCCCTTAAAGATCTGTAGATGCTGAGACTAATCTAACAAGAGGTGTCCGTTAGAGTAGAGCGAATAGTATTTGATGGAATACGTGGCTGCCATAGGAATGCGTGTTAGCGGCCGAAGACCAAAGGGTTAAGTCTTAACCCCCTAGTGTTGGGCCACTAACACGCATTCCTATGGCAGCCAGGTATTCGATTGAATACTATCGGGTCACCTCTAGTGTCCTTTCAAGTGATCCCTAGGATGAGTGATCTGTGCGACCATTAGCAGCCGAGAAGCAGATGATAGCCAGCAAGGGGCAGCCTGTGTATGACAGAGGATGATGCTGCTGGTGCTTGCCTTCTGACTTGGACCGCCTACCTGGCAGCCATTTTGAAAAATTGATCAATAGGAACTTGAGAATTTGCATAATTACCCATAATCCTTTGCTGGAACTCTCCCTAAGCTTAGTGAATGGTGAAAAGAATAAATCAAATGAAGCAAAATGTCAAAAACTGTGTGGAATTCTTCTCTGTGGGGTGGGCGGAGCTTGCTGGATTGGTCCAAGGGTGGCTGCTAGGTCAGGATTCCATCAGCTGAAATTTTGAGGGATTCAAATCAGAAAAGCAAAAATTTTAGTCTAGGTTTTAATAAAAGATTCATTTTCTTTGTAATTTAAACAGCCACAGGCCACGCACAGCAGAGGCTCCAGGCCTCTATCGGTAGGCAGCCAGGTGCCATGCACAGCGGGGGCACCAGGCCTCCACCGGTAGGCAGCCAGGTGCCAGGCACAGCGGGGGCACCAGGCCTCCACCAGTAGGCAGCCAGGGACCAGGCACAGCAGGGGCACCAGGCCTCCACCGGTAGGCAGCCAGGGACCACACACAGCGGGGGCACCGGGCCTCTACCGATAGGAAGCCTAAAGCCACACACAGCAGGGGCACCATGCCTCTACCAGCAGGCAGCCACAGGCCACATAGCAGCCGCAGACCAGCCCACAGTGAGTGTGCAACACACTCTGCATGGAAAAGCCAGCATCCTCACAGGGACAACCTCAGAGCACCATTGATTCAACTTAAGGAGAAACTCAGGCAGTGCATTATGGGAATTATTTAAATATCAAGGGCTGAAGGTGTTCCTATCATAATCTTCTTACTGAGGAGGAGCCTCACATAAGTCCCCCTAGGTCATGTGACTATTTATGATGCACCATGGAGCAAGGCCCAATGACTCTATCTTGTGATTAAGCTCTGAAACTTTGCTTCTGTCCACGCTCCGACAAATCTCAGGCGTTTTCACATCTCTTGTAATCAATGAAACCGAGCTTCAAATAGCAGGCACAGGAGTGCCGCTATTTTTAGAAGTATGCAGCCATGTTTCTCTCACCCTAAAGAACCCCCTTAAAGATCTGTAAATGCTGAGACTAATCTAACAAGAGGTGTCCTTTAGAGATGAGCAAATAGTATTTGATGGAATACGTGGCTGCCATAGGAATGCGTGTTAACGGCCGAAGACCAAGGGGTTAAGCCTTAACCCCTTAGTGTTGGGCCGCTAACACGCATTCCTATGGCAGCCAGGTACTCGATTGAATACTATCGGGTCATCTCTAGTACCCTTTCGAGTAATCCCTAGGATGACTGATCTGTGCGACCATTAGCAGCTGAGAAGCAGATGATAACCAGCAAGGTGCAGCCTGTGTATGACAGAGAACGATGCTGCTGGTGCTTGCCTTCTGACATGGTCCGCCTACCTAGCAGCCATTTTTTAAATGGCTGTCAAGTAGACACAGCACGGGCACTAGGCCTCAACCGGTAGGTAGCCACTGGCCACACAGCAGCCATGGACCAAACCACAATGAGTGTGCAACACACTCTGCATGGAGGAATCAGCATCCTCCCAGGGACAACCTCAGAGCACCATTGATTCAACTTAAGGAGAAACTCAGGCAGTGCATTATGGGAATTTATGTAAATATCAGGGGCTGAAGTTGTTCCTATCATAATCTTCTTACTGAGGAGGAGCCTCACATAAGGCCTCCTAGGTCATGTGACTATTTATGATGCAACATGGAGCAAGGCCCAATGACTCCATCTTGTGATTAAGTTCCGTAACTTTGCTTCTGTCCACGCTCCGACAAATCACAGGCGTTTTCACAACTCTTGTAATCAATGAAACCGAGCTTCAAATAGCAGGCACAGGAGTGGCGCTGTTTTTAGAAGTATGCAGCCATGTTTCTCTCACCCTAAAGAACCCCCTTAAAGATCTGTAGATGCTGAGACTAATCTAACAAGAGGTGTCCTTTAGAGATGAGCGAATAGTATTTGATGGAATACGTGGCTGCCATAGGAATGCGTGTTAGCGGCCGAAGACCAAAGGGTTAAGTCTTAACCCCCTAGTGTTGGGCCGCTAACACGCATTCCTATGGCAGCCAGGTATTCGATTGAATACTATCGGGTCACCTCTAGTGTCCTTTCAAGTGATCCCTTAAAGATCTGTAGATGCTGAGACTAATCTAACAAGAGGTGTCCTTTAGAGATGAGCGAATAGTATTTGATGGAATACGTGGCTGCCATAGGAATGCTTGTTAGCGCCCGAAGACCAAAGGGTTAAGTCTTAACCCCCTAGTGTTGGGCCGCTAACACGCATTCCTATGACAGCCAGGTATTCGATTGAATACTATCGGGTCACCTCTAGTGTCCTTTCAAGTGATCCCTAGGATGAGTGATCTGTGCGACCATTAGCAGCCGAGAAGCGGATGATAGCCAGCAAGGGGCAGCCTGTGTATGACAGAGGATGATACTGCTGGTGCTTGCCTTCTGACTTGGACCGCCTACCTGGCAGCCATTTTGAAAAATTGACCAATAGGAACTTGAGAATTTGCATAATTACCCATAATCCTTTGCTGGAACTCTCCCTAAGCTTAGTGAATGGTGAAAAGAATAAATCAAATGAAGCAAAATGTCAAAAACTGTGTGGAATTCTTCTCTGTGGGGTGGGCGGAGCTTGCTGGATTGGTCCAAGGGTGGCTGCTAGGTCAGGATTGCAGCAGCTGAAATTTTGAGGGATTCAAAACAGAAAAGCAAAAATTTTAGTCTAGGTTTTAATAAAAGATTCATTTTCTTTGTAATTTAAACAGCCACAGGCCACGCACAGCGGAGGCTCCAGGCCTCTACCGGTAGGCAGCCAGGTGCCAGGCACAGCGAGGGCACTAGGCCTCCACCGGTAGGCAGTCAGGGACCACACACAGCAGGGGCACCAGGCCTCTACCGATAGGAAGCCTAAGGCCACACACAGCAGGGGAACCAGGCCTCTACCGGTAGGCAGCCATGGGCCACACAGCAGCCGCAGACCAGCCCACAGTGAGTGTGCAACACACTCTGCATGGAAAAGCCAGCATCCTCACAGGGACAACCTCAGAGCACCATTGATTCAACTTAAGGAGAAACTCAGGCAGTGCATTATGGGAATTATTTAAATATCAAGGGCTGAAGGTGTTCCTATCATAATCTTCTTACTGAGGAGGAGCCTCACATAAGTCCTCCTAGGTCATGTGACTATTTATGATGCACCATGGAGCAAGGCCCAATGACTCCATCTTGTGATTAAGTTCTGTAACTTTGCTTCTGTCCACGCTCCGACAAATCTCAGGTGTTTTCACAACTCTTGTAATCAATGAAACCGAGCTTCAAATAGCAGGCACAGGAGTGGCGCTGTTTTTAGAAGTATGCAGCCATGTTTCTCTCACCCTAAAGAACCCCCTTAAAGATCTGTAAATGCTGAGAATAATCTAACAAGAGGTGTCCTTTAGAGATGAGCAAATAGTATTTGATGGAATACGTGGCTGCCATAGGAATGCGTGTTAGCGGCCGAAGACCAAGGGGTTAAGCCTTAACCCCTTAGTGTTGGGCCGCTAACACGCATTCCTATGGCAGCCAGGTATTCGATTGAATACTATCGGGTCATCTCTAGTGCCTTTCAAGTAATCCCTAGGATGACTGATCTGTGCAACCATTAGCAGCTGAGAAGCAGATGATAACCAGCAAGGTGCAGCCTGTGTATGACAGAGAACGATGCTGCTGGTGCTTGCCTTCTGACATGGTCCGCCTACTTAGCAGCCATTTTGAAATGGCTGTCAAGTAGACACAGCAGGGGCACCAGGCCTCAACCTGTAGGCAGCCACTGGCCACATAGCAGCCATGGACCAAACCACAATGAGCGTGCAACACACTCTGCATGGAGGAATCAGCATCCTCCCAGGGACAACCTCAGAGCACCATTGATTCAACTTAAGGAGAAACTCAGGCAGTGCATTATGGGAATTTATGTAAATATCAGGGGCTGATGTTGTTCCTATCATAATCTTACTGAGGAGGAGCCTCACATAAGTCCTCCTAGGTCATGTGACTATTTATGATGCACCATGGAGCAAGGCCCAATGACTCCATCTTGTGATTAAGTTCTGTAACTTTGCTTCTGTCCACGCTCCGACAAATCTCAGGCGTTTTCACAACTCTTGTAATCAATGAAACTGAGCTTCAAATAGCAGGCACAGGAGTGGCGCTGTTTTTAGAAGTATACCCTAAAGAACCCCCTTAAAGATCTGTAAATGCTGAGACTAATCTAACAAGAGGTGTCCTTTAGAGATGAGCAAATAGTATTTGATGGAATACGTGGCTGCCATAGGAATGCGTGTTAACGGCCGATGACCAAGGGGTTAAACCTTAACCCCTTAGTGTTGGGCCTCTAACACGCATTCCTATGGCAGCCAGGTATTCGATTGAATACTATCGGGTCATCTCTAGTGCCCTTTCAAGTAATCCCTAGGATGACTGATCTGTGCGACCATTAGCAGCTGAGAAGCAGATGATAACCAGCAAGGTGCAGCCTGTGTATGACAGAGAACGATGCTGCTGGTGCTTGCCTTCTCACTTGGACCGCCTACCTAGCAGCCATTTTTAAATGGCTGTCAAGTAGACACAGCAGGGGCACCAGGCCTCAACCGGTAGGCAGCCACTGGCCACACAGCAGCCATGGACCAAACCACAATGAGTGTGCAACACACTCTGCATGGAGGAGTCAGCATCCTCCCAGGGACAACCTCAGAGCACCATTGATTCAACTTAAGGAGAAACTCAGACAGTGCATTATGGGAATTTATGTAAATATCAGGGGCTGAAGTTGTTCCTATCATAATCTTCTTACTGAGGAGGAGCCTCACATAAGGCCTCCTAGGTCATGTGACTATTTATGATGCACCATGGAGCAAGGCCCAATGACTCCATCTTGTGATTAAGTTCCGTAACTTTGCTTCTGTCCACGCTCCGACAAATCTCAGGCGTTTTCACAACTCTTGTAATCAATGAAACCGAGCTTCAAATAGCAGGCACAGGAGTGGCGCTGTTTTTAGAAGTATGCAGCCATGCTTCTCTCACCCTAAAGAACCCCCTTAAAGATCTGTAAATGCTGAGAATAATCTAACAAGAGGTGTCCTTTAGAGATGAGCAAATAGTATTTGATGGAATACGTGGCTGCCATAGGAATGCTTGATAGCGGCCGAAGACCAAAGGGTTAAGTCTTAACCCCCTAGTGTTGGGCCGCTAACACGCATTCCTATGGCAGCCAGGTATTCGATTGAATACTATCGGGTCACCTCTAGTGTCCTTTCAAGTGATCCCTAGGATGAGTGATCTGTGCGACCATTAGCAGCCGAGAAGCGGATGATAGCCAGCAAGGGGCAGCCTGTGTATGACAGAGGATGATGCTGCTGGTGCTTGCCTTCTGACTTGGACCGCCTACCTGGCAGCCATTTTGAAAAATTGACCAATAGGAACTTGAGAATTTGCATAATTACCCATAATCCTTTGCTGGAACTCTCCCTAAGCTTAGTGAATAGCGAAAAGAATAAATCAAATGAAGCAAAATGTCAAAAACTGTGTGGAATTCTTCTCTGTGGGGTGGGCGGAGCTTGCTGGATTGGTCCAAGGGTGGCTGCTAGGTCAGGATTCCATCAGCTGAAATTTTGAGGGATTCAAATCAGAAAAGCAAAAATTTTAGTCTAGGTTTTAATAAAAGATTCATTTTCTTTGTAATTTAAAAAGCCACAGGCCACGCACAGCAGAGGCTCCAGGCCTCTACCGGTAGGCAGCCAGGTGCCAGGCACAGCGGGGGCACAAGGCCTCCACCGGTAGGCAGCCACGGACCACACACAGCAAGGGCACCAGGCCTATACTGATAGGAAGCCTAAAGCCACACACAGCAGGGGCACCAGGCCTCTACCGGTAGGCAGCCACGGGCCCCACAGCAGCCGCAGACCAGCCCACAGTGAGTGTGCAACACACTCTGCATGGAGGAATCAGCATCCTCCCAGGGACAACCTCAGAGCACCATTGATTCAACTTAAGGAGAAACTCAGGCAGTGCATTATGGGAATTATTTAAATATCAAGGGCTGAAGGTGTTCCTATCATAATCTTCTTACTGAGGAGGAGCCTCACATAAGTCCTCCTAGGTCATGTGACTATTTATGATGCACCATGGAGCAAGGCCCAATGACTCCATCTTGTGATTAAGTTCTGTAACTTTGCTTCTGTCCACGCTCCGACAAATCTCAGGTGTTTTCACAACTCTTGTAATCAATGAAACCGAGCTTCAAATAGCAGGCACAGGAGTGGCGCTGTTTTTAGAAGTATGCAGCCATGTTTCTCTCACCCTAAAGAACCCCCTTAAAGATCTGTAAATGCTGAGAATAATCTAACAAGAGGTGTCCTTTAGAGATGAGCAAATAGTATTTGATGGAATACGTGGCTGCCATAGGAATGCGTGTTAGCGGCCGAAGACCAAAGGGTTAAGTCTTAACCCCCTAGTGTTGGGCCGCTAACACGCATTCCTATGGCAGCCAGGTATTCGATTGAATACTATCGGGTCATCTCTAGTGCCCTTTCAAGTAATCCCTAGGATGACTGATCTGTGCGACCATTAGCAGCTGAGAAGCAGATGATAACCAGCAAGGTACAGCCTGTGTATGACAGAGAACGATGCTGCTGGTGCTTGCCTTCTGACATGGTCCGTCTACCTAGCAGCCATTTTGAAATGGCTGTCAAGTAGACACAGCAGCGGCACCAGGGCCTCAACCGGTAGGCAGCCACTGGCCACACAGCAGCCGTGGACCAAACCATAATGAGTGTGCAACACACTCTGCATGGAGAAATCAGCATCCTCCCAGGGACAACCTCAGAGCACCATTTATTCAACTTAAGGAGAAACTCAGGCAGTGCATTATGGGAATTTATGTAAATATCAGGGGCTGAAGTTGTTCCTATCATAATCTTCTTACTGAGGAGGAGCCTCACATAAGGCCTCCTAGGTCATGTGACTATTTATGATGCACCATGGAGCAAGGCCCAATGACTCCATCTTGTGATTAAGTTCCGTAACTTTGCTTCTGTCCACGCTCCGACAAATCACAGGCGTTTTCACAACTCTTGTAATCAATGAAACCGAGCTTCAAATAGCAGGCACAGGAGTGGCGCTGTTTTTAGAAGTATGCAGCCATGTTTCTCTCACCCTAAAGAACCCCCTTAAAGATCTGTAAATGCTGAGAATAATCTAACAAGAGGTGTCCTTTAGAGATGAGCAAATAGTATTTGATGGAATACGTGGCTGCCATAGGAATGCGTGTTAGCGGCCGAAGACCAAGGGGTTAAGCCTTAACCCCTTAGTGTTGGGCCGCTAACACGCATTCCTATGGCAGCCAGGTATTCGATTGAATACTATCGGGTCATCTCTAGTGCCCTTTCGAGTAATCCCTAGGATGACTGATCTGTGCGACCATTAGCAGCTGAGAAGCAGATGATAACCAGCAAGGTGCAGCCTGTGTATGACAGAGAACGATGCTGCTGGTGCTTGCCTTCTGACATGGTCTGCCTACCTAGCAGCTATTTTTAAATGGCTGTCAAGTAGACACAGCACAGCAGGGGCACCAGGCCTCAACCGATAGGCAGCCACGGACCAAACCACAATGAGTGTGCAACACACTCTGCATGGAGGAGTCAGCATCCTCCCAGGGACAACCTCAGAGCACCATTGATTCAACTTAAGGAGAAACTCAGACAGTGCATTATGGGAATTTATGTAAATATCAGGGGCTGAAGTTGTTCCTATCATAATCTTCTTACTGAGGAGGAGCCTCACATAAGGCCTCCTAGGTCATGTGACTATTTATGATGCACCATGGAGCAAGGCCCAATGACTCCATCTTGTGATTAAGTTCCGTAACTTTGCTTCTGTCCACGCTCCGACAAATCTCAGGCGTTTTCACAACTCTTGTAATCAATGAAACCGAGCTTCAAATAGCAGGCACAGGAGTGGCGCTGTTTTTAGAAGTATGCAGCCATGCTTCTCTCACCCTAAAGAACCCCCTTAAAGATCTGTAAATGCTGAGAATAATCTAACAAGAGGTGTCCTTTAGAGATGAGCAAATAGTATTTGATGGAATACGTGGCTGCCATAGGAATGCTTGTTAGCGGCCGAAGACCAAAGGGTTAAGTCTTAACCCCCTAGTGTTGGGCCGCTAACACGCATTCCTATGGCAGCCAGGTATTCGATTGAATACTATCGGGTCACCTCTAGTGTCCTTTCAAGTGATCCCTAGGATGAGTGATCTGTGCGACCATTAGCAGCCGAGAAGCGGATGATAGCCAGCAAGGGGCAGCCTGTGTATGACAGAGGATGATGCTGCTGGTGCTTGCCTTCTGACTTGGACCGCCTACCTGGCAGCCATTTTGAAAAATTGACCAATAGGAACTTGAGAATTTGCATAATTACCCATAATCCTTTGCTGGAACTCTCCCTAAGCTTAGTGAATGGTGAAAAGAATAAATCAAATGAAGCAAAATGTCAAAAACTGTGTGGAATTCTTCTCTGTGGGGTGGGCGGAGCTTGCTGGATTGGTCCAAGGGTGGCTGCTAGGTCAGGATTGCAGCAGCTGAAATTTTGAGGGATTCAAAACAGAAAAGCAAAAATTTTAGTCTAGGTTTTAATAAAAGATTCATTTTCTTTGTAATTTAAACAGCCACAGGCCACGCACAGCGGAGGCTCCAGGCCTCTACCGGTAGGCAGCCAGGTGCCAGACACAGCGAGGGCACTAGGCCTCCACCGGTAGGCAGTCAGGGACCACACACAGCAGGGGCACCAGGCCTCTACCGATAGGAAGCCTAAGGCCACACACAGCAGGGGAACCAGGCCTCTACCGGTAGGCAGCCATGGGCCACACAGCAGCCGCAGACCAGCCCACAGTGAGTGTGCAACACACTCTGCATGGAAAAGCCAGCATCCTCACAGGGACAACCTCAGAGCACCATTGATTCAACTTAAGGAGAAACTCAGGCAGTGCATTATGGGAATTATTTAAATATCAAGGGCTGAAGGTGTTCCTATCATAATCTTCCTACTGAGGAGGAGCCTCACATAAGTCCTCCTAGGTCATGTGACTATTTATGATGCACCATGGAGCAAGGCCCAATGACTCCATCTTGTGATTAAGTTCTGTAACTTTGCTTCTGTCCACGCTCCGACAAATCTCAGGTGTTTTCACAACTCTTGTAATCAATGAAACCGAGCTTCAAATAGCAGGCACAGGAGTGGCGCTGTTTTTAGAAGTATGCAGCCATGTTTCTCTCACCCTAAAGAACCCCCTTAAAGATCTGTAAATGCTGAGAATAATCTAACAAGAGGTGTCCTTTAGAGATGAGCAAATAGTATTTGATGGAATACGTGGCTGCCATAGGAATGCGTGTTAGCGGCCGAAGACCAAGGGGTTAAGCTTTAACCCCTTAGTGTTGGGCCGCTAACACGCATTCCTATGGCAGCCAGGTATTCGATTGAATACTATCGGGTCATCTCTAGTGCCTTTCAAGTAATCCCTAGGATGACTGATCTGTGCAACCATTAGCAGCTGAGAAGCAGATGATAACCAGCAAGGTGCAGCCTGTGTATGACAGAGAACGATGCTGCTGGTGCTTGCCTTCTGACATGGTCCGCCTACTTAGCAGCCATTTTGAAATGGCTGTCAAGTAGACACAGCAGGGGCACCAGGCCTCAACCGGTAGGCAGCCACTGGCCACATAGCAGCCATGGACCAAACCACAATGAGCGTGCAACACACTCTGCATGGAGGAATCAGCATCCTCCCAGGGACAACCTCAGAGCACCATTGATTCAACTTAAGGAGAAACTCAGGCAGTGCATTATGGGAATTTATGTAAATATCAGGGGCTGATGTTGTTCCTATCATAATCTTACTGAGGAGGAGCCTCACATAAGTCCTCCTAGGTCATGTGACTATTTATGATGCACCATGGAGCAAGGCCCAATGACTCCATCTTGTGATTAAGTTCTGTAACTTTGCTTCTGTCCACGCTCCGACAAATCTCAGGCGTTTTCACAACTCTTGTAATCAATGAAACTGAGCTTCAAATAGCAGGCACAGGAGTGGCGCTGTTTTTAGAAGTATACCCTAAAGAACCCCCTTAAAGATCTGTAAATGCTGAGACTAATCTAACAAGAGGTGTCCTTTAGAGATGAGCAAATAGTATTTGATGGAATACGTGGCTGCCATAGGAATGCGTGTTAACGGCCGATGACCAAGGGGTTAAACCTTAACCCCTTAGTGTTGGGCCTCTAACACGCATTCCTATGGCAGCCAGGTATTCGATTGAATGCTATCGGGTCATCTCTAGTGCCCTTTCAAGTAATCCCTAGGATGACTGATCTGTGCGACCATTAGCAGCTGAGAAGCAGATGATAACCAGCAAGGTGCAGCCTGTGTATGACAGAGAACGATGCTGCTGGTGCTTGCCTTCTCACTTGGACCGCCTACCTAGCAGCCATTTTTAAATGGCTGTCAAGTAGACACAGCAGGGGCACCAGGCCTCAACCGGTAGGCAGCCACTGGCCACACAGCAGCCATGGACCAAACCACAATGAGTGTGCAACACACTCTGCATGGAGGAGTCAGCATCCTCCCAGGGACAACCTCAGAGCACCATTGATTCAACTTAAGGAGAAACTCAGACAGTGCATTATGGGAATTTATGTAAATATCAGGGGCTGAAGTTGTTCCTATCATAATCTTCTTACTGAGGAGGAGCCTCACATAAGGCCTCCTAGGTCATGTGACTATTTATGATGCACCATGGAGCAAGGCCCAATGACTCCATCTTGTGATTAAGTTCCGTAACTTTGCTTCTGTCCACGCTCCGACAAATCACAGGCGTTTTCACAACTCTTGTAATCAATGAAACCGAGCTTCAAATAGCAGGCACAGGAGTGGCGCTGTTTTTTGAAGTATGCAGCTATGTTTCTCTCACCCTAAAGAACCCCCTTAAAGATCTGTAGATGCTGAGACTAATCTAACAAGAGGTGTCCGTTAGAGTAGAGCGAATAGTATTTGATGGAATACGTGGCTGCCATAGGAATGCGTGTTAGCGGCCGAAGACCAAAGGGTTAAGTCTTAACCCCCTAGTGTTGGGCCACTAACACGCATTCCTATGGCAGCCAGGTATTCGATTGAATACTATCGGGTCACCTCTAGTGTCCTTTCAAGTGATCCCTAGGATGAGTGATCTGTGCGACCATTAGCAGCCGAGAAGCAGATGATAGCCAGCAAGGGGCAGCCTGTGTATGACAGAGGATGATGCTGCTGGTGCTTGCCTTCTGACTTGGACCGCCTACCTGGCAGCCATTTTGAAAAATTGATCAATAGGAACTTGAGAATTTGCATAATTACCCATAATCCTTTGCTGGAACTCTCCCTAAGCTTAGTGAATGGTGAAAAGAATAAATCAAATGAAGCAAAATGTCAAAAACTGTGTGGAATTCTTCTCTGTGGGGTGGGCGGAGCTTGCTGGATTGGTCCAAGGGTGGCTGCTAGGTCAGGATTCCATCAGCTGAAATTTTGAGGGATTCAAATCAGAAAAGCAAAAATTTTAGTCTAGGTTTTAATAAAAGATTCATTTTCTTTGTAATTTAAACAGCCACAGGCCACGCACAGCAGAGGCTCCAGGCCTCTATCGGTAGGCAGCCAGGTGCCATGCACAGCGGGGGCACCAGGCCTCCACCGGTAGGCAGCCAGGTGCCAGGCACAGCAGGGGCACCAGGCCTCCACCAGTAGGCAGCCAGGGACCAGGCACAGCAGGGGCACCAGGCCTCCACCGGTAGGCAGCCAGGGACCACACACAGCGGGGGCACCGGGCCTCTACCGATAGGAAGCCTAAAGCCACACACAGCAGGGGCACCATGCCTCTACCAGCAGGCAGCCACAGGCCACATAGCAGCCGCAGACCAGCCCACAGTGAGTGTGCAACACACTCTGCATGGAAAAGCCAGCATCCTCACAGGGACAACCTCAGAGCACCATTGATTCAACTTAAGGAGAAACTCAGGCAGTGCATTATGGGAATTATTTAAATATCAAGGGCTGAAGGTGTTCCTATCATAATCTTCTTACTGAGGAGGAGCCTCACATAAGTCCCCCTAGGTCATGTGACTATTTATGATGCACCATGGAGCAAGGCCCAATGACTCTATCTTGTGATTAAGCTCTGAAACTTTGCTTCTGTCCACGCTCCGACAAATCTCAGGCGTTTTCACATCTCTTGTAATCAATGAAACCGAGCTTCAAATAGCAGGCACAGGAGTGCCGCTATTTTTAGAAGTATGCAGCCATGTTTCTCTCACCCTAAAGAACCCCCTTAAAGATCTGTAAATGCTGAGACTAATCTAACAAGAGGTGTCCTTTAGAGATGAGCAAATAGTATTTGATGGAATACGTGGCTGCCATAGGAATGCGTGTTAACGGCCGAAGACCAAGGGGTTAAGCCTTAACCCCTTAGTGTTGGGCCGCTAACACGCATTCCTATGGCAGCCAGGTACTCGATTGAATACTATCGGGTCATCTCTAGTACCCTTTCGAGTAATCCCTAGGATGACTGATCTGTGCGACCATTAGCAGCTGAGAAGCAGATGATAACCAGCAAGGTGCAGCCTGTGTATGACAGAGAACGATGCTGCTGGTGCTTGCCTTCTGACATGGTCCGCCTACCTAGCAGCCATTTTTTAAATGGCTGTCAAGTAGACACAGCACGGGCACTAGGCCTCAACCGGTAGGTAGCCACTGGCCACACAGCAGCCATGGACCAAACCACAATGAGTGTGCAACACACTCTGCATGGAGGAATCAGCATCCTCCCAGGGACAACCTCAGAGCACCATTGATTCAACTTAAGGAGAAACTCAGGCAGTGCATTATGGGAATTTATGTAAATATCAGGGGCTGAAGTTGTTCCTATCATAATCTTCTTACTGAGGAGGAGCCTCACATAAGGCCTCCTAGGTCATGTGACTATTTATGATGCAACATGGAGCAAGGCCCAATGACTCCATCTTGTGATTAAGTTCCGTAACTTTGCTTCTGTCCACGCTCCGACAAATCACAGGCGTTTTCACAACTCTTGTAATCAATGAAACCGAGCTTCAAATAGCAGGCACAGGAGTGGCGCTGTTTTTAGAAGTATGCAGCCATGTTTCTCTCACCCTAAAGAACCCCCTTAAAGATCTGTAGATGCTGAGACTAATCTAACAAGAGGTGTCCTTTAGAGATGAGCGAATAGTATTTGATGGAATACGTGGCTGCCATAGGAATGCGTGTTAGCGGCCGAAGACCAAAGGGTTAAGTCTTAACCCCCTAGTGTTGGGCCGCTAACACGCATTCCTATGGCAGCCAGGTATTCGATTGAATACTATCGGGTCACCTCTAGTGTCCTTTCAAGTGATCCCTTAAAGATCTGTAGATGCTGAGACTAATCTAACAAGAGGTGTCCTTTAGAGATGAGCGAATAGTATTTGATGGAATACGTGGCTGCCATAGTAATGCTTGTTAGCGCCCGAAGACCAAAGGGTTAAGTCTTAACCCCCTAGTGTTGGGCCGCTAACACGCATTCCTATGACAGCCAGGTATTCGATTGAATACTATCGGGTCACCTCTAGTGTCCTTTCAAGTGATCCCTAGGATGAGTGATCTGTGCGACCATTAGCAGCCGAGAAGCGGATGATAGCCAGCAAGGGGCAGCCTGTGTATGACAGAGGATGATACTGCTGGTGCTTGCCTTCTGACTTGGACCGCCTACCTGGCAGCCATTTTGAAAAATTGACCAATAGGAACTTGAGAATTTGCATAATTACCCATAATCCTTTGCTGGAACTCTCCCTAAGCTTAGTGAATGGTGAAAAGAATAAATCAAATGAAGCAAAATGTCAAAAACTGTGTGGAATTCTTCTCTGTGGGGTGGGCGGAGCTTGCTGGATTGGTCCAAGGGTGGCTGCTAGGTCAGGATTGCAGCAGCTGAAATTTTGAGGGATTCAAAACAGAAAAGCAAAAATTTTAGTCTAGGTTTTAATAAAAGATTCATTTTCTTTGTAATTTAAACAGCCACAGGCCACGCACAGCGGAGGCTCCAGGCCTCTACCGGTAGGCAGCCAGGTGCCAGGCACAGAGAGGGCACTAGGCCTCCACCGGTAGGCAGTCAGGGACCACACACAGCAGGGGCACCAGGCCTCTACCGATAGGAAGCCTAAGGCCACACACAGCAGGGGAACCAGGCCTCTACCGGTAGGCAGCCATGGGCCACACAGCAGCCGCAGACCAGCCCACAGTGAGTGTGCAACACACTCTGCATGGAAAAGCCAGCATCCTCACAGGGACAACCTCAGAGCACCATTGATTCAACTTAAGGAGAAACTCAGGCAGTGCATTATGGGAATTATTTAAATATCAAGGGCTGAAGGTGTTCCTATCATAATCTTCTTACTGAGGAGGAGCCTCACATAAGTCCTCCTAGGTCATGTGACTATTTATGATGCACCATGGAGCAAGGCCCAATGACTCCATCTTGTGATTAAGTTCTGTAACTTTGCTTCTGTCCACGCTCCGACAAATCTCAGGTGTTTTCACAACTCTTGTAATCAATGAAACCGAGCTTCAAATAGCAGGCACAGGAGTGGCGCTGTTTTTAGAAGTATGCAGCCATGTTTCTCTCACCCTAAAGAACCCCCTTAAAGATCTGTAAATGCTGAGAATAATCTAACAAGAGGTGTCCTTTAGAGATGAGCAAATAGTATTTGATGGAATACGTGGCTGCCATAGGAATGCGTGTTAGCGGCCGAAGACCAAGGGGTTAAGCCTTAACCCCTTAGTGTTGGGCCGCTAACACGCATTCCTATGGCAGCCAGGTATTCGATTGAATACTATCGGGTCATCTCTAGTGCCTTTCAAGTAATCCCTAGGATGACTGATCTGTGCAACCATTAGCAGCTGAGAAGCAGATGATAACCAGCAAGGTGCAGCCTGTGTATGACAGAGAACGATGCTGCTGGTGCTTGCCTTCTGACATGGTCCGCCTACTTAGCAGCCATTTTGAAATGGCTGTCAAGTAGACACAGCAGGGGCACCAGGCCTCAACCGGTAGGCAGCCACTGGCCACATAGCAGCCATGGACCAAACCACAATGAGCGTGCAACACACTCTGCATGGAGGAATCAGCATCCTCCCAGGGACAACCTCAGAGCACCATTGATTCAACTTAAGGAGAAACTCAGGCAGTGCATTATGGGAATTTATGTAAATATCAGGGGCTGATGTTGTTCCTATCATAATCTTACTGAGGAGGAGCCTCACATAAGTCCTCCTAGGTCATGTGACTATTTATGATGCACCATGGAGCAAGGCCCAATGACTCCATCTTGTGATTAAGTTCTGTAACTTTGCTTCTGTCCATGCTCCGACAAATCTCAGGCGTTTTCACAACTCTTGTAATCAATGAAACTGAGCTTCAAATAGCAGGCACAGGAGTGGCGCTGTTTTTAGAAGTATACCCTAAAGAACCCCCTTAAAGATCTGTAAATGCTGAGACTAATCTAACAAGAGGTGTCCTTTAGAGATGAGCAAATAGTATTTGATGGAATACGTGGCTGCCATAGGAATGCGTGTTAACGGCCGATGACCAAGGGGTTAAACCTTAACCCCTTAGTGTTGGGCCTCTAACACGCATTCCTATGGCAGCCAGGTATTCGATTGAATACTATCGGGTCATCTCTAGTGCCCTTTCAAGTAATCCCTAGGATGACTGATCTGTGCGACCATTAGCAGCTGAGAAGCAGATGATAACCAGCAAGGTGCAGCCTGTGTATGACAGAGAACGATGCTGCTGGTGCTTGCCTTCTCACTTGGACCGCCTACCTAGCAGCCATTTTTAAATGGCTGTCAAGTAGACACAGCAGGGGCACCAGGCCTCAACCGGTAGGCAGCCACTGGCCACACAGCAGCCATGGACCAAACCACAATGAGTGTGCAACACACTCTGCATGGAGGAGTCAGCATCCTCCCAGGGACAACCTCAGAGCACCATTGATTCAACTTAAGGAGAAACTCAGACAGTGCATTATGGGAATTTATGTAAATATCAGGGGCTGAAGTTGTTCCTATCATAATCTTCTTACTGAGGAGGAGCCTCACATAAGGCCTCCTAGGTCATGTGACTATTTATGATGCACCATGGAGCAAGGCCCAATGACTCCATCTTGTGATTAAGTTCCGTAACTTTGCTTCTGTCCACGCTCCGACAAATCTCAGGCGTTTTCACAACTCTTGTAATCAATGAAACCGAGCTTCAAATAGCAGGCACAGGAGTGGCGCTGTTTTTAGAAGTATGCAGCCATGCTTCTCTCACCCTAAAGAACCCCCTTAAAGATCTGTAAATGCTGAGAATAATCTAACAAGAGGTGTCCTTTAGAGATGAGCAAATAGTATTTGATGGAATACGTGGCTGCCATAGGAATGCTTGATAGCGGCCGAAGACCAAAGGGTTAAGTCTTAACCCCCTAGTGTTGGGCCGCTAACACGCATTCCTATGGCAGCCAGGTATTCGATTGAATACTATCGGGTCACCTCTAGTGTCCTTTCAAGTGATCCCTAGGATGAGTGATCTGTGCGACCATTAGCAGCCGAGAAGCGGATGATAGCCAGCAAGGGGCAGCCTGTGTATGACAGAGGATGATGCTGCTGGTGCTTGCCTTCTGACTTGGACCGCCTACCTGGCAGCCATTTTGAAAAATTGACCAATAGGAACTTGAGAATTTGCATAATTACCCATAATCCTTTGCTGGAACTCTCCCTAAGCTTAGTGAATAGCGAAAAGAATAAATCAAATGAAGCAAAATGTCAAAAACTGTGTGGAATTCTTCTCTGTGGGGTGGGCGGAGCTTGCTGGATTGGTCCAAGGGTGGCTGCTAGGTCAGGATTCCATCAGCTGAAATTTTGAGGGATTCAAATCAGAAAAGCAAAAATTTTAGTCTAGGTTTTAATAAAAGATTCATTTTCTTTGTAATTTAAAAAGCCACAGGCCACGCACAGCAGAGGCTCCAGGCCTCTACCGGTAGGCAGCCAGGTGCCAGGCACAGCGGGGGCACAAGGCCTCCACCGGTAGGCAGCCACGGACCACACACAGCAGGGGCACCAGGCCTATACTGATAGGAAGCCTAAAGCCACACACAGCAGGGGCACCAGGCCTCTACCGGTAGGCAGCCACGGGCCCCACAGCAGCCGCAGACCAGCCCACAGTGAGTGTGCAACACACTCTGCATGGAGGAATCAGCATCCTCCCAGGGACAACCTCAGAGCACCATTGATTCAACTTAAGGAGAAACTCAGGCAGTGCATTATGGGAATTATTTAAATATCAAGGGCTGAAGGTGTTCCTATCATAATCTTCTTACTGAGGAGGAGCCTCACATAAGTCCTCCTAGGTCATGTGACTATTTATGATGCACCATGGAGCAAGGCCCAATGACTCCATCTTGTGATTAAGTTCTGTAACTTTGCTTCTGTCCACGCTCCGACAAATCTCAGGTGTTTTCACAACTCTTGTAATCAATGAAACCGAGCTTCAAATAGCAGGCACAGGAGTGGCGCTGTTTTTAGAAGTATGCAGCCATGTTTCTCTCACCCTAAAGAACCCCCTTAAAGATCTGTAAATGCTGAGAATAATCTAACAAGAGGTGTCCTTTAGAGATGAGCAAATAGTATTTGATGGAATACGTGGCTGCCATAGGAATGCGTGTTAGCGGCCGAAGACCAAAGGGTTAAGTCTTAACCCCCTAGTGTTGGGCCGCTAACACGCATTCCTATGGCAGCCAGGTATTCGATTGAATACTATCGGGTCATCTCTAGTGCCCTTTCAAGTAATCCCTAGGATGACTGATCTGTGCGACCATTAGCAGCTGAGAAGCAGATGATAACCAGCAAGGTACAGCCTGTGTATGACAGAGAACGATGCTGCTGGTGCTTGCCTTCTGACATGGTCCGTCTACCTAGCAGCCATTTTGAAATGGCTGTCAAGTAGACACAGCAGCAGCACCAGGGCCTCAACCGGTAGGCAGCCACTGGCCACACAGCAGCCGTGGACCAAACCATAATGAGTGTGCAACACACTCTGCATGGAGGAATCAGCATCCTCCCAGGGACAACCTCAGAGCACCATTTATTCAACTTAAGGAGAAACTCAGGCAGTGCATTATGGGAATTTATGTAAATATCAGGGGCTGAAGTTGTTCCTATCATAATCTTCTTACTGAGGAGGAGCCTCACATAAGGCCTCCTAGGTCATGTGACTATTTATGATGCACCATGGAGCAAGGCCCAATGACTCCATCTTGTGATTAAGTTCCGTAACTTTGCTTCTGTCCACGCTCCGACAAATCACACGCGTTTTCACAACTCTTGTAATCAATGAAACCGAGCTTCAAATAGCAGGCACAGGAGTGGCGCTGTTTTTAGAAGTATGCAGCCATGTTTCTCTCACCCTAAAGAACCCCCTTAAAGATCTGTAAATGCTGAGAATAATCTAACAAGAGGTGTCCTTTAGAGATGAGCAAATAGTATTTGATGGAATACGTGGCTGCCATAGGAATGCGTGTTAGCGGCCGAAGACCAAGGGGTTAAGCCTTAACCCCTTAGTGTTGGGCCGCTAACACGCATTCCTATGGCAGCCAGGTATTCGATTGAATACTATCGGGTCATCTCTAGTGCCCTTTCGAGTAATCCCTAGGATGACTGATCTGTGCGACCATTAGCAGCTGAGAAGCAGATGATAACCAGCAAGGTGCAGCCTGTGTATGACAGAGAACGATGCTGCTGGTGCTTGCCTTCTGACATGGTCTGCCTACCTAGCAGCTATTTTTAAATGGCTGTCAAGTAGACACAGCACAGCAGGGGCACCAGGCCTCAACCGATAGGCAGCCACTGGCCACACAGCAGCCATGGACCAAACCACAATGAGTGTGCAACACACTCTGCATGGAGGAGTCAGCATCCTCCCAGGGACAACCTCAGAGCACCATTGATTCAACTTAAGGAGAAACTCAGACAGTGCATTATGGGAATTTATGTAAATATCAGGGGCTGAAGTTGTTCCTATCATAATCTTCTTACTGAGGAGGAGCCTCACATAAGGCCTCCTAGGTCATGTGACTATTTATGATGCACCATGGAGCAAGGCCCAATGACTCCATCTTGTGATTAAGTTCCGTAACTTTGCTTCTGTCCACGCTCCGACAAATCTCAGGCGTTTTCACAACTCTTGTAATCAATGAAACCGAGCTTCAAATAGCAGGCACAGGAGTGGCGCTGTTTTTAGAAGTATGCAGCCATGCTTCTCTCACCCTAAAGAACCCCCTTAAAGATCTGTAAATGCTGAGAATAATCTAACAAGAGGTGTCCTTTAGAGATGAGCAAATAGTATTTGATGGAATACGTGGCTGCCATAGGAATGCTTGTTAGCGGCCGAAGACCAAAGGGTTAAGTCTTAACCCCCTAGTGTTGGGCCGCTAACACGCATTCCTATGGCAGCCAGGTATTCGATTGAATACTATCGGGTCACCTCTAGTGTCCTTTCAAGTGATCCCTAGGATGAGTGATCTGTGCGACCATTAGCAGCCGAGAAGCGGATGATAGCCAGCAAGGGGCAGCCTGTGTATGACAGAGGATGATGCTGCTGGTGCTTGCCTTCTGACTTGGACCGCCTACCTGGCAGCCATTTTGAAAAATTGACCAATAGGAACTTGAGAATTTGCATAATTACCCATAATCCTTTGCTGGAACTCTCCCTAAGCTTAGTGAATGGTGAAAAGAATAAATCAAATGAAGCAAAATGTCAAAAACTGTGTGGAATTCTTCTCTGTGGGGTGGGCGGAGCTTGCTGGATTGGTCCAAGGGTGGCTGCTAGGTCAGGATTGCAGCAGCTGAAATTTTGAGGGATTCAAAACAGAAAAGCAAAAATTTTAGTCTAGGTTTTAATAAAAGATTCATTTTCTTTGTAATTTAAACAGCCACAGGCCACGCACAGCGGAGGCTCCAGGCCTCTACCGGTAGGCAGCCAGGTGCCAGGCACAGCGAGGGCACTAGGCCTCCACCGGTAGGCAGTCAGGGACCACACACAGCAGGGGCACCAGGCCTCTACCGATAGGAAGCCTAAGGCCACACACAGCAGGGGAACCAGGCCTCTACCGGTAGGCAGCCATGGGCCACACAGCAGCCGCAGACCAGCCCACAGTGAGTGTGCAACACACTCTGCATGGAAAAGCCAGCATCCTCACAGGGACAACCTCAGAGCACCATTGATTCAACTTAAGGAGAAACTCAGGCAGTGCATTATGGGAATTATTTAAATATCAAGGGCTGAAGGTGTTCCTATCATAATCTTCTTACTGAGGAGGAGCCTCACATAAGTCCTCCTAGGTCATGTGACTATTTATGATGCACCATGGAGCAAGGCCCAATGACTCCATCTTGTGATTAAGTTCTGTAACTTTGCTTCTGTCCACGCTCCGACAAATCTCAGGTGTTTTCACAACTCTTGTAATCAATGAAACCGAGCTTCAAATAGCAGGCACAGGAGTGGCGCTGTTTTTAGAAGTATGCAGCCATGTTTCTCTCACCCTAAAGAACCCCCTTAAAGATCTGTAAATGCTGAGAATAATCTAACAAGAGGTGTCCTTTAGAGATGAGCAAATAGTATTTGATGGAATGCGTGTTAGCGGCCGAAGACCAAGGAGTTAAGCCTTAACCCCTTAGTGTTGGGCTGCTAACACGCATTCCTATGGCAGCCAGGTATTCGATTGAATACTATCGGGTCATCTCTAGTGCCCTTTCAAGTAATCCCTAGGATGACTGATCTGTGCGACAATTAGCAGCTGAGAAGCAGATGATAACCAGCAAGGTACAGCCTGTGTATGACAGAGAACGATGCTGCTGGTGCTTGCTTTCTGACATGGTCCGCCTACCTAGCAGCCATTTTGAAATGGCTGTCAAGTAGACACAGCAAGGGCACCAGGCCTCAACCGGTAGGCAGCCACTGGCCACACAGCAGCCGTGGACCAAACCACAATGAGTGTGCAACACACTCTGCATGGAGGAATCAGCATCCTCCCAGGGACAACCTCAGAGCACCATTGATTCAACTTAAGGAGAAACTCAGACAGTGCATTATGGGAATTTATGTAAATATCAGGGGCTGATGTTGTTCCTATCATAATCTTCTTACTGAGGAGGAGCCTCACATAAGGCCTCCTAGGTCATGTGACTATTTATGATGCACCATGGAGCAAGGCCCAATGACTCCATCTTGTGATTAAGTTCCGTAACTTTGCTTCTGTCCACGCTCCGACAAATCACAGGCGTTTTCACAACTCTTGTAATCAATGAAACCGAGCTTCAAATAGCAGGCACAGGAGTGGCGCTGTTTTTTGAAGTATGCAGCTATGTTTCTCTCACCCTAAAGAACCCCCTTAAAGATCTGTAGATGCTGAGACTAATCTAACAAGAGGTGTCCGTTAGAGAAGAGCGAATAGTATTTGATGGAATACGTGGCTGCCATAGGAATGCGTGTTAGCGGCCGAAGACCAAAGGGTTAAGTCTTAACCCCCTAGTGTTGGGCCACTAACACGCATTCCTATGGCAGCCAGGTATTCGATTGAATACTATCGGGTCACCTCTAGTGTCCTTTCAAGTGATCCCTAGGATGAGTGATCTGTGCGACCATTAGCAGCCGAGAAGCAGATGATAGCCAGCAAGGGGCAGCCTGTGTATGACAGAGGATGATGCTGCTGGTGCTTGCCTTCTGACTTGGACCGCCTACCTGGCAGCCATTTTGAAAAATTGATCAATAGGAACTTGAGAATTTGCATAATTACCCATAATCCTTTGCTGGAACTCTCCCTAAGCTTAGTGAATGGTGAAAAGAATAAATCAAATGAAGCAAAATGTCAAAAACTGTGTGGAATTCTTCTCTGTGGGGTGGGCGGAGCTTGCTGGATTGGTCCAAGGGTGGCTGCTAGGTCAGGATTCCAGCAGCTGAAATTTTGAGGGATTCAAATCAGAAAAGCAAAAATTTTAGTCTAGGTTTTAATAAAAGATTCATTTTCTTTGTAATTTAAACAGCCACAGGCCACGCACAGCAGAGGCTCCAGGCCTCTATCGGTAGGCAGCCAGGTGCCATGCACAGCGGGGGCACCAGGCCTCCACTGGTAGGCAGCCAGGTGCCAGGCACAGCGGGGGCACCAGGCCTCCACCGGTAGGCAGCCAGGGACCACACACAGCGGGGGCACCAGGCCTCCACCGGTAAGCAGCCAGGGACCACACACAGTGGGGGCACCAGGCCTCCACCGATAGGAAGCCTAAAGCCACACACAGCAATGGCACCATGCCTCTACCAGCAGGCAGCCACGGGCCACATAGCAGCCGCAGACCAGCCCACAGTGAGTGTGCAACACACTCTGCATGGAAAAGCCAGCATCCTCACAGGGACGACCTCAGAGCACCATTGATTCAACTTAAGGAGAAACTCAGGCAGTGCATTATGGGAATTATTTAAATATCAAGGGCTGAAGGTGTTCCTATCATAATCTTCTTACTGAGGAGGAGCCTCACATAAGTCCCCCTAGGTCATGTGACTATTTATGATGCACCATGGAGCAAGGCCCAATGACTCTATCTTGTGATTAAGTTCTGAAACTTTGCTTCTGTCCACGCTCCGACAAATCTCAGGCGTTTTCACATCTCTTGTAATCAATGAAACCGAGCTTCAAATAGCAGGCACAGGAGTGCCGCTATTTTTAGAAGTATGCAGCCATGTTTCTCTCACCCTAAAGAACCCCCTTAAAGATCTGTAAATGCTGAGACTAATCTAACAAGAGGTGTCCTTTAGAGATGAGCAAATAGTATTTGATGGAATACGTGGCTGCCATAGGAATGCGTGTTAACGGCCGAAGACCAAGGGGTTAAGCCTTAACCCCTTAGTGTTGGGCCGCTAACACGCATTCCTATGGCAGCCAGGTACTCGATTGAATACTATCGGGTCATCTCTAGTACCCTTTCGAGTAATCCCTAGGATGACTGATCTGTGCGACCATTAGCAGCTGAGAAGCAGATGATAACCAGCAAGGTGCAGCCTGTGTATGACAGAAAACGATGCTGCTGGTGCTTACCTTCTGACATGATCTGCCTACCTAGCAGCCATTTTTAAATGGCTGTCAAGTAGACACAGCACGGACACCAGGCCTCAACCGGTAAGCAGCCACTGGCCACACAGCAGCCATGGACCAAACCACAATGAGTGTGCAACACACTCTGCATGGAGGAGTCAGCATCCTCCCAGGGACAACCTCAGAGCACCATTGATTCAACTTAAGGAGAAACTCAGACAGTGCATTATGGGAATTTATGTAAATATCAGGGGCTGAAGTTGTTCCTATCATAATCTTCTTACTGAGGAGGAGCCTCACATAAGGCCTCCTAGGTCATGTGACTATTTATGATGCACCATGGAGCAAGGCCCAATGACTCCATCTTGTGATTAAGTTCCGTAACTTTGCTTTTGTCCACGCTCCGACAAATCACACGCGTTTTCACAACTCTTGTAATCAATGAAACCGAGCTTCAAATAGCAGGCACAGGAGTGGCGCTGTTTTTAGAAGTATGCAGCCATGTTTCTCTCACCCTAAAGAACCCCCTTAAAGATCTGTAGATGCTGAGACTAATCTAACAAGAGGTGTCCTTTAGAGATGAGCGAATAGTATTTGATGGAATACGTGGCTGCCATAGGAATGCTTGTTAGCGGCCGAAGACCAAAGGGTTAAGTCTTAACCCCCTAGTGTTGGGCCGCTAACACGCATTCCTATGGCAGCCAGGTATTCGATTGAATACTATCGGGTCACCTCTAGTGTCCTTTCAAGTGATCCCTAGGATGAGTGATCTGTGCGACCATTAGCAGCCGAGAAGCGGATGATAGCCAGCAAGGGGCAGCCTGTGTATGACAGAGGATGATGCTGCTGGTGCTTGCCTTCTGACTTGGACCGCCTACCTGGCAGCCATTTTGAAAAATTGACCAATAGGAACTTGATAATTTGCATAATTACCCATAATCCTTTGCTGGAACTCTCCCTAAGCTTAGTGAATAGTGAAAAGAATAAATCAAATGAAGCAAAATGTCAAAAACTGTGTGGAATTCTTCTCTGTGGGGTGGGCGGAGCTTGCTGGATTGGTCCAAGGGTGGCTGCTAGGTCAGGATTGCAGCAGCTGAAATTTTGAGGGATTCAAAACAGAAAAGCAAAAAATTTTAGTCTAGGTTTTAATAAAAGATTCATTTTCTTTGTAATTTAAACAGCCACAGGCCACGCACAGCGGAGGCTCCAGGCCTCTACCGGTAGGCAGCCAGGTGCCAGGCACAGCGAGGGCACTAGGCCTCCACCGGTAGGCAGTCAGGGACCACACACAGCAGGGGCACCAGGCCTCTACCGATAGGAAGCCTAAGGCCACACACAGCAGGGGCACCAGGCCTCTACCGGTAGGCAGCCAGGTGCCAGGCACAGCGGGGGCACCAGGCCTCCACCGGTAGGCAGCCAGGTGCCAGGCACAGCGGGGGCACCAGGCCTCCACCGGTAGGCAGCCAGGGACCACACACAGCGGGGGCACCAGGCCTCTACCGATAGGAAGCCTAAGGCCACACACAGCAGGGGCACCAGGCCTCTACCGGTAGGCAGCCACGGGCCACATAGCAGCCGCAGACCAGCCCACAGTGAGTGTGCAACACACTCTGCATGAAAGAGCCAGCATCCTCACAGGGACAACCTCAGAGCACCATTGATTCAACTTAAGGAGAAACTCAGGCAGTGCATTATGGGAATTATTTAAATATCAAGGGCTGAAGGTGTTCCTATCATAATCTTCTTACTGAGGAGGAGCCTCACATAAGTCCTCCTAGGTCATGTGACTGTTTATGATGCACCATGGAGCAAGGCCCAATGACTCCATCTTGTGATTAAGTTCTGTAACTTTGCTTCTGTCCACGCTCCGACAAATCTCAGGTGTTTTCACAACTCTTGTAATCAATGAAACCGAGCTTCAAATAGCAGGCACAGGAGTGGCGCTGTTTTTAGAAGTAGGCAGCCATGTTTCTCTCACCCTAAAGAACCCCCTTAAAGATCTGTAAATGCTGAGAATAATCTAACAAGAGGTGTCCTTTAGAGATGAGCAAATAGTATTTGATGGAATACGTGGCTGCCATAGGAATGCGTGTTAGCGGCCGAAGACCAAGGGGTTAAGCCTTAACCCCTTAGTGTTGGGCCGCTAACACGCATTCCTATGGCAGCCAGGTATTCGATTGAATACTATCGGGTCACCTCTAGTGTCCTTTCAAGTGATCCCTAGGATGAGTGATCTGTGAGACCATTAGCAGCCGAGAAGCGGATGATAGCCAGCAAGGGGCAGCCTGTGTATGACAGAGGATGATGCTGCTGGTGCTTGCCTTCTGACTTGGACCGCCTACCTGGCAGCCATTTTGAAAAATTGACCAATAGGAACTTGAGAATTTGCATAATTACCCATAATCCTTTGCTGGAACTCTCCCTAAGCTTAGTGAATAGTGAAAAGAATAAATCAAATGAAGCAAAATGTCAAAAACTGTGTGGCATTCTTCTCTGTGGGGTGGGCGGAGCTTGCTGGATTGGTCCAAGGGTGGCTGCTAGGTCAGGATTCCAGCAGCTGAAATTTTGAGGGATTCAAAACAGAAAAGCAAAAAATTTTAGTCTAGGTTTTAATAAAAGATTCATTTTCTTTGTAATTTAAACAGCCACAGGCCACGCACAGCGGAGGCTCCAGGCCTCTACCGGTAGGCAGCCAGGTGCCAGGCACAGCGAGGGCACTAGGCCTCCACCGGTAGGCAGTCAGGGACCACACACAGCAGGGGCACCAGGCCTCTACCGATAGGAAGCCTAAGGCCACACACAGCAGGGGCACCAGGCCTCTACCGGTAGGCAGCCAGGTGCCAGGCACAGCGGGGGCACCAGGCCTCCACCGGTAGGCAGCCAGGTGCCAGGCACAGCGGGGGCACCAGGCCTCCACCGGTAGGCAGCCAGGGACCACACACAGCGGGGGCACCAGGCCTCTACCGATAGGAAGCCTAAGGCCACACACAGCAGGGGCACCAGGCCTCTACCGGTAGGCAGCCACGGGCCACATAGCAGCCGCAGACCAGCCCACAGTGAGTGTGCAACACACTCTGCATGAAAGAGCCAGCATCCTCACAGGGACAACCTCAGAGCACCATTGATTCAACTTAAGGAGAAACTCAGGCAGTGCATTATGGGAATTATTTAAATATCAAGGGCTGAAGGTGTTCCTATCATAATCTTCTTACTGAGGAGGAGCCTCACATAAGTCCTCCTAGGTCATGTGACTGTTTATGATGCACCATGGAGCAAGGCCCAATGACTCCATCTTGTGATTAAGTTCTGTAACTTTGCTTCTGTCCACGCTCCGACAAATCTCAGGTGTTTTCACAACTCTTGTAATCAATGAAACCGAGCTTCAAATAGCAGGCACAGGAGTGGCGCTGTTTTTAGAAGTAGGCAGCCATGTTTCTCTCACCCTAAAGAACCCCCTTAAAGATCTGTAAATGCTGAGAATAATCTAACAAGAGGTGTCCTTTAGAGATGAGCAAATAGTATTTGATGGAATACGTGGCTGCCATAGGAATGCGTGTTAGCGGCCGAAGACCAAGGGGTTAAGCCTTAACCCCTTAGTGTTGGGCCGCTAACACGCATTCCTATGGCAGCCAGGTATTCGATTGAATACTATCGGGTCACCTCTAGTGTCCTTTCAAGTGATCCCTAGGATGAGTGATCTGTGAGACCATTAGCAGCCGAGAAGCGGATGATAGCCAGCAAGGGGCAGCCTGTGTATGACAGAGGATGATGCTGCTGGTGCTTGCCTTCTGACTTGGACCGCCTACCTGGCAGCCATTTTGAAAAATTGACCAATAGGAACTTGAGAATTTGCATAATTACCCATAATCCTTTGCTGGAACTCTCCCTAAGCTTAGTGAATAGTGAAAAGAATAAATCAAATGAAGCAAAATGTCAAAAACTGTGTGGCATTCTTCTCTGTGGGGTGGGCGGAGCTTGCTGGATTGGTCCAAGGGTGGCTGCTAGGTCAGGATTCCAGCAGCTGAAATTTTGAGGGATTCAAATCAGAAAAGCAAAAATTTTAGTCTAGGTTTTAATGAAAGATTCATTTTCTTTGTAATTTAAACAGCCACAGGCCACGCACAGCGGAGGCTCCAGGCCTCTACCGGTAGGCAGCCAGGTGCCAGGCACAGCGGGAGCACCAGGCCTCCACCGGTAGGCAGCCAGGTGCCAGGCACAGCAGGGGCACAAGGCCTCCACCAGTAGGCAGCCAGGGACCACACACAGCGGGGACACCAGGCCTCTACCGATAGGAAGCCTAAGGCCACACACAGCAGGGGCACCAGGCCTCTACCGGTAGGCAGCCACGGGCCACATAGCAGCCGCAGACCAGCCCACAGTGAGTGTGCAACACACTCTGCATGGAAGAGCCAGCATCCTCACAGGGACAACCTCAGAGCACCATTGATTCAACTTAAGGAGAAACTCAGGCAGTGCATTATGGGAATTATTTAAATATCAAGGGCTGAAGGTGTTCCTATCATAATCTTCTTACTGAGGAGGAGCCTCACATAAGTCCTCCTAGGTCATGTGACTATTTATGATGCACCATGGAGCAAGGCCCAATGACTCCATCTTGTGATTAAGTTCCGTAACTTTGCTTCTGTCCACGCTCCGACAAATCTCAGGCGTTTTCACAACTCTTGTAATCAATGAAACCGAGCTTCAAATAGCAGGCACAGGAGTGGCGCTGTTTTTAGAAGTATGCAGCCATGTTTCTCTCACCCTAAAGAGCCCCCTTAAAGATCTGTAGATGCTGAGACTAATCTAACAAGAGGTGTCCTTTAGAGATGAGCAAATAGTATTTGATGGAATACGTGGCTGCCATAGGAATGCTTGTTAGCGGCCGAAGACCAAAGGGTTAAGTCTTAACCCCCTAGTGTTGGGCCGCTAACACGCATTCCTATGGCAGCCAGGTATTCGATTGAATACTATCGGGTCACCTCTAGTGTCCTTTCAAGTGATCCCTAGGATGAGTGATCTGTGCGACCATTAGCAGCCGAGAAGCAGATGATAGCCAGCAAGGGGCAGCCTGTGTATGACAGAGGATGATGCTGCTGGTGCTTGCCTTCTGACTAGGACCGCCTACCTGGCAGCCATTTTGAAAAATTGACCAATAGGAACTTGAGAATTTGCATAATTACCCATAATCCTTTGCTGGAACTCTCCCTAAGCTTAGTGAATGGTGAAAAGAATAAATCATATGAAGCAAAATGTCAAAAACTGTGTGGAATTCTTCTCTGTGGGGTGGGCGGAGCTTGCTGGATTGGTCCAAGTTTGGCTGCTAGGTCAGGATTCCAGCAGCTGAAATTTTGAGGGATTTAAATCAGAAAAGCAAAAACTTTAGTCTAGGTTTTAATAAAAGATTCATTTTCTTTGTAATTTAAACAGCCTCCAGGCCTCTACCGGTAGGCAGCAAGGTGCCAGGCACAGCGGGGGCACCAGGCCTCCACCGGTAGGCAGCCAGGTGCGAGGCACAGCAGGGGCACCAGGCCTCCACCGGTAGGCAGCCAGGGACCACACACAGCGGGG
The DNA here is from genome assembly GCF_031893055.1 of Leptodactylus fuscus. NCBI lineage: Eukaryota > Metazoa > Chordata > Amphibia > Anura > Leptodactylidae > Leptodactylus > Leptodactylus fuscus. The sequence goes on from NC_134274.1 coordinate 46,232,682, forward strand.
GCACCAGGCTTCTACCGATAGAAGCCTAAGGCCACACACAGCAGGGGCACCAGGCCTCTACCGGTAGGCAGCCACGGGCCACACAGCAGCCGCAGACCAGCCCACAGTGAGTGTGCAACACACTCTGCATGGAAGAGCCTGCATCCTCACAGGGACAACCTCAGAGCACCATTGATTCAACTTAAGGAGAAACTCAGGCAGTGCATTATGGGAATTATTTAAATATCAAGGGCTGAAGGTGTTCCTATCATAATCTTCTTACTGAGGAGGAGCCTCACATAAGTCCTCCTAGATCATGTGACTATTTATGATGCACCATGGAGCAAGGCCCAATGACTCCATCTTGTGATTAAGTTCTGTAACTTTGCATCTGTCCACGCTCCGACAAATCTCAGGCGTTTTCACAACTCTTGTAATCAATGAAACCGAGCTTCAAATAGCAGGCACAGGAGTGGCGCTGTTTTTAGAAGTATGCAGCCATGTTTCTCTCACCCTAAAGAACCCCCTTAAAGATCTGTAGATGCTGAGACTAATCTAACAAGAGGTGTCCTTTAGAGATGAGCAAATAGTATTTGATGGAATACGTGGCTACCATAGGAATGCGTGTTAGCGGCCGAAGACCAAGGGGTTAAGCCTTAACCCCTTAGTGTTGGGCCGCTAACACGCATTCCTATGGCAGCCAGGTATTCGATAGAATACTATCGGGTCATCTCTAGTGCCCTTTCAACTAAACCCTAGGATGACTGATCTGTGCGACCATTAGCAGCTGAGAAGCAGATGATAACCAGCAAGGTGCAGCCTGTGTATGACAGAGAACGATGCTGCTGGTGCTTGCCGTCTGACATGGTCCGCCTACCTAGCAGCCATTTTTAAATGGCTGTCAAGTAGACACAGCACAGCAGGGGCACCAGGCCTCAACCGGTTGGCAGCCACTGGCCACACAGCAGCCATGGACCAAACCACAATGAGTGTGCAACACACTCTGCATGGAGGAGTCAGCATCCTCCCAGGGACAACCTCAGAGCACCATTGATTCAACTTAAGGAGAAACTCAGACAGTGCATTATGGGAATTTATGTAAATATCAGGGGCTGAAGTTGTTCCTATCATAATCTTCTTACTGAGGAGGAGCCTCACATAAGGCCTCCTAGGTCATGTGACTATTTATGATGCACCATGGAGCAAGGCCCAATGACTCCATCTTGTGATTAAGTTCCGTAACTTTGCTTCTGTCCACGCTCCGACAAATCTCAGGCGTTTTCACAACTCTTGTAATCAATGAAACCGAGCTTCAAATAGCAGGCACAGGAGTGGCGCTGTTTTTAGAAGTATGCAGCCATGCTTCTCTCACCCTAAAGAACCCCCTTAAAGATCTGTAAATGCTGAGAATAATCTAACAAGAGGTGTCCTTTAGAGATGAGCAAATAGTATTTGATGGAATACGTGGCTGCCATAGGAATGCTTGTTAGCGGCCGAAGACCAAAGGGTTAAGTCTTAACCCCCTAGTGTTGGGCCGCTAACACGCATTCCTATGGCAGCCAGGTATTCGATTGAATACTATCGGGTCACCTCTAGTGTCCTTTCAAGTGATCCCTAGGATGAGTGATCTGTGAGACCATTAGCAGCCGAGAAGCGGATGATAGCCAGCAAGGGGCAGCCTGTGTATGACAGAGGATGATGCTGCTGGTGCTTGCCTTCTGACTTGGACCGCCTACCTGGCAGCCATTTTGAAAAATTGACCAATAGGAACTTGAGAATTTGCATAATTACCCATAATCCTTTGCTGGAACTCTCCCTAAGCTTAGTGAATAGTGAAAAGAATAAATCAAATGAAGCAAAATGTCAAAAACTGTGTGGAATTCTTCTCTGTGGGATGGGCGGAGCTTGCTGGATTGGTCCAAGGGTGGCTGCTAGGTCAGGATTCCAGCAGCTGAAATTTTGAGGGATTCAAATCAGAAAAACAAAAATTTTAGTCTAGGTTTTAATAAAAGATTCATTTTCTTTGTAATTTAAACAGCCACAGGCCACGCACAGCGGAGGCTCCAGGCCTCTACCGGTAGGCAGCCAGGTGCCAGGCACAGCGAGGGCACCAGGCCTCCACCTGTAGGCAGCCAGGTGCCAGGCACAGCGGGGGCACAAGGCCTCCACCGGTAGGCAGCCAGGGACCAAACACAACGGGGGCACCAGGCCTCTACCGGTAGGCAGCCACAGGCCACACTGCAGCCGCAGACCAGCACACAGTAAGTGTGCAACACACTCTGCATGGAAAAGCCAGCATCCTCACAGGGACCACCTCAGAGCACCATTGATTCAACTTAAGGAGAAACTCAGGCAGTGCATTATGGGAATTATTTAAATATCAAGGGCTGAAGGTGTTCCTATCATAATCTTCTTACTGAGGAGGAGCCTCACATAAGTCCTCCTAGGTCATGTGACTGTTTATGATGCACCATGGAGCAAGGCCCAATGACTCCATCTTGTGATTAAGTTCTGTAACTTTGCTTCTGTCCACGCTCCGACAAATCTCAGGTGTTTTCACAACTCTTGTAATCAATGAAACCGAGCTTCAAATAGCAGGCACAGGAGTGGCGCTGTTTTTAGAAGTAGGCAGCCATGTTTCTCTCACCCTAAAGAACCCCCTTAAAGATCTGTAAATGCTGAGAATAATCTAACAAGAGGTGTCCTTTAGAGATGAGCAAATAGTATTTGATGGAATGCGTGTTAGCGGCCGAAGACCAAGGAGTTAAGCCTTAACCCCTTAGTGTTGGGCTGCTAACACGCATTCCTATGGCAGCCAGGTATTCGATTGAATACTATCGGGTCATCTCTAGTGCCCTTTCAAGTAATCCCTAGGATGACTGATCTGTGCGACAATTAGCAGCTGAGAAGCAGATGATAACCAGCAAGGTACAGCCTGTGTATGACAGAGAACGATGCTGCTGGTGCTTGCTTTCTGACATGGTCCGCCTACCTAGCAGCCATTTTGAAATGGCTGTCAAGTAGACACAGCAAGGGCACCAGGCCTCAACCGGTAGGCAGCCACTGGCCACACAGCAGCCGTGGACCAAACCACAATGAGTGTGCAACACACTCTGCATGGAGGAATCAGCATCCTCCCAGGGACAACCTCAGAGCACCATTGATTCAACTTAAGGAGAAACTCAGACAGTGCATTATGGGAATTTATGTAAATATCAGGGGCTGATGTTGTTCCTATCATAATCTTCTTACTGAGGAGGAGCCTCACATAAGGCCTCCTAGGTCATGTGACTATTTATGATGCACCATGGAGCAAGGCCCAATGACTCCATCTTGTGATTAAGTTCCGTAACTTTGCTTCTGTCCACGCTCCGACAAATCACAGGCGTTTTCACAACTCTTGTAATCAATGAAACCGAGCTTCAAATAGCAGGCACAGGAGTGGCGCTGTTTTTTGAAGTATGCAGCTATGTTTCTCTCACCCTAAAGAACCCCCTTAAAGATCTGTAGATGCTGAGACTAATCTAACAAGAGGTGTCCGTTAGAGAAGAGCGAATAGTATTTGATGGAATACGTGGCTGCCATAGGAATGCGTGTTAGCGGCCGAAGACCAAAGGGTTAAGTCTTAATTCCCTAGTGTTGGGCCACTAACACGCATTCCTATGGCAGCCAGGTATTCGATTGAATACTATCGGGTCACCTCTAGTGTCCTTTCAAGTGATCCCTAGGATGAGTGATCTGTGCGACCATTAGCAGCCGAGAAGCAGATGATAGCCAGCAAGGGGCAGCCTGTGTATGACAGAGGATGATGCTGCTGGTGCTTGCCTTCTGACTTGGACCGCCTACCTGGCAGCCATTTTGAAAAATTGATCAATAGGAACTTGAGAATTTGCATAATTACCCATAATCCTTTGCTGGAACTCTCCCTAAGCTTAGTGAATGGTGAAAAGAATAAATCAAATGAAGCAAAATGTCAAAAACTGTGTGGAATTCTTCTCTGTGGGGTGGGCGGAGCTTGCTGGATTGGTCCAAGGGTGGCTGCTAGGTCAGGATTCCAGCAGCTGAAATTTTGAGGGATTCAAATCAGAAAAGCAAAAATTTTAGTCTAGGTTTTAATAAAAGATTCATTTTCTTTGTAATTTAAACAGCCACAGGCCACGCACAGCAGAGGCTCCAGGCCTCTATCGGTAGGCAGCCAGGTGCCATGCACAGCGGGGGCACCAGGCCTCCACCGGTAGGCAGCCAGGTGCCAGGCACAGCGGGGGCACCAGGCCTCCACCGGTAGGCAGCCAGGGACCACACACAGCGGGGGCACCAGGCCTCCACCGGTAAGCAGCCAGGGACCACACACAGCGGGGGCACCAGGCCTCCACCGATAGGAAGCCTAAAGCCACACACAGCAGGCAGCCACGGGCCACATAGCAGCCGCAGACCAGCCCACAGTGAGTGTGCAACACACTCTGCATGGAAAAGCCAGCATCCTCACAGGGACGACCTCAGAGCACCATTGATTCAACTTAAGGAGAAACTCAGGCAGTGCATTATGGGAATTATTTAAATATCAAGGGCTGAAGGTGTTCCTATCATAATCTTCTTACTGAGGAGGAGCCTCACATAAGTCCCCCTAGGTCATGTGACTATTTATGATGCACCATGGAGCAAGGCCCAATGACTCTATCTTGTGATTAAGTTCTGAAACTTTGCTTCTGTCCACGCTCCGACAAATCTCAGGCGTTTTCACATCTCTTGTAATCAATGAAACCGAGCTTCAAATAGCAGGCACAGGAGTGCCGCTATTTTTAGAAGTATGCAGCCATGTTTCTCTCACCCTAAAGAACCCCCTTAAAGATCTGTAAATGCTGAGACTAATCTAACAAGAGGTGTCCTTTAGAGATGAGCAAATAGTATTTGATGGAATACGTGGCTGCCATAGGAATGCGTGTTAACGGCCGAAGACCAAGGGGTTAAGCCTTAACCCCTTAGTGTTGGGCCGCTAACACGCATTCCTATGGCAGCCAGGTACTCGATTGAATACTATCGGGTCATCTCTAGTACCCTTTCGAGTAATCCCTAGGATGACTGATCTGTGCGACCATTAGCAGCTGAGAAGCAGATGATAACCAGCAAGGTGCAGCCTGTGTATGACAGAAAACGATGCTGCTGGTGCTTACCTTCTGACATGATCTGCCTACCTAGCAGCCATTTTTAAATGGCTGTCAAGTAGACACAGCACGGACACCAGGCCTCAACCGGTAAGCAGCCACTGGCCACACAGCAGCCATGGACCAAACCACAATGAGTGTGCAACACACTCTGCATGGAGGAGTCAGCATCCTCCCAGGGACAACCTCAGAGCACCATTGATTCAACTTAAGGAGAAACTCAGACAGTGCATTATGGGAATTTATGTAAATATCAGGGGCTGAAGTTGTTCCTATCATAATCTTCTTACTGAGGAGGAGCCTCACATAAGGCCTCCTAGGTCATGTGACTATTTATGATGCACCATGGAGCAAGGCCCAATGACTCCATCTTGTGATTAAGTTCCGTAACTTTGCTTTTGTCCACGCTCCGACAAATCACACGCGTTTTCACAACTCTTGTAATCAATGAAACCGAGCTTCAAATAGCAGGCACAGGAGTGGCGCTGTTTTTAGAAGTATGCAGCCATGTTTCTCTCACCCTAAAGAACCCCCTTAAAGATCTGTAGATGCTGAGACTAATCTAACAAGAGGTGTCCTTTAGAGATGAGCGAATAGTATTTGATGGAATACGTGGCTGCCATAGGAATGCTTGTTAGCGGCCGAAGACCAAAGGGTTAAGTCTTAACCCCCTAGTGTTGGGCCGCTAACACGCATTCCTATGGCAGCCAGGTATTCGATTGAATACTATCGGGTCACCTCTAGTGTCCTTTCAAGTGATCCCTAGGATGAGTGATCTGTGCGACCATTAGCAGCCGAGAAGCGGATGATAGCCAGCAAGGGGCAGCCTGTGTATGACAGAGGATGATGCTGCTGGTGCTTGCCTTCTGACTTGGACCGCCTACCTGGCAGCCATTTTGAAAAATTGACCAATAGGAACTTGAGAATTTGCATAATTACCCATAATCCTTTGCTGGAACTCTCCCTAAGCTTAGTGAATAGTGAAAAGAATAAATCAAATGAAGCAAAATGTCAAAAACTGTGTGGAATTCTTCTCTGTGGGGTGGGCGGAGCTTGCTGGATTGGTCCAAGGGTGGCTGCTAGGTCAGGATTCCAGCAGCTGAAATTTTGGGGGATTCAAATCAGAAAAGCAAAAATTTTAGTCTAGGTTTTAATAAAAGATTTATTTTCTTTGTAATTTAAACAGCCACAGGCCAAGCACAGCGGAGGCTCCAGACCTCTACCAGTAGGCAGCCAGGTGCCAGGCACAGCGGGGGCACCAGGCCTCCACCAGTAGGCAGCCAGGTGCCAGGCACAGCGGGGGCACCAGGCCTCCACCGGTAGGCAGCCACGGGCCACACTGCAGCCGCAGACCAGCCCACAGTGAGTGTGCAACACACTCTGCATGGAAAAGCCAGCATCCTCACAGGGACAACCTCAGAGCACCATTGATTCAACTTAAGGAGAAACTCAGACAGTGCATTATGGGAATTTATGTAAATATCAGGGGCTGAAGTTGTTCCTATCATAATCTTCTTACTGAGGAGGAGCCTCACATAAGTCCTCCTAGGTCATGTGACTATTTATGATGCACCATGGAGCAAGGCCCAATGACTCCATCTTGTGATTAAGTTCCGTAACTTTGCTTCTGTCCACGCTCCGACAAATCTCAGGCGTTTTCACAACTCTTGTAATCAATGAAACCGAGCTTCAAATAGCAGGCACAGGAGTGGCGCTGTTTTTAGAAGTATGCAGCCATGCTTCTCTCACCCTAAAGAACCCCCTTAAAGATCTGTAAATGCTGAGAATAATCTAACAAGAGGTGTCCTTTAGAGATGAGCAAATAGTATTTGATGGAATACGTGGCTGCCATAGGAATGCTTGTTAGCGGCCGAAGACCAAAGGGTTAAGTCTTAACCCCCTAGTGTTGGGCCGCTAACACGCATTCCTATGGCAGCCAGGTATTCGATTGAATACTATCGGGTCACCTCTAGTGTCCTTTCAAGTGATCCCTAGGATGAGTGATCTGTGAGACCATTAGCAGCCGAGAAGCGGATGATAGCCAGCAAGGGGCAGCCTGTGTATGACAGAGGATGATGCTGCTGGTGCTTGCCTTCTGACTTGGACCGCCTACCTGGCAGCCATTTTGAAAAATTGACCAATAGGAACTTGAGAATTTGCATAATTACCCATAATCCTTTGCTGGAACTCTCCCTAAGCTTAGTGAATAGTGAAAAGAATAAATCAAATGAAGCAAAATGTCAAAAACTGTGTGGAATTCTTCTCTGTGGGGTGGGCGGAGCTTGCTGGATTGGTCCAAGGGTGGCTGCTAGGTCAGGATTCCAGCAGCTGAAATTTTGAGGGATTCAAATCAGAAAAGCAAAAATTTTATTCTAGAAAGATTCATTTTCTTTGTAATTTAAACAGCCACAGGCCACGCACAGCGCCGGCTCCAGGCCTCTACCGGTAGGCAGCCAGGTGCCAGGCACAGCGAGGGCACCAGGCCTCCACCTGTAGGCAGCCAGGTGCCAGGCACAGCGGGGGCACAAGGCCTCCACCGGTAGGCAGCCAGGGACCAAACACAACGGGGGCACAAGGCCTCTACCGGTAGGCAGCCACAGGCCACACTGCAGCCGCAGACCAGCCCACAGTGAGTGTGCAACACACTCTACATGGAAAAGCCAGCATCCTCACAGGGACAACCTCAGAGCACCATTGATTCAACTTAAGGAGAAACTCAGGCAGTGCATTATGGGAATTATTTAAATATCAAGGGCTGAAGGTGTTCCTATCATAATCTTCTTACTGAGGAGGAGCCTCACATAAGTCCTCCTAGGTCATGTGACTATTTATGATGCACCATGGAGCAAGGCCCAATGACTCCATCTTGTGATTAAGTTCCGTAACTTTGCTTCTGTCCACGCTCCGACAAATCACAGGCGTTTTCACAACTCTTGTAATCAATGAAACCGAGCTTCAAATAGCAGGCACAGGAGTGGCGCTGTTTTTAGAAGTATGCAGCCATGTTTCTCTCACCCTAAAGAACCCCCTTAAAGATCTGTAAATGCTGAGAATAATCTAACAAGAGGTGTCCTTTAGAGATGAGCAAATAGTATTTGATGGAATACGTGGCTGCCATAGGAATGCGTGTTAGCGGCCGAAGACCAAGGGGTTAAGCCTTAACCCCTTAGTGTTGGGCCGCTAACACGCATTCCTATGGCAGCCAGGTATTCGATTGAATACTATCGGGTCACCTCTAGTGTCCTTTCAAGTGATCCCTAGGATGAGTGATCTGTGCGACCATTAGCAGCCGAGAAGCGGATGATAGCCAGCAAGGGGCAGCCTGTGTATGACAGAGGATGATGCTGCTGGTGCTTGCCTTCTGACTTGGACCGCCTACCTGGCAGCCATTTTGAAAAATTGACCAATAGGAACTTGAGAATTTGCATAATTACCCATAATCCTTTGCTGGAACTCTCCCTAAGCTTAGTGAATGGTGAAAAGAATAAATCAAATGAAGCAAAATGTCAAAAACTGTGTGGAATTCTTCTCTGTGGGGTGGGCGGAGCTTGCTGGATTGGTCCAAGGGTGGCTGCTAGGTCAGGATTGCAGCAGCTGAAATTTTGAGGGATTCAAAACAGAAAAGCAAAAATTTTAGTCTAGGTTTTAATTAAAGATTCATTTTCTTTGTAATTTAAACAGCCACAGGCCACGCACAGCGGAGGCTCCAGGCCTCTACCGGTAGGCAGCCAGGTGCCAGGCACAGCGGGGGCACCAGGCCTCCACCGGTAGGCAGCCAGGTGCCAGGCACAGCGGGGGCACCAGGCCTCCACCAGTAGGCAGCCATGGACCACACACAGCGGGGACACCAGGCCTCTACCGATAGGAAGCCTAAGGCCACACACAGCAGGGGCACCAGGCCTCTACCGGTAGGCAGCCACGGGCCACATAGCAGCCGCAGACCAGCCCACAGTGAGTGTGCAACACACTCTGCATGGAAGAGCCAGCATCCTCACAGGGACAACCTCAGAGCACCATTGATTCAACTTAAGGAGAAACTCAGGCAGTGCATTATGGGAATTATTTAAATATCAAGGGCTGAAGGTGTTCCTATCATAATCTTCTTACTGAGGAGGAGCCTCACATAAGTCCTCCTAGGTCATGTGACTATTTATGATGCACCATGGAGCAAGGCCCAATGACTCCATCTTGTGATTAAGTTCCGTAACTTTGCTTCTGTCCACGCTCCGACAAATCTCAGGCGTTTTCACAACTCTTGTAATCAATGAAACCGAGCTTCAAATAGCAGGCACAGGAGTGGCGCTGTTTTTAGAAGTATGCAGCCATGTTTCTCTCACCCTAAAGAACCCCCTTAAAGATCTGTAAATGCTGAGACTAATCTAACAAGAGGTGTCCTTTAGAGATGAGCAAATAGTATTTGATGGAATACGTGGCTGCCATAGGAATGCGTGTTAACGGCCGAAGACCAAGGGGTTAAGCCTTAACCCCTTAGTGTTGGGCCGCTAACACGCATTCCTATGGCAGCCAGGTATTCGATTGAATACTATCGGGTCATCTCTAGTGCCCTTTCGAGTAATCCCTAGGATGACTGATCTGTGCGACCATTAGCAGCTGAGAAGCAGATGATAACCAGCAAGGTGCAGCCTGTGTATGACAGAGAACGATGCTGCTGGTGCTTGCCTTCTGACATGGTCTGCCTACCTAGCAGCCATTTTTAAATGGCTGTTAAGTAGACACAGCACAGCAGGGGCACCAGGCCTCAACCGGTAGGCAGCCACTGGCCACACAGCAGCCATGGACCAAACCACAATGAGTGTGCAACACACTCTGCATGGAGGAGTCAGCATCCTCCCAGGGACAACCTCAGAGCACCATTGATTCAACTTAAGGAGAAACTCAGACAGTGCATTATGGGAATTTATGTAAATATCAGGGGCTGAAGTTGTTCCTATCATAATCTTCTTACTGAGGAGGAGCCTCACATAAGGCCTCCTAGGTCATGTGACTATTTATGATGCACCATGGAGCAAGGCCCAATGACTCCATCTTGTGATTAAGTTCCGTAACTTTGCTTCTGTCCACGCTCCGACAAATCTCAGGCGTTTTCACAACTCTTGTAATCAATGAAACCGAGCTTCAAATAGCAGGCACAGGAGTGGCGCTGTTTTTAGAAGTATGCAGCCATGCTTCTCTCACCCTAAAGAACCCCCTTAAAGATCTGTAAATGCTGAGAATAATCTAACAAGAGGTGTCCTTTAGAGATGAGCAAATAGTATTTGATGGAATACGTGGCTGCCATAGGAATGCTTGTTAGCGGCCGAAGACCAAAGGGTTAAGTCTTAACCCCCTAGTGTTGGGCCGCTAACACGCATTCCTATGGCAGCCAGGTATTCGATTGAATACTATCGGGTCACCTCTAGTGTCCTTTCAAGTGATCCCTAGGATGAGTGATCTGTGAGACCATTAGCAGCCGAGAAGCGGATGATAGCCAGCAAGGGGCAGCCTGTGTATGACAGAGGATGATGCTGCTGGTGCTTGCCTTCTGACTTGGACCGCCTACCTGGCAGCCATTTTGAAAAATTGACCAATAGGAACTTGAGAATTTGCATAATTACCCATAATCCTTTGCTGGAACTCTCCCTAAGCTTAGTGAATAGTGAAAAGAATAAATCAAATGAAGCAAAATGTCAAAAACTGTGTGGAATTCTTCTCTGTGGGATGGGCGGAGCTTGCTGGATTGGTCCAAGGGTGGCTGCTAGGTCAGGATTCCAGCAGCTGAAATTTTGAGGGATTCAAATCAGAAAAACAAAAATTTTAGTCTAGGTTTTAATAAAAGATTCATTTTCTTTGTAATTTAAACAGCCACAGGCCACGCACAGCGGAGGCTCCAGGCCTCTACCGGTAGGCAGCCAGGTGCCAGGCACAGCGAGGGCACCAGGCCTCCACCTGTAGGCAGCCAGGTGCCAGGCACAGCGGGGGCACAAGGCCTCCACCGGTAGGCAGCCAGGGACCAAACACAACGGGGGCACCAGGCCTCTACCGGTAGGCAGCCACAGGCCACACTGCAGCCGCAGACCAGCACACAGTAAGTGTGCAACACACTCTGCATGGAAAAGCCAGCATCCTCACAGGGACAACCTCAGAGCACCATTGATTCAACTTAAGGAGAAACTCAGGCAGTGCATTATGGGAATTATTTAAATATCAAGGGCTGAAGGTGTTCCTATCATAATCTTCTTACTGAGGAGGAGCCTCACATAAGTCCTCCTAGGTTATGTGACTGTTTATGATGCACCATGGAGCAAGGCCCAATGACTCCATCTTGTGATTAAGTTCTGTAACTTTGCTTCTGTCCACGCTCCGACAAATCTCAGGTGTTTTCACAACTCTTGTAATCAATGAAACCGAGCTTCAAATAGCAGGCACAGGAGTGGCGCTGTTTTTAGAAGTATGCAGCCATGTTTCTCTCACCCTAAAGAACCCCCTTAAAGATCTGTAAATGCTGAGAATAATCTAACAAGAGGTGTCCTTTAGAGATGAGCAAATAGTATTTGATGGAATGCGTGTTAGCGGCCGAAGACCAAGGAGTTAAGCCTTAACCCCTTAGTGTTGGGCTGCTAACACGCATTCCTATGGCAGCCAGGTATTCGATTGAATACTATCGGGTCATCTCTAGTGCCCTTTCAAGTAATCCCTAGGATGACTGATCTGTGCGACAATTAGCAGCTGAGAAGCAGATGATAACCAGCAAGGTACAGCCTGTGTATGACAGAGAACGATGCTGCTGGTGCTTGCCTTCTGACATGGTCCGCCTACCTAGCAGCCATTTTGAAATGGCTGTCAAGTAGACACAGCAAGGGCACCAGGCCTCAACCGGTAGGCAGCCACTGGCCACACAGCAGCCGTGGCCCAAACCACAATGAGTGTGCAACACACTCTGCATGGAGGAATCAGCATCCTCCCAGGGACAACCTCAGAGCACCATTGATTCAACTTAAGGAGAAACTCAGACAGTGCATTATGGGAATTTATGTAAATATCAGGGGCTGATGTTGTTCCTATCATAATCTTCTTACTGAGGAGGAGCCTCACATAAGGCCTCCTAGGTCATGTGACTATTTATGATGCACCATGGAGCAAGGCCCAATGACTCCATCTTGTGATTAAGTTCCGTAACTTTGCTTCTGTCCACGCTCCGACAAATCACAGGCGTTTTCACAACTCTTGTAATCAATGAAACCGAGCTTCAAATAGCAGGCACAGGAGTGGCGCTGTTTTTTGAAGTATGCAGCTATGTTTCTCTCACCCTAAAGAACCCCCTTAAAGATCTGTAGATGCTGAGACTAATCTAACAAGAGGTGTCCGTTAGAGAAGAGCGAATAGTATTTGATGGAATACGTGGCTGCCATAGGAATGCGTGTTAGCGGCCGAAGACCAAAGGGTTAAGTCTTAACCCCCTAGTGTTGGGCCACTAACACGCATTCCTATGGCAGCCAGGTATTCGATTGAATACTATCGGGTCACCTCTAGTGTCCTTTCAAGTGATCCCTAGGATGAGTGATCTGTGCGACCATTAGCAGCCGAGAAGCAGATGATAGCCAGCAAGGGGCAGCCTGTGTATGACAGAGGATGATGCTGCTGGTGCTTGCCTTCTGACTTGGACCGCCTACCTGGCAGCCATTTTGAAAAATTGATCAATAGGAACTTGAGAATTTGCATAATTACCCATAATCCTTTGCTGGAACTCTCCCTAAGCTTAGTGAATGGTGAAAAGAATAAATCAAATGAAGCAAAATGTCAAAAACTGTGTGGAATTCTTCTCTGTGGGGTGGGCGGAGCTTGCTGGATTGGTCCAAGGGTGGCTGCTAGGTCAGGATTCCAGCAGCTGAAATTTTGAGGGATTCAAATCAGAAAAGCAAAAATTTTAGTCTAGGTTTTAATAAAAGATTCATTTTCTTTGTAATTTAAACAGCCACAGGCCACGCACAGCAGAGGCTCCAGGCCTCTATCGGTAGGCAGCCAGGTGCCATGCACAGCGGGGGCACCAGGCCTCCACCGGTAGGCAGCCAGGTGCCAGGCACAGCGGGGGCACCAGGCCTCCACCGGTAGGCAGCCAGGGACCACACACAGCGGGGGCACCAGGCCTCCACCGGTAAGCAGCCAGGGACCACACACAGCGGGGGCACCAGGCCTCCACCGATAGGAAGCCTAAAGCCACACACAGCAGGAGCACCATGCCTCTACCAGCAGGCAGCCACGGGCCACATAGCAGCCGCAGACCAGCCCACAGTGAGTGTGCAACACACTCTGCATGGAAAAGCCAGCATCCTCACAGGGACGACCTCAGAGCACCATTGATTCAACTTAAGGAGAAACTCAGGCAGTGCATTATGGGAATTATTTAAATATCAAGGGCTGAAGGTGTTCCTATCATAATCTTCTTACTGAGGAGGAGCCTCACATAAGTCCCCCTAGGTCATGTGACTATTTATGATGCACCATGGAGCAAGGCCCAATGACTCTATCTTGTGATTAAGTTCTGAAACTTTGCTTCTGTCCACGCTCCGACAAATCTCAGGCGTTTTCACATCTCTTGTAATCAATGAAACCGAGCTTCAAATAGCAGGCACAGGAGTGCCGCTATTTTTAGAAGTATGCAGCCATGTTTCTCTCACCCTAAAGAACCCCCTTAAAGATCTGTAAATGCTGAGACTAATCTAACAAGAGGTGTCCTTTAGAGATGAGCAAATAGTATTTGATGGAATACGTGGCTGCCATAGGAATGCGTGTTAACGGCCGAAGACCAAGGGGTTAAGCCTTAACCCCTTAGTGTTGGGCCGCTAACACGCATTCCTATGGCAGCCAGGTACTCGATTGAATACTATCGGGTCATCTCTAGTACCCTTTCGAGTAATCCCTAGGATGACTGATCTGTGCGACCATTAGCAGCTGAGAAGCAGATGATAACCAGCAAGGTGCAGCCTGTGTATGACAGAAAACGATGCTGCTGGTGCTTACCTTCTGACATGATCTGCCTACCTAGCAGCCATTTTTAAATGGCTGTCAAGTAGACACAGCACGGACACCAGGCCTCAACCGGTAAGCAGCCACTGGCCACACAGCAGCCATGGACCAAACCACAATGAGTGTGCAACACACTCTGCATGGAGGAGTCAGCATCCTCCCAGGGACAACCTCAGAGCACCATTGATTCAACTTAAGGAGAAACTCAGACAGTGCATTATGGGAATTTATGTAAATATCAGGGGCTGAAGTTGTTCCTATCATAATCTTCTTACTGAGGAGGAGCCTCACATAAGGCCTCCTAGGTCATGTGACTATTTATGATGCACCATGGAGCAAGGCCCAATGACTCCATCTTGTGATTAAGTTCCGTAACTTTGCTTTTGTCCACGCTCCGACAAATCACACGCGTTTTCACAACTCTTGTAATCAATGAAACCGAGCTTCAAATAGCAGGCACAGGAGTGGCGCTGTTTTTAGAAGTATGCAGCCATGTTTCTCTCACCCTAAAGAACCCCCTTAAAGATCTGTAGATGCTGAGACTAATCTAACAAGAGGTGTCCTTTAGAGATGAGCGAATAGTATTTGATGGAATACGTGGCTGCCATAGGAATGCTTGTTAGCGGCCGAAGACCAAAGGGTTAAGTCTTAACCCCCTAGTGTTGGGCCGCTAACACGCATTCCTATGGCAGCCAGGTATTCGATTGAATACTATCGGGTCACCTCTAGTGTCCTTTCAAGTGATCCCTAGGATGAGTGATCTGTGCGACCATTAGCAGCCGAGAAGCGGATGATAGCCAGCAAGGGGCAGCCTGTGTATGACAGAGGATGATGCTGCTGGTGCTTGCCTTCTGACTTGGACCGCCTACCTGGCAGCCATTTTGAAAAATTGACCAATAGGAACTTGAGAATTTGCATAATTACCCATAATCCTTTGCTGGAACTCTCCCTAAGCTTAGTGAATAGTGAAAAGAATAAATCAAATGAAGCAAAATGTCAAAAACTGTGTGGAATTCTTCTCTGTGGGGTGGGCGGAGCTTGCTGGATTGGTCCAAGGGTGGCTGCTAGGTCAGGATTCCAGCAGCTGAAATTTTGGGGGATTCAAATCAGAAAAGCAAAAATTTTAGTCTAGGTTTTAATAAAAGTTTTATTTTCTTTGTAATTTAAACAGCCACAGGCCAAGCACAGCGGAGGCTCCAGACCTCTACCAGTAGGCAGCCAGGTGCCAGGCACAGCGGGGGCACCAGGCCTCCACCAGTAGGCAGCCAGGTGCCAGGCACAGCGGGGGCACCAGGCCTCCACCGGTAGGCAGCCACGGGCCACACTGCAGCCGCAGACCAGCCCACAGTGAGTGTGCAACACACTCTGCATGGAAAAGCCAGCATCCTCACAGGGACAACCTCAGAGCACCATTGATTCAACTTAAGGAGAAACTCAGGCAGTGCATTATGGGAATTATTTAAATATCAAGGGCTGAAGGTGTTCCTATCATAATCTTCTTACTGAGGAGGAGCCTCACATAAGTCCTCCTAGGTCATGTGACTATTTATGATGCCCCATGGAGCAAGGCCCAATGACTCAATCTTGTGATTAAGTTCTCTAACTTTGCTTCTGTCCACGCTCCGACAAATCTCAGGAGTTTTCACAACTCTTGTAATCAATGAAACCGAGCTTCAAATAGCAGGCACAGGAGTGGCGCTGTTTTTAGAAGTATGCAGCCATGTTTCTCTCACCCTAAAGAGCCCCCTTAAAGATCTGTAAATGCTGAGAATAATCTAACAAGAGGTGTCCTTTAGAGATGAGCAAATAGTATTTGATGGAATACGTGGCTGCCATAGGAATGCGTGTTAGCGGCCGAAGACCAAGGGGTTAAGCCTTAACCCCTTAGTGTTGTGCCGCTAACACGCATTCCTATGGCAGCCAGGTATTCGATTGAATACTATCGGGTCATCTCTAGTGCCCTTTCAATTAATCCCTAGGATGACTGATCTGTGCAACCATTAGCAGCTGAGAAGCAGATGATAACCAGCAAGGTGCAGCCTGTGTATGACAGAGAACGATGCTGCTGGTGCTTGCCTTCTGACATGGTCCGCCTACCTAACAGCCATTTTTTAAATGGCTGTCAAGTAGACACAGCACGGGCACTAGGCCTCAACCGGTAGGTAGCCACTGGCCACACAGCAGCCGTGGACCAAACCACAATGAGTGTGCAACACACTCTGCATGGAGGAATCAGCATCCTCCCAGGGACAACCTCAGAGCACCATTGATTCAACTTAAGGAGAAACTCAGGCAGTGCATTATGGGAATTTATGTAAATATCAGGGGCTGAAGTTGTTCCTATCATAATCTTCTTACTGAGGAGGAGCCTCACATAAGGCCTCCTAGGTCATGTGACTATTTATGATGCAACATGGAGCAAGTCCCAATGACTCCATCTTGTGATTAAGTTCCGTAACTTTGCTTCTGTCCACGCTCCGACAAATCACAAGCGTTTTCACAACTCTTGTAATCAATGAAACCGAGCTTCAAATAGCAGGCACAGGAGTGGCGCTGTTTTTAGAAGTATGCAGCCATGTTTCTCTCACCCTAAAGAACCCCCTTAAAGATCTGTAGATGCTGAGACTAATCTAACAAGAGGTGTCCTTTAGAGATGAGCGAATAGTATTTGATGGAATACGTGGCTGCCATAGGAATGCGTGTTAGCGGCCGAAGACCAAAGGGTTAAGTCTTAACCCCCTAGTGTTGGGCCGCTAACACGCATTCCTATGGCAGCCAGGTATTCGATTGAATACTATCGGGTCACCTCTAGTGTCCTTTCAAGTGATCCCTAGGATGAGTGATCTGTGCGACCATTAGCAGCCGAGAAGCGGATGATAGCCAGCAAGGGGCAGCCTGTGTATGACAGAGGATGATGCTGCTGGTGCTTGCCTTCTGACTTGGACCGCCTACCTGGCAGCCATTTTGAAAAATTGACCAATAGGAACTTGAGAATTTGCATAATTACCCATAATCCTTTGCTGGAACTCTCCCTAAGCTTAGTGAATGGTGAAAAGAATAAATCAAATGAAGCAAAATGTCAAAAACTGTGTGGAATTCTTCTCTGTGGGGTGGGCGGAGCTTGCTGGATTGGTCCAAGGGTGGCTGCTAGGTCAGGATTGCAGCAGCTGAAATTTTGAGGGATTCAAAACAGAAAAGCAAAAATTTTAGTCTAGGTTTTAATAAAAGATTCATTTTCTTTGTAATTTAAACAGCCACAGGCCACGCACAGCGGAGGCTCCAGGCCTCTACCGGTAGGCAGCCAGGTGCCAGGCACAGCGAGGGCACTAGGCCTCCACCGGTAGGCAGTCAGGGACCACACACAGCAGGGGCACCAGGCCTCTACCGATAGGAAGCCTAAGGCCACACACAGCAGGGGAACCAGGCCTCTACCGGTAGGCAGCCATGGGCCACACAGCAGCCGCAGACCAGCCCACAGTGAGTGTGCAACACACTCTGCATGGAAGAGCCAGCATCCTCACAGGGACAACCTCAGAGCACCATTGATTCAACTTAAGGAGAAACTCAGGCAGTGCATTATGGGAATTATTTAAATATCAAGGGCTGAAGGTGTTCCTATCATAATCTTCTTACTGAGGAGGAGCCTCACATAAGTCCTCCTAGGTCATGTGACTATTTATGATGCACCATGGAGCAAGGCCCAATGACTCCATCTTGTGATTAAGTTCTGTAACTTTGCATCTGTCCACGCTCCGACAAATCTCAGGCGTTTTCACAACTCTTGTAATCAATGAAACCGAGCTTCAAATAGCAGGCACAGGAGTGGCGCTGTTTTTAGAAGTATGCAGCCATGTTTCTCTCACCCTAAAGAACCCCCTTAAAGATCTGTAAATGCTGAGACTAATCTAACAAGAGGTGTCCTTTAGAGATGAGCAAATAGTATTTGATGGAATACGTGGCTGCCATAGGAATGCGTGTTAACGGCCGAAGACCAAGGGGTTAAGCCTTAACCCCTTAGTGTTGGGCCGCTAACACGCATTCCTATGGCAGCCAGGTATTCGATTGAATACTATCGGGTCATCTCTAGTGCCCTTTCGAGTAATCCCTAGGATGACTGATCTGTGCGACCATTAGCAGCTGAGAAGCAGATGATAACCAGCAAGGTGCAGCCTGTGTATGACAGAGAACGATGCTGCTGGTGCTTGCCTTTTGACATGGTCCGCCTACCTAGCAGCCATTTTTAAATGGCTGTCAAGTAGACACAGCACGGGCACTAGGCCTCAACCGGTAGGCAGTCACTGGCCACACAGCAGCCGTGGACCAAACCACAATGAGTGTGCAACACACTCTGCATGGAGGAGTCAGCATCCTCCCAGGGACAACCTCAGAGCACCATTGATTCAACTTAAGGAGAAACTCAGACAGTGCATTATGGGAATTTATGTAAATATCAGGGGCTGAAGTTGTTCCTATCATAATCTTCTTACTGAGGAGGAGCCTCACATAAAGCCTCCTAGGTCATGTGACTATTTATGATGCACCATGGAGCAAGGCCCAATGACTCCATCTTGTGATTAAGTTCCGTAACTTTGCATCTGTCCACGCTCCGACAAATCTCAGGCGTTTTCACAACTCTTGTAATCAATGAAACCGAGCTTCAAATAGCAGGCACAGGAGTGCCGCTGTTTTTAGAAGTATGCAGCCATGTTTCTCTCACCCTAAAGAACCCCCTTAAAGATCTGTAAATGCTGAGACTAATCTAACAAGAGGTGTCCTTTAGAGATGAGCAAATAGTATTTGATGGAATACGTGGCTGCCATAGGAATGCGTGTTAGCGGCCGAAGACCAAGGGGTTAAGCCTTAACCCCTTAGTGTTGGGCCGCTAACACGCATTCCTATGGCAGCCAGGTATTCGATTGAATACTATCGGGTCACCTCTAGTGTCCTTTTAAGTGATCCCTTAAAGATCTGTAGATGCTGAGACTAATCTAACAAGAGGTGTCCTTTAGAGATGAGCGAATAGTATTTGATGGAATACGTGGCTGCCATAGGAATGCTTGTTAGCGCCCGAAGACCAAAGGGTTAAGTCTTAACCCCCTAGTGTTGGGCCGCTAACACGCATTCCTATGACAGCCAGGTATTCGATTGAATACTATCGGGTCACCTCTAGTGTCCTTTCAAGTGATCCCTAGGATGAGTGATCTGTGCGACCATTAGCAGCCGAGAAGCAGATGATAGCCAGCAAGGGGCAGCCTGTGTATGACAGAGGATGATGCTGCTGGTGCTTGCCTTCTGACATGGTCTGCCTACCTAGTAGACACAGCACAGCAGGGGCACCAGGCCTCAACCGGTAGGCAGCCACTGGCCACACAGCAGCCATGGACCAAACCACAATGAGTGTGCAACACACTTTGCATGGAGGAGTCAGCATCCTCCCAGGGACAACCTCAGAGCACCATTGATTCAACTTAAGGAGAAACTCAGACAGTGCATTATGGGAATTTATGTAAATATCAGGGGCTGAAGTTGTTCCTATCATAATCTTCTTACTGAGGAGGAGCCTCACATAAGGCCTCCTAGGTCATGTGACTATTTATGATGCACCATGGAGCAAGGCCCAATGACTCCATCTTGTGATTAAGTTCCGTAACTTTGCTTCTGTCCACGCTCCGACAAATCTCAGGCGTTTTCACAACTCTTGTAATCAATGAAACCGAGCTTCAAATAGCAGGCACAGGAGTGGCGCTGTTTTTAGAAGTATGCAGCCATGCTTCTCTCACCCTAAAGAACCCCCTTAAAGATCTGTAAATGCTGAGAATAATCTAACAAGAGGTGTCCTTTAGAGATGAGCAAATAGTATTTGATGGAATACGTGGCTGCCATAGGAATGCTTGTTAGCGGCCGAAGACCAAAGGGTTAAGTCTTAACCCCCTAGTGTTGGGCCGCTAACACGCATTCCTATGGCAGCCAGGTATTCGATTGAATACTATCGGGTCACCTCTAGTGTCCTTTCAAGTGATCCCTAGGATGAGTGATCTGTGAGACCATTAGCAGCCGAGAAGCGGATGATAGCCAGCAAGGGGCAGCCTGTGTATGACAGAGGATGATGCTGCTGGTGCTTGCCTTCTGACTTGGACCGCCTACCTGGCAGCCATTTTGAAAAATTGACCAATAGGAACTTGAGAATTTGCATAATTACCCATAATCCTTTGCTGGAACTCTCCCTAAGCTTAGTGAATAGTGAAAAGAATAAATCAAATGAAGCAAAATGTCAAAAACTGTGTGGCATTCTTCTCTGTGGGGTGGGCGGAGCTTGCTGGATTGGTCCAAGGGTGGCTGCTAGGTCAGGATTCCAGCAGCTGAAATTTTGAGGGATTCAAATCAGAAAAGCAAAAATTTTAGTCTAGATTTAATAAAAGATTCATTTTCTTTGTAATTTAAACAGCCACAGGCCACGCACAGCGGAGGCTCCAGGCCTCTACCGGTAGGCAGCCAGGTGCCAGGCACAGCGGGGGCACCAGGCCTCCACCGGTAGGCAGTCAGGTGCCAGGCACAGCGGGGGCACCAGGCCTCCACCGGTAGGCAGTCAGGTGCCAGGCACAGCGGGGGCACCAGGCCTCCACCGGTAGGCAGTCAGGTGCCAGGCACAGCGGGGGCACCAGGCCTCCACCGGTAGGCAGCCAGGTGCCAGGCACAGCGGGGGCACAAGGCCTCCACCGGTAGGCAGCCAGCGACCACACACAGCGGGGGCACCAGGCCTCTACCGATAGGAAGCCTAAAGCCAAACACAGCAGGGGCACCAGGCCTCTACCGGTAGGCAGCCACAGGCCACACTGCAGCCGCAGACCAGCCCACAGTGAGTGTGCAACACACTCTGCATGGAAAAGCCAGCATCCTCACAGGGACAACCTCAGAGCACCATTGATTCAACTTAAGGAGAAACTCAGGCAGTGCATTATGGGAATTATTTAAATATCAAGGGCTGAAGGTGTTCCTATCATAATCTTCTTACTGAGGAGGAGCCTCACATAAGTCCTCCTAGGTCATGTGACTATTTATGATGCCCCATGGAGCAAGGCCCAATGACTCAATCTTGTGATTAAGTTCTGTAACTTTGCTTCTGTCCATGCTCCGACAAATCTCAGGAGTTTTCACAACTCTTGTAATCAATGAAACCGAGCTTCAAATAGCAGGCACAGGAGTGGCGCTGTTTTTAGAAGTATGCAGCCATGTTTCTCTCACCCTAAAGAACCCCCTTAAAGATCTGTAAATGCTGAGAATAATCTAACAAGAGGTGTCCTTTAGAGATGAGCAAATAGTATTTGATGGAATACGTGGCTGCCATAGGAATGCGTGTTAGCGGCCGAAGACCAAGGGGTTAAGCCTTAACCCCTTAGTGTTGGGCCGCTAACACGCATTCCTATGGCAGCCAGGTATTCGATTGAATACTATCGGGTCACCTCTAGTGTCCTTTCAAGTGATCCCTAGGATGAGTGATCTGTGCGACCATTAGCAGCCGAGAAGCGGATGATAGCCAGCAAGGGGCAGCCTGTGTATGACAGGGGATGATGCTGCTGGTGCTTGCCTTCTGACTTGGACCGCCTACCTGGCAGCCATTTTGAAAAATTGACCAATAGGAACTTGAGAATTTGCATAATTACCCATAATCCTTTGCTGGAACTCTCCCTAAGCTTAGTGAATAGTGAAAAGAATAAATCAAATGAAGCAAAATGTCAAAAACTGTGTGGCATTCTTCTCTGTGGGTTGGGCGGAGCTTGCTGGATTGGTCCAAGGGTGGCTGCTAGGTCAGGATTCCAGCAGCTGAAATTTTGAGGGATTCAAATCAGAAAAGCAAAAATTTTAGTCTAGGTTTTAATAAAAGATTCATTTTCTTTGTAATTTAAACAGCCACAGGCCACGCACAGCGGGGGCACCAGGCCTCCACCGGTAGGCAGTCAGGTGCCAGGCACAGCGGGGGCACCAGGCCTCCACCGGTAGGCAGCCAGGTGCCAGGCACAGCAGGGGCACAAGGCCTCCACCGGTAGGCAGCCAGCGACCACACACAGCGGGGGCACCAGGCCTCTACCGATAGGAAGCCTAAAGCCACACACAGCAGGGGCACCAGGCCTCTACCGGTAGGCAGCCACGGGCCACACTGCAGCCGCAGACCAGCCCACAGTGAGTGTGCAACACACTCTGCATGGAAAAGCCAGCATCCTCACAGGGACAACCTCAGAGCACCATTGATTCAACTTAAGGAGAAACTCAGGCAGTGCATTATGGGAATTATTTAAATATCAAGGGCTGAAGGTGTTCCTATCATAATCTTCTTACTGAGGAGGAGCCTCACATAAGTCCTCCTAGGTCATGTGACTATTTATGATGCACCATGGAGCAAGGCCCAATGACTCCATCTTGTGATTAAGTTCTGTAACTTTGCATCTGTCCACGCTCCGACAAATCTCAGGCGTTTTCACAACTCTTGTAATCAATGAAACCGAGCTTCAAATAGCAGGCACAGGAGTGGCGCTGTTTTTAGAAGTATGCAGCCATGTTTCTCTCACCCTAAAGAACCCCCTTAAAGATCTGTAAATGCTGAGACTAATCTAACAAGAGGTGTCCTTTAGAGATGAGCAAATAGTATTTGATGGAATACGTGGCTGCCATAGGAATGCGTGTTAACGGCCAAAGACCAAGGGGTTAAGCCTTAACCCCTTAGTGTTGGGCCGCTAACACGCATTCCTATGGCAGCCAGGTATTCGATTGAATACTATCGGGTCATCTCTAGTGCCCTTTAAAGTAATCCCTAGGATGACTGATCTGTGCGACCATTAGCAGCTGAGAAGCAGATGATAACCAGCAAGGTGCAGCCTGTGTATGACAGAGAACGATGCTGCTGGTGCTTGCCTTCTGACATGGTCTGCCTACCTAGCAGCCATTTTTAAATGGCTGTCGAGTAAACACAGCACAGCAGGGGCACCAGGCCTCAACCGGTAGGCAGCCACTGGCCACACAGCAGCCATGGACCAAACCACAATAAGTGTGCAACACACTCTGCATGGAGGAGTCAGCATCCTCCCAGGGACAACCTCAGAGCACCATTGATTCAACTTAAGGAGAAACTCAGACAGTGCATTATGGGAATTTATGTAAATATCAGGGGCTGAAGTTGTTCCTATCATAATCTTCTTACTGAGGAGGAGCCTCACATAAGGCCTCCTAGGTCATGTGACTATTTATGATGCACCATGGAGCAAGGCCCAATGACTCCATCTTGTGATTAAGTTCCGTAACTTTGCTTCTGTCCACGCTCCGACAAATCTCAGGCGTTTTCACAACTCTTGTAATCAATGAAACCGAGCTTCAAATAGCAGGCACAGGAGTGGCGCTGTTTTTAGAAGTATGCAGCCATGCTTCTCTCACCCTAAAGAACCCCCTTAAAGATCTGTAAATGCTGAGAATAATCTAACAAGAGGTGTCCTTTAGAGATGAGCAAATAGTATTTGATGGAATACGTGGCTGCCATAGGAATGCTTGTTAGCGGCCGAAGACCAAAGGGTTAAGTCTTAACCCCCTAGTGTTGGGCCGCTAACACGCATTCCTATGGCAGCCAGGTATTCGATTGAATACTATCGGGTCACCTCTAGTGTCCTTTCAAGTGATCCCTAGGATGAGTGATCTGTGAGACCATTAGCAGCCGAGAAGCGGATGATAGCCAGCAAGGGGCAGCCTGTGTATGACAGAGGATGATGCTGCTGGTGCTTGCCTTCTGACTTGGACCGCCTACCTGGCAGCCATTTTGAAAAATTGACCAATAGGAACTTGAGAATTTGCATAATTACCCATAATCCTTTGCTGGAACTCTCCCTAAGCTTAGTGAATAGTGAAAAGAATAAATCAAATGAAGCAAAATGTCAAAAACTGTGTGGAATTCTTCTCTGTGGGGTGGGCGGAGCTTGCTGGATTGGTCCAAGGGTGGCTGCTAGGTCAGGATTCCAGCAGCTGAAATTTTGAGGGATTCAAATCAGAAAAGCAAAAATTTTAGTCTAGATTTTAATAAAAGATTCATTTTCTTTGTAATTTAAAAAGCCACAGGCCACGCACAGCAGAGGCTCCAGGCCTCTACCGGTAGGCAGCCAGGTGCGAGGCACAGCGGGGGCACCAGTCCTCCACCAGTAGGCAGCCAGGTGCCAGGCACAGCGGGGGCACAAGGCCTCCACCGGTAGGCAGCCACGGACCACACACAGCAGGGGCACCAGGCCTATACTGATAGGAAGCCTAAAGCCACACAAAGCAGGGGCACCAGGCCTCTACCGGTAGGCAGCCACGGGCCCCACAGCAGCCACAGACCAGCCCACAGTGAGTGTGCAACACACTCTGCATGGAGGAATCAGCATCCTCCCAGGGACAACCTCAGAGCACCATTGATTCAACTTAAGGAGAAACTCAGGCAGTGCATTATGGGAATTATTTAAATATCAAGGGCTGAAGGTGTTCCTATCATAATCTTCTTACTGAGGAGGAGCCTCACATAAGTCCCCCTAGGTCATGTGACTATTTATGATGCACCATGGAGCAAGGCCCAATGACTCAATCTTGTGATTAAGTTCTGTAACTTTGCTTCTGTCCACGCTCCGACAAATCTCAGGAGTTTTCACAACTCTTGTAATCAATGAAACCGAGCTTCAAATAGCAGGCACAGGAGTGGCGCTGTTTTTAGAAGTATGCAGCCATGTTTCTCTCACCCTAAAGAACCCCCTTAAAGATCTGTAAATGCTGAGAATAATCTAACAAGAGGTGTCCTTTAGAGATGAGCAAATAGTATTTGATGGAATACGTGGCTGCCATAGGAATGCGTGTTAGCGGCCGAAGACCAAGGGGTTAAGCCTTAAGCCCTTAGTGTTGGGCCGCTAACACGCATTCCTATGGCAGCCAGGTATTCGATTGAATACTATCGGGTCATCTCTAGTGCCCTTTCAATTAATCCCTAGGATGACTGATCTGTGCAACCATTAGCAGCTGAGAAGCAGATGATAACCAGCAAGGTGCAGCCTGTGTATGACAGAGAACGATGCTGCTGGTGCTTGCCTTCTGACATGGTCCACCTACCTAGCAGCCATTTTTTAAATGGCTGTCAAGTAGACACAGCACGGGCACTAGGCCTCAACCGGTAGGCAGCCACTGGCCACACAGCAGCCGTGGACCAAACCACAATGAGTGTGCAACACACTCTGCATGGAGGAATCAGCATCCTCCCAGGGACAACCTCAGAGCACCATTGATTCAACTTAAGGAGAAACTCAGGCAGTGCATTATGGGAATTTATGTAAATATCAGGGGCTGAAGTTGTTCCTATCATAATCTTCTTACTGAGGAGGAGCCTCACATAAGGCCTCCTAGGTCATGTGACTATTTATGATGCAACATGGAGCAAGGCCCAATGACTCCATCTTGTGATTAAGTTCCGTAACTTTGCTTCTGTCCACGCTCCGACAAATCACAGGCGTTTTCACAACTCTTGTAATCAATGAAACCGAGCTTCAAATAGCAGGCACAGGAGTGGCGCTGTTTTTAGAAGTATGCAGCCATGTTTCTCTCACCCTAAAGAACCCCCTTAAAGATCTGTAGATGCTGAGACTAATCTAACAAGAGGTGTCCTTTAGAGATGAGCGAATAGTATTTGATGGAATACGTGGCTGCCATAGGAATGCGTGTTAGCGGCCGAAGACCAAAGGGTTAAGTCTTAACCCCCTAGTGTTGGGCCGCTAACACGCATTCCTATGGCAGCCAGGTATTCGATTGAATACTATCGGGTCACCTCTAGTGTCCTTTCAAGTGATCCCTTAAAGATCTGTAGATGCTGAGACTAATCTAACAAGAGGTGTCCTTTAGAGATGAGCGAATAGTATTTGATGGAATACGTGGCTGCCATAGGAATGCTTGTTAGCGCCCGAAGACCAAAGGGTTAAGTCTTAACCCCCTAGTGTTGGGCCGCTAACACGCATTCCTATGACAGCCAGGTATTCGATTGAATACTATCGGGTCACCTCTAGTGTCCTTTCAAGTGATCCCTAGGATGAGTGATCTGTGCGACCATTAGCAGCCGAGAAGCGGATGATAGCCAGCAAGGGGCAGCCTGTGTATGACAGAGGATGATGCTGCTGGTGCTTGCCTTCTGACTTGGACCGCCTACCTGGCAGCCATTTTGAAAAATTGACCAATAGGAACTTGAGAATTTGCATAATTACCCATAATCCTTTGCTGGAACTCTCCCTAAGCTTAGTGAATGGTGAAAAGAATAAATCAAATGAAGCAAAATGTCAAAAACTGTGTGGAATTCTTCTCTGTGGGGTGGGCGGAGCTTGCTGGATTGGTCCAAGGGTGGCTGCTAGGTCAGGATTCCAGCAGCTGAAATTTTGAGGGATTCAAATCAGAAAAGCAAAAATTTTAGTCTAGGTTTTAATAAAAGATTCATTTTCTTTGTAATTTAAACAGCCACAGGCCACGCACAGCAGAGGCTCCAGGCCTCTATCGGTAGGCAGCCAGGTGCCAGGCACAGCGGGGGCACCAGGCCTCCACCGGTAGGCAGCCAGGTGCCAGGCACAGCGGGGGCACCAGGCCTCCACCGGTAGTCAGCCAGGTGCCAAGCACAGCGGGGGCACCAGGCCTCCACCGGTAGGCAGCCAGGGACCACACACAGCGGGGGCACGAGGCCTCTACCGATAGGAAGCCTAAAGCCACACACAGCAGGGGCACCAGGCCTCTACCAGCGGGCAGCCACGGGCCACATAGCAGCCGCAGACCAGCCCACAGTGAGTGTGCAACACACTCTGCATAGAAAAGCCAGCATCCTCACAGGGACAACCTCAGAGCCCCATTGATTCAACTTAAGGAGAAACTCAGGCAGTGCATTATGGGAATTATTTAAATATCAAGGGCTGAAGGTGTTCTTATCATAATCTTCTTACTGAGGAGGAGCCTCACATAAGTCCCCCTAGGTCATGTGACTATTTATGATGCACCATGGAGCAAGGCCCAATGACTCTATCTTGTGATTAAGTTCTGAAACTTTGCTTCTGTCCACGCTCCGACAAATCTCAGGCGTTTTCACATCTCTTGTAATCAATGAAACCGAGCTTCAAATAGCAGGCACAGGAGTGCCGCTATTTTTAGAAGTATGCAGCCATGTTTCTCTCACCCTAAAGAACCCCCTTAAAGATCTGTAAATGCTGAGACTAATCTAACAAGAGGTGTCCTTTAGGGATGAGCAAATAGTATTTGATGGAATACGTGGCTGCCATACGAATGCGTGTTAACGGCCGAAGACCAAGGGGTTAAGCCTTAACCCCTTAGTGTTGGGCCGCTAACACGCATTCCTATGGCAGCCAGGTACTCGATTGAATACTATCGGGTCATCTCTAGTACCCTTTCGGGTAATCCCTAGGATGACTGATCTGTGCAACCATTAGCAGCTGAGAAGCAGATGATAACCAGCAAGGTGCAGCCTGTGTATGACAGAAAACGATGCTGCTGGTGCTTGCCTTCTGACATGATCCGCCTACCTAGCAGCCATTTTTAAATGGCTGTCAATTAGACACAGCACGGACACCAGGCCTCAACCGGTAAGCAGCCACTGGCCACACAGCAGCCATGGACCAAACCACAATGAGTGTGCAACACACTCTGCATGGAGGAGTCAGCATCCTCCCAGGGACAACCTCAGAGCACCATTGATTCAACTTAAGGAGAAACTCAGACAGTGCATTATGGGAATTTATGTAAATATCAGGGGCTGAAGTTGTTCCTATCATAATCTTCTTACTGAGGAAGAGCCTCACATAAGGCCTCCTAGGTCATGTGACTATTTATGATGCACCATGGAGCAAGGCCCAATGACTCCATCTTGTGATTAAGTTCCGTAACTTTGCTTTTGTCCACGCTCCGACAAATCACACGCGTTTTCACAACTCTTGTAATCAATGAAACCGAGCTTCAAATAGCAGGCACAGGAGTGGCGCTGTTTTTAGAAGTATGCAGCCATGTTTCTCTCACCCTAAAGAACCCCCTTAAAGATCTGTAGATGCTGAGACTAATCTAACAAGAGGTGTCCTTTAGAGATGAGCGAATAGTATTTGATGGAATACGTGGCTGCCATAGGAATGCTTGTTAGCGGCCGAAGACCAAAGGGTTAAGTCTTAACCCCCTAGTGTTGGGCCGCTAACACGCATTCCTATGGCAGCCAGGTATTCGATTGAATACTATCGGGTCACCTCTAGTGTCCTTTCAAGTGATCCCTAGGATGAGTGATCTGTGCGACCATTAGCAGCCGAGAAGCGGATGATAGCCAGCAAGGGGCAGCCTGTGTATGACAGAGGATGATGCTGCTGGTGCTTGCCTTCTGACTTGGACCGCCTACCTGGCAGCCATTTTGAAAAATTGACCAATAGGAACTTGAGAATTTGCATAATTACCCATAATCCTTTGCTGGAACTCTCCCTAAGCTTAGTGAATGGTGAAAAGAATAAATCAAATGAAGCAAAATGTCAAAAACTGTGTGGAATTCTTCTCTGTGGGGTGGGCGGAGCTTGCTGGATTGGTCCAAGGGTGGCTGCTAGGTCAGGATTGCAGCAGCTGAAATTTTGAGGGATTCAAAACAGAAAAGCAAAAATTTTAGTCTAGGTTTTAATAAAAGATTCATTTTCTTTGTAATTTAAACAGCCACAGGCCACGCACAGCGGAGGCTCCAGGCCTCTACCGGTAGGCAGCCAGGTGCCAGGCACAGCGAGGGCACTAGGCCTCCACCGGTAGGCAGTCAGGGACCACACACAGCAGGGGCACCAGGCCTCTACCGATAGGAAGCCTAAGGCCACACACAGCAGGGGAACCAGGCCTCTACCGGTAGGCAGCCATGGGCCACACAGCAGCCGCAGACCAGCCCACAGTGAGTGTGCAACACACTCTGCATGGAAGAGCCAGCATCCTCACAGGGACAACCTCAGAGCACCATTGATTCAACTTAAGGAGAAACTCAGGCAGTGCATTATGGGAATTATTTAAATATCAAGGGCTGAAGGTGTTCCTATCATAATCTTCTTAC
The DNA here is from genome assembly GCF_031893055.1 of Leptodactylus fuscus. Taxonomy (NCBI): domain Eukaryota; kingdom Metazoa; phylum Chordata; class Amphibia; order Anura; family Leptodactylidae; genus Leptodactylus; species Leptodactylus fuscus. The sequence continues at coordinate 46,261,944 of NC_134274.1, forward strand.
TGAGGAGGAGCCTCACATAAGTCCTCCTAGGTCATGTGACTATTTATGATGCACCATGGAGCAAGGCCCAATGACTCCATCTTGTGATTAAGTTCTGTAACTTTGCATCTGTCCACGCTCCGACAAATCTCAGGCGTTTTCACAACTCTTGTAATCAATGAAACCGAGCTTCAAATAGCAGGCACAGGAGTGGCGCTGTTTTTAGAAGTATGCAGCCATGTTTCTCTCACCCTAAAGAACCCCCTTAAAGATCTGTAAATGCTGAGACTAATCTAACAAGAGGTGTCCTTTAGAGATGAGCAAATAGTATTTGATGGAATACGTGGCTGCCATAGGAATGCGTGTTAACGGCCGAAGACCAAGGGGTTAAGCCTTAACCCCTTAGTGTTGGGCCGCTAACACGCATTCCTATGGCAGCCAGGTATTCGATTGAATACTATCGGGTCATCTCTAGTGCCCTTTCGAGTAATCCCTAGGATGACTGATCTGTGCGACCATTAGCAGCTGAGAAGCAGATGATAACCAGCAAGGTGCAGCCTGTGTATGACAGAGAACGATGCTGCTGGTGCTTGCCTTTTGACATGGTCCGCCTACCTAGCAGCCATTTTTAAATGGCTGTCAAGTAGACACAGCACGGGCACTAGGCCTCAACCGGTAGGCAGTCACTGGCCACACAGCAGCCGTGGACCAAACCACAATGAGTGTGCAACACACTCTGCATGGAGGAGTCAGCATCCTCCCAGGGACAACCTCAGAGCACCATTGATTCAACTTAAGGAGAAACTCAGACAGTGCATTATGGGAATTTATGTAAATATCAGGGGCTGAAGTTGTTCCTATCATAATCTTCTTACTGAGGAGGAGCCTCACATAAAGCCTCCTAGGTCATGTGACTATTTATGATGCACCATGGAGCAAGGCCCAATGACTCCATCTTGTGATTAAGTTCCGTAACTTTGCATCTGTCCACGCTCCGACAAATCTCAGGCGTTTTCACAACTCTTGTAATCAATGAAACCGAGCTTCAAATAGCAGGCACAGGAGTGCCGCTGTTTTTAGAAGTATGCAGCCATGTTTCTCTCACCCTAAAGAACCCCCTTAAAGATCTGTAAATGCTGAGACTAATCTAACAAGAGGTGTCCTTTAGAGATGAGCAAATAGTATTTGATGGAATACGTGGCTGCCATAGGAATGCGTGTTAGCGGCCGAAGACCAAGGGGTTAAGCCTTAACCCCTTAGTGTTGGGCCGCTAACACGCATTCCTATGGCAGCCAGGTATTCGATTGAATACTATCGGGTCACCTCTAGTGTCCTTTTAAGTGATCCCTTAAAGATCTGTAGATGCTGAGACTAATCTAACAAGAGGTGTCCTTTAGAGATGAGCGAATAGTATTTGATGGAATACGTGGCTGCCATAGGAATGCTTGTTAGCGCCCGAAGACCAAAGGGTTAAGTCTTAACCCCCTAGTGTTGGGCCGCTAACACGCATTCCTATGACAGCCAGGTATTCGATTGAATACTATCGGGTCACCTCTAGTGTCCTTTCAAGTGATCCCTAGGATGAGTGATCTGTGCGACCATTAGCAGCCGAGAAGCAGATGATAGCCAGCAAGGGGCAGCCTGTGTATGACAGAGGATGATGCTGCTGGTGCTTGCCTTCTGACATGGTCTGCCTACCTAGTAGACACAGCACAGCAGGGGCACCAGGCCTCAACCGGTAGGCAGCCACTGGCCCCACAGCAGCCATGGACCAAACCACAATGAGTGTGCAACACACTCTGCATGGAGGAGTCAGCATCCTCCCAGGGACAACCTCAGAGCACCATTGATTCAACTTAAGGAGAAACTCAGACAGTGCATTATGGGAATTTATGTAAATATCAGGGGCTGAAGTTGTTCCTATCATAATCTTCTTACTGAGGAGGAGCCTCACATAAGGCCTCCTAGGTCATGTGACTATTTATGATGCACCATGGAGCAAGGCCCAATGACTCCATCTTGTGATTAAGTTCCGTAACTTTGCTTCTGTCCACGCTCCGACAAATCTCAGGCGTTTTCACAACTCTTGTAATCAATGAAACCGAGCTTCAAATAGCAGGCACAGGAGTGGCGCTGTTTTTAGAAGTATGCAGCCATGCTTCTCTCACCCTAAAGAACCCCCTTAAAGATCTGTAAATGCTGAGAATAATCTAACAAGAGGTGTCCTTTAGAGATGAGCAAATAGTATTTGATGGAATACGTGGCTGCCATAGGAATGCTTGTTAGCGGCCGAAGACCAAAGGGTTAAGTCTTAACCCCCTAGTGTTGGGCCGCTAACACGCATTCCTATGGCAGCCAGGTATTCGATTGAATACTATCGGGTCACCTCTAGTGTCCTTTCAAGTGATCCCTAGGATGAGTGATCTGTGAGACCATTAGCAGCCGAGAAGCGGATGATAGCCAGCAAGGGGCAGCCTGTGTATGACAGAGGATGATGCTGCTGGTGCTTGCCTTCTGACTTGGACCGCCTACCTGGCAGCCATTTTGAAAAATTGACCAATAGGAACTTGAGAATTTGCATAATTACCCATAATCCTTTGCTGGAACTCTCCCTAAGCTTAGTGAATAGTGAAAAGAATAAATCAAATGAAGCAAAATGTCAAAAACTGTGTGGCATTCTTCTCTGTGGGGTGGGCGGAGCTTGCTGGATTGGTCCAAGGGTGGCTGCTAGGTCAGGATTCCAGCAGCTGAAATTTTGAGGGATTCAAATCAGAAAAGCAAAAATTTTAGTCTAGATTTAATAAAAGATTCATTTTCTTTGTAATTTAAACAGCCACAGGCCACGCACAGCGGAGGCTCCAGGCCTCTACCGGTAGGCAGCCAGGTGCCAGGCACAGCGGGGGCACCAGGCCTCCACCGGTAGGCAGTCAGGTGCCAGGCACAGCGGGGGCACCAGGCCTCCACCGGTAGGCAGTCAGGTGCCAGGCACAGCGGGGGCACCAGGCCTCCACCGGTAGGCAGTCAGGTGCCAGGCACAGCGGGGGCACCAGGCCTCCACCGGTAGGCAGCCAGGTGCCAGGCACAGCGGGGGCACAAGGCCTCCACCGGTAGGCAGCCAGCGACCACACACAGCGGGGGCACCAGGCCTCTACCGATAGGAAGCCTAAAGCCAAACACAGCAGGGGCACCAGGCCTCTACCGGTAGGCAGCCACAGGCCACACTGCAGCCGCAGACCAGCCCACAGTGAGTGTGCAACACACTCTGCATGGAAAAGCCAGCATCCTCACAGGGACAACCTCAGAGCACCATTGATTCAACTTAAGGAGAAACTCAGGCAGTGCATTATGGGAATTATTTAAATATCAAGGGCTGAAGGTGTTCCTATCATAATCTTCTTACTGAGGAGGAGCCTCACATAAGTCCTCCTAGGTCATGTGACTATTTATGATGCCCCATGGAGCAAGGCCCAATGACTCAATCTTGTGATTAAGTTCTGTAACTTTGCTTCTGTCCATGCTCCGACAAATCTCAGGAGTTTTCACAACTCTTGTAATCAATGAAACCGAGCTTCAAATAGCAGGCACAGGAGTGGCGCTGTTTTTAGAAGTATGCAGCCATGTTTCTCTCACCCTAAAGAACCCCCTTAAAGATCTGTAAATGCTGAGAATAATCTAACAAGAGGTGTCCTTTAGAGATGAGCAAATAGTATTTGATGGAATACGTGGCTGCCATAGGAATGCGTGTTAGCGGCCGAAGACCAAGGGGTTAAGCCTTAACCCCTTAGTGTTGGGCCGCTAACACGCATTCCTATGGCAGCCAGGTATTCGATTGAATACTATCGGGTCACCTCTAGTGTCCTTTCAAGTGATCCCTAGGATGAGTGATCTGTGCGACCATTAGCAGCCGAGAAGCGGATGATAGCCAGCAAGGGGCAGCCTGTGTATGACAGGGGATGATGCTGCTGGTGCTTGCCTTCTGACTTGGACCGCCTACCTGGCAGCCATTTTGAAAAATTGACCAATAGGAACTTGAGAATTTGCATAATTACCCATAATCCTTTGCTGGAACTCTCCCTAAGCTTAGTGAATAGTGAAAAGAATAAATCAAATGAAGCAAAATGTCAAAAACTGTGTGGCATTCTTCTCTGTGGGGTGGGCGGAGCTTGCTGGATTGGTCCAAGGGTGGCTGCTAGGTCAGGATTCCAGCAGCTGAAATTTTGAGGGATTCAAATCAGAAAAGCAAAAATTTTAGTCTAGGTTTTAATAAAAGATTCATTTTCTTTGTAATTTAAACAGCCACAGGCCACGCACAGCGGGGGCACCAGGCCTCCACCGGTAGGCAGTCAGGTGCCAGGCACAGCGGGGGCACCAGGCCTCCACCGGTAGGCAGCCAGGTGCCAGGCACAGCAGGGGCACAAGGCCTCCACCGGTAGGCAGCCAGCGACCACACACAGCGGGGGCACCAGGCCTCTACCGATAGGAAGCCTAAAGCCACACACAGCAGGGGCACCAGGCCTCTACCGGTAGGCAGCCACGGGCCACACTGCAGCCGCAGACCAGCCCACAGTGAGTGTGCAACACACTCTGCATGGAAAAGCCAGCATCCTCACAGGGACAACCTCAGAGCACCATTGATTCAACTTAAGGAGAAACTCAGGCAGTGCATTATGGGAATTATTTAAATATCAAGGGCTGAAGGTGTTCCTATCATAATCTTCTTACTGAGGAGGAGCCTCACATAAGTCCTCCTAGGTCATGTGACTATTTATGATGCACCATGGAGCAAGGCCCAATGACTCCATCTTGTGATTAAGTTCTGTAACTTTGCATCTGTCCACGCTCCGACAAATCTCAGGCGTTTTCACAACTCTTGTAATCAATGAAACCGAGCTTCAAATAGCAGGCACAGGAGTGGCGCTGTTTTTAGAAGTATGCAGCCATGTTTCTCTCACCCTAAAGAACCCCCTTAAAGATCTGTAAATGCTGAGACTAATCTAACAAGAGGTGTCCTTTAGAGATGAGCAAATAGTATTTGATGGAATACGTGGCTGCCATAGGAATGCGTGTTAACGGCCAAAGACCAAGGGGTTAAGCCTTAACCCCTTAGTGTTGGGCCGCTAACACGCATTCCTATGGCAGCCAGGTATTCGATTGAATACTATCGGGTCATCTCTAGTGCCCTTTAAAGTAATCCCTAGGATGACTGATCTGTGCGACCATTAGCAGCTGAGAAGCAGATGATAACCAGCAAGGTGCAGCCTGTGTATGACAGAGAACGATGCTGCTGGTGCTTGCCTTCTGACATGGTCTGCCTACCTAGCAGCCATTTTTAAATGGCTGTCGAGTAAACACAGCACAGCAGGGGCACCAGGCCTCAACCGGTAGGCAGCCACTGGCCACACAGCAGCCATGGACCAAACCACAATAAGTGTGCAACACACTCTGCATGGAGGAGTCAGCATCCTCCCAGGGACAACCTCAGAGCACCATTGATTCAACTTAAGGAGAAACTCAGACAGTGCATTATGGGAATTTATGTAAATATCAGGGGCTGAAGTTGTTCCTATCATAATCTTCTTACTGAGGAGGAGCCTCACATAAGGCCTCCTAGGTCATGTGACTATTTATGATGCACCATGGAGCAAGGCCCAATGACTCCATCTTGTGATTAAGTTCCGTAACTTTGCTTCTGTCCACGCTCCGACAAATCTCAGGCGTTTTCACAACTCTTGTAATCAATGAAACCGAGCTTCAAATAGCAGGCACAGGAGTGGCGCTGTTTTTAGAAGTATGCAGCCATGCTTCTCTCACCCTAAAGAACCCCCTTAAAGATCTGTAAATGCTGAGAATAATCTAACAAGAGGTGTCCTTTAGAGATGAGCAAATAGTATTTGATGGAATACGTGGCTGCCATAGGAATGCTTGTTAGCGGCCGAAGACCAAAGGGTTAAGTCTTAACCCCCTAGTGTTGGGCCGCTAACACGCATTCCTATGGCAGCCAGGTATTCGATTGAATACTATCGGGTCACCTCTAGTGTCCTTTCAAGTGATCCCTAGGATGAGTGATCTGTGAGACCATTAGCAGCCGAGAAGCGGATGATAGCCAGCAAGGGGCAGCCTGTGTATGACAGAGGATGATGCTGCTGGTGCTTGCCTTCTGACTTGGACCGCCTACCTGGCAGCCATTTTGAAAAATTGACCAATAGGAACTTGAGAATTTGCATAATTACCCATAATCCTTTGCTGGAACTCTCCCTAAGCTTAGTGAATAGTGAAAAGAATAAATCAAATGAAGCAAAATGTCAAAAACTGTGTGGAATTCTTCTCTGTGGGGTGGGCGGAGCTTGCTGGATTGGTCCAAGGGTGGCTGCTAGGTCAGGATTCCAGCAGCTGAAATTTTGAGGGATTCAAATCAGAAAAGCAAAAATTTTATTCTAGAAAGATTCATTTTCTTTGTAATTTAAACAGCCACAGGCCACGCACAGCGCAGGCTCCAGGCCTCTACCGGTAGGCAGCCAGGTGCCAGGCACAGCGAGGGCACCAGGCCTCCACCTGTAGGCAGCCAGGTGCCAGGCACAGCGGGGGCACAAGGTCTCTACCGGTAGGCAGCCACAGGCCACACTGCAGCCGCAGACCAGCCCACAGTGAGTGTGCAACACACTCTACATGGAAAAGCCAGCATCCTCACAGGGACAACCTCAGAGCACCATTGATTCAACTTAAGGAGAAACTCAGGCAGTGCATTATGGGAATTATTTAAATATCAAGGGCTGAAGGTGTTCCTATCATAATCTTCTTACTGAGGAGGAGCCTCACATAAGTCCTCCTAGGTCATGTGACTATTTATGATGCACCATGGAGCAAGGCCCAATGACTCCATCTTGTGATTAAGTTCCGTAACTTTGCTTCTGTCCACGCTCCGACAAATCACAGGCGTTTTCACAACTCTTGTAATCAATGAAACCGAGCTTCAAATAGCAGGCACAGGAGTGGCGCTGTTTTTAGAAGTATGCAGCCATGTTTCTCTCACCCTAAAGAACCCCCTTAAAGATCTGTAAATGCTGAGAATAATCTAACAAGAGGTGTCCTTTAGAGATGAGCAAATAGTATTTGATGGAATACGTGGCTGCCATAGGAATGCGTGTTAGCGGCCGAAGACCAAGGGGTTAAGCCTTAACCCCTTAGTGTTGGGCCGCTAACACGCATTCCTATGGCAGCCAGGTATTCGATTGAATACTATCGGGTCACCTCTAGTGTCCTTTCAAGTGATCCCTAGGATGAGTGATCTGTGCGACCATTAGCAGCCGAGAAGCGGATGATAGCCAGCAAGGGGCAGCCTGTGTATGACAGAGGATGATGCTGCTGGTGCTTGCCTTCTGACTTGGACCGCCTACCTGGCAGCCATTTTGAAAAATTGACCAATAGGAACTTGAGAATTTGCATAATTACCCATAATCCTTTGCTGGAACTCTCCCTAAGCTTAGTGAATGGTGAAAAGAATAAATCAAATGAAGCAAAATGTCAAAAACTGTGTGGAATTCTTCTCTGTGGGGTGGGCGGAGCTTGCTGGATTGGTCCAAGGGTGGCTGCTAGGTCAGGATTGCAGCAGCTGAAATTTTGAGGGATTCAAAACAGAAAAGCAAAAATTTTAGTCTAGGTTTTAATTAAAGATTCATTTTCTTTGTAATTTAAACAGCCACAGGCCACGCACAGCGGAGGCTCCAGGCCTCTACCGGTAGGCAGCCAGGTGCCAGGCACAGCGGGGGCACCAGGCCTCCACCGGTAGGCAGCCAGGTGCCAGGCACAGCGGGGGCACCAGGCCTCCACCAGTAGGCAGCCAGGGACCACACACAGCGGGGACACCAGGCCTCTACCGATAGGAAGCCTAAGGCCACACACAGCAGGGGCACCAGGCCTCTACCGGTAGGCAGCCACGGGCCACATAGCAGCCGCAGACCAGCCCACAGTGAGTGTGCAACACACTCTGCATGGAAGAGCCAGCATCCTCACAGGGACAACCTCAGAGCACCATTGATTCAACTTAAGGAGAAACTCAGGCAGTGCATTATGGGAATTATTTAAATATCAAGGGCTGAAGGTGTTCCTATCATAATCTTCTTACTGAGGAGGAGCCTCACATAAGTCCTCCTAGGTCATGTGACTATTTATGATGCACCATGGAGCAAGGCCCAATGACTCCATCTTGTGATTAAGTTCCGTAACTTTGCTTCTGTCCACGCTCCGACAAATCTCAGGCGTTTTCACAACTCTTGTAATCAATGAAACCGAGCTTCAAATAGCAGGCACAGGAGTGGCGCTGTTTTTAGAAGTATGCAGCCATGTTTCTCTCACCCTAAAGAGCCCCCTTAAAGATCTGTAGATGCTGAGACTAATCTAACAAGAGGTGTCCTTTAGAGATGAGCAAATAGTATTTGATGGAATACGTGGCTGCCATAGGAATGCTTGTTAGCGGCCGAAGACCAAAGGGTTAAGTCTTAACCCCCTAGTGTTGGGCCGCTAACACGCATTCCTATGGCAGCCAGGTATTCGATTGAATACTATCGGGTCACCTCTAGTGTCCTTTCAAGTGATCCCTAGGATGAGTGATCTGTGCGACCATTAGCAGCCGAGAAGCAGATGATAGCCAGCAAGGGGCAGCCTGTGTATGACAGAGGATGATGCTGCTGGTGCTTGCCTTCTGACTAGGACCGCCTACCTGGCAGCCATTTTGAAAAATTGACCAATAGGAACTTGAGAATTTGCATAATTACCCATAATCCTTTGCTGGAACTCTCCCTAAGCTTAGTGAATGGTGAAAAGAATAAATCATATGAAGCAAAATGTCAAAAACTGTGTGGAATTCTTCTCTGTGGGGTGGGCGGAGCTTGCTGGATTGGTCCAAGTTTGGCTGCTAGGTCAGGATTCCAGCAGCTGAAATTTTGAGGGATTTAAATCAGAAAAGCAAAAACTTTAGTCTAGGTTTTAATAAAAGATTCATTTTCTTTGTAATTTAAACAGCCTCCAGGCCTCTACCGGTAGGCAGCAAGGTGCCAGGCACAGCGGGGGCACCAGGCCTCCACCGGTAGGCAGCCAGGTGCGAGGCACAGCAGGGGCACCAGGCCTCCACCGGTAGGCAGCCAGGGACCACACACAGCGGGGGCACCAGGCTTCTACCGATAGAAGCCTAAGGCCACACACAGCAGGGGCACCAGGCCTCTACCGGTAGGCAGCCAGGTGCCAGGCACAGCGGGGGCACCAGGCCTCCACCGGTAGGCAGTCAGGTGCCAGGCACAGCGGGGGCACCAGGCCTCCACCGGTAGGCAGTCAGGTGCCAGGCACAGCGGGGGCACCAGGCCTCCACCGGTAGGCAGTCAGGTGCCAGGCACAGCGGGGGCACCAGGCCTCCACCGGTAGGCAGTCAGGTGCCAGGCACAGCGGGGGCACCAGGCCTCCACCGGTAGGCAGCCAGGTGCCAGGCACAGCGGGGGCACAAGGCCTCCACCGGTAGGCAGCCAGCGACCACACACACAGCGGGGGCACCAGGCCTCTACCGATAGGAAGCCTAAAGCCACACACAGCAGGGGCACCAGGCCTCTACCGGTAGGCAGCCACAGGCCACACTGCAGCCGCAGACCAGCCCACAGTGAGTGTACAACACACTCTGCATGGAAAAGCCAGCATCCTCACAGGGACAACCTCAGAGCACCATTGATTCAACTTAAGGAGAAACTCAGGCAGTGCATTATGGGAATTATTTAAATATCAAGGGCTGAAGGTGTTCCTATCATAATCTTCTTACTGAGGAGGAGCCTCACATAAGTCCTCCTAGGTCATGTGACTATTTATGATGCCCCATGGAGCAAGGCCCAATGACTCAATCTTGTGATTAAGTTCTGTAACTTTGCTTCTGTCCATGCTCCGACAAATCTCAGGAGTTTTCACAACTCTTGTAATCAATGAAACCGAGCTTCAAATAGCAGGCACAGGAGTGGCGCTGTTTTTAGAAGTATGCAGCCATGTTTCTCTCACCCTAAAGAACCCCCTTAAAGATCTGTAAATGCTGAGAATAATCTAACAAGAGGTGTCCTTTAGAGATGAGCAAATAGTATTTGATGGAATACGTGGCTGCCATAGGAATGCGTGTTAGCGGCCGAAGACCAAGGGGTTAAGCCTTAACCCCTTAGTGTTGGGCCGCTAACACGCATTCCTATGGCAGCCAGGTATTCGATTGAATACTATCGGGTCACCTCTAGTGTCCTTTCAAGTGATCCCTAGGATGAGTGATCTGTGCGACCATTAGCAGCCGAGAAGCGGATGATAGCCAGCAAGGGGCAGCCTGTGTATGACAGGGGATGATGCTGCTGGTGCTTGCCTTCTGACTTGGACCGCCTACCTGGCAGCCATTTTGAAAAATTGACCAATAGGAACTTGAGAATTTGCATAATTACCCATAATCCTTTGCTGGAACTCTCCCTAAGCTTAGTGAATAGTGAAAAGAATAAATCAAATGAAGCAAAATGTCAAAAACTGTGTGGCATTCTTCTCTGTGGGGTGGGCGGAGCTTGCTGGATTGGTCCAAGGGTGGCTGCTAGGTCAGGATTCCAGCAGCTGAAATTTTGAGGGATTCAAATCAGAAAAGCAAAAATTTTAGTCTAGGTTTTAATAAAAGATTCATTTTCTTTGTAATTTAAACAGCCACAGGCCACGCACAGCGGGGGCACCAGGCCTCCACCGGTAGGCAGTCAGGTGCCAGGCACAGCGGGGGCACCAGGCCTCCACCGGTAGGCAGCCAGGTGCCAGGCACAGCAGGGGCACAAGGCCTCCACCGGTAGGCAGCCAGCGACCACACACAGCGGGGGCACCAGGCCTCTACCGATAGGAAGCCTAAAGCCACACACAGCAGGGGCACCAGGCCTCTACCGGTAGGCAGCCACGGGCCACACTGCAGCCGCAGACCAGCCCACAGTGAGTGTGCAACACACTCTGCATGGAAAAGCCAGCATCCTCACAGGGACAACCTCAGAGCACCATTGATTCAACTTAAGGAGAAACTCAGGCAGTGCATTATGGGAATTATTTAAATATCAAGGGCTGAAGGTGTTCCTATCATAATCTTCTTACTGAGGAGGAGCCTCACATAAGTCCTCCTAGGTCATGTGACTATTTATGATGCACCATGGAGCAAGGCCCAATGACTCCATCTTGTGATTAAGTTCTGTAACTTTGCATCTGTCCACGCTCCGACAAATCTCAGGCGTTTTCACAACTCTTGTAATCAATGAAACCGAGCTTCAAATAGCAGGCACAGGAGTGGCGCTGTTTTTAGAAGTATGCAGCCATGTTTCTCTCACCCTAAAGAACCCCCTTAAAGATCTGTAAATGCTGAGACTAATCTAACAAGAGGTGTCCTTTAGAGATGAGCAAATAGTATTTGATGGAATACGTGGCTGCCATAGGAATGCGTGTTAACGGCCAAAGACCAAGGGGTTAAGCCTTAACCCCTTAGTGTTGGGCCGCTAACACGCATTCCTATGGCAGCCAGGTATTCGATTGAATACTATCGGGTCATCTCTAGTGCCCTTTAAAGTAATCCCTAGGATGACTGATCTGTGCGACCATTAGCAGCTGAGAAGCAGATGATAACCAGCAAGGTGCAGCCTGTGTATGACAGAGAACGATGCTGCTGGTGCTTGCCTTCTGACATGGTCTGCCTACCTAGCAGCCATTTTTAAATGGCTGTCGAGTAAACACAGCACAGCAGGGGCACCAGGCCTCAACCGGTAGGCAGCCACTGGCCACACAGCAGCCATGGACCAAACCACAATAAGTGTGCAACACACTCTGCATGGAGGAGTCAGCATCCTCCCAGGGACAACCTCAGAGCACCATTGATTCAACTTAAGGAGAAACTCAGACAGTGCATTATGGGAATTTATGTAAATATCAGGGGCTGAAGTTGTTCCTATCATAATCTTCTTACTGAGGAGGAGCCTCACATAAGGCCTCCTAGGTCATGTGACTATTTATGATGCACCATGGAGCAAGGCCCAATGACTCCATCTTGTGATTAAGTTCCGTAACTTTGCTTCTGTCCACGCTCCGACAAATCTCAGGCGTTTTCACAACTCTTGTAATCAATGAAACCGAGCTTCAAATAGCAGGCACAGGAGTGGCGCTGTTTTTAGAAGTATGCAGCCATGCTTCTCTCACCCTAAAGAACCCCCTTAAAGATCTGTAAATGCTGAGAATAATCTAACAAGAGGTGTCCTTTAGAGATGAGCAAATAGTATTTGATGGAATACGTGGCTGCCATAGGAATGCTTGTTAGCGGCCGAAGACCAAAGGGTTAAGTCTTAACCCCCTAGTGTTGGGCCGCTAACACGCATTCCTATGGCAGCCAGGTATTCGATTGAATACTATCGGGTCACCTCTAGTGTCCTTTCAAGTGATCCCTAGGATGAGTGATCTGTGAGACCATTAGCAGCCGAGAAGCGGATGATAGCCAGCAAGGGGCAGCCTGTGTATGACAGAGGATGATGCTGCTGGTGCTTGCCTTCTGACTTGGACCGCCTACCTGGCAGCCATTTTGAAAAATTGACCAATAGGAACTTGAGAATTTGCATAATTACCCATAATCCTTTGCTGGAACTCTCCCTAAGCTTAGTGAATAGTGAAAAGAATAAATCAAATGAAGCAAAATGTCAAAAACTGTGTGGAATTCTTCTCTGTGGGGTGGGCGGAGCTTGCTGGATTGGTCCAAGGGTGGCTGCTAGGTCAGGATTCCAGCAGCTGAAATTTTGAGGGATTCAAATCAGAAAAGCAAAAATTTTATTCTAGAAAGATTCATTTTCTTTGTAATTTAAACAGCCACAGGCCACGCACAGCGCAGGCTCCAGGCCTCTACCGGTAGGCAGCCAGGTGCCAGGCACAGCGAGGGCACCAGGCCTCCACCTGTAGGCAGCCAGGTGCCAGGCACAGCGGGGGCACAAGGTCTCTACCGGTAGGCAGCCACAGGCCACACTGCAGCCGCAGACCAGCCCACAGTGAGTGTGCAACACACTCTACATGGAAAAGCCAGCATCCTCACAGGGACAACCTCAGAGCACCATTGATTCAACTTAAGGAGAAACTCAGGCAGTGCATTATGGGAATTATTTAAATATCAAGGGCTGAAGGTGTTCCTATCATAATCTTCTTACTGAGGAGGAGCCTCACATAAGTCCTCCTAGGTCATGTGACTATTTATGATGCACCATGGAGCAAGGCCCAATGACTCCATCTTGTGATTAAGTTCCGTAACTTTGCTTCTGTCCACGCTCCGACAAATCACAGGCGTTTTCACAACTCTTGTAATCAATGAAACCGAGCTTCAAATAGCAGGCACAGGAGTGGCGCTGTTTTTAGAAGTATGCAGCCATGTTTCTCTCACCCTAAAGAACCCCCTTAAAGATCTGTAAATGCTGAGAATAATCTAACAAGAGGTGTCCTTTAGAGATGAGCAAATAGTATTTGATGGAATACGTGGCTGCCATAGGAATGCGTGTTAGCGGCCGAAGACCAAGGGGTTAAGCCTTAACCCCTTAGTGTTGGGCCGCTAACACGCATTCCTATGGCAGCCAGGTATTCGATTGAATACTATCGGGTCACCTCTAGTGTCCTTTCAAGTGATCCCTAGGATGAGTGATCTGTGCGACCATTAGCAGCCGAGAAGCGGATGATAGCCAGCAAGGGGCAGCCTGTGTATGACAGAGGATGATGCTGCTGGTGCTTGCCTTCTGACTTGGACCGCCTACCTGGCAGCCATTTTGAAAAATTGACCAATAGGAACTTGAGAATTTGCATAATTACCCATAATCCTTTGCTGGAACTCTCCCTAAGCTTAGTGAATGGTGAAAAGAATAAATCAAATGAAGCAAAATGTCAAAAACTGTGTGGAATTCTTCTCTGTGGGGTGGGCGGAGCTTGCTGGATTGGTCCAAGGGTGGCTGCTAGGTCAGGATTGCAGCAGCTGAAATTTTGAGGGATTCAAAACAGAAAAGCAAAAATTTTAGTCTAGGTTTTAATTAAAGATTCATTTTCTTTGTAATTTAAACAGCCACAGGCCACGCACAGCGGAGGCTCCAGGCCTCTACCGGTAGGCAGCCAGGTGCCAGGCACAGCGGGGGCACCAGGCCTCCACCGGTAGGCAGCCAGGTGCCAGGCACAGCGGGGGCACCAGGCCTCCACCAGTAGGCAGCCAGGGACCACACACAGCGGGGACACCAGGCCTCTACCGATAGGAAGCCTAAGGCCACACACAGCAGGGGCACCAGGCCTCTACCGGTAGGCAGCCACGGGCCACATAGCAGCCGCAGACCAGCCCACAGTGAGTGTGCAACACACTCTGCATGGAAGAGCCAGCATCCTCACAGGGACAACCTCAGAGCACCATTGATTCAACTTAAGGAGAAACTCAGGCAGTGCATTATGGGAATTATTTAAATATCAAGGGCTGAAGGTGTTCCTATCATAATCTTCTTACTGAGGAGGAGCCTCACATAAGTCCTCCTAGGTCATGTGACTATTTATGATGCACCATGGAGCAAGGCCCAATGACTCCATCTTGTGATTAAGTTCCGTAACTTTGCTTCTGTCCACGCTCCGACAAATCTCAGGCGTTTTCACAACTCTTGTAATCAATGAAACCGAGCTTCAAATAGCAGGCACAGGAGTGGCGCTGTTTTTAGAAGTATGCAGCCATGTTTCTCTCACCCTAAAGAGCCCCCTTAAAGATCTGTAGATGCTGAGACTAATCTAACAAGAGGTGTCCTTTAGAGATGAGCAAATAGTATTTGATGGAATACGTGGCTGCCATAGGAATGCTTGTTAGCGGCCGAAGACCAAAGGGTTAAGTCTTAACCCCCTAGTGTTGGGCCGCTAACACGCATTCCTATGGCAGCCAGGTATTCGATTGAATACTATCGGGTCACCTCTAGTGTCCTTTCAAGTGATCCCTAGGATGAGTGATCTGTGCGACCATTAGCAGCCGAGAAGCAGATGATAGCCAGCAAGGGGCAGCCTGTGTATGACAGAGGATGATGCTGCTGGTGCTTGCCTTCTGACTAGGACCGCCTACCTGGCAGCCATTTTGAAAAATTGACCAATAGGAACTTGAGAATTTGCATAATTACCCATAATCCTTTGCTGGAACTCTCCCTAAGCTTAGTGAATGGTGAAAAGAATAAATCATATGAAGCAAAATGTCAAAAACTGTGTGGAATTCTTCTCTGTGGGGTGGGCGGAGCTTGCTGGATTGGTCCAAGTTTGGCTGCTAGGTCAGGATTCCAGCAGCTGAAATTTTGAGGGATTTAAATCAGAAAAGCAAAAACTTTAGTCTAGGTTTTAATAAAAGATTCATTTTCTTTGTAATTTAAACAGCCTCCAGGCCTCTACCGGTAGGCAGCAAGGTGCCAGGCACAGCGGGGGCACCAGGCCTCCACCGGTAGGCAGCCAGGTGCGAGGCACAGCAGGGGCACCAGGCCTCCACCGGTAGGCAGCCAGGGACCACACACAGCGGGGGCACCAGGCTTCTACCGATAGAAGCCTAAGGCCACACACAGCAGGGGCACCAGGCCTCTACCGGTAGGCAGCCAGGTGCCAGGCACAGCGGGGGCACCAGGCCTCCACCGGTAGGCAGTCAGGTGCCAGGCACAGCGGGGGCACCAGGCCTCCACCGGTAGGCAGTCAGGTGCCAGGCACAGCGGGGGCACCAGGCCTCCACCGGTAGGCAGTCAGGTGCCAGGCACAGCGGGGGCACCAGGCCTCCACCGGTAGGCAGTCAGGTGCCAGGCACAGCGGGGGCACCAGGCCTCCACCGGTAGGCAGCCAGGTGCCAGGCACAGCGGGGGCACAAGGCCTCCACCGGTAGGCAGCCAGCGACCACACACACAGCGGGGGCACCAGGCCTCTACCGATAGGAAGCCTAAAGCCACACACAGCAGGGGCACCAGGCCTCTACCGGTAGGCAGCCACAGGCCACACTGCAGCCGCAGACCAGCCCACAGTGAGTGTACAACACACTCTGCATGGAAAAGCCAGCATCCTCACAGGGACAACCTCAGAGCACCATTGATTCAACTTAAGGAGAAACTCAGGCAGTGCATTATGGGAATTATTTAAATATCAAGGGCTGAAGGTGTTCCTATCATAATCTTCTTACTGAGGAGGAGCCTCACATAAGTCCCCCTAGGTCATGTGACTATTTATGATGCACCATGGAGCAAGGCCCAATGACTCAATCTTGTGATTAAGTTCTGTAACTTTGCTTCTGTCCACGCTCCGACAAATCTCTGGAGTTTTCACAACTCTTGTAATCAATGAAACCGAGCTTCAAATAGCAGGCACAGGAGTGGCGCTGTTTTTAGAAGTATGCAGCCATGTTTCTCTCACCCTAAAGAACCCCCTTAAAGATCTGTAAATGCTGAGACTAATCTAACAAGAGGTGTCTTTTAGAGATGAGCAAATAGTATTTGATGGAATACGTGGCTGCCATAGGAATGCGTGTTAACGGCCGAAGACCAAGGGGTTAAGCCTTAACCCCTTAGTGTTGGGCCGCTAACACGCATTCCTATGGCAGCCAGGTATTCGATTGAATACTATCGGGTCATCTCTAGTGCCCTTTCGAGTAATCCCTAGGATGACTGATCTGTGCGACCATTAGCAGCTGAGAAGCAGATGATAAACAGCAAGGTGCAGCCTGTGTATGACAGAGAACGATGCTGCTGGTGCTTGCCTTCTGACATGGTCTGCCTACCTAGCAGCCATTTTTAAATGGCTGTCAAGTAGACACAGCACAGCAGGGGCACCAGGCCTCAACCGGTAGGCAGCCACTGGCCACACAGCAGCCATGGACCAAACCACAATGAGTGTGCAACACACTCTGCATGGAGGAGTCAGCATCCTCCCAGGGACAACCTCAGAGCACCATTGATTCAACTTAAGGAGAAACTCAGACAGTGCATTATGGGAATTTATGTAAATATCAGGGGCTGAAGTTGTTCCTATCATAATCTTCTTACTGAGGAGGAGCCTCACATAAGGCCTCCTAGGTCATGTGACTATTTATGATGCACCATGGAGCAAGGCCCAATGACTCCATCTTGTGATTAAGTTCCGTAACTTTGCTTCTGTCCACGCTCCGACAAATCTCAGGCGTTTTCACAACTCTTGTAATCAATGAAACCGAGCTTCAAATAGCAGGCACAGGAGTGGCGCTGTTTTTAGAAGTATGCAGCCATGTTTCTCTCACCCTAAAGAACCCCCTTAAAGATCTGTAAATGCTGAGACTAATCTAACAAGAGGTGTCCTTTAGAGATGAGCAAATAGTATTTGATGGAATACGTGGCTGCCATAGGAATGCGTGTTAACGGCCGAAGACCAAGGGGTTAAGCCTTAACCCCTTAGTGTTGGGCCGCTAACACGCATTCCTATGGCAGCCAGGTATTCGATTGAATACTATCGGGTCATCTCTAGTGCCCTTTCGAGTAATCCCTAGGATGACTGATCTGTGCGACCATTAGCAGCTGAGAAGCAGATGATAACCAGCAAGGTGCAGCCTGTGTATGACAGAGAACGATGCTGCTGGTGCTTGCCTTTTGACATGGTCCGCCTACCTAGCAGCCATTTTTAAATGGCTGTCAAGTAGACACAGCACAGCAGGGGCACCAGGCCTCAACCGGTATGCAGCCACTGGCCACACAGCAGCCATGGACCAAACCACAATGAGTGTGCAACACACTCTGCATGGAGGAGTCAGCATCCTCCCAGGGACAACCTCAGAGCACCATTGATTCAACTTAAGGAGAAACTCAGACAGTGCATTATGGGAATTTATGTAAATATCAGGGGCTGAAGTTGTTCCTATCATAATCTTCTTACTGAGGAGGAGCCTCACATAAAGCCTCCTAGGTCATGTGACTATTTATGATGCACCATGGAGCAAGGCCCAATGACTCCATCTTGTGATTAAGTTCCGTAACTTTGCATCTGTCCACGCTCCGACAAATCTCAGGCGTTTAAACAACTCTTGTAATCAATGAAACCGAGCTTCAAATAGCAGGCACAGGAGTGCCGCTGTTTTTAGAAGTATGCAGCCATGTTTCTCTCACCCTAAAGAACCCCCTTAAAGATCTGTAAATGCTGAGACTAATCTAACAAGAGGTGTCCTTTAGAGATGAGCAAATAGTATTTGATGGAATACGTGGCTGCCATAGGAATGCGTGTTAGCGGCCGAAGACCAAGGGGTTAAGCCTTAACCCCTTAGTGTTGGGCCGCTAACACGCATTCCTATGGCAGCCAGGTACTCAATTGAATACTATCGGGTCATCTCTAGTACCCTTTCGAGTAATCCCTAGGATGACTGATCTGTGCGACCATTAGCAGCTGAGAAGCAGATGATAACCAGCAAGGTGCAGCCTGTGTATGACAGAGAACGATGCTGCTGGTGCTTGCTTTCTGACATGATTTGCCTACCTAGCAGCCATTTTTAAATGGCTGTCAAGTAGACACAGCACAGCAAGGACACCAGGCCTCAACCGGTAAGCAGCCACTGGCCACACAGCAGCCATGGACCAAACCACAATGAGTGTGCAACACACTCTGCATGGAGGAGTCAGCATCCTCCCAGGGACAACCTCAGAGCACCATTGATTCAACTTAAGGAGAAACTCAGACAGTGCATTATGGGAATTTATGTAAATATCAGGGGCTGAAGTTGTTCCTATCATAATCTTCTTACTGAGGAGGAGCCTCACATAAGGCCTCCTAGGTCATGTGACTATTTATGATGCACCATGGAGCAAGGCCCAATGACTCCATCTTGTGATTAAGTTCCGTAACTTTGCTTTTGTCCACGCTCCGACAAATCACACGCGTTTTCACAACTCTTGTAATCAATGAAACCGAGCTTCAAATAGCAGGCACAGGAGTGGCGCTGTTTTTAGAAGTATGCAGCCATGTTTCTCTCACCCTAAAGAACCCCCTTAAAGATCTGTAGATGCTGAGACTAATCTAACAAGAGGTGTCCTTTAGAGATGAGCGAATAGTATTTGATGGAATACGTGGCTGCCATAGGAATGCGTGTTAGCGGCCGAAGACCAAAGGGTTAAGTCTTAACCCCCTAGTGTTGGGCCGCTAACACGCATTCCTATGGCAGCCAGGTATTCGATTGAATACTATCGGGTCACCTCTAGTGTCCTTTCAAGTGATCCCTAGGATGAGTGATCTGTGAGACCATTAGCAGCCGAGAAGCGGATGATAGCCAGCAAGGGGCAGCCTGTGTATGACAGAGGATGATGCTGCTGGTGCTTGCCTTCTGACTTGGACCGCCTACCTGGCAGCCATTTTGAAAAATTGACCAATAGGAACTTGAGAATTTGCATAATTACCCATAATCCTTTGCTGGAACTCTCCCTAAGCTTAGTGAATAGTGAAAAGAATAAATCAAATGAAGCAAAATGTCAAAAACTGTGTGGAATTCTTCTCTGTGGGGTGGGCGGAGCTTGCTGGATTGGTCCAAGGGTGGCTGCTAGGTCAGGATTCCAGCAGCTGAAATTTTGAGGGATTCAAATCAGAAAAGCAAAAATTTTAGTCTAGATTTTAATAAAAGATTCATTTTCTTTGTAATTTAAAAAGCCACAGGCCACGCACAGCAGAGGCTCCAGGCCTCTACCGGTAGGCAGCCAGGTGCGAGGCACAGCGGGGGCACCAGTCCTCCACCAGTAGGCAGCCAGGTGCCAGGCACAGCGGGGGCACAAGGCCTCCACCGGTAGGCAGCCACGGACCACACACAGCAGGGGCACCAGGCCTATACTGATAGGAAGCCTAAAGCCACACAAAGCAGGGGCACCAGGCCTCTACCGGTAGGCAGCCACGGGCCCCACAGCAGCCACAGACCAGCCCACAGTGAGTGTGCAACACACTCTGCATGGAGGAATCAGCATCCTCCCAGGGACAACCTCAGAGCACCATTGATTCAACTTAAGGAGAAACTCAGGCAGTGCATTATGGGAATTATTTAAATATCAAGGGCTGAAGGTGTTCCTATCATAATCTTCTTACTGAGGAGGAGCCTCACATAAGTCCCCCTAGGTCATGTGACTATTTATGATGCACCATGGAGCAAGGCCCAATGACTCAATCTTGTGATTAAGTTCTGTAACTTTGCTTCTGTCCACGCTCCGACAAATCTCAGGAGTTTTCACAACTCTTGTAATCAATGAAACCGAGCTTCAAATAGCAGGCACAGGAGTGGCGCTGTTTTTAGAAGTATGCAGCCATGTTTCTCTCACCCTAAAGAACCCCCTTAAAGATCTGTAAATGCTGAGAATAATCTAACAAGAGGTGTCCTTTAGAGATGAGCAAATAGTATTTGATGGAATACGTGGCTGCCATAGGAATGCGTGTTAGCGGCCGAAGACCAAGGGGTTAAGCCTTAAGCCCTTAGTGTTGGGCCGCTAACACGCATTCCTATGGCAGCCAGGTATTCGATTGAATACTATCGGGTCATCTCTAGTGCCCTTTCAATTAATCCCTAGGATGACTGATCTGTGCAACCATTAGCAGCTGAGAAGCAGATGATAACCAGCAAGGTGCAGCCTGTGTATGACAGAGAACGATGCTGCTGGTGCTTGCCTTCTGACATGGTCCACCTACCTAGCAGCCATTTTTTAAATGGCTGTCAAGTAGACACAGCACGGGCACTAGGCCTCAACCGGTAGGCAGCCACTGGCCACACAGCAGCCGTGGACCAAACCACAATGAGTGTGCAACACACTCTGCATGGAGGAATCAGCATCCTCCCAGGGACAACCTCAGAGCACCATTGATTCAACTTAAGGAGAAACTCAGGCAGTGCATTATGGGAATTTATGTAAATATCAGGGGCTGAAGTTGTTCCTATCATAATCTTCTTACTGAGGAGGAGCCTCACATAAGGCCTCCTAGGTCATGTGACTATTTATGATGCAACATGGAGCAAGGCCC
The DNA here is from genome assembly GCF_031893055.1 of Leptodactylus fuscus. Taxonomy (NCBI): domain Eukaryota; kingdom Metazoa; phylum Chordata; class Amphibia; order Anura; family Leptodactylidae; genus Leptodactylus; species Leptodactylus fuscus. Next base: position 46,282,944 of record NC_134274.1, read on the forward strand.
AATGACTCCATCTTGTGATTAAGTTCCGTAACTTTGCTTCTGTCCACGCTCCGACAAATCACAGGCGTTTTCACAACTCTTGTAATCAATGAAACCGAGCTTCAAATAGCAGGCACAGGAGTGGCGCTGTTTTTAGAAGTATGCAGCCATGTTTCTCTCACCCTAAAGAACCCCCTTAAAGATCTGTAGATGCTGAGACTAATCTAACAAGAGGTGTCCTTTAGAGATGAGCGAATAGTATTTGATGGAATACGTGGCTGCCATAGGAATGCGTGTTAGCGGCCGAAGACCAAAGGGTTAAGTCTTAACCCCTTAGTGTTGGGCCGCTAACACGCATTCCTATGGCAGCCAGGTATTCGATTGAATACTATCGGGTCACCTCTAGTGTCCTTTCAAGTGATCCCTTAAAGATCTGTAGATGCTGAGACTAATCTAACAAGAGGTGTCCTTTAGAGATGAGCGAATAGTATTTGATGGAATACGTGGCTGCCATAGGAATGCTTGTTAGCGCCCGAAGACCAAAGGGTTAAGTCTTAACCCCCTAGTGTTGGGCCGCTAACACGCATTCCTATGACAGCCAGGTATTCGATTGAATACTATCGGGTCACCTCTAGTGTCCTTTCAAGTGATCCCTAGGATGAGTGATCTGTGCGACCATTAGCAGCCGAGAAGCGGATGATAGCCAGCAAGGGGCAGCCTGTGTATGACAGAGGATGATGCTGCTGGTGCTTGCCTTCTGACTTGGACCGCCTACCTGGCAGCCATTTTGAAAAATTGACCAATAGGAACTTGAGAATTTGCATAATTACCCATAATCCTTTGCTGGAACTCTCCCTAAGCTTAGTGAATGGTGAAAAGAATAAATCAAATGAAGCAAAATGTCAAAAACTGTGTGGAATTCTTCTCTGTGGGGTGGGCGGAGCTTGCTGGATTGGTCCAAGGGTGGCTGCTAGGTCAGGATTCCAGCAGCTGAAATTTTGAGGGATTCAAATCAGAAAAGCAAAAATTTTAGTCTAGGTTTTAATAAAAGATTCATTTTCTTTGTAATTTAAACAGCCACAGGCCACGCACAGCAGAGGCTCCAGGCCTCTATCGGTAGGCAGCCAGGTGCCAGGCACAGCGGGGGCACCAGGCCTCCACCGGTAGGCAGCCAGGTGCCAGGCACAGCGGGGGCACCAGGCCTCCACCGGTAGTCAGCCAGGTGCCAAGCACAGCGGGGGCACCAGGCCTCCACCGGTAGGCAGCCAGGGACCACACACAGCGGGGGCACGAGGCCTCTACCGATAGGAAGCCTAAAGCCACACACAGCAGGGGCACCAGGCCTCTACCAGCGGGCAGCCACGGGCCACATAGCAGCCGCAGACCAGCCCACAGTGAGTGTGCAACACACTCTGCATAGAAAAGCCAGCATCCTCACAGGGACAACCTCAGAGCCCCATTGATTCAACTTAAGGAGAAACTCAGGCAGTGCATTATGGGAATTATTTAAATATCAAGGGCTGAAGGTGTTCTTATCATAATCTTCTTACTGAGGAGGAGCCTCACATAAGTCCCCCTAGGTCATGTGACTATTTATGATGCACCATGGAGCAAGGCCCAATGACTCTATCTTGTGATTAAGTTCTGAAACTTTGCTTCTGTCCACGCTCCGACAAATCTCAGGCGTTTTCACATCTCTTGTAATCAATGAAACCGAGCTTCAAATAGCAGGCACAGGAGTGCCGCTATTTTTAGAAGTATGCAGCCATGTTTCTCTCACCCTAAAGAACCCCCTTAAAGATCTGTAAATGCTGAGACTAATCTAACAAGAGGTGTCCTTTAGGGATGAGCAAATAGTATTTGATGGAATACGTGGCTGCCATACGAATGCGTGTTAACGGCCGAAGACCAAGGGGTTAAGCCTTAACCCCTTAGTGTTGGGCCGCTAACACGCATTCCTATGGCAGCCAGGTATTCGATTGAATACTATCGGGTCATCTCTAGTGCCCTTTAAAGTAATCCCTAGGATGACTGATCTGTGCGACCATTAGCAGCTGAGAAGCAGATGATAACCAGCAAGGTGCAGCCTGTGTATGACAGAGAACGATGCTGCTGGTGCTTGCCTTCTGACATGGTCTGCCTACCTAGCAGCCATTTTTAAATGGCTGTCGAGTAAACACAGCACAGCAGGGGCACCAGGCCTCAACCGGTAGGCAGCCACTGGCCACACAGCAGCCATGGACCAAACCACAATAAGTGTGCAACACACTCTGCATGGAGGAGTCAGCATCCTCCCAGGGACAACCTCAGAGCACCATTGATTCAACTTAAGGAGAAACTCAGACAGTGCATTATGGGAATTTATGTAAATATCAGGGGCTGAAGTTGTTCCTATCATAATCTTCTTACTGAGGAGGAGCCTCACATAAGGCCTCCTAGGTCATGTGACTATTTATGATGCACCATGGAGCAAGGCCCAATGACTCCATCTTGTGATTAAGTTCCGTAACTTTGCTTCTGTCCACGCTCCGACAAATCTCAGGCGTTTTCACAACTCTTGTAATCAATGAAACCGAGCTTCAAATAGCAGGCACAGGAGTGGCGCTGTTTTTAGAAGTATGCAGCCATGCTTCTCTCACCCTAAAGAACCCCCTTAAAGATCTGTAAATGCTGAGAATAATCTAACAAGAGGTGTCCTTTAGAGATGAGCAAATAGTATTTGATGGAATACGTGGCTGCCATAGGAATGCTTGTTAGCGGCCGAAGACCAAAGGGTTAAGTCTTAACCCCCTAGTGTTGGGCCGCTAACACGCATTCCTATGGCAGCCAGGTATTCGATTGAATACTATCGGGTCACCTCTAGTGTCCTTTCAAGTGATCCCTAGGATGAGTGATCTGTGAGACCATTAGCAGCCGAGAAGCGGATGATAGCCAGCAAGGGGCAGCCTGTGTATGACAGAGGATGATGCTGCTGGTGCTTGCCTTCTGACTTGGACCGCCTACCTGGCAGCCATTTTGAAAAATTGACCAATAGGAACTTGAGAATTTGCATAATTACCCATAATCCTTTGCTGGAACTCTCCCTAAGCTTAGTGAATAGTGAAAAGAATAAATCAAATGAAGCAAAATGTCAAAAACTGTGTGGAATTCTTCTCTGTGGGGTGGGCGGAGCTTGCTGGATTGGTCCAAGGGTGGCTGCTAGGTCAGGATTCCAGCAGCTGAAATTTTGAGGGATTCAAATCAGAAAAGCAAAAATTTTATTCTAGAAAGATTCATTTTCTTTGTAATTTAAACAGCCACAGGCCACGCACAGCGCAGGCTCCAGGCCTCTACCGGTAGGCAGCCAGGTGCCAGGCACAGCGAGGGCACCAGGCCTCCACCTGTAGGCAGCCAGGTGCCAGGCACAGCGGGGGCACAAGGTCTCTACCGGTAGGCAGCCACAGGCCACACTGCAGCCGCAGACCAGCCCACAGTGAGTGTGCAACACACTCTACATGGAAAAGCCAGCATCCTCACAGGGACAACCTCAGAGCACCATTGATTCAACTTAAGGAGAAACTCAGGCAGTGCATTATGGGAATTATTTAAATATCAAGGGCTGAAGGTGTTCCTATCATAATCTTCTTACTGAGGAGGAGCCTCACATAAGTCCTCCTAGGTCATGTGACTATTTATGATGCACCATGGAGCAAGGCCCAATGACTCCATCTTGTGATTAAGTTCCGTAACTTTGCTTCTGTCCACGCTCCGACAAATCACAGGCGTTTTCACAACTCTTGTAATCAATGAAACCGAGCTTCAAATAGCAGGCACAGGAGTGGCGCTGTTTTTAGAAGTATGCAGCCATGTTTCTCTCACCCTAAAGAACCCCCTTAAAGATCTGTAAATGCTGAGAATAATCTAACAAGAGGTGTCCTTTAGAGATGAGCAAATAGTATTTGATGGAATACGTGGCTGCCATAGGAATGCGTGTTAGCGGCCGAAGACCAAGGGGTTAAGCCTTAACCCCTTAGTGTTGGGCCGCTAACACGCATTCCTATGGCAGCCAGGTATTCGATTGAATACTATCGGGTCACCTCTAGTGTCCTTTCAAGTGATCCCTAGGATGAGTGATCTGTGCGACCATTAGCAGCCGAGAAGCGGATGATAGCCAGCAAGGGGCAGCCTGTGTATGACAGAGGATGATGCTGCTGGTGCTTGCCTTCTGACTTGGACCGCCTACCTGGCAGCCATTTTGAAAAATTGACCAATAGGAACTTGAGAATTTGCATAATTACCCATAATCCTTTGCTGGAACTCTCCCTAAGCTTAGTGAATGGTGAAAAGAATAAATCAAATGAAGCAAAATGTCAAAAACTGTGTGGAATTCTTCTCTGTGGGGTGGGCGGAGCTTGCTGGATTGGTCCAAGGGTGGCTGCTAGGTCAGGATTGCAGCAGCTGAAATTTTGAGGGATTCAAAACAGAAAAGCAAAAATTTTAGTCTAGGTTTTAATTAAAGATTCATTTTCTTTGTAATTTAAACAGCCACAGGCCACGCACAGCGGAGGCTCCAGGCCTCTACCGGTAGGCAGCCAGGTGCCAGGCACAGCGGGGGCACCAGGCCTCCACCGGTAGGCAGCCAGGTGCCAGGCACAGCGGGGGCACCAGGCCTCCACCAGTAGGCAGCCAGGGACCACACACAGCGGGGACACCAGGCCTCTACCGATAGGAAGCCTAAGGCCACACACAGCAGGGGCACCAGGCCTCTACCGGTAGGCAGCCACGGGCCACATAGCAGCCGCAGACCAGCCCACAGTGAGTGTGCAACACACTCTGCATGGAAGAGCCAGCATCCTCACAGGGACAACCTCAGAGCACCATTGATTCAACTTAAGGAGAAACTCAGGCAGTGCATTATGGGAATTATTTAAATATCAAGGGCTGAAGGTGTTCCTATCATAATCTTCTTACTGAGGAGGAGCCTCACATAAGTCCTCCTAGGTCATGTGACTATTTATGATGCACCATGGAGCAAGGCCCAATGACTCCATCTTGTGATTAAGTTCCGTAACTTTGCTTCTGTCCACGCTCCGACAAATCTCAGGCGTTTTCACAACTCTTGTAATCAATGAAACCGAGCTTCAAATAGCAGGCACAGGAGTGGCGCTGTTTTTAGAAGTATGCAGCCATGTTTCTCTCACCCTAAAGAGCCCCCTTAAAGATCTGTAGATGCTGAGACTAATCTAACAAGAGGTGTCCTTTAGAGATGAGCAAATAGTATTTGATGGAATACGTGGCTGCCATAGGAATGCTTGTTAGCGGCCGAAGACCAAAGGGTTAAGTCTTAACCCCCTAGTGTTGGGCCGCTAACACGCATTCCTATGGCAGCCAGGTATTCGATTGAATACTATCGGGTCACCTCTAGTGTCCTTTCAAGTGATCCCTAGGATGAGTGATCTGTGCGACCATTAGCAGCCGAGAAGCAGATGATAGCCAGCAAGGGGCAGCCTGTGTATGACAGAGGATGATGCTGCTGGTGCTTGCCTTCTGACTAGGACCGCCTACCTGGCAGCCATTTTGAAAAATTGACCAATAGGAACTTGAGAATTTGCATAATTACCCATAATCCTTTGCTGGAACTCTCCCTAAGCTTAGTGAATGGTGAAAAGAATAAATCATATGAAGCAAAATGTCAAAAACTGTGTGGAATTCTTCTCTGTGGGGTGGGCGGAGCTTGCTGGATTGGTCCAAGTTTGGCTGCTAGGTCAGGATTCCAGCAGCTGAAATTTTGAGGGATTTAAATCAGAAAAGCAAAAACTTTAGTCTAGGTTTTAATAAAAGATTCATTTTCTTTGTAATTTAAACAGCCTCCAGGCCTCTACCGGTAGGCAGCAAGGTGCCAGGCACAGCGGGGGCACCAGGCCTCCACCGGTAGGCAGCCAGGTGCGAGGCACAGCAGGGGCACCAGGCCTCCACCGGTAGGCAGCCAGGGACCACACACAGCGGGGGCACCAGGCTTCTACCGATAGAAGCCTAAGGCCACACACAGCAGGGGCACCAGGCCTCTACCGGTAGGCAGCCAGGTGCCAGGCACAGCGGGGGCACCAGGCCTCCACCGGTAGGCAGTCAGGTGCCAGGCACAGCGGGGGCACCAGGCCTCCACCGGTAGGCAGTCAGGTGCCAGGCACAGCGGGGGCACCAGGCCTCCACCGGTAGGCAGTCAGGTGCCAGGCACAGCGGGGGCACCAGGCCTCCACCGGTAGGCAGTCAGGTGCCAGGCACAGCGGGGGCACCAGGCCTCCACCGGTAGGCAGCCAGGTGCCAGGCACAGCGGGGGCACAAGGCCTCCACCGGTAGGCAGCCAGCGACCACACACACAGCGGGGGCACCAGGCCTCTACCGATAGGAAGCCTAAAGCCACACACAGCAGGGGCACCAGGCCTCTACCGGTAGGCAGCCACAGGCCACACTGCAGCCGCAGACCAGCCCACAGTGAGTGTACAACACACTCTGCATGGAAAAGCCAGCATCCTCACAGGGACAACCTCAGAGCACCATTGATTCAACTTAAGGAGAAACTCAGGCAGTGCATTATGGGAATTATTTAAATATCAAGGGCTGAAGGTGTTCCTATCATAATCTTCTTACTGAGGAGGAGCCTCACATAAGTCCCCCTAGGTCATGTGACTATTTATGATGCACCATGGAGCAAGGCCCAATGACTCAATCTTGTGATTAAGTTCTGTAACTTTGCTTCTGTCCACGCTCCGACAAATCTCTGGAGTTTTCACAACTCTTGTAATCAATGAAACCGAGCTTCAAATAGCAGGCACAGGAGTGGCGCTGTTTTTAGAAGTATGCAGCCATGTTTCTCTCACCCTAAAGAACCCCCTTAAAGATCTGTAAATGCTGAGACTAATCTAACAAGAGGTGTCTTTTAGAGATGAGCAAATAGTATTTGATGGAATACGTGGCTGCCATAGGAATGCGTGTTAACGGCCGAAGACCAAGGGGTTAAGCCTTAACCCCTTAGTGTTGGGCCGCTAACACGCATTCCTATGGCAGCCAGGTATTCGATTGAATACTATCGGGTCATCTCTAGTGCCCTTTCGAGTAATCCCTAGGATGACTGATCTGTGCGACCATTAGCAGCTGAGAAGCAGATGATAAACAGCAAGGTGCAGCCTGTGTATGACAGAGAACGATGCTGCTGGTGCTTGCCTTCTGACATGGTCTGCCTACCTAGCAGCCATTTTTAAATGGCTGTCAAGTAGACACAGCACAGCAGGGGCACCAGGCCTCAACCGGTAGGCAGCCACTGGCCACACAGCAGCCATGGACCAAACCACAATGAGTGTGCAACACACTCTGCATGGAGGAGTCAGCATCCTCCCAGGGACAACCTCAGAGCACCATTGATTCAACTTAAGGAGAAACTCAGACAGTGCATTATGGGAATTTATGTAAATATCAGGGGCTGAAGTTGTTCCTATCATAATCTTCTTACTGAGGAGGAGCCTCACATAAGGCCTCCTAGGTCATGTGACTATTTATGATGCACCATGGAGCAAGGCCCAATGACTCCATCTTGTGATTAAGTTCCGTAACTTTGCTTCTGTCCACGCTCCGACAAATCTCAGGCGTTTTCACAACTCTTGTAATCAATGAAACCGAGCTTCAAATAGCAGGCACAGGAGTGGCGCTGTTTTTAGAAGTATGCAGCCATGTTTCTCTCACCCTAAAGAACCCCCTTAAAGATCTGTAAATGCTGAGACTAATCTAACAAGAGGTGTCCTTTAGAGATGAGCAAATAGTATTTGATGGAATACGTGGCTGCCATAGGAATGCGTGTTAACGGCCGAAGACCAAGGGGTTAAGCCTTAACCCCTTAGTGTTGGGCCGCTAACACGCATTCCTATGGCAGCCAGGTATTCGATTGAATACTATCGGGTCATCTCTAGTGCCCTTTCGAGTAATCCCTAGGATGACTGATCTGTGCGACCATTAGCAGCTGAGAAGCAGATGATAACCAGCAAGGTGCAGCCTGTGTATGACAGAGAACGATGCTGCTGGTGCTTGCCTTTTGACATGGTCCGCCTACCTAGCAGCCATTTTTAAATGGCTGTCAAGTAGACACAGCACAGCAGGGGCACCAGGCCTCAACCGGTATGCAGCCACTGGCCACACAGCAGCCATGGACCAAACCACAATGAGTGTGCAACACACTCTGCATGGAGGAGTCAGCATCCTCCCAGGGACAACCTCAGAGCACCATTGATTCAACTTAAGGAGAAACTCAGACAGTGCATTATGGGAATTTATGTAAATATCAGGGGCTGAAGTTGTTCCTATCATAATCTTCTTACTGAGGAGGAGCCTCACATAAAGCCTCCTAGGTCATGTGACTATTTATGATGCACCATGGAGCAAGGCCCAATGACTCCATCTTGTGATTAAGTTCCGTAACTTTGCATCTGTCCACGCTCCGACAAATCTCAGGCGTTTAAACAACTCTTGTAATCAATGAAACCGAGCTTCAAATAGCAGGCACAGGAGTGCCGCTGTTTTTAGAAGTATGCAGCCATGTTTCTCTCACCCTAAAGAACCCCCTTAAAGATCTGTAAATGCTGAGACTAATCTAACAAGAGGTGTCCTTTAGAGATGAGCAAATAGTATTTGATGGAATACGTGGCTGCCATAGGAATGCGTGTTAGCGGCCGAAGACCAAGGGGTTAAGCCTTAACCCCTTAGTGTTGGGCCGCTAACACGCATTCCTATGGCAGCCAGGTACTCAATTGAATACTATCGGGTCATCTCTAGTACCCTTTCGAGTAATCCCTAGGATGACTGATCTGTGCGACCATTAGCAGCTGAGAAGCAGATGATAACCAGCAAGGTGCAGCCTGTGTATGACAGAGAACGATGCTGCTGGTGCTTGCTTTCTGACATGATTTGCCTACCTAGCAGCCATTTTTAAATGGCTGTCAAGTAGACACAGCACAGCAAGGACACCAGGCCTCAACCGGTAAGCAGCCACTGGCCACACAGCAGCCATGGACCAAACCACAATGAGTGTGCAACACACTCTGCATGGAGGAGTCAGCATCCTCCCAGGGACAACCTCAGAGCACCATTGATTCAACTTAAGGAGAAACTCAGACAGTGCATTATGGGAATTTATGTAAATATCAGGGGCTGAAGTTGTTCCTATCATAATCTTCTTACTGAGGAGGAGCCTCACATAAGGCCTCCTAGGTCATGTGACTATTTATGATGCACCATGGAGCAAGGCCCAATGACTCCATCTTGTGATTAAGTTCCGTAACTTTGCTTTTGTCCACGCTCCGACAAATCACACGCGTTTTCACAACTCTTGTAATCAATGAAACCGAGCTTCAAATAGCAGGCACAGGAGTGGCGCTGTTTTTAGAAGTATGCAGCCATGTTTCTCTCACCCTAAAGAACCCCCTTAAAGATCTGTAGATGCTGAGACTAATCTAACAAGAGGTGTCCTTTAGAGATGAGCGAATAGTATTTGATGGAATACGTGGCTGCCATAGGAATGCGTGTTAGCGGCCGAAGACCAAAGGGTTAAGTCTTAACCCCCTAGTGTTGGGCCGCTAACACGCATTCCTATGGCAGCCAGGTATTCGATTGAATACTATCGGGTCACCTCTAGTGTCCTTTCAAGTGATCCCTAGGATGAGTGATCTGTGAGACCATTAGCAGCCGAGAAGCGGATGATAGCCAGCAAGGGGCAGCCTGTGTATGACAGAGGATGATGCTGCTGGTGCTTGCCTTCTGACTTGGACCGCCTACCTGGCAGCCATTTTGAAAAATTGACCAATAGGAACTTGAGAATTTGCATAATTACCCATAATCCTTTGCTGGAACTCTCCCTAAGCTTAGTGAATAGTGAAAAGAATAAATCAAATGAAGCAAAATGTCAAAAACTGTGTGGAATTCTTCTCTGTGGGGTGGGCGGAGCTTGCTGGATTGGTCCAAGGGTGGCTGCTAGGTCAGGATTCCAGCAGCTGAAATTTTGAGGGATTCAAATCAGAAAAGCAAAAATTTTAGTCTAGATTTTAATAAAAGATTCATTTTCTTTGTAATTTAAAAAGCCACAGGCCACGCACAGCAGAGGCTCCAGGCCTCTACCGGTAGGCAGCCAGGTGCGAGGCACAGCGGGGGCACCAGTCCTCCACCAGTAGGCAGCCAGGTGCCAGGCACAGCGGGGGCACAAGGCCTCCACCGGTAGGCAGCCACGGACCACACACAGCAGGGGCACCAGGCCTATACTGATAGGAAGCCTAAAGCCACACAAAGCAGGGGCACCAGGCCTCTACCGGTAGGCAGCCACGGGCCCCACAGCAGCCACAGACCAGCCCACAGTGAGTGTGCAACACACTCTGCATGGAGGAATCAGCATCCTCCCAGGGACAACCTCAGAGCACCATTGATTCAACTTAAGGAGAAACTCAGGCAGTGCATTATGGGAATTATTTAAATATCAAGGGCTGAAGGTGTTCCTATCATAATCTTCTTACTGAGGAGGAGCCTCACATAAGTCCCCCTAGGTCATGTGACTATTTATGATGCACCATGGAGCAAGGCCCAATGACTCAATCTTGTGATTAAGTTCTGTAACTTTGCTTCTGTCCACGCTCCGACAAATCTCAGGAGTTTTCACAACTCTTGTAATCAATGAAACCGAGCTTCAAATAGCAGGCACAGGAGTGGCGCTGTTTTTAGAAGTATGCAGCCATGTTTCTCTCACCCTAAAGAACCCCCTTAAAGATCTGTAAATGCTGAGAATAATCTAACAAGAGGTGTCCTTTAGAGATGAGCAAATAGTATTTGATGGAATACGTGGCTGCCATAGGAATGCGTGTTAGCGGCCGAAGACCAAGGGGTTAAGCCTTAAGCCCTTAGTGTTGGGCCGCTAACACGCATTCCTATGGCAGCCAGGTATTCGATTGAATACTATCGGGTCATCTCTAGTGCCCTTTCAATTAATCCCTAGGATGACTGATCTGTGCAACCATTAGCAGCTGAGAAGCAGATGATAACCAGCAAGGTGCAGCCTGTGTATGACAGAGAACGATGCTGCTGGTGCTTGCCTTCTGACATGGTCCACCTACCTAGCAGCCATTTTTTAAATGGCTGTCAAGTAGACACAGCACGGGCACTAGGCCTCAACCGGTAGGCAGCCACTGGCCACACAGCAGCCGTGGACCAAACCACAATGAGTGTGCAACACACTCTGCATGGAGGAATCAGCATCCTCCCAGGGACAACCTCAGAGCACCATTGATTCAACTTAAGGAGAAACTCAGGCAGTGCATTATGGGAATTTATGTAAATATCAGGGGCTGAAGTTGTTCCTATCATAATCTTCTTACTGAGGAGGAGCCTCACATAAGGCCTCCTAGGTCATGTGACTATTTATGATGCAACATGGAGCAAGGCCCAATGACTCCATCTTGTGATTAAGTTCCGTAACTTTGCTTCTGTCCACGCTCCGACAAATCACAGGCGTTTTCACAACTCTTGTAATCAATGAAACCGAGCTTCAAATAGCAGGCACAGGAGTGGCGCTGTTTTTAGAAGTATGCAGCCATGTTTCTCTCACCCTAAAGAACCCCCTTAAAGATCTGTAGATGCTGAGACTAATCTAACAAGAGGTGTCCTTTAGAGATGAGCGAATAGTATTTGATGGAATACGTGGCTGCCATAGGAATGCGTGTTAGCGGCCGAAGACCAAAGGGTTAAGTCTTAACCCCCTAGTGTTGGGCCGCTAACACGCATTCCTATGGCAGCCAGGTATTCGATTGAATACTATCGGGTCACCTCTAGTGTCCTTTCAAGTGATCCCTTAAAGATCTGTAGATGCTGAGACTAATCTAACAAGAGGTGTCCTTTAGAGATGAGCGAATAGTATTTGATGGAATACGTGGCTGCCATAGGAATGCTTGTTAGCGCCCGAAGACCAAAGGGTTAAGTCTTAACCCCCTAGTGTTGGGCCGCTAACACGCATTCCTATGACAGCCAGGTATTCGATTGAATACTATCGGGTCACCTCTAGTGTCCTTTCAAGTGATCCCTAGGATGAGTGATCTGTGCGACCATTAGCAGCCGAGAAGCGGATGATAGCCAGCAAGGGGCAGCCTGTGTATGACAGAGGATGATGCTGCTGGTGCTTGCCTTCTGACTTGGACCGCCTACCTGGCAGCCATTTTGAAAAATTGACCAATAGGAACTTGAGAATTTGCATAATTACCCATAATCCTTTGCTGGAACTCTCCCTAAGCTTAGTGAATGGTGAAAAGAATAAATCAAATGAAGCAAAATGTCAAAAACTGTGTGGAATTCTTCTCTGTGGGGTGGGCGGAGCTTGCTGGATTGGTCCAAGGGTGGCTGCTAGGTCAGGATTCCAGCAGCTGAAATTTTGAGGGATTCAAATCAGAAAAGCAAAAATTTTAGTCTAGGTTTTAATAAAAGATTCATTTTCTTTGTAATTTAAACAGCCACAGGCCACGCACAGCAGAGGCTCCAGGCCTCTATCGGTAGGCAGCCAGGTGCCAGGCACAGCGGGGGCACCAGGCCTCCACCGGTAGGCAGCCAGGTGCCAGGCACAGCGGGGGCACCAGGCCTCCACCGGTAGTCAGCCAGGTGCCAAGCACAGCGGGGGCACCAGGCCTCCACCGGTAGGCAGCCAGGGACCACACACAGCGGGGGCACGAGGCCTCTACCGATAGGAAGCCTAAAGCCACACACAGCAGGGGCACCAGGCCTCTACCAGCGGGCAGCCACGGGCCACATAGCAGCCGCAGACCAGCCCACAGTGAGTGTGCAACACACTCTGCATAGAAAAGCCAGCATCCTCACAGGGACAACCTCAGAGCCCCATTGATTCAACTTAAGGAGAAACTCAGGCAGTGCATTATGGGAATTATTTAAATATCAAGGGCTGAAGGTGTTCTTATCATAATCTTCTTACTGAGGAGGAGCCTCACATAAGTCCCCCTAGGTCATGTGACTATTTATGATGCACCATGGAGCAAGGCCCAATGACTCTATCTTGTGATTAAGTTCTGAAACTTTGCTTCTGTCCACGCTCCGACAAATCTCAGGCGTTTTCACATCTCTTGTAATCAATGAAACCGAGCTTCAAATAGCAGGCACAGGAGTGCCGCTATTTTTAGAAGTATGCAGCCATGTTTCTCTCACCCTAAAGAACCCCCTTAAAGATCTGTAAATGCTGAGACTAATCTAACAAGAGGTGTCCTTTAGGGATGAGCAAATAGTATTTGATGGAATACGTGGCTGCCATACGAATGCGTGTTAACGGCCGAAGACCAAGGGGTTAAGCCTTAACCCCTTAGTGTTGGGCCGCTAACACGCATTCCTATGGCAGCCAGGTACTCGATTGAATACTATCGGGTCATCTCTAGTACCCTTTCGGGTAATCCCTAGGATGACTGATCTGTGCAACCATTAGCAGCTGAGAAGCAGATGATAACCAGCAAGGTGCAGCCTGTGTATGACAGAAAACGATGCTGCTGGTGCTTGCCTTCTGACATGATCCGCCTACCTAGCAGCCATTTTTAAATGGCTGTCAATTAGACACAGCACGGACACCAGGCCTCAACCGGTAAGCAGCCACTGGCCACACAGCAGCCATGGACCAAACCACAATGAGTGTGCAACACACTCTGCATGGAGGAGTCAGCATCCTCCCAGGCACAACCTCAGAGCACCATTGATTCAACTTAAGGAGAAACTCAGACAGTGCATTATGGGAATTTATGTAAATATCAGGGGCTGAAGTTGTTCCTATCATAATCTTCTTACTGAGGAGGAGCCTCACATAAGGCCTCCTAGGTCATGTGACTATTTATGATGCACCATGGAGCAAGGCCCAATGACTCCATCTTGTGATTAAGTTCCGTAACTTTGCTTCTGTCCACGCTCCGACAAATCTCAGGCGTTTTCACAACTCTTGTAATCAATGAAACCGAGCTTCAAATAGCAGGCACAGGAGTGGCGCTGTTTTTAGAAGTATGCAGCCATGCTTCTCTCACCCTAAAGAACCCCCTTAAAGATCTGTAAATGCTGAGAATAATCTAACAAGAGGTGTCCTTTAGAGATGAGCAAATAGTATTTGATGGAATACGTGGCTGCCATAGGAATGCTTGTTAGCGGCCGAAGACCAAAGGGTTAAGTCTTAACCCCCTAGTGTTGGGCCGCTAACACGCATTCCTATGGCAGCCAGGTATTCGATTGAATACTATCGGGTCACCTCTAGTGTCCTTTCAAGTGATCCCTAGGATGAGTGATCTGTGAGACCATTAGCAGCCGAGAAGCGGATGATAGCCAGCAAGGGGCAGCCTGTGTATGACAGAGGATGATGCTGCTGGTGCTTGCCTTCTGACTTGGACCGCCTACCTGGCAGCCATTTTGAAAAATTGACCAATAGGAACTTGAGAATTTGCATAATTACCCATAATCCTTTGCTGGAACTCTCCCTAAGCTTAGTGAATGGTGAAAAGAATAAATCAAATGAAGCAAAATGTCAAAAACTGTGTGGAATTCTTCTCTGTGGGATGGGCGGAGCTTGCTGGATTGGTCCAAGGGTGGCTGCTAGGTCAGGATTCCAGCAGCTGAAATTTTGAGGGATTCAAATCAGAAAAGCAAAAATTTTAGTCTAGGTTTTAATAAAAGATTCATTTTCTTTGTAATTTAAACAGCCACAGGCCACGCACAGCGGAGGCTCCAGGCCTCTACCGGTAGGCAGCCAGGTGCCAGGCACAGCGAGGGCACCAGGCCTCCACCTGTAGGCAGCCAGGTGCCAGGCACAGCGGGGGCACAAGGCCTCCACCGGTAGGCAGCCACGGACCACACACACAGCAGGGGCACCAGGCCTATACTGATAGGAAGCCTAAAGCCACACACAGCAGGGGCACCAGGCCTCTACCGGTAGGCAGCCACGGGCCCCACAGCAGCCGCAGACCAGCCCACAGTGAGTGTGCAACACACTCTGCATGGAGGAATCAGCATCCTCCCAGGGACAACCTCAGAGCACCATTGATTCAACTTAAGGAGAAACTCAGGCAGTGCATTATGGGAATTATTTAAATATCAAGGGCTGAAGGTGTTCCTATCATAATCTTCTTACTGAGGAGGAGCCTCACATAAGTCCCCCTAGGTCATGTGACTATTTATGATGCACCATGGAGCAAGGCCCAATGACTCAATCTTGTGATTAAGTTCTGTAACTTTGCTTCTGTCCACGCTCCGACAAATCTCAGGAGTTTTCACAACTCTTGTAATCAATGAAACCGAGCTTCAAATAGCAGGCACAGGAGTGGCGCTGTTTTTAGAAGTATGCAGCCATGTTTCTCTCACCCTAAAGAACCCCCTTAAAGATCTGTAAATGCTGAGACTAATCTAACAAGAGGTGTCCTTTAGAGATGAGCAAATAGTATTTGATGGAATACGTGGCTGCCATAGGAATGCGTGTTAACGGCCAAAGACCAAGGGGTTAAGCCTTAACCCCTTAGTGTTGGGCCGCTAACACGCATTCCTATGGCAGCCAGGTATTCGATTGAATACTATCGGGTCATCTCTAGTGCCCTTTCAAGTAATCCCTAGGATGACTGATCTGTGCGACCATTAGCAGCTGAGAAGCAGATGATAACCAGCAAGGTGCAGCCTGTGTATGACAGAGAACGATGCTGCTGGTGCTTGCCTTCTGACATGGTCTGCCTACCTAGCAGCCATTTTTAAATGGCTGTCGAGTAAACACAGCACAGCAGGGGCACCAGGCCTCAACCGGTAGGCAGCCACTGGCCACACAGCAGCCATGGACCAAACCACAATAAGTGTGCAACACACTCTGCATGGAGGAGTCAGCATCCTCCCAGGGACAACCTCAGAGCACCATTGATTCAACTTAAGGAGAAACTCAGACAGTGCATTATGGGAATTTATGTAAATATCAGGGGCTGAAGTTGTTCCTATCATAATCTTCTTACTGAGGAGGAGCCTCACATAAGGCCTCCTAGGTCATGTGACTATTTATGATGCATCATGGAGCAAGGCCCAATGACTCCATCTTGTGATTAAGTTCCGTAACTTTGCTTCTGTCCACGCTCCGACAAATCTCAGGCGTTTTCACAACTCTTGTAATCAATGAAACCGAGCTTCAAATAGCAGGCACAGGAGTGGCGCTGTTTTTAGAAGTATGCAGCCATGCTTCTCTCACCCTAAAGAACCCCCTTAAAGATCTGTAAATGCTGAGAATAATCTAACAAGAGGTGTCCTTTAGAGATGAGCAAATAGTATTTGATGGAATACGTGGCTGCCATAGGAATGCTTGTTAGCGGCCGAAGACCAAAGGGTTAAGTCTTAACCCCCTAGTGTTGGGCCGCTAACACGCATTCCTATGGCAGCCAGGTATTCGATTGAATACTATCGGGTCACCTCTAGTGTCCTTTCAAGTGATCCCTAGGATGAGTGATCTGTGAGACCATTAGCAGCCGAGAAGCGGATGATAGCCAGCAAGGGGCAGCCTGTGTATGACAGAGGATGATGCTGCTGGTGCTTGCCTTCTGACTTGGACCGCCTACCTGGCAGCCATTTTGAAAAATTGACCAATAGGAACTTGAGAATTTGCATAATTACCCATAATCCTTTGCTGGAACTCTCCCTAAGCTTAGTGAATAGTGAAAAGAATAAATCAAATGAAGCAAAATGTCAAAAACTGTGTGGAATTCTTCTCTGTGGGGTGGGCGGAACTTGCTGGATTGGTCCAAGGGTGGCTGCTAGGTCAGGATTCCAGCAGCTGAAATTTTGAGGGATTCAAATCAGAAAAGCAAAAATTTTATTCTAGAAAGATTCATTTTCTTTGTAATTTAAACAGCCACAGGCCACGCACAGCGCAGGCTCCAGGCCTCTACCGGTAGGCAGCCAGGTGCCAGGCACAGCGAGGGCACCAGGCCTCCACCTGTAGGCAGCCAGGTGCCAGGCACAGCGGGGGCACAAGGCCTCCACCGGTAGGCAGCCAGGGACCAAACACAACGGGGGCACAAGGCCTCTACCGGTAGGCAGCCACAGGCCACACTGCAGCCGCAGACCAGCCCACAGTGAGTGTGCAACACACTCTACATGGAAAAGCCAGCATCCTCACAGGGACAACCTCAGAGCACCATTGATTCAACTTAAGGAGAAACTCAGGCAGTGCATTATGGGAATTATTTAAATATCAAGGGCTGAAGGTGTTCCTATCATAATCTTCTTACTGAGGAGGAGCCTCACATAAGTCCTCCTAGGTCATGTGACTATTTATGATGCACCATGGAGCAAGGCCCAATGACTCCATCTTGTGATTAAGTTCCGTAACTTTGCTTCTGTCCACGCTCCGACAAATCACAGGCGTTTTCACAACTCTTGTAATCAATGAAACCGAGCTTCAAATAGCAGGCACAGGAGTGGCGCTGTTTTTAGAAGTATGCAGCCATGTTTCTCTCACCCTAAAGAACCCCCTTAAAGATCTGTAAATGCTGAGAATAATCTAACAAGAGGTGTCCTTTAGAGATGAGCAAATAGTATTTGATGGAATACGTGGCTGCCATAGGAATGCGTGTTAGCGGCCGAAGACCAAGGGGTTAAGCCTTAACCCCTTAGTGTTGGGCCGCTAACACGCATTCCTATGGCAGCCAGGTATTCGATTGAATACTATCGGGTCACCTCTAGTGTCCTTTCAAGTGATCCCTAGGATGAGTGATCTGTGCGACCATTAGCAGCCGAGAAGCGGATGATAGCCAGCAAGGGGCAGCCTGTGTATGACAGAGGATGATGCTGCTGGTGCTTGCCTTCTGACTTGGACCGCCTACCTGGCAGCCATTTTGAAAAATTGACCAATAGGAACTTGAGAATTTGCATAATTACCCATAATCCTTTGCTGGAACTCTCCCTAAGCTTAGTGAATGGTGAAAAGAATAAATCAAATGAAGCAAAATGTCAAAAACTGTGTGGAATTCTTCTCTGTGGGGTGGGCGGAGCTTGCTGGATTGGTCCAAGGGTGGCTGCTAGGTCAGGATTGCAGCAGCTGAAATTTTGAGGGATTCAAAACAGAAAAGCAAAAATTTTAGTCTAGGTTTTAATTAAAGATTCATTTTCTTTGTAATTTAAACAGCCACAGGCCACGCACAGCGGAGGCTCCAGGCCTCTACCGGTAGGCAGCCAGGTGCCAGGCACAGCGGGGGCACCAGGCCTCCACCGGTAGGCAGCCAGGTGCCAGGCACAGCGGGGGCACCAGGCCTCCACCAGTAGGCAGCCAGGGACCACACACAGCGGGGACACCAGGCCTCTACCGATAGGAAGCCTAAGGCCACACACAGCAGGGGCACCAGGCCTCTACCGGTAGGCAGCCACGGGCCACATAGCAGCCGCAGACCAGCCCACACTGAGTGTGCAACACACTCTGCATGGAAGAGCCAGCATCCTCACAGGGACAACCTCAGAGCACCATTGATTCAACTTAAGGAGAAACTCAGGCAGTGCATTATGGGAATTATTTAAATATCAAGGGCTGAAGGTGTTCCTATCATAATCTTCTTACTGAGGAGGAGCCTCACATAAGTCCTCCTAGGTCATGTGACTATTTATGATGCACCATGGAGCAAGGCCCAATGACTCCATCTTGTGATTAAGTTCCGTAACTTTGCTTCTGTCCACGCTCCGACAAATCTCAGGCGTTTTCACAACTCTTGTAATCAATGAAACCGAGCTTCAAATAGCAGGCACAGGAGTGGCGCTGTTTTTAGAAGTATGCAGCCATGTTTCTCTCACCCTAAAGAGCCCCCTTAAAGATCTGTAGATGCTGAGACTAATCTAACAAGAGGTGTCCTTTAGAGATGAGCAAATAGTATTTGATGGAATACGTGGCTGCCATAGGAATGCGTGTTAGCGGCCGAAGACCAAAGGGTTAAGTCTTAACCCCCTAGTGTTGGGCCGCTAACACGCATTCCTATGGCAGCCAGGTATTCGATTGAATACTATCGGGTCACCTCTAGTGTCCTTTCAAGTGATCCCTTAAAGATCTGTAGATGCTGAGACTAATCTAACAAGAGGTGTCCTTTAGAGATGAGCGAATAGTATTTGATGGAATACGTGGCTGCCATAGGAATGCTTGTTAGCGCCCGAAGACCAAAGGGTTAAGTCTTAACCCCCTAGTGTTGGGCCGCTAACACGCATTCCTATGACAGCCAGGTATTCGATTGAATACTATCGGGTCACCTCTAGTGTCCTTTCAAGTGATCCCTAGGATGAGTGATCTGTGCGACCATTAGCAGCCGAGAAGCGGATGATAGCCAGCAAGGGGCAGCCTGTGTATGACAGAGGATGATGCTGCTGGTGCTTGCCTTCTGACTTGGACCGCCTACCTGGCAGCCATTTTGAAAAATTGACCAATAGGAACTTGAGAATTTGCATAATTACCCATAATCCTTTGCTGGAACTCTCCCTAAGCTTAGTGAATGGTGAAAAGAATAAATCAAATGAAGCAAAATGTCAAAAACTGTGTGGAATTCTTCTCTGTGGGGTGGGCGGAGCTTGCTGGATTGGTCCAAGGGTGGCTGCTAGGTCAGGATTCCAGCAGCTGAAATTTTGAGGGATTCAAATCAGAAAAGCAAAAATTTTAGTCTAGGTTTTAATAAAAGATTCATTTTCTTTGTAATTTAAACAGCCACAGGCCACGCACAGCAGAGGCTCCAGGCCTCTATCGGTAGGCAGCCAGGTGCCAGGCACAGCGGGGGCACCAGGCCTCCACCGGTAGGCAGCCAGGTGCCAGGCACAGCGGGGGCACCAGGCCTCCACCGGTAGTCAGCCAGGTGCCAAGCACAGCGGGGGCACCAGGCCTCCACCGGTAGGCAGCCAGGGACCACACACAGCGGGGGCACGAGGCCTCTACCGATAGGAAGCCTAAAGCCACACACAGCAGGGGCACCAGGCCTCTACCAGCGGGCAGCCACGGGCCACATAGCAGCCGCAGACCAGCCCACAGTGAGTGTGCAACACACTCTGCATAGAAAAGCCAGCATCCTCACAGGGACAACCTCAGAGCCCCATTGATTCAACTTAAGGAGAAACTCAGGCAGTGCATTATGGGAATTATTTAAATATCAAGGGCTGAAGGTGTTCTTATCATAATCTTCTTACTGAGGAGGAGCCTCACATAAGTCCCCCTAGGTCATGTGACTATTTATGATGCACCATGGAGCAAGGCCCAATGACTCTATCTTGTGATTAAGTTCTGAAACTTTGCTTCTGTCCACGCTCCGACAAATCTCAGGCGTTTTCACATCTCTTGTAATCAATGAAACCGAGCTTCAAATAGCAGGCACAGGAGTGCCGCTATTTTTAGAAGTATGCAGCCATGTTTCTCTCACCCTAAAGAACCCCCTTAAAGATCTGTAAATGCTGAGACTAATCTAACAAGAGGTGTCCTTTAGGGATGAGCAAATAGTATTTGATGGAATACGTGGCTGCCATACGAATGCGTGTTAACGGCCGAAGACCAAGGGGTTAAGCCTTAACCCCTTAGTGTTGGGCCGCTAACACGCATTCCTATGGCAGCCAGGTACTCGATTGAATACTATCGGGTCATCTCTAGTACCCTTTCGGGTAATCCCTAGGATGACTGATCTGTGCAACCATTAGCAGCTGAGAAGCAGATGATAACCAGCAAGGTGCAGCCTGTGTATGACAGAAAACGATGCTGCTGGTGCTTGCCTTCTGACATGATCCGCCTACCTAGCAGCCATTTTTAAATGGCTGTCAATTAGACACAGCACGGACACCAGGCCTCAACCGGTAAGCAGCCACTGGCCACACAGCAGCCATGGACCAAACCACAATGAGTGTGCAACACACTCTGCATGGAGGAGTCAGCATCCTCCCAGGGACAACCTCAGAGCACCATTGATTCAACTTAAGGAGAAACTCAGACAGTGCATTATGGGAATTTATGTAAATATCAGGGGCTGAAGTTGTTCCTATCATAATCTTCTTACTGAGGAAGAGCCTCACATAAGGCCTCCTAGGTCATGTGACTATTTATGATGCACCATGGAGCAAGGCCCAATGACTCCATCTTGTGATTAAGTTCCGTAACTTTGCTTTTGTCCACGCTCCGACAAATCACACGCGTTTTCACAACTCTTGTAATCAATGAAACCGAGCTTCAAATAGCAGGCACAGGAGTGGCGCTGTTTTTAGAAGTATGCAGCCATGTTTCTCTCACCCTAAAGAACCCCCTTAAAGATCTGTAGATGCTGAGACTAATCTAACAAGAGGTGTCCTTTAGAGATGAGCGAATAGTATTTGATGGAATACGTGGCTGCCATAGGAATGCTTGTTAGCGGCCGAAGACCAAAGGGTTAAGTCTTAACCCCCTAGTGTTGGGCCGCTAACACGCATTCCTATGGCAGCCAGGTATTCGATTGAATACTATCGGGTCACCTCTAGTGTCCTTTCAAGTGATCCCTAGGATGAGTGATCTGTGCGACCATTAGCAGCCGAGAAGCGGATGATAGCCAGCAAGGGGCAGCCTGTGTATGACAGAGGATGATGCTGCTGGTGCTTGCCTTCTGACTTGGACCGCCTACCTGGCAGCCATTTTGAAAAATTGACCAATAGGAACTTGAGAATTTGCATAATTACCCATAATCCTTTGCTGGAACTCTCCCTAAGCTTAGTGAATGGTGAAAAGAATAAATCAAATGAAGCAAAATGTCAAAAACTGTGTGGAATTCTTCTCTGTGGGGTGGGCGGAGCTTGCTGGATTGGTCCAAGGGTGGCTGCTAGGTCAGGATTGCAGCAGCTGAAATTTTGAGGGATTCAAAACAGAAAAGCAAAAATTTTAGTCTAGGTTTTAATAAAAGATTCATTTTCTTTGTAATTTAAACAGCCACAGGCCACGCACAGCGGAGGCTCCAGGCCTCTACCGGTAGGCAGCCAGGTGCCAGGCACAGCGAGGGCACTAGGCCTCCACCGGTAGGCAGTCAGGGACCACACACAGCAGGGGCACCAGGCCTCTACCGATAGGAAGCCTAAGGCCACACACAGCAGGGGAACCAGGCCTCTACCGGTAGGCAGCCATGGGCCACACAGCAGCCGCAGACCAGCCCACAGTGAGTGTGCAACACACTCTGCATGGAAGAGCCAGCATCCTCACAGGGACAACCTCAGAGCACCATTGATTCAACTTAAGGAGAAACTCAGGCAGTGCATTATGGGAATTATTTAAATATCAAGGGCTGAAGGTGTTCCTATCATAATCTTCTTACTGAGGAGGAGCCTCACATAAGTCCTCCTAGGTCATGTGACTATTTATGATGCACCATGGAGCAAGGCCCAATGACTCCATCTTGTGATTAAGTTCTGTAACTTTGCATCTGTCCACGCTCCGACAAATCTCAGGCGTTTTCACAACTCTTGTAATCAATGAAACCGAGCTTCAAATAGCAGGCACAGGAGTGGCGCTGTTTTTAGAAGTATGCAGCCATGTTTCTCTCACCCTAAAGAACCCCCTTAAAGATCTGTAAATGCTGAGACTAATCTAACAAGAGGTGTCCTTTAGAGATGAGCAAATAGTATTTGATGGAATACGTGGCTGCCATAGGAATGCGTGTTAACGGCCGAAGACCAAGGGGTTAAGCCTTAACCCCTTAGTGTTGGGCCGCTAACACGCATTCCTATGGCAGCCAGGTATTCGATTGAATACTATCGGGTCATCTCTAGTGCCCTTTCGAGTAATCCCTAGGATGACTGATCTGTGCGACCATTAGCAGCTGAGAAGCAGATGATAACCAGCAAGGTGCAGCCTGTGTATGACAGAGAACGATGCTGCTGGTGCTTGCCTTTTGACATGGTCCGCCTACCTAGCAGCCATTTTTAAATGGCTGTCAAGTAGACACAGCACGGGCACTAGGCCTCAACCGGTAGGCAGTCACTGGCCACACAGCAGCCGTGGACCAAACCACAATGAGTGTGCAACACACTCTGCATGGAGGAGTCAGCATCCTCCCAGGGACAACCTCAGAGCACCATTGATTCAACTTAAGGAGAAACTCAGACAGTGCATTATGGGAATTTATGTAAATATCAGGGGCTGAAGTTGTTCCTATCATAATCTTCTTACTGAGGAGGAGCCTCACATAAAGCCTCCTAGGTCATGTGACTATTTATGATGCACCATGGAGCAAGGCCCAATGACTCCATCTTGTGATTAAGTTCCGTAACTTTGCATCTGTCCACGCTCCGACAAATCTCAGGCGTTTTCACAACTCTTGTAATCAATGAAACCGAGCTTCAAATAGCAGGCACAGGAGTGCCGCTGTTTTTAGAAGTATGCAGCCATGTTTCTCTCACCCTAAAGAACCCCCTTAAAGATCTGTAAATGCTGAGACTAATCTAACAAGAGGTGTCCTTTAGAGATGAGCAAATAGTATTTGATGGAATACGTGGCTGCCATAGGAATGCGTGTTAGCGGCCGAAGACCAAGGGGTTAAGCCTTAACCCCTTAGTGTTGGGCCGCTAACACGCATTCCTATGGCAGCCAGGTATTCGATTGAATACTATCGGGTCACCTCTAGTGTCCTTTTAAGTGATCCCTTAAAGATCTGTAGATGCTGAGACTAATCTAACAAGAGGTGTCCTTTAGAGATGAGCGAATAGTATTTGATGGAATACGTGGCTGCCATAGGAATGCTTGTTAGCGCCCGAAGACCAAAGGGTTAAGTCTTAACCCCCTAGTGTTGGGCCGCTAACACGCATTCCTATGACAGCCAGGTATTCGATTGAATACTATCGGGTCACCTCTAGTGTCCTTTCAAGTGATCCCTAGGATGAGTGATCTGTGCGACCATTAGCAGCCGAGAAGCAGATGATAGCCAGCAAGGGGCAGCCTGTGTATGACAGAGGATGATGCTGCTGGTGCTTGCCTTCTGACATGGTCTGCCTACCTAGTAGACACAGCACAGCAGGGGCACCAGGCCTCAACCGGTAGGCAGCCACTGGCCCCACAGCAGCCATGGACCAAACCACAATGAGTGTGCAACACACTCTGCATGGAGGAGTCAGCATCCTCCCAGGGACAACCTCAGAGCACCATTGATTCAACTTAAGGAGAAACTCAGACAGTGCATTATGGGAATTTATGTAAATATCAGGGGCTGAAGTTGTTCCTATCATAATCTTCTTACTGAGGAGGAGCCTCACATAAGGCCTCCTAGGTCATGTGACTATTTATGATGCACCATGGAGCAAGGCCCAATGACTCCATCTTGTGATTAAGTTCCGTAACTTTGCTTCTGTCCACGCTCCGACAAATCTCAGGCGTTTTCACAACTCTTGTAATCAATGAAACCGAGCTTCAAATAGCAGGCACAGGAGTGGCGCTGTTTTTAGAAGTATGCAGCCATGCTTCTCTCACCCTAAAGAACCCCCTTAAAGATCTGTAAATGCTGAGAATAATCTAACAAGAGGTGTCCTTTAGAGATGAGCAAATAGTATTTGATGGAATACGTGGCTGCCATAGGAATGCTTGTTAGCGGCCGAAGACCAAAGGGTTAAGTCTTAACCCCCTAGTGTTGGGCCGCTAACACGCATTCCTATGGCAGCCAGGTATTCGATTGAATACTATCGGGTCACCTCTAGTGTCCTTTCAAGTGATCCCTAGGATGAGTGATCTGTGAGACCATTAGCAGCCGAGAAGCGGATGATAGCCAGCAAGGGGCAGCCTGTGTATGACAGAGGATGATGCTGCTGGTGCTTGCCTTCTGACTTGGACCGCCTACCTGGCAGCCATTTTGAAAAATTGACCAATAGGAACTTGAGAATTTGCATAATTACCCATAATCCTTTGCTGGAACTCTCCCTAAGCTTAGTGAATAGTGAAAAGAATAAATCAAATGAAGCAAAATGTCAAAAACTGTGTGGCATTCTTCTCTGTGGGGTGGGCGGAGCTTGCTGGATTGGTCCAAGGGTGGCTGCTAGGTCAGGATTCCAGCAGCTGAAATTTTGAGGGATTCAAATCAGAAAAGCAAAAATTTTAGTCTAGATTTAATAAAAGATTCATTTTCTTTGTAATTTAAACAGCCACAGGCCACGCACAGCGGAGGCTCCAGGCCTCTACCGGTAGGCAGCCAGGTGCCAGGCACAGCGGGGGCACCAGGCCTCCACCGGTAGGCAGTCAGGTGCCAGGCACAGCGGGGGCACCAGGCCTCCACCGGTAGGCAGTCAGGTGCCAGGCACAGCGGGGGCACCAGGCCTCCACCGGTAGGCAGTCAGGTGCCAGGCACAGCGGGGGCACCAGGCCTCCACCGGTAGGCAGTCAGGTGCCAGGCACAGCGGGGGCACCAGGCCTCCACCGGTAGGCAGCCAGGTGCCAGGCACAGCGGGGGCACAAGGCCTCCACCGGTAGGCAGCCAGCGACCACACACAGCGGGGGCACCAGGCCTCTACCGATAGGAAGCCTAAAGCCAAACACAGCAGGGGCACCAGGCCTCTACCGGTAGGCAGCCACAGGCCACACTGCAGCCGCAGACCAGCCCACAGTGAGTGTGCAACACACTCTGCATGGAAAAGCCAGCATCCTCACAGGGACAACCTCAGAGCACCATTGATTCAACTTAAGGAGAAACTCAGGCAGTGCATTATGGGAATTATTTAAATATCAAGGGCTGAAGGTGTTCCTATCATAATCTTCTTACTGAGGAGGAGCCTCACATAAGTCCTCCTAGGTCATGTGACTATTTATGATGCCCCATGGAGCAAGGCCCAATGACTCAATCTTGTGATTAAGTTCTGTAACTTTGCTTCTGTCCATGCTCCGACAAATCTCAGGAGTTTTCACAACTCTTGTAATCAATGAAACCGAGCTTCAAATAGCAGGCACAGGAGTGGCGCTGTTTTTAGAAGTATGCAGCCATGTTTCTCTCACCCTAAAGAACCCCCTTAAAGATCTGTAAATGCTGAGAATAATCTAACAAGAGGTGTCCTTTAGAGATGAGCAAATAGTATTTGATGGAATACGTGGCTGCCATAGGAATGCGTGTTAGCGGCCGAAGACCAAGGGGTTAAGCCTTAACCCCTTAGTGTTGGGCCGCTAACACGCATTCCTATGGCAGCCAGGTATTCGATTGAATACTATCGGGTCACCTCTAGTGTCCTTTCAAGTGATCCCTAGGATGAGTGATCTGTGCGACCATTAGCAGCCGAGAAGCGGATGATAGCCAGCAAGGGGCAGCCTGTGTATGACAGGGGATGATGCTGCTGGTGCTTGCCTTCTGACTTGGACCGCCTACCTGGCAGCCATTTTGAAAAATTGACCAATAGGAACTTGAGAATTTGCATAATTACCCATAATCCTTTGCTGGAACTCTCCCTAAGCTTAGTGAATAGTGAAAAGAATAAATCAAATGAAGCAAAATGTCAAAAACTGTGTGGCATTCTTCTCTGTGGGGTGGGCGGAGCTTGCTGGATTGGTCCAAGGGTGGCTGCTAGGTCAGGATTCCAGCAGCTGAAATTTTGAGGGATTCAAATCAGAAAAGCAAAAATTTTAGTCTAGGTTTTAATAAAAGATTCATTTTCTTTGTAATTTAAACAGCCACAGGCCACGCACAGCGGGGGCACCAGGCCTCCACCGGTAGGCAGTCAGGTGCCAGGCACAGCGGGGGCACCAGGCCTCCACCGGTAGGCAGCCAGGTGCCAGGCACAGCAGGGGCACAAGGCCTCCACCGGTAGGCAGCCAGCGACCACACACAGCGGGGGCACCAGGCCTCTACCGATAGGAAGCCTAAAGCCACACACAGCAGGGGCACCAGGCCTCTACCGGTAGGCAGCCACGGGCCACACTGCAGCCGCAGACCAGCCCACAGTGAGTGTGCAACACACTCTGCATGGAAAAGCCAGCATCCTCACAGGGACAACCTCAGAGCACCATTGATTCAACTTAAGGAGAAACTCAGGCAGTGCATTATGGGAATTATTTAAATATCAAGGGCTGAAGGTGTTCCTATCATAATCTTCTTACTGAGGAGGAGCCTCACATAAGTCCTCCTAGGTCATGTGACTATTTATGATGCACCATGGAGCAAGGCCCAATGACTCCATCTTGTGATTAAGTTCTGTAACTTTGCATCTGTCCACGCTCCGACAAATCTCAGGCGTTTTCACAACTCTTGTAATCAATGAAACCGAGCTTCAAATAGCAGGCACAGGAGTGGCGCTGTTTTTAGAAGTATGCAGCCATGTTTCTCTCACCCTAAAGAACCCCCTTAAAGATCTGTAAATGCTGAGACTAATCTAACAAGAGGTGTCCTTTAGAGATGAGCAAATAGTATTTGATGGAATACGTGGCTGCCATAGGAATGCGTGTTAACGGCCAAAGACCAAGGGGTTAAGCCTTAACCCCTTAGTGTTGGGCCGCTAACACGCATTCCTATGGCAGCCAGGTATTCGATTGAATACTATCGGGTCATCTCTAGTGCCCTTTAAAGTAATCCCTAGGATGACTGATCTGTGCGACCATTAGCAGCTGAGAAGCAGATGATAACCAGCAAGGTGCAGCCTGTGTATGACAGAGAACGATGCTGCTGGTGCTTGCCTTCTGACATGGTCTGCCTACCTAGCAGCCATTTTTAAATGGCTGTCGAGTAAACACAGCACAGCAGGGGCACCAGGCCTCAACCGGTAGGCAGCCACTGGCCACACAGCAGCCATGGACCAAACCACAATAAGTGTGCAACACACTCTGCATGGAGGAGTCAGCATCCTCCCAGGGACAACCTCAGAGCACCATTGATTCAACTTAAGGAGAAACTCAGACAGTGCATTATGGGAATTTATGTAAATATCAGGGGCTGAAGTTGTTCCTATCATAATCTTCTTACTGAGGAGGAGCCTCACATAAGGCCTCCTAGGTCATGTGACTATTTATGATGCACCATGGAGCAAGGCCCAATGACTCCATCTTGTGATTAAGTTCCGTAACTTTGCTTCTGTCCACGCTCCGACAAATCTCAGGCGTTTTCACAACTCTTGTAATCAATGAAACCGAGCTTCAAATAGCAGGCACAGGAGTGGCGCTGTTTTTAGAAGTATGCAGCCATGCTTCTCTCACCCTAAAGAACCCCCTTAAAGATCTGTAAATGCTGAGAATAATCTAACAAGAGGTGTCCTTTAGAGATGAGCAAATAGTATTTGATGGAATACGTGGCTGCCATAGGAATGCTTGTTAGCGGCCGAAGACCAAAGGGTTAAGTCTTAACCCCCTAGTGTTGGGCCGCTAACACGCATTCCTATGGCAGCCAGGTATTCGATTGAATACTATCGGGTCACCTCTAGTGTCCTTTCAAGTGATCCCTAGGATGAGTGATCTGTGAGACCATTAGCAGCCGAGAAGCGGATGATAGCCAGCAAGGGGCAGCCTGTGTATGACAGAGGATGATGCTGCTGGTGCTTGCCTTCTGACTTGGACCGCCTACCTGGCAGCCATTTTGAAAAATTGACCAATAGGAACTTGAGAATTTGCATAATTACCCATAATCCTTTGCTGGAACTCTCCCTAAGCTTAGTGAATAGTGAAAAGAATAAATCAAATGAAGCAAAATGTCAAAAACTGTGTGGAATTCTTCTCTGTGGGGTGGGCGGAGCTTGCTGGATTGGTCCAAGGGTGGCTGCTAGGTCAGGATTCCAGCAGCTGAAATTTTGAGGGATTCAAATCAGAAAAGCAAAAATTTTATTCTAGAAAGATTCATTTTCTTTGTAATTTAAACAGCCACAGGCCACGCACAGCGCAGGCTCCAGGCCTCTACCGGTAGGCAGCCAGGTGCCAGGCACAGCGAGGGCACCAGGCCTCCACCTGTAGGCAGCCAGGTGCCAGGCACAGCGGGGGCACAAGGTCTCTACCGGTAGGCAGCCACAGGCCACACTGCAGCCGCAGACCAGCCCACAGTGAGTGTGCAACACACTCTACATGGAAAAGCCAGCATCCTCACAGGGACAACCTCAGAGCACCATTGATTCAACTTAAGGAGAAACTCAGGCAGTGCATTATGGGAATTATTTAAATATCAAGGGCTGAAGGTGTTCCTATCATAATCTTCTTACTGAGGAGGAGCCTCACATAAGTCCTCCTAGGTCATGTGACTATTTATGATGCACCATGGAGCAAGGCCCAATGACTCCATCTTGTGATTAAGTTCCGTAACTTTGCTTCTGTCCACGCTCCGACAAATCACAGGCGTTTTCACAACTCTTGTAATCAATGAAACCGAGCTTCAAATAGCAGGCACAGGAGTGGCGCTGTTTTTAGAAGTATGCAGCCATGTTTCTCTCACCCTAAAGAACCCCCTTAAAGATCTGTAAATGCTGAGAATAATCTAACAAGAGGTGTCCTTTAGAGATGAGCAAATAGTATTTGATGGAATACGTGGCTGCCATAGGAATGCGTGTTAGCGGCCGAAGACCAAGGGGTTAAGCCTTAACCCCTTAGTGTTGGGCCGCTAACACGCATTCCTATGGCAGCCAGGTATTCGATTGAATACTATCGGGTCACCTCTAGTGTCCTTTCAAGTGATCCCTAGGATGAGTGATCTGTGCGACCATTAGCAGCCGAGAAGCGGATGATAGCCAGCAAGGGGCAGCCTGTGTATGACAGAGGATGATGCTGCTGGTGCTTGCCTTCTGACTTGGACCGCCTACCTGGCAGCCATTTTGAAAAATTGACCAATAGGAACTTGAGAATTTGCATAATTACCCATAATCCTTTGCTGGAACTCTCCCTAAGCTTAGTGAATGGTGAAAAGAATAAATCAAATGAAGCAAAATGTCAAAAACTGTGTGGAATTCTTCTCTGTGGGGTGGGCGGAGCTTGCTGGATTGGTCCAAGGGTGGCTGCTAGGTCAGGATTGCAGCAGCTGAAATTTTGAGGGATTCAAAACAGAAAAGCAAAAATTTTAGTCTAGGTTTTAATTAAAGATTCATTTTCTTTGTAATTTAAACAGCCACAGGCCACGCACAGCGGAGGCTCCAGGCCTCTACCGGTAGGCAGCCAGGTGCCAGGCACAGCGGGGGCACCAGGCCTCCACCGGTAGGCAGCCAGGTGCCAGGCACAGCGGGGGCACCAGGCCTCCACCAGTAGGCAGCCAGGGACCACACACAGCGGGGACACCAGGCCTCTACCGATAGGAAGCCTAAGGCCACACACAGCAGGGGCACCAGGCCTCTACCGGTAGGCAGCCACGGGCCACATAGCAGCCGCAGACCAGCCCACAGTGAGTGTGCAACACACTCTGCATGGAAGAGCCAGCATCCTCACAGGGACAACCTCAGAGCACCATTGATTCAACTTAAGGAGAAACTCAGGCAGTGCATTATGGGAATTATTTAAATATCAAGGGCTGAAGGTGTTCCTATCATAATCTTCTTACTGAGGAGGAGCCTCACATAAGTCCTCCTAGGTCATGTGACTATTTATGATGCACCATGGAGCAAGGCCCAATGACTCCATCTTGTGATTAAGTTCCGTAACTTTGCTTCTGTCCACGCTCCGACAAATCTCAGGCGTTTTCACAACTCTTGTAATCAATGAAACCGAGCTTCAAATAGCAGGCACAGGAGTGGCGCTGTTTTTAGAAGTATGCAGCCATGTTTCTCTCACCCTAAAGAGCCCCCTTAAAGATCTGTAGATGCTGAGACTAATCTAACAAGAGGTGTCCTTTAGAGATGAGCAAATAGTATTTGATGGAATACGTGGCTGCCATAGGAATGCTTGTTAGCGGCCGAAGACCAAAGGGTTAAGTCTTAACCCCCTAGTGTTGGGCCGCTAACACGCATTCCTATGGCAGCCAGGTATTCGATTGAATACTATCGGGTCACCTCTAGTGTCCTTTCAAGTGATCCCTAGGATGAGTGATCTGTGCGACCATTAGCAGCCGAGAAGCAGATGATAGCCAGCAAGGGGCAGCCTGTGTATGACAGAGGATGATGCTGCTGGTGCTTGCCTTCTGACTAGGACCGCCTACCTGGCAGCCATTTTGAAAAATTGACCAATAGGAACTTGAGAATTTGCATAATTACCCATAATCCTTTGCTGGAACTCTCCCTAAGCTTAGTGAATGGTGAAAAGAATAAATCATATGAAGCAAAATGTCAAAAACTGTGTGGAATTCTTCTCTGTGGGGTGGGCGGAGCTTGCTGGATTGGTCCAAGTTTGGCTGCTAGGTCAGGATTCCAGCAGCTGAAATTTTGAGGGATTTAAATCAGAAAAGCAAAAACTTTAGTCTAGGTTTTAATAAAAGATTCATTTTCTTTGTAATTTAAACAGCCTCCAGGCCTCTACCGGTAGGCAGCAAGGTGCCAGGCACAGCGGGGGCACCAGGCCTCCACCGGTAGGCAGCCAGGTGCGAGGCACAGCAGGGGCACCAGGCCTCCACCGGTAGGCAGCCAGGGACCACACACAGCGGGGGCACCAGGCTTCTACCGATAGAAGCCTAAGGCCACACACAGCAGGGGCACCAGGCCTCTACCGGTAGGCAGCCAGGTGCCAGGCACAGCGGGGGCACCAGGCCTCCACCGGTAGGCAGTCAGGTGCCAGGCACAGCGGGGGCACCAGGCCTCCACCGGTAGGCAGTCAGGTGCCAGGCACAGCGGGGGCACCAGGCCTCCACCGGTAGGCAGTCAGGTGCCAGGCACAGCGGGGGCACCAGGCCTCCACCGGTAGGCAGTCAGGTGCCAGGCACAGCGGGGGCACCAGGCCTCCACCGGTAGGCAGCCAGGTGCCAGGCACAGCGGGGGCACAAGGCCTCCACCGGTAGGCAGCCAGCGACCACACACACAGCGGGGGCACCAGGCCTCTACCGATAGGAAGCCTAAAGCCACACACAGCAGGGGCACCAGGCCTCTACCGGTAGGCAGCCACAGGCCACACTGCAGCCGCAGACCAGCCCACAGTGAGTGTACAACACACTCTGCATGGAAAAGCCAGCATCCTCACAGGGACAACCTCAGAGCACCATTGATTCAACTTAAGGAGAAACTCAGGCAGTGCATTATGGGAATTATTTAAATATCAAGGGCTGAAGGTGTTCCTATCATAATCTTCTTACTGAGGAGGAGCCTCACATAAGTCCCCCTAGGTCATGTGACTATTTATGATGCACCATGGAGCAAGGCCCAATGACTCAATCTTGTGATTAAGTTCTGTAACTTTGCTTCTGTCCACGCTCCGACAAATCTCTGGAGTTTTCACAACTCTTGTAATCAATGAAACCGAGCTTCAAATAGCAGGCACAGGAGTGGCGCTGTTTTTAGAAGTATGCAGCCATGTTTCTCTCACCCTAAAGAACCCCCTTAAAGATCTGTAAATGCTGAGACTAATCTAACAAGAGGTGTCTTTTAGAGATGAGCAAATAGTATTTGATGGAATACGTGGCTGCCATAGGAATGCGTGTTAACGGCCGAAGACCAAGGGGTTAAGCCTTAACCCCTTAGTGTTGGGCCGCTAACACGCATTCCTATGGCAGCCAGGTATTCGATTGAATACTATCGGGTCATCTCTAGTGCCCTTTCGAGTAATCCCTAGGATGACTGATCTGTGCGACCATTAGCAGCTGAGAAGCAGATGATAAACAGCAAGGTGCAGCCTGTGTATGACAGAGAACGATGCTGCTGGTGCTTGCCTTCTGACATGGTCTGCCTACCTAGCAGCCATTTTTAAATGGCTGTCAAGTAGACACAGCACAGCAGGGGCACCAGGCCTCAACCGGTAGGCAGCCACTGGCCACACAGCAGCCATGGACCAAACCACAATGAGTGTGCAACACACTCTGCATGGAGGAGTCAGCATCCTCCCAGGGACAACCTCAGAGCACCATTGATTCAACTTAAGGAGAAACTCAGACAGTGCATTATGGGAATTTATGTAAATATCAGGGGCTGAAGTTGTTCCTATCATAATCTTCTTACTGAGGAGGAGCCTCACATAAGGCCTCCTAGGTCATGTGACTATTTATGATGCACCATGGAGCAAGGCCCAATGACTCCATCTTGTGATTAAGTTCCGTAACTTTGCTTCTGTCCACGCTCCGACAAATCTCAGGCGTTTTCACAACTCTTGTAATCAATGAAACCGAGCTTCAAATAGCAGGCACAGGAGTGGCGCTGTTTTTAGAAGTATGCAGCCATGCTTCTCTCACCCTAAAGAACCCCCTTAAAGATCTGTAAATGCTGAGAATAATCTAACAAGAGGTGTCCTTTAGAGATGAGCAAATAGTATTTGATGGAATACGTGGCTGCCATAGGAATGCTTGTTAGCGGCCGAAGACCAAAGGGTTAAGTCTTAACCCCCTAGTGTTGGGCCGCTAACACGCATTCCTATGGCAGCCAGGTATTCGATTGAATACTATCGGGTCACCTCTAGTGTCCTTTCAAGTGATCCCTAGGATGAGTGATCTGTGAGACCATTAGCAGCCGAGAAGCGGATGATAGCCAGCAAGGGGCAGCCTGTGTATGACAGAGGATGATGCTGCTGGTGCTTGCCTTCTGACTTGGACCGCCTACCTGGCAGCCATTTTGAAAAATTGACCAATAGGAACTTGAGAATTTGCATAATTACCCATAATCCTTTGCTGGAACTCTCCCTAAGCTTAGTGAATAGTGAAAAGAATAAATCAAATGAAGCAAAATGTCAAAAACTGTGTGGAATTCTTCTCTGTGGGGTGGGCGGAGCTTGCTGGATTGGTCCAAGGGTGGCTGCTAGGTCAGGATTCCAGCAGCTGAAATTTTGAGGGATTCAAATCAGAAAAGCAAAAATTTTATTCTAGAAAGATTCATTTTCTTTGTAATTTAAACAGCCACAGGCCACGCACAGCGCAGGCTCCAGGCCTCTACCGGTAGGCAGCCAGGTGCCAGGCACAGCGAGGGCACCAGGCCTCCACCTGTAGGCAGCCAGGTGCCAGGCACAGCGGGGGCACAAGGTCTCTACCGGTAGGCAGCCACAGGCCACACTGCAGCCGCAGACCAGCCCACAGTGAGTGTGCAACACACTCTACATGGAAAAGCCAGCATCCTCACAGGGACAACCTCAGAGCACCATTGATTCAACTTAAGGAGAAACTCAGGCAGTGCATTATGGGAATTATTTAAATATCAAGGGCTGAAGGTGTTCCTATCATAATCTTCTTACTGAGGAGGAGCCTCACATAAGTCCTCCTAGGTCATGTGACTATTTATGATGCACCATGGAGCAAGGCCCAATGACTCCATCTTGTGATTAAGTTCCGTAACTTTGCTTCTGTCCACGCTCCGACAAATCACAGGCGTTTTCACAACTCTTGTAATCAATGAAACCGAGCTTCAAATAGCAGGCACAGGAGTGGCGCTGTTTTTAGAAGTATGCAGCCATGTTTCTCTCACCCTAAAGAACCCCCTTAAAGATCTGTAAATGCTGAGAATAATCTAACAAGAGGTGTCCTTTAGAGATGAGCAAATAGTATTTGATGGAATACGTGGCTGCCATAGGAATGCGTGTTAGCGGCCGAAGACCAAGGGGTTAAGCCTTAACCCCTTAGTGTTGGGCCGCTAACACGCATTCCTATGGCAGCCAGGTATTCGATTGAATACTATCGGGTCACCTCT
Organism: Leptodactylus fuscus; assembly: GCF_031893055.1. NCBI lineage: Eukaryota > Metazoa > Chordata > Amphibia > Anura > Leptodactylidae > Leptodactylus > Leptodactylus fuscus. The sequence continues at coordinate 46,317,609 of NC_134274.1, forward strand.
AGTGTCCTTTCAAGTGATCCCTAGGATGAGTGATCTGTGCGACCATTAGCAGCCGAGAAGCGGATGATAGCCAGCAAGGGGCAGCCTGTGTATGACAGAGGATGATGCTGCTGGTGCTTGCCTTCTGACTTGGACCGCCTACCTGGCAGCCATTTTGAAAAATTGACCAATAGGAACTTGAGAATTTGCATAATTACCCATAATCCTTTGCTGGAACTCTCCCTAAGCTTAGTGAATGGTGAAAAGAATAAATCAAATGAAGCAAAATGTCAAAAACTGTGTGGAATTCTTCTCTGTGGGGTGGGCGGAGCTTGCTGGATTGGTCCAAGGGTGGCTGCTAGGTCAGGATTGCAGCAGCTGAAATTTTGAGGGATTCAAAACAGAAAAGCAAAAATTTTAGTCTAGGTTTTAATTAAAGATTCATTTTCTTTGTAATTTAAACAGCCACAGGCCACGCACAGCGGAGGCTCCAGGCCTCTACCGGTAGGCAGCCAGGTGCCAGGCACAGCGGGGGCACCAGGCCTCCACCGGTAGGCAGCCAGGTGCCAGGCACAGCGGGGGCACCAGGCCTCCACCAGTAGGCAGCCAGGGACCACACACAGCGGGGACACCAGGCCTCTACCGATAGGAAGCCTAAGGCCACACACAGCAGGGGCACCAGGCCTCTACCGGTAGGCAGCCACGGGCCACATAGCAGCCGCAGACCAGCCCACAGTGAGTGTGCAACACACTCTGCATGGAAGAGCCAGCATCCTCACAGGGACAACCTCAGAGCACCATTGATTCAACTTAAGGAGAAACTCAGGCAGTGCATTATGGGAATTATTTAAATATCAAGGGCTGAAGGTGTTCCTATCATAATCTTCTTACTGAGGAGGAGCCTCACATAAGTCCTCCTAGGTCATGTGACTATTTATGATGCACCATGGAGCAAGGCCCAATGACTCCATCTTGTGATTAAGTTCCGTAACTTTGCTTCTGTCCACGCTCCGACAAATCTCAGGCGTTTTCACAACTCTTGTAATCAATGAAACCGAGCTTCAAATAGCAGGCACAGGAGTGGCGCTGTTTTTAGAAGTATGCAGCCATGTTTCTCTCACCCTAAAGAGCCCCCTTAAAGATCTGTAGATGCTGAGACTAATCTAACAAGAGGTGTCCTTTAGAGATGAGCAAATAGTATTTGATGGAATACGTGGCTGCCATAGGAATGCTTGTTAGCGGCCGAAGACCAAAGGGTTAAGTCTTAACCCCCTAGTGTTGGGCCGCTAACACGCATTCCTATGGCAGCCAGGTATTCGATTGAATACTATCGGGTCACCTCTAGTGTCCTTTCAAGTGATCCCTAGGATGAGTGATCTGTGCGACCATTAGCAGCCGAGAAGCAGATGATAGCCAGCAAGGGGCAGCCTGTGTATGACAGAGGATGATGCTGCTGGTGCTTGCCTTCTGACTAGGACCGCCTACCTGGCAGCCATTTTGAAAAATTGACCAATAGGAACTTGAGAATTTGCATAATTACCCATAATCCTTTGCTGGAACTCTCCCTAAGCTTAGTGAATGGTGAAAAGAATAAATCATATGAAGCAAAATGTCAAAAACTGTGTGGAATTCTTCTCTGTGGGGTGGGCGGAGCTTGCTGGATTGGTCCAAGTTTGGCTGCTAGGTCAGGATTCCAGCAGCTGAAATTTTGAGGGATTTAAATCAGAAAAGCAAAAACTTTAGTCTAGGTTTTAATAAAAGATTCATTTTCTTTGTAATTTAAACAGCCTCCAGGCCTCTACCGGTAGGCAGCAAGGTGCCAGGCACAGCGGGGGCACCAGGCCTCCACCGGTAGGCAGCCAGGTGCGAGGCACAGCAGGGGCACCAGGCCTCCACCGGTAGGCAGCCAGGGACCACACACAGCGGGGGCACCAGGCTTCTACCGATAGAAGCCTAAGGCCACACACAGCAGGGGCACCAGGCCTCTACCGGTAGGCAGCCAGGTGCCAGGCACAGCGGGGGCACCAGGCCTCCACCGGTAGGCAGTCAGGTGCCAGGCACAGCGGGGGCACCAGGCCTCCACCGGTAGGCAGTCAGGTGCCAGGCACAGCGGGGGCACCAGGCCTCCACCGGTAGGCAGTCAGGTGCCAGGCACAGCGGGGGCACCAGGCCTCCACCGGTAGGCAGTCAGGTGCCAGGCACAGCGGGGGCACCAGGCCTCCACCGGTAGGCAGCCAGGTGCCAGGCACAGCGGGGGCACAAGGCCTCCACCGGTAGGCAGCCAGCGACCACACACACAGCGGGGGCACCAGGCCTCTACCGATAGGAAGCCTAAAGCCACACACAGCAGGGGCACCAGGCCTCTACCGGTAGGCAGCCACAGGCCACACTGCAGCCGCAGACCAGCCCACAGTGAGTGTACAACACACTCTGCATGGAAAAGCCAGCATCCTCACAGGGACAACCTCAGAGCACCATTGATTCAACTTAAGGAGAAACTCAGGCAGTGCATTATGGGAATTATTTAAATATCAAGGGCTGAAGGTGTTCCTATCATAATCTTCTTACTGAGGAGGAGCCTCACATAAGTCCCCCTAGGTCATGTGACTATTTATGATGCACCATGGAGCAAGGCCCAATGACTCAATCTTGTGATTAAGTTCTGTAACTTTGCTTCTGTCCACGCTCCGACAAATCTCTGGAGTTTTCACAACTCTTGTAATCAATGAAACCGAGCTTCAAATAGCAGGCACAGGAGTGGCGCTGTTTTTAGAAGTATGCAGCCATGTTTCTCTCACCCTAAAGAACCCCCTTAAAGATCTGTAAATGCTGAGACTAATCTAACAAGAGGTGTCTTTTAGAGATGAGCAAATAGTATTTGATGGAATACGTGGCTGCCATAGGAATGCGTGTTAACGGCCGAAGACCAAGGGGTTAAGCCTTAACCCCTTAGTATTGGGCCGCTAACACGCATTCCTATGGCAGCCAGGTATTCGATTGAATACTATCGGGTCATCTCTAGTGCCCTTTCGAGTAATCCCTAGGATGACTGATCTGTGCGACCATTAGCAGCTGAGAAGCAGATGATAAACAGCAAGGTGCAGCCTGTGTATGACAGAGAACGATGCTGCTGGTGCTTGCCTTCTGACATGGTCTGCCTACCTAGCAGCCATTTTTAAATGGCTGTCAAGTAGACACAGCACAGCAGGGGCACCAGGCCTCAACCGGTAGGCAGCCACTGGCCACACAGCAGCCATGGACCAAACCACAATGAGTGTGCAACACACTCTGCATGGAGGAGTCAGCATCCTCCCAGGGACAACCTCAGAGCACCATTGATTCAACTTAAGGAGAAACTCAGACAGTGCATTATGGGAATTTATGTAAATATCAGGGGCTGAAGTTGTTCCTATCATAATCTTCTTACTGAGGAGGAGCCTCACATAAGGCCTCCTAGGTCATGTGACTATTTATGATGCACCATGGAGCAAGGCCCAATGACTCCATCTTGTGATTAAGTTCCGTAACTTTGCTTCTGTCCACGCTCCGACAAATCTCAGGCGTTTTCACAACTCTTGTAATCAATGAAACCGAGCTTCAAATAGCAGGCACAGGAGTGGCGCTGTTTTTAGAAGTATGCAGCCATGTTTCTCTCACCCTAAAGAACCCCCTTAAAGATCTGTAAATGCTGAGACTAATCTAACAAGAGGTGTCCTTTAGAGATGAGCAAATAGTATTTGATGGAATACGTGGCTGCCATAGGAATGCGTGTTAACGGCCGAAGACCAAGGGGTTAAGCCTTAACCCCTTAGTGTTGGGCCGCTAACACGCATTCCTATGGCAGCCAGGTATTCGATTGAATACTATCGGGTCATCTCTAGTGCCCTTTCGAGTAATCCCTAGGATGACTGATCTGTGCGACCATTAGCAGCTGAGAAGCAGATGATAACCAGCAAGGTGCAGCCTGTGTATGACAGAGAACGATGCTGCTGGTGCTTGCCTTTTGACATGGTCCGCCTACCTAGCAGCCATTTTTAAATGGCTGTCAAGTAGACACAGCACAGCAGGGGCACCAGGCCTCAACCGGTATGCAGCCACTGGCCACACAGCAGCCATGGACCAAACCACAATGAGTGTGCAACACACTCTGCATGGAGGAGTCAGCATCCTCCCAGGGACAACCTCAGAGCACCATTGATTCAACTTAAGGAGAAACTCAGACAGTGCATTATGGGAATTTATGTAAATATCAGGGGCTGAAGTTGTTCCTATCATAATCTTCTTACTGAGGAGGAGCCTCACATAAAGCCTCCTAGGTCATGTGACTATTTATGATGCACCATGGAGCAAGGCCCAATGACTCCATCTTGTGATTAAGTTCCGTAACTTTGCATCTGTCCACGCTCCGACAAATCTCAGGCGTTTAAACAACTCTTGTAATCAATGAAACCGAGCTTCAAATAGCAGGCACAGGAGTGCCGCTGTTTTTAGAAGTATGCAGCCATGTTTCTCTCACCCTAAAGAACCCCCTTAAAGATCTGTAAATGCTGAGACTAATCTAACAAGAGGTGTCCTTTAGAGATGAGCAAATAGTATTTGATGGAATACGTGGCTGCCATAGGAATGCGTGTTAGCGGCCGAAGACCAAGGGGTTAAGCCTTAACCCCTTAGTGTTGGGCCGCTAACACGCATTCCTATGGCAGCCAGGTACTCAATTGAATACTATCGGGTCATCTCTAGTACCCTTTCGAGTAATCCCTAGGATGACTGATCTGTGCGACCATTAGCAGCTGAGAAGCAGATGATAACCAGCAAGGTGCAGCCTGTGTATGACAGAGAACGATGCTGCTGGTGCTTGCTTTCTGACATGATTTGCCTACCTAGCAGCCATTTTTAAATGGCTGTCAAGTAGACACAGCACAGCAAGGACACCAGGCCTCAACCGGTAAGCAGCCACTGGCCACACAGCAGCCATGGACCAAACCACAATGAGTGTGCAACACACTCTGCATGGAGGAGTCAGCATCCTCCCAGGGACAACCTCAGAGCACCATTGATTCAACTTAAGGAGAAACTCAGACAGTGCATTATGGGAATTTATGTAAATATCAGGGGCTGAAGTTGTTCCTATCATAATCTTCTTACTGAGGAGGAGCCTCACATAAGGCCTCCTAGGTCATGTGACTATTTATGATGCACCATGGAGCAAGGCCCAATGACTCCATCTTGTGATTAAGTTCCGTAACTTTGCTTTTGTCCACGCTCCGACAAATCACACGCGTTTTCACAACTCTTGTAATCAATGAAACCGAGCTTCAAATAGCAGGCACAGGAGTGGCGCTGTTTTTAGAAGTATGCAGCCATGTTTCTCTCACCCTAAAGAACCCCCTTAAAGATCTGTAGATGCTGAGACTAATCTAACAAGAGGTGTCCTTTAGAGATGAGCGAATAGTATTTGATGGAATACGTGGCTGCCATAGGAATGCGTGTTAGCGGCCGAAGACCAAAGGGTTAAGTCTTAACCCCCTAGTGTTGGGCCGCTAACACGCATTCCTATGGCAGCCAGGTATTCGATTGAATACTATCGGGTCACCTCTAGTGTCCTTTCAAGTGATCCCTAGGATGAGTGATCTGTGAGACCATTAGCAGCCGAGAAGCGGATGATAGCCAGCAAGGGGCAGCCTGTGTATGACAGAGGATGATGCTGCTGGTGCTTGCCTTCTGACTTGGACCGCCTACCTGGCAGCCATTTTGAAAAATTGACCAATAGGAACTTGAGAATTTGCATAATTACCCATAATCCTTTGCTGGAACTCTCCCTAAGCTTAGTGAATAGTGAAAAGAATAAATCAAATGAAGCAAAATGTCAAAAACTGTGTGGAATTCTTCTCTGTGGGGTGGGCGGAGCTTGCTGGATTGGTCCAAGGGTGGCTGCTAGGTCAGGATTCCAGCAGCTGAAATTTTGAGGGATTCAAATCAGAAAAGCAAAAATTTTAGTCTAGATTTTAATAAAAGATTCATTTTCTTTGTAATTTAAAAAGCCACAGGCCACGCACAGCAGAGGCTCCAGGCCTCTACCGGTAGGCAGCCAGGTGCGAGGCACAGCGGGGGCACCAGTCCTCCACCAGTAGGCAGCCAGGTGCCAGGCACAGCGGGGGCACAAGGCCTCCACCGGTAGGCAGCCACGGACCACACACAGCAGGGGCACCAGGCCTATACTGATAGGAAGCCTAAAGCCACACAAAGCAGGGGCACCAGGCCTCTACCGGTAGGCAGCCACGGGCCCCACAGCAGCCACAGACCAGCCCACAGTGAGTGTGCAACACACTCTGCATGGAGGAATCAGCATCCTCCCAGGGACAACCTCAGAGCACCATTGATTCAACTTAAGGAGAAACTCAGGCAGTGCATTATGGGAATTATTTAAATATCAAGGGCTGAAGGTGTTCCTATCATAATCTTCTTACTGAGGAGGAGCCTCACATAAGTCCCCCTAGGTCATGTGACTATTTATGATGCACCATGGAGCAAGGCCCAATGACTCAATCTTGTGATTAAGTTCTGTAACTTTGCTTCTGTCCACGCTCCGACAAATCTCAGGAGTTTTCACAACTCTTGTAATCAATGAAACCGAGCTTCAAATAGCAGGCACAGGAGTGGCGCTGTTTTTAGAAGTATGCAGCCATGTTTCTCTCACCCTAAAGAACCCCCTTAAAGATCTGTAAATGCTGAGAATAATCTAACAAGAGGTGTCCTTTAGAGATGAGCAAATAGTATTTGATGGAATACGTGGCTGCCATAGGAATGCGTGTTAGCGGCCGAAGACCAAGGGGTTAAGCCTTAAGCCCTTAGTGTTGGGCCGCTAACACGCATTCCTATGGCAGCCAGGTATTCGATTGAATACTATCGGGTCATCTCTAGTGCCCTTTCAATTAATCCCTAGGATGACTGATCTGTGCAACCATTAGCAGCTGAGAAGCAGATGATAACCAGCAAGGTGCAGCCTGTGTATGACAGAGAACGATGCTGCTGGTGCTTGCCTTCTGACATGGTCCACCTACCTAGCAGCCATTTTTTAAATGGCTGTCAAGTAGACACAGCACGGGCACTAGGCCTCAACCGGTAGGCAGCCACTGGCCACACAGCAGCCGTGGACCAAACCACAATGAGTGTGCAACACACTCTGCATGGAGGAATCAGCATCCTCCCAGGGACAACCTCAGAGCACCATTGATTCAACTTAAGGAGAAACTCAGGCAGTGCATTATGGGAATTTATGTAAATATCAGGGGCTGAAGTTGTTCCTATCATAATCTTCTTACTGAGGAGGAGCCTCACATAAGGCCTCCTAGGTCATGTGACTATTTATGATGCAACATGGAGCAAGGCCCAATGACTCCATCTTGTGATTAAGTTCCGTAACTTTGCTTCTGTCCACGCTCCGACAAATCACAGGCGTTTTCACAACTCTTGTAATCAATGAAACCGAGCTTCAAATAGCAGGCACAGGAGTGGCGCTGTTTTTAGAAGTATGCAGCCATGTTTCTCTCACCCTAAAGAACCCCCTTAAAGATCTGTAGATGCTGAGACTAATCTAACAAGAGGTGTCCTTTAGAGATGAGCGAATAGTATTTGATGGAATACGTGGCTGCCATAGGAATGCGTGTTAGCGGCCGAAGACCAAAGGGTTAAGTCTTAACCCCCTAGTGTTGGGCCGCTAACACGCATTCCTATGGCAGCCAGGTATTCGATTGAATACTATCGGGTCACCTCTAGTGTCCTTTCAAGTGATCCCTTAAAGATCTGTAGATGCTGAGACTAATCTAACAAGAGGTGTCCTTTAGAGATGAGCGAATAGTATTTGATGGAATACGTGGCTGCCATAGGAATGCTTGTTAGCGCCCGAAGACCAAAGGGTTAAGTCTTAACCCCCTAGTGTTGGGCCGCTAACACGCATTCCTATGACAGCCAGGTATTCGATTGAATACTATCGGGTCACCTCTAGTGTCCTTTCAAGTGATCCCTAGGATGAGTGATCTGTGCGACCATTAGCAGCCGAGAAGCGGATGATAGCCAGCAAGGGGCAGCCTGTGTATGACAGAGGATGATGCTGCTGGTGCTTGCCTTCTGACTTGGACCGCCTACCTGGCAGCCATTTTGAAAAATTGACCAATAGGAACTTGAGAATTTGCATAATTACCCATAATCCTTTGCTGGAACTCTCCCTAAGCTTAGTGAATGGTGAAAAGAATAAATCAAATGAAGCAAAATGTCAAAAACTGTGTGGAATTCTTCTCTGTGGGGTGGGCGGAGCTTGCTGGATTGGTCCAAGGGTGGCTGCTAGGTCAGGATTCCAGCAGCTGAAATTTTGAGGGATTCAAATCAGAAAAGCAAAAATTTTAGTCTAGGTTTTAATAAAAGATTCATTTTCTTTGTAATTTAAACAGCCACAGGCCACGCACAGCAGAGGCTCCAGGCCTCTATCGGTAGGCAGCCAGGTGCCAGGCACAGCGGGGGCACCAGGCCTCCACCGGTAGGCAGCCAGGTGCCAGGCACAGCGGGGGCACCAGGCCTCCACCGGTAGTCAGCCAGGTGCCAAGCACAGCGGGGGCACCAGGCCTCCACCGGTAGGCAGCCAGGGACCACACACAGCGGGGGCACGAGGCCTCTACCGATAGGAAGCCTAAAGCCACACACAGCAGGGGCACCAGGCCTCTACCAGCGGGCAGCCACGGGCCACATAGCAGCCGCAGACCAGCCCACAGTGAGTGTGCAACACACTCTGCATAGAAAAGCCAGCATCCTCACAGGGACAACCTCAGAGCCCCATTGATTCAACTTAAGGAGAAACTCAGGCAGTGCATTATGGGAATTATTTAAATATCAAGGGCTGAAGGTGTTCTTATCATAATCTTCTTACTGAGGAGGAGCCTCACATAAGTCCCCCTAGGTCATGTGACTATTTATGATGCACCATGGAGCAAGGCCCAATGACTCTATCTTGTGATTAAGTTCTGAAACTTTGCTTCTGTCCACGCTCCGACAAATCTCAGGCGTTTTCACATCTCTTGTAATCAATGAAACCGAGCTTCAAATAGCAGGCACAGGAGTGCCGCTATTTTTAGAAGTATGCAGCCATGTTTCTCTCACCCTAAAGAACCCCCTTAAAGATCTGTAAATGCTGAGACTAATCTAACAAGAGGTGTCCTTTAGGGATGAGCAAATAGTATTTGATGGAATACGTGGCTGCCATACGAATGCGTGTTAACGGCCGAAGACCAAGGGGTTAAGCCTTAACCCCTTAGTGTTGGGCCGCTAACACGCATTCCTATGGCAGCCAGGTACTCGATTGAATACTATCGGGTCATCTCTAGTACCCTTTCGGGTAATCCCTAGGATGACTGATCTGTGCAACCATTAGCAGCTGAGAAGCAGATGATAACCAGCAAGGTGCAGCCTGTGTATGACAGAAAACGATGCTGCTGGTGCTTGCCTTCTGACATGATCCGCCTACCTAGCAGCCATTTTTAAATGGCTGTCAATTAGACACAGCACGGACACCAGGCCTCAACCGGTAAGCAGCCACTGGCCACACAGCAGCCATGGACCAAACCACAATGAGTGTGCAACACACTCTGCATGGAGGAGTCAGCATCCTCCCAGGCACAACCTCAGAGCACCATTGATTCAACTTAAGGAGAAACTCAGACAGTGCATTATGGGAATTTATGTAAATATCAGGGGCTGAAGTTGTTCCTATCATAATCTTCTTACTGAGGAGGAGCCTCACATAAGGCCTCCTAGGTCATGTGACTATTTATGATGCACCATGGAGCAAGGCCCAATGACTCCATCTTGTGATTAAGTTCCGTAACTTTGCTTCTGTCCACGCTCCGACAAATCTCAGGCGTTTTCACAACTCTTGTAATCAATGAAACCGAGCTTCAAATAGCAGGCACAGGAGTGGCGCTGTTTTTAGAAGTATGCAGCCATGCTTCTCTCACCCTAAAGAACCCCCTTAAAGATCTGTAAATGCTGAGAATAATCTAACAAGAGGTGTCCTTTAGAGATGAGCAAATAGTATTTGATGGAATACGTGGCTGCCATAGGAATGCTTGTTAGCGGCCGAAGACCAAAGGGTTAAGTCTTAACCCCCTAGTGTTGGGCCGCTAACACGCATTCCTATGGCAGCCAGGTATTCGATTGAATACTATCGGGTCACCTCTAGTGTCCTTTCAAGTGATCCCTAGGATGAGTGATCTGTGAGACCATTAGCAGCCGAGAAGCGGATGATAGCCAGCAAGGGGCAGCCTGTGTATGACAGAGGATGATGCTGCTGGTGCTTGCCTTCTGACTTGGACCGCCTACCTGGCAGCCATTTTGAAAAATTGACCAATAGGAACTTGAGAATTTGCATAATTACCCATAATCCTTTGCTGGAACTCTCCCTAAGCTTAGTGAATGGTGAAAAGAATAAATCAAATGAAGCAAAATGTCAAAAACTGTGTGGAATTCTTCTCTGTGGGATGGGCGGAGCTTGCTGGATTGGTCCAAGGGTGGCTGCTAGGTCAGGATTCCAGCAGCTGAAATTTTGAGGGATTCAAATCAGAAAAGCAAAAATTTTAGTCTAGGTTTTAATAAAAGATTCATTTTCTTTGTAATTTAAACAGCCACAGGCCACGCACAGCGGAGGCTCCAGGCCTCTACCGGTAGGCAGCCAGGTGCCAGGCACAGCGAGGGCACCAGGCCTCCACCTGTAGGCAGCCAGGTGCCAGGCACAGCGGGGGCACAAGGCCTCCACCGGTAGGCAGCCACGGACCACACACACAGCAGGGGCACCAGGCCTATACTGATAGGAAGCCTAAAGCCACACACAGCAGGGGCACCAGGCCTCTACCGGTAGGCAGCCACGGGCCCCACAGCAGCCGCAGACCAGCCCACAGTGAGTGTGCAACACACTCTGCATGGAGGAATCAGCATCCTCCCAGGGACAACCTCAGAGCACCATTGATTCAACTTAAGGAGAAACTCAGGCAGTGCATTATGGGAATTATTTAAATATCAAGGGCTGAAGGTGTTCCTATCATAATCTTCTTACTGAGGAGGAGCCTCACATAAGTCCCCCTAGGTCATGTGACTATTTATGATGCACCATGGAGCAAGGCCCAATGACTCAATCTTGTGATTAAGTTCTGTAACTTTGCTTCTGTCCACGCTCCGACAAATCTCAGGAGTTTTCACAACTCTTGTAATCAATGAAACCGAGCTTCAAATAGCAGGCACAGGAGTGGCGCTGTTTTTAGAAGTATGCAGCCATGTTTCTCTCACCCTAAAGAACCCCCTTAAAGATCTGTAAATGCTGAGACTAATCTAACAAGAGGTGTCCTTTAGAGATGAGCAAATAGTATTTGATGGAATACGTGGCTGCCATAGGAATGCGTGTTAACGGCCAAAGACCAAGGGGTTAAGCCTTAACCCCTTAGTGTTGGGCCGCTAACACGCATTCCTATGGCAGCCAGGTATTCGATTGAATACTATCGGGTCATCTCTAGTGCCCTTTCAAGTAATCCCTAGGATGACTGATCTGTGCGACCATTAGCAGCTGAGAAGCAGATGATAACCAGCAAGGTGCAGCCTGTGTATGACAGAGAACGATGCTGCTGGTGCTTGCCTTCTGACATGGTCTGCCTACCTAGCAGCCATTTTTAAATGGCTGTCGAGTAAACACAGCACAGCAGGGGCACCAGGCCTCAACCGGTAGGCAGCCACTGGCCACACAGCAGCCATGGACCAAACCACAATAAGTGTGCAACACACTCTGCATGGAGGAGTCAGCATCCTCCCAGGGACAACCTCAGAGCACCATTGATTCAACTTAAGGAGAAACTCAGACAGTGCATTATGGGAATTTATGTAAATATCAGGGGCTGAAGTTGTTCCTATCATAATCTTCTTACTGAGGAGGAGCCTCACATAAGGCCTCCTAGGTCATGTGACTATTTATGATGCATCATGGAGCAAGGCCCAATGACTCCATCTTGTGATTAAGTTCCGTAACTTTGCTTCTGTCCACGCTCCGACAAATCTCAGGCGTTTTCACAACTCTTGTAATCAATGAAACCGAGCTTCAAATAGCAGGCACAGGAGTGGCGCTGTTTTTAGAAGTATGCAGCCATGCTTCTCTCACCCTAAAGAACCCCCTTAAAGATCTGTAAATGCTGAGAATAATCTAACAAGAGGTGTCCTTTAGAGATGAGCAAATAGTATTTGATGGAATACGTGGCTGCCATAGGAATGCTTGTTAGCGGCCGAAGACCAAAGGGTTAAGTCTTAACCCCCTAGTGTTGGGCCGCTAACACGCATTCCTATGGCAGCCAGGTATTCGATTGAATACTATCGGGTCACCTCTAGTGTCCTTTCAAGTGATCCCTAGGATGAGTGATCTGTGAGACCATTAGCAGCCGAGAAGCGGATGATAGCCAGCAAGGGGCAGCCTGTGTATGACAGAGGATGATGCTGCTGGTGCTTGCCTTCTGACTTGGACCGCCTACCTGGCAGCCATTTTGAAAAATTGACCAATAGGAACTTGAGAATTTGCATAATTACCCATAATCCTTTGCTGGAACTCTCCCTAAGCTTAGTGAATAGTGAAAAGAATAAATCAAATGAAGCAAAATGTCAAAAACTGTGTGGAATTCTTCTCTGTGGGGTGGGCGGAACTTGCTGGATTGGTCCAAGGGTGGCTGCTAGGTCAGGATTCCAGCAGCTGAAATTTTGAGGGATTCAAATCAGAAAAGCAAAAATTTTATTCTAGAAAGATTCATTTTCTTTGTAATTTAAACAGCCACAGGCCACGCACAGCGCAGGCTCCAGGCCTCTACCGGTAGGCAGCCAGGTGCCAGGCACAGCGAGGGCACCAGGCCTCCACCTGTAGGCAGCCAGGTGCCAGGCACAGCGGGGGCACAAGGCCTCCACCGGTAGGCAGCCAGGGACCAAACACAACGGGGGCACAAGGCCTCTACCGGTAGGCAGCCACAGGCCACACTGCAGCCGCAGACCAGCCCACAGTGAGTGTGCAACACACTCTACATGGAAAAGCCAGCATCCTCACAGGGACAACCTCAGAGCACCATTGATTCAACTTAAGGAGAAACTCAGGCAGTGCATTATGGGAATTATTTAAATATCAAGGGCTGAAGGTGTTCCTATCATAATCTTCTTACTGAGGAGGAGCCTCACATAAGTCCTCCTAGGTCATGTGACTATTTATGATGCACCATGGAGCAAGGCCCAATGACTCCATCTTGTGATTAAGTTCCGTAACTTTGCTTCTGTCCACGCTCCGACAAATCACAGGCGTTTTCACAACTCTTGTAATCAATGAAACCGAGCTTCAAATAGCAGGCACAGGAGTGGCGCTGTTTTTAGAAGTATGCAGCCATGTTTCTCTCACCCTAAAGAACCCCCTTAAAGATCTGTAAATGCTGAGAATAATCTAACAAGAGGTGTCCTTTAGAGATGAGCAAATAGTATTTGATGGAATACGTGGCTGCCATAGGAATGCGTGTTAGCGGCCGAAGACCAAGGGGTTAAGCCTTAACCCCTTAGTGTTGGGCCGCTAACACGCATTCCTATGGCAGCCAGGTATTCGATTGAATACTATCGGGTCACCTCTAGTGTCCTTTCAAGTGATCCCTAGGATGAGTGATCTGTGCGACCATTAGCAGCCGAGAAGCGGATGATAGCCAGCAAGGGGCAGCCTGTGTATGACAGAGGATGATGCTGCTGGTGCTTGCCTTCTGACTTGGACCGCCTACCTGGCAGCCATTTTGAAAAATTGACCAATAGGAACTTGAGAATTTGCATAATTACCCATAATCCTTTGCTGGAACTCTCCCTAAGCTTAGTGAATGGTGAAAAGAATAAATCAAATGAAGCAAAATGTCAAAAACTGTGTGGAATTCTTCTCTGTGGGGTGGGCGGAGCTTGCTGGATTGGTCCAAGGGTGGCTGCTAGGTCAGGATTGCAGCAGCTGAAATTTTGAGGGATTCAAAACAGAAAAGCAAAAATTTTAGTCTAGGTTTTAATTAAAGATTCATTTTCTTTGTAATTTAAACAGCCACAGGCCACGCACAGCGGAGGCTCCAGGCCTCTACCGGTAGGCAGCCAGGTGCCAGGCACAGCGGGGGCACCAGGCCTCCACCGGTAGGCAGCCAGGTGCCAGGCACAGCGGGGGCACCAGGCCTCCACCAGTAGGCAGCCAGGGACCACACACAGCGGGGACACCAGGCCTCTACCGATAGGAAGCCTAAGGCCACACACAGCAGGGGCACCAGGCCTCTACCGGTAGGCAGCCACGGGCCACATAGCAGCCGCAGACCAGCCCACACTGAGTGTGCAACACACTCTGCATGGAAGAGCCAGCATCCTCACAGGGACAACCTCAGAGCACCATTGATTCAACTTAAGGAGAAACTCAGGCAGTGCATTATGGGAATTATTTAAATATCAAGGGCTGAAGGTGTTCCTATCATAATCTTCTTACTGAGGAGGAGCCTCACATAAGTCCTCCTAGGTCATGTGACTATTTATGATGCACCATGGAGCAAGGCCCAATGACTCCATCTTGTGATTAAGTTCCGTAACTTTGCTTCTGTCCACGCTCCGACAAATCTCAGGCGTTTTCACAACTCTTGTAATCAATGAAACCGAGCTTCAAATAGCAGGCACAGGAGTGGCGCTGTTTTTAGAAGTATGCAGCCATGTTTCTCTCACCCTAAAGAGCCCCCTTAAAGATCTGTAGATGCTGAGACTAATCTAACAAGAGGTGTCCTTTAGAGATGAGCAAATAGTATTTGATGGAATACGTGGCTGCCATAGGAATGCTTGTTAGCGGCCGAAGACCAAAGGGTTAAGTCTTAACCCCCTAGTGTTGGGCCGCTAACACGCATTCCTATGGCAGCCAGGTATTCGATTGAATACTATCGGGTCACCTCTAGTGTCCTTTCAAGTGATCCCTAGGATGAGTGATCTGTGCGACCATTAGCAGCCGAGAAGCAGATGATAGCCAGCAAGGGGCAGCCTGTGTATGACAGAGGATGATGCTGCTGGTGCTTGCCTTCTGACTAGGACCGCCTACCTGGCAGCCATTTTGAAAAATTGACCAATAGGAACTTGAGAATTTGCATAATTACCCATAATCCTTTGCTGGAACTCTCCCTAAGCTTAGTGAATGGTGAAAAGAATAAATCATATGAAGCAAAATGTCAAAAACTGTGTGGAATTCTTCTCTGTGGGGTGGGCGGAGCTTGCTGGATTGGTCCAAGTTTGGCTGCTAGGTCAGGATTCCAGCAGCTGAAATTTTGAGGGATTTAAATCAGAAAAGCAAAAACTTTAGTCTAGGTTTTAATAAAAGATTCATTTTCTTTGTAATTTAAACAGCCTCCAGGCCTCTACCGGTAGGCAGCAAGGTGCCAGGCACAGCGGGGGCACCAGGCCTCCACCGGTAGGCAGCCAGGTGCGAGGCACAGCAGGGGCACCAGGCCTCCACCGGTAGGCAGCCAGGGACCACACACAGCGGGGGCACCAGGCCTCTACCGGTAGGCAGCCACGGGCCACACAGCAGCCGCAGACCAGCCCACAGTGAGTGTGCAACACACTCTGCATGGAAGAGCCAGCATCCTCACAGGGACAACCTCAGAGCACCATTGATTCAACTTAAGGAGAAACTCAGGCAGTGCATTATGGGAATTATTTAAATATCAAGGGCTGAAGGTGTTCCTATCATAATCTTCTTACTGAGGAGGAGCCTCACATAAGTCCTCCTAGATCATGTGACTATTTATGATGCACCATGGAGCAAGGCCCAATGACTCCATCTTGTGATTAAGTTCTGTAACTTTGCATCTGTCCACGCTCCGACAAATCTCAGGCGTTTTCACAACTCTTGTAATCAATGAAACCGAGCTTCAAATAGCAGGCACAGGAGTGGCGCTGTTTTTAGAAGTATGCAGCCATGTTTCTCTCACCCTAAAGAACCCCCTTAAAGATCTGTAGATGCTGAGACTAATCTAACAAGAGGTGTCCTTTAGAGATGAGCAAATAGTATTTGATGGAATACGTGGCTACCATAGGAATGCGTGTTAGCGGCCGAAGACCAAGGGGTTAAGCCTTAACCCCTTAGTGTTGGGCCGCTAACACGCATTCCTATGGCAGCCAGGTATTCGATAGAATACTATCGGGTCATCTCTAGTGCCCTTTCAACTAATCCCTAGGATGACTGATCTGTGCGACCATTAGCAGCTGAGAAGCAGATGATAACCAGCAAGGTGCAGCCTGTGTATGACAGAGAACGATGCTGCTGGTGCTTGCCGTCTGACATGGTCCGCCTACCTAGCAGCCATTTTTAAATGGCTGTCAAGTAGACACAGCACAGCAGGGGCACCAGGCCTCAACCGGTTGGCAGCCACTGGCCACACAGCAGCCATGGACCAAACCACAATGAGTGTGCAACACACTCTGCATGGAGGAGTCAGCATCCTCCCAGGGACAACCTCAGAGCACCATTGATTCAACTTAAGGAGAAACTCAGACAGTGCATTATGGGAATTTATGTAAATATCAGGGGCTGAAGTTGTTCCTATCATAATCTTCTTACTGAGGAGGAGCCTCACATAAGGCCTCCTAGGTCATGTGACTATTTATGATGCACCATGGAGCAAGGCCCAATGACTCCATCTTGTGATTAAGTTCCGTAACTTTGCTTCTGTCCACGCTCCGACAAATCTCAGGAGTTTTCACAACTCTTGTAATCAATGAAACCGAGCTTCAAATAGCAGGCACAGGAGTGGCGCTGTTTTTAGAAGTATGCAGCCATGTTTCTCTCACCCTAAAGAACCCCCTTAAAGATCTGTAAATGCTGAGAATAATCTAACAAGAGGTGTCCTTTAGAGATGAGCAAATAGTATTTGATGGAATACGTGGCTGCCATAGGAATGCGTGTTAGCGGCCGAAGACCAAGGGGTTAAGCCTTAACCCCTTAGTGTTGTGCCGCTAACACGCATTCCTATGGCAGCCAGGTATTCGATTGAATACTATCGGGTCATCTCTAGTGCCCTTTCAATTAATCCCTAGGATGACTGATCTGTGCAACCATTAGCAGCTGAGAAGCGGATGATAGCCAGCAAGGGGCAGCCTGTGTATGACAGAGGATGATGCTGCTGGTGCTTGCCTTCTGACTTGGACCGCCTACCTGGCAGCCATTTTGAAAAATTGACCAATAGGAACTTGAGAATTTGCATAATTACCCATAATCCTTTGCTGGAACTCTCCCTAAGCTTAGTGAATAGTGAAAAGAATAAATCAAATGAAGCAAAATGTCAAAAACTGTGTGGCATTCTTCTCTGTGGGGTGGGCGGAGCTTGCTGGATTGGTCCAAGGGTGGCTGCTAGGTCAGGATTCCAGCAGCTGAAATTTTGAGGGATTCAAATCAGAAAAGCAAAAATTTTAGTCTAGGTTTTAATAAAAGATTCATTTTCTTTGTAATTTAAACAGCCACAGGCCACGCACAGCGGAGGCTCCAGGCCTCTACCGGTAGGCAGCCAGGTGCCAGGCACAGCGGGGGCACCAGGCCTCCACCGGTAGGCAGCCAGGTGCCAGGCACAGCAGGGGCACAAGGCCTCCACCGGTAGGCAGCCAGCGACCACACACAGCGGGGGCACCAGGCCTCTACCAGTAGTCAGCCGCAGACCAGCCCACAGTGAGTGTGCAACACACTCTGCATGGAAAAGCCAGCATCCTCACAGGGACAACCTCAGAGCACCATTGATTCAACTTAAGGAGAAACTCAGGCAGTGCATTATGGGAATTATTTAAATATCAAGGGCTGAAGGTGTTCCTATCATAATCTTCTTACTGAGGAGGAGCCTCACATAAGTCCTCCTAGGTCATGTGACTATTTATGATGCACCATGGAGCAAGGCCCAATGACTCCATCTTGTGATTAAGTTCTGTAACTTTGCATCTGTCCACGCTCCGACAAATCTCAGGCGTTTTCACAACTCTTGTAATCAATGAAACCGAGCTTCAAATAGCAGGCACAGGAGTGGCGCTGTTTTTAGAAGTATGCAGCCATGTTTCTCTCACCCTAAAGAACCCCCTTAAAGATCTGTAAATGCTGAGACTAATCTAACAAGAGGTGTCCTTTAGAGATGAGCAAATAGTATTTGATGGAATACGTGGCTGCCATAGGAATGCGTGTTAACGGCCGAAGACCAAGGGGTTAAGCCTTAACCCCTTAGTGTTGGGCCGCTAACACGCATTCCTATGGCAGCCAGGTATTCGATTGAATACTATCGGGTCATCTCTAGTGCCCTTTCGAGTAATCCCTAGGATGACTGATCTGTGCGACCATTAGCAGCTGAGAAGCAGATGATAACCAGCAAGGTGCAGCCTGTGTATGACAGAGAACGATGCTGCTGGTGCTTGCCTTCTGACATGGTCTGCCTACCTAGCAGCCATTTTTAAATGGCTGTCAAGTAGACACAGCACAGCAGGGGCACCAGGCCTCAACCGGTAGGCAGCCACTGGCCACACAGCAGCCATGGACCAAACCACAATGAGTGTGCAACACACTCTGCATGGAGGAGTCAGCATCCTCCCAGGGACAACCTCAGAGCACCATTGATTCAACTTAAGGAGAAACTCAGACAGTGCATTATGGGAATTTATGTAAATATCAGGGGCTGAAGTTGTTCCTATCATAATCTTCTTACTGAGGAGGAGCCTCACATAAGGCCTCCTAGGTCATGTGACTATTTATGATGCACCATGGAGCAAGGCCCAATGACTCCATCTTGTGATTAAGTTCCGTAACTTTGCTTCTGTCCACGCTCCGACAAATCTCAGGCGTTTTCACAACTCTTGTAATCAATGAAACCGAGCTTCAAATAGCAGGCACAGGAGTGGCGCTGTTTTTAGAAGTATGCAGCCATGCTTCTCTCACCCTAAAGAACCCCCTTAAAGATCTGTAAATGCTGAGAATAATCTAACAAGAGGTGTCCTTTAGAGATGAGCAAATAGTATTTGATGGAATACGTGGCTGCCATAGGAATGCTTGTTAGCGGCCGAAGACCAAAGGGTTAAGTCTTAACCCCCTAGTGTTGGGCCGCTAACACGCATTCCTATGGCAGCCAGGTATTCGATTGAATACTATCGGGTCACCTCTAGTGTCCTTTCAAGTGATCCCTAGGATGAGTGATCTGTGAGACCATTAGCAGCCGAGAAGCGGATGATAGCCAGCAAGGGGCAGCCTGTGTATGACAGAGGATGATGCTGCTGGTGCTTGCCTTCTGACTTGGACCGCCTACCTGGCAGCCATTTTGAAAAATTGACCAATAGGAACTTGAGAATTTGCATAATTACCCATAATCCTTTGCTGGAACTCTCCCTAAGCTTAGTGAATAGTGAAAAGAATAAATCAAATGAAGCAAAATGTCAAAAACTGTGTGGAATTCTTCTCTGTGGGGTGGGCGGAGCTTGCTGGATTGGTCCAAGGGTGGCTGCTAGGTCAGGATTCCAGCAGCTGAAATTTTGAGGGATTCAAATCAGAAAAGCAAAAATTTTATTCTAGAAAGATTCATTTTCTTTGTAATTTAAACAGCCACAGGCCACGCACAGCGCAGGCTCCAGGCCTCTACCGGTAGGCAGCCAGGTGCCAGGCACAGCGAGGGCACCAGGCCTCCACCTGTAGGCAGCCAGGTGCCAGGCACAGCGGGGGCACAAGGCCTCCACCGGTAGGCAGCCAGGGACCAAACACAACGGGGGCACAAGGCCTCTACCGGTAGGCAGCCACAGGCCACACTGCAGCCGCAGACCAGCCCACAGTGAGTGTGCAACACACTCTACATGGAAAAGCCAGCATCCTCACAGGGACAACCTCAGAGCACCATTGATTCAACTTAAGGAGAAACTCAGGCAGTGCATTATGGGAATTATTTAAATATCAAGGGCTGAAGGTGTTCCTATCATAATCTTCTTACTGAGGAGGAGCCTCACATAAGTCCTCCTAGGTCATGTGACTATTTATGATGCACCATGGAGCAAGGCCCAATGACTCCATCTTGTGATTAAGTTCCGTAACTTTGCTTCTGTCCACGCTCCGACAAATCACAGGCGTTTTCACAACTCTTGTAATCAATGAAACCGAGCTTCAAATAGCAGGCACAGGAGTGGCGCTGTTTTTAGAAGTATGCAGCCATGTTTCTCTCACCCTAAAGAACCCCCTTAAAGATCTGTAAATGCTGAGAATAATCTAACAAGAGGTGTCCTTTAGAGATGAGCAAATAGTATTTGATGGAATACGTGGCTGCCATAGGAATGCGTGTTAGCGGCCGAAGACCAAGGGGTTAAGCCTTAACCCCTTAGTGTTGGGCCGCTAACACGCATTCCTATGGCAGCCAGGTATTCGATTGAATACTATCGGGTCACCTCTAGTGTCCTTTCAAGTGATCCCTAGGATGAGTGATCTGTGCGACCATTAGCAGCCGAGAAGCGGATGATAGCCAGCAAGGGGCAGCCTGTGTATGACAGAGGATGATGCTGCTGGTGCTTGCCTTCTGACTTGGACCGCCTACCTGGCAGCCATTTTGAAAAATTGACCAATAGGAACTTGAGAATTTGCATAATTACCCATAATCCTTTGCTGGAACTCTCCCTAAGCTTAGTGAATGGTGAAAAGAATAAATCAAATGAAGCAAAATGTCAAAAACTGTGTGGAATTCTTCTCTGTGGGGTGGGCGGAGCTTGCTGGATTGGTCCAAGGGTGGCTGCTAGGTCAGGATTGCAGCAGCTGAAATTTTGAGGGATTCAAAACAGAAAAGCAAAAATTTTAGTCTAGGTTTTAATTAAAGATTCATTTTCTTTGTAATTTAAACAGCCACAGGCCACGCACAGCGGAGGCTCCAGGCCTCTACCGGTAGGCAGCCAGGTGCCAGGCACAGCGGGGGCACCAGGCCTCCACCGGTAGGCAGCCAGGTGCCAGGCACAGCGGGGGCACCAGGCCTCCACCAGTAGGCAGCCAGGGACCACACACAGCGGGGACACCAGGCCTCTACCGATAGGAAGCCTAAGGCCACACACAGCAGGGGCACCAGGCCTCTACCGGTAGGCAGCCACGGGCCACATAGCAGCCGCAGACCAGCCCACAGTGAGTGTGCAACACACTCTGCATGGAAGAGCCAGCATCCTCACAGGGACAACCTCAGAGCACCATTGATTCAACTTAAGGAGAAACTCAGGCAGTGCATTATGGGAATTATTTAAATATCAAGGGCTGAAGGTGTTCCTATCATAATCTTCTTACTGAGGAGGAGCCTCACATAAGTCCTCCTAGGTCATGTGACTATTTATGATGCACCATGGAGCAAGGCCCAATGACTCCATCTTGTGATTAAGTTCCGTAACTTTGCTTCTGTCCACGCTCCGACAAATCTCAGGCGTTTTCACAACTCTTGTAATCAATGAAACCGAGCTTCAAATAGCAGGCACAGGAGTGGCGCTGTTTTTAGAAGTATGCAGCCATGTTTCTCTCACCCTAAAGAGCCCCCTTAAAGATCTGTAGATGCTGAGACTAATCTAACAAGAGGTGTCCTTTAGAGATGAGCAAATAGTATTTGATGGAATACGTGGCTGCCATAGGAATGCTTGTTAGCGGCCGAAGACCAAAGGGTTAAGTCTTAACCCCCTAGTGTTGGGCCGCTAACACGCATTCCTATGGCAGCCAGGTATTCGATTGAATACTATCGGGTCACCTCTAGTGTCCTTTCAAGTGATCCCTAGGATGAGTGATCTGTGCGACCATTAGCAGCCGAGAAGCAGATGATAGCCAGCAAGGGGCAGCCTGTGTATGACAGAGGATGATGCTGCTGGTGCTTGCCTTCTGACTAGGACCGCCTACCTGGCAGCCATTTTGAAAAATTGACCAATAGGAACTTGAGAATTTGCATAATTACCCATAATCCTTTGCTGGAACTCTCCCTAAGCTTAGTGAATGGTGAAAAGAATAAATCATATGAAGCAAAATGTCAAAAACTGTGTGGAATTCTTCTCTGTGGGGTGGGCGGAGCTTGCTGGATTGGTCCAAGTTTGGCTGCTAGGTCAGGATTCCAGCAGCTGAAATTTTGAGGGATTTAAATCAGAAAAGCAAAAACTTTAGTCTAGGTTTTAATAAAAGATTCATTTTCTTTGTAATTTAAACAGCCTCCAGGCCTCTACCGGTAGGCAGCAAGGTGCCAGGCACAGCGGGGGCACCAGGCCTCCACCGGTAGGCAGCCAGGTGCGAGGCACAGCAGGGGCACCAGGCCTCCACCGGTAGGCAGCCAGGGACCACACACAGCGGGGGCACCAGGCTTCTACCGATAGAAGCCTAAGGCCACACACAGCAGGGGCACCAGGCCTCTACCGGTAGGCAGCCACGGGCCACACAGCAGCCGCAGACCAGCCCACAGTGAGTGTGCAACACACTCTGCATGGAAGAGCCAGCATCCTCACAGGGACAACCTCAGAGCACCATTGATTCAACTTAAGGAGAAACTCAGGCAGTGCATTATGGGAATTATTTAAATATCAAGGGCTGAAGGTGTTCCTATCATAATCTTCTTACTGAGGAGGAGCCTCACATAAGTCCTCCTAGATCATGTGACTATTTATGATGCACCATGGAGCAAGGCCCAATGACTCCATCTTGTGATTAAGTTCTGTAACTTTGCATCTGTCCACGCTCCGACAAATCTCAGGCGTTTTCACAACTCTTGTAATCAATGAAACCGAGCTTCAAATAGCAGGCACAGGAGTGGCGCTGTTTTTAGAAGTATGCAGCCATGTTTCTCTCACCCTAAAGAACCCCCTTAAAGATCTGTAGATGCTGAGACTAATCTAACAAGAGGTGTCCTTTAGAGATGAGCAAATAGTATTTGATGGAATACGTGGCTACCATAGGAATGCGTGTTAGCGGCCGAAGACCAAGGGGTTAAGCCTTAACCCCTTAGTGTTGGGCCGCTAACACGCATTCCTATGGCAGCCAGGTATTCGATAGAATACTATCGGGTCATCTCTAGTGCCCTTTCAACTAATCCCTAGGATGACTGATCTGTGCGACCATTAGCAGCTGAGAAGCAGATGATAACCAGCAAGGTGCAGCCTGTGTATGACAGAGAACGATGCTGCTGGTGCTTGCCGTCTGACATGGTCCGCCTACCTAGCAGCCATTTTTAAATGGCTGTCAAGTAGACACAGCACAGCAGGGGCACCAGGCCTCAACCGGTTGGCAGCCACTGGCCACACAGCAGCCATGGACCAAACCACAATGAGTGTGCAACACACTCTGCATGGAGGAGTCAGCATCCTCCCAGGGACAACCTCAGAGCACCATTGATTCAACTTAAGGAGAAACTCAGACAGTGCATTATGGGAATTTATGTAAATATCAGGGGCTGAAGTTGTTCCTATCATAATCTTCTTACTGAGGAGGAGCCTCACATAAGGCCTCCTAGGTCATGTGACTATTTATGATGCACCATGGAGCAAGGCCCAATGACTCCATCTTGTGATTAAGTTCCGTAACTTTGCTTCTGTCCACGCTCCGACAAATCTCAGGAGTTTTCACAACTCTTGTAATCAATGAAACCGAGCTTCAAATAGCAGGCACAGGAGTGGCGCTGTTTTTAGAAGTATGCAGCCATGTTTCTCTCACCCTAAAGAACCCCCTTAAAGATCTGTAAATGCTGAGAATAATCTAACAAGAGGTGTCCTTTAGAGATGAGCAAATAGTATTTGATGGAATACGTGGCTGCCATAGGAATGCGTGTTAGCGGCCGAAGACCAAGGGGTTAAGCCTTAACCCCTTAGTGTTGTGCCGCTAACACGCATTCCTATGGCAGCCAGGTATTCGATTGAATACTATCGGGTCATCTCTAGTGCCCTTTCAATTAATCCCTAGGATGACTGATCTGTGCAACCATTAGCAGCTGAGAAGCGGATGATAGCCAGCAAGGGGCAGCCTGTGTATGACAGAGGATGATGCTGCTGGTGCTTGCCTTCTGACTTGGACCGCCTACCTGGCAGCCATTTTGAAAAATTGACCAATAGGAACTTGAGAATTTGCATAATTACCCATAATCCTTTGCTGGAACTCTCCCTAAGCTTAGTGAATAGTGAAAAGAATAAATCAAATGAAGCAAAATGTCAAAAACTGTGTGGCATTCTTCTCTGTGGGGTGGGCGGAGCTTGCTGGATTGGTCCAAGGGTGGCTGCTAGGTCAGGATTCCAGCAGCTGAAATTTTGAGGGATTCAAATCAGAAAAGCAAAAATTTTAGTCTAGGTTTTAATAAAAGATTCATTTTCTTTGTAATTTAAACAGCCACAGGCCACGCACAGCGGAGGCTCCAGGCCTCTACCGGTAGGCAGCCAGGTGCCAGGCACAGCGGGGGCACCAGGCCTCCACCGGTAGGCAGCCAGGTGCCAGGCACAGCAGGGGCACAAGGCCTCCACCGGTAGGCAGCCAGCGACCACACACAGCGGGGGCACCAGGCCTCTACCAGTAGGCAGCCGCAGACCAGCCCACAGTGAGTGTGCAACACACTCTGCATGGAAAAGCCAGCATCCTCACAGGGACAACCTCAGAGCACCATTGATTCAACTTAAGGAGAAACTCAGGCAGTGCATTATGGGAATTATTTAAATATCAAGGGCTGAAGGTGTTCCTATCATAATCTTCTTACTGAGGAGGAGCCTCACATAAGTCCTCCTAGGTCATGTGACTATTTATGATGCACCATGGAGCAAGGCCCAATGACTCCATCTTGTGATTAAGTTCTGTAACTTTGCATCTGTCCACGCTCCGACAAATCTCAGGCGTTTTCACAACTCTTGTAATCAATGAAACCGAGCTTCAAATAGCAGGCACAGGAGTGGCGCTGTTTTTAGAAGTATGCAGCCATGTTTCTCTCACCCTAAAGAACCCCCTTAAAGATCTGTAAATGCTGAGACTAATCTAACAAGAGGTGTCCTTTAGAGATGAGCAAATAGTATTTGATGGAATACGTGGCTGCCATAGGAATGCGTGTTAACGGCCGAAGACCAAGGGGTTAAGCCTTAACCCCTTAGTGTTGGGCCGCTAACACGCATTCCTATGGCAGCCAGGTATTCGATTGAATACTATCGGGTCATCTCTAGTGCCCTTTCGAGTAATCCCTAGGATGACTGATCTGTGCGACCATTAGCAGCTGAGAAGCAGATGATAACCAGCAAGGTGCAGCCTGTGTATGACAGAGAACGATGCTGCTGGTGCTTGCCTTCTGACATGGTCTGCCTACCTAGCAGCCATTTTTAAATGGCTGTCAAGTAGACACAGCACAGCAGGGGCACCAGGCCTCAACCGGTAGGCAGCCACTGGCCACACAGCAGCCATGGACCAAACCACAATGAGTGTGCAACACACTCTGCATGGAGGAGTCAGCATCCTCCCAGGGACAACCTCAGAGCACCATTGATTCAACTTAAGGAGAAACTCAGACAGTGCATTATGGGAATTTATGTAAATATCAGGGGCTGAAGTTGTTCCTATCATAATCTTCTTACTGAGGAGGAGCCTCACATAAGGCCTCCTAGGTCATGTGACTATTTATGATGCACCATGGAGCAAGGCCCAATGACTCCATCTTGTGATTAAGTTCCGTAACTTTGCTTCTGTCCACGCTCCGACAAATCTCAGGCGTTTTCACAACTCTTGTAATCAATGAAACCGAGCTTCAAATAGCAGGCACAGGAGTGGCGCTGTTTTTAGAAGTATGCAGCCATGCTTCTCTCACCCTAAAGAACCCCCTTAAAGATCTGTAAATGCTGAGAATAATCTAACAAGAGGTGTCCTTTAGAGATGAGCAAATAGTATTTGATGGAATACGTGGCTGCCATAGGAATGCTTGTTAGCGGCCGAAGACCAAAGGGTTAAGTCTTAACCCCCTAGTGTTGGGCCGCTAACACGCATTCCTATGGCAGCCAGGTATTCGATTGAATACTATCGGGTCACCTCTAGTGTCCTTTCAAGTGATCCCTAGGATGAGTGATCTGTGAGACCATTAGCAGCCGAGAAGCGGATGATAGCCAGCAAGGGGCAGCCTGTGTATGACAGAGGATGATGCTGCTGGTGCTTGCCTTCTGACTTGGACCGCCTACCTGGCAGCCATTTTGAAAAATTGACCAATAGGAACTTGAGAATTTGCATAATTACCCATAATCCTTTGCTGGAACTCTCCCTAAGCTTAGTGAATAGTGAAAAGAATAAATCAAATGAAGCAAAATGTCAAAAACTGTGTGGAATTCTTCTCTGTGGGATGGGCGGAGCTTGCTGGATTGGTCCAAGGGTGGCTGCTAGGTCAGGATTCCAGCAGCTGAAATTTTGAGGGATTCAAATCAGAAAAACAAAAATTTTAGTCTAGGTTTTAATAAAAGATTCATTTTCTTTGTAATTTAAACAGCCACAGGCCACGCACAGCGGAGGCTCCAGGCCTCTACCGGTAGGCAGCCAGGTGCCAGGCACAGCGGGGGCACAAGGTCTCCACCGGTAGGCAGCCAGGGACCAAACACAACGGGGGCACCAGGCCTCTACCGGTAGGCAGCCACAGGCCACACTGCAGCCGCAGACCAGCACACAGTAAGTGTGCAACACACTCTGCATGGAAAAGCCAGCATCCTCACAGGGACAACCTCAGAGCACCATTGATTCAACTTAAGGAGAAACTCAGGCAGTGCATTATGGGAATTATTTAAATATCAAGGGCTGAAGGTGTTCCTATCATAATCTTCTTACTGAGGAGGAGCCTCACATAAGTCCTCCTAGGTCATGTGACTGTTTATGATGCACCATGGAGCAAGGCCCAATGACTCCATCTTGTGATTAAGTTCTGTAACTTTGCTTCTGTCCACGCTCCGACAAATCTCAGGTGTTTTCACAACTCTTGTAATCAATGAAACCGAGCTTCAAATAGCAGGCACAGGAGTGGCGCTGTTTTTAGAAGTAGGCAGCCATGTTTCTCTCACCCTAAAGAACCCCCTTAAAGATCTGTAAATGCTGAGAATAATCTAACAAGAGGTGTCCTTTAGAGATGAGCAAATAGTATTTGATGGAATGCGTGTTAGCGGCCGAAGACCAAGGAGTTAAGCCTTAACCCCTTAGTGTTGGGCTGCTAACACGCATTCCTATGGCAGCCAGGTATTCGATTGAATACTATCGGGTCATCTCTAGTGCCCTTTCAAGTAATCCCTAGGATGACTGATCTGTGCGACAATTAGCAGCTGAGAAGCAGATGATAACCAGCAAGGTACAGCCTGTGTATGACAGAGAACGATGCTGCTGGTGCTTGCCTTCTGACATGGTCCGCCTACCTAGCAGCCATTTTGAAATGGCTGTCAAGTAGACACAGCAAGGGCACCAGGCCTCAACCGGTAGGCAGCCACTGGCCACACAGCAGCCATGGACCAAACCACAATGAGTGTGCAACACACTCTGCATGGAGGAATCAGCATCCTCCCAGGGACAACCTCAGAGCACCATTGATTCAACTTAAGGAGAAACTCAGACAGTGCATTATGGGAATTTATGTAAATATCAGGGGCTGATGTTGTTCCTATCATAATCTTCTTACTGAGGAGGAGCCTCACATAAGGCCTCCTAGGTCATGTGACTATTTATGATGCACCATGGAGCAAGGCCCAATGACTCCATCTTGTGATTAAGTTCCGTAACTTTGCTTCTGTCCACGCTCCGACAAATCACAGGCGTTTTCACAACTCTTGTAATCAATGAAACCGAGCTTCAAATAGCAGGCACAGGAGTGGCGCTGTTTTTTGAAGTATGCAGCTATGTTTCTCTCACCCTAAAGAACCCCCTTAAAGATCTGTAGATGCTGAGACTAATCTAACAAGAGGTGTCCGTTAGAGAAGAGCGAATAGTATTTGATGGAATACGTGGCTGCCATAGGAATGCGTGTTAGCGGCCGAAGACCAAAGGGTTAAGTCTTAACCCCCTAGTGTTGGGCCACTAACACGCATTCCTATGGCAGCCAGGTATTCGATTGAATACTATCGGGTCACCTCTAGTGTCCTTTCAAGTGATCCCTAGGATGAGTGATCTGTGCGACCATTAGCAGCCGAGAAGCAGATGATAGCCAGCAAGGGGCAGCCTGTGTATGACAGAGGATGATGCTGCTGGTGCTTGCCTTCTGACTTGGACCGCCTACCTGGCAGCCATTTTGAAAAATTGATCAATAGGAACTTGAGAATTTGCATAATTACCCATAATCCTTTGCTGGAACTCTCCCTAAGCTTAGTGAATGGTGAAAAGAATAAATCAAATGAAGCAAAATGTCAAAAACTGTGTGGAATTCTTCTCTGTGGGGTGGGCGGAGCTTGCTGGATTGGTCCAAGGGTGGCTGCTAGGTCAGGATTCCAGCAGCTGAAATTTTGAGGGATTCAAATCAGAAAAGCAAAAATTTTAGTCTAGGTTTTAATAAAAGATTCATTTTCTTTGTAATTTAAACAGCCACAGGCCACGCACAGCAGAGGCTCCAGGCCTCTATCGGTAGGCAGCCAGGTGCCATGCACAGCGGGGGCACCAGGCCTCCACCGGTAGGCAGCCAGGTGCCAGGCACAGCGGGGGCACCAGGCCTCCACCGGTAGGCAGCCAGGGACCACACACAGCGGGGGCACCAGGCCTCCACCGGTAAGCAGCCAGGGACCACACACAGCGGGGGCACCAGGCCTCCACCGATAGGAAGCCTAAAGCCACACACAGCAGGGGCACCATGCCTCTACCAGCAGGCAGCCACGGGCCACATAGCAGCCGCAGACCAGCCCACAGTGAGTGTGCAACACACTCTGCATGGAAAAGCCAGCATCCTCACAGGGACGACCTCAGAGCACCATTGATTCAACTTAAGGAGAAACTCAGGCAGTGCATTATGGGAATTATTTAAATATCAAGGGCTGAAGGTGTTCCTATCATAATCTTCTTACTGAGGAGGAGCCTCACATAAGTCCCCCTAGGTCATGTGACTATTTATGATGCACCATGGAGCAAGGCCCAATGACTCTATCTTGTGATTAAGTTCTGAAACTTTGC
Source organism: Leptodactylus fuscus (assembly GCF_031893055.1). Taxonomy (NCBI): domain Eukaryota; kingdom Metazoa; phylum Chordata; class Amphibia; order Anura; family Leptodactylidae; genus Leptodactylus; species Leptodactylus fuscus. The sequence goes on from NC_134274.1 coordinate 46,346,761, forward strand.
TTCTGTCCACGCTCCGACAAATCTCAGGCGTTTTCACATCTCTTGTAATCAATGAAACCGAGCTTCAAATAGCAGGCACAGGAGTGCCGCTATTTTTAGAAGTATGCAGCCATGTTTCTCTCACCCTAAAGAACCCCCTTAAAGATCTGTAAATGCTGAGACTAATCTAACAAGAGGTGTCCTTTAGAGATGAGCAAATAGTATTTGATGGAATACGTGGCTGCCATAGGAATGCGTGTTAACGGCCGAAGACCAAGGGGTTAAGCCTTAACCCCTTAGTGTTGGGCCGCTAACACGCATTCCTATGGCAGCCAGGTACTCGATTGAATACTATCGGGTCATCTCTAGTACCCTTTCGAGTAATCCCTAGGATGACTGATCTGTGCGACCATTAGCAGCTGAGAAGCAGATGATAACCAGCAAGGTGCAGCCTGTGTATGACAGAAAACGATGCTGCTGGTGCTTACCTTCTGACATGATCTGCCTACCTAGCAGCCATTTTTAAATGGCTGTCAAGTAGACACAGCACGGACACCAGGCCTCAACCGGTAAGCAGCCACTGGCCACACAGCAGCCATGGACCAAACCACAATGAGTGTGCAACACACTCTGCATGGAGGAGTCAGCATCCTCCCAGGGACAACCTCAGAGCACCATTGATTCAACTTAAGGAGAAACTCAGACAGTGCATTATGGGAATTTATGTAAATATCAGGGGCTGAAGTTGTTCCTATCATAATCTTCTTACTGAGGAGGAGCCTCACATAAGGCCTCCTAGGTCATGTGACTATTTATGATGCACCATGGAGCAAGGCCCAATGACTCCATCTTGTGATTAAGTTCCGTAACTTTGCTTTTGTCCACGCTCCGACAAATCACACGCGTTTTCACAACTCTTGTAATCAATGAAACCGAGCTTCAAATAGCAGGCACAGGAGTGGTGCTGTTTTTAGAAGTATGCAGCCATGTTTCTCTCACCCTAAAGAACCCCCTTAAAGATCTGTAGATGCTGAGACTAATCTAACAAGAGGTGTCCTTTAGAGATGAGCGAATAGTATTTGATGGAATACGTGGCTGCCATAGGAATGCTTGTTAGCGGCCGAAGACCAAAGGGTTAAGTCTTAACCCCCTAGTGTTGGGCCGCTAACACGCATTCCTATGGCAGCCAGGTATTCGATTGAATACTATCGGGTCACCTCTAGTGTCCTTTCAAGTGATCCCTAGGATGAGTGATCTGTGCGACCATTAGCAGCCGAGAAGCGGATGATAGCCAGCAAGGGGCAGCCTGTGTATGACAGAGGATGATGCTGCTGGTGCTTGCCTTCTGACTTGGACCGCCTACCTGGCAGCCATTTTGAAAAATTGACCAATAGGAACTTGAGAATTTGCATAATTACCCATAATCCTTTGCTGGAACTCTCCCTAAGCTTAGTGAATAGTGAAAAGAATAAATCAAATGAAGCAAAATGTCAAAAACTGTGTGGAATTCTTCTCTGTGGGGTGGGCGGAGCTTGCTGGATTGGTCCAAGGGTGGCTGCTAGGTCAGGATTCCAGCAGCTGAAATTTTGGGGGATTCAAATCAGAAAAGCAAAAATTTTAGTCTAGGTTTTAATAAAAGATTTATTTTCTTTGTAATTTAAACAGCCACAGGCCAAGCACAGCGGAGGCTCCAGACCTCTACCAGTAGGCAGCCAGGTGCCAGGCACAGCGGGGGCACCAGGCCTCCACCAGTAGGCAGCCAGGTGCCAGGCACAGCGGGGGCACCAGGCCTCCACCGGTAGGCAGCCACGGGCCACACTGCAGCCGCAGACCAGCCCACAGTGAGTGTGCAACACACTCTGCATGGAAAAGCCAGCATCCTCACAGGGACAACCTCAGAGCACCATTGATTCAACTTAAGGAGAAACTCAGGCAGTGCATTATGGGAATTATTTAAATATCAAGGGCTGAAGGTGTTCCTATCATAATCTTCTTACTGAGGAGGAGCCTCACATAAGTCCTCCTAGGTCATGTGACTATTTATGATGCCCCATGGAGCAAGGCCCAATGACTCAATCTTGTGATTAAGTTCTCTAACTTTGCTTCTGTCCACGCTCCGACAAATCTCAGGAGTTTTCACAACTCTTGTAATCAATGAAACCGAGCTTCAAATAGCAGGCACAGGAGTGGCGCTGTTTTTAGAAGTATGCAGCCATGTTTCTCTCACCCTAAAGAGCCCCCTTAAAGATCTGTAAATGCTGAGAATAATCTAACAAGAGGTGTCCTTTAGAGATGAGCAAATAGTATTTGATGGAATACGTGGCTGCCATAGGAATGCGTGTTAGCGGCCGAAGACCAAGGGGTTAAGCCTTAACCCCTTAGTGTTGTGCCGCTAACACGCATTCCTATGGCAGCCAGGTATTCGATTGAATACTATCGGGTCATCTCTAGTGCCCTTTCAATTAATCCCTAGGATGACTGATCTGTGCAACCATTAGCAGCTGAGAAGCAGATGATAACCAGCAAGGTGCAGCCTGTGTATGACAGAGAACGATGCTGCTGGTGCTTGCCTTCTGACATGGTCCGCCTACCTAGCAGCCATTTTTTAAATGGCTGTCAAGTAGACACAGCACGGGCACTAGGCCTCAACCGGTAGGTAGCCACTGGCCACACAGCAGCCGTGGCCCAAACCACAATGAGTGTGCAACACACTCTGCATGGAGGAATCAGCATCCTCCCAGGGACAACCTCAGAGCACCATTGATTCAACTTAAGGAGAAACTCAGGCAGTGCATTATGGGAATTTATGTAAATATCAGGGGCTGAAGTTGTTCCTATCATAATCTTCTTACTGAGGAGGAGCCTCACATAAGGCCTCCTAGGTCATGTGACTATTTATGATGCAACATGGAGCAAGTCCCAATGACTCCATCTTGTGATTAAGTTCCGTAACTTTGCTTCTGTCCACGCTCCGACAAATCACAAGCGTTTTCACAACTCTTGTAATCAATGAAACCGAGCTTCAAATAGCAGGCACAGGAGTGGCGCTGTTTTTAGAAGTATGCAGCCATGTTTCTCTCACCCTAAAGAACCCCCTTAAAGATCTGTAGATGCTGAGACTAATCTAACAAGAGGTGTCCTTTAGAGATGAGCGAATAGTATTTGATGGAATACGTGGCTGCCATAGGAATGCGTGTTAGCGGCCGAAGACCAAAGGGTTAAGTCTTAACCCCCTAGTGTTGGGCCGCTAACACGCATTCCTATGGCAGCCAGGTATTCGATTGAATACTATCGGGTCACCTCTAGTGTCCTTTCAAGTGATCCCTAGGATGAGTGATCTGTGCGACCATTAGCAGCCGAGAAGCGGATGATAGCCAGCAAGGGGCAGCCTGTGTATGACAGAGGATGATGCTGCTGGTGCTTGCCTTCTGACTTGGACCGCCTACCTGGCAGCCATTTTGAAAAATTGACCAATAGGAACTTGAGAATTTGCATAATTACCCATAATCCTTTGCTGGAACTCTCCCTAAGCTTAGTGAATGGTGAAAAGAATAAATCAAATGAAGCAAAATGTCAAAAACTGTGTGGAATTCTTCTCTGTGGGGTGGGCGGAGCTTGCTGGATTGGTCCAAGGGTGGCTGCTAGGTCAGGATTGCAGCAGCTGAAATTTTGAGGGATTCAAAACAGAAAAGCAAAAATTTTAGTCTAGGTTTTAATAAAAGATTCATTTTCTTTGTAATTTAAACAGCCACAGGCCACGCACAGCGGAGGCTCCAGGCCTCTACCGGTAGGCAGCCAGGTGCCAGGCATAGCGAGGGCACTAGGCCTCCACCGGTAGGCAGTCAGGGACCACACACAGCAGGGGCACCAGGCCTCTACCGATAGGAAGCCTAAGGCCACACACAGCAGGGGAACCAGGCCTCTACCGGTAGGCAGCCATGGGCCACACAGCAGCCGCAGACCAGCCCACAGTGAGTGTGCAACACACTCTGCATGGAAGAGCCAGCATCCTCACAGGGACAACCTCAGAGCACCATTGATTCAACTTAAGGAGAAACTCAGGCAGTGCATTATGGGAATTATTTAAATATCAAGGGCTGAAGGTGTTCCTATCATAATCTTCTTACTGAGGAGGAGCCTCACATAAGTCCTCCTAGGTCATGTGACTATTTATGATGCACCATGGAGCAAGGCCCAATGACTCCATCTTGTGATTAAGTTCTGTAACTTTGCATCTGTCCACGCTCCGACAAATCTCAGGCGTTTTCACAACTCTTGTAATCAATGAAACCGAGCTTCAAATAGCAGGCACAGGAGTGGCGCTGTTTTTAGAAGTATGCAGCCATGTTTCTCTCACCCTAAAGAATCCCCTTAAAGATCTGTAAATGCTGAGACTAATCTAACAAGAGGTGTCCTTTAGAGATGAGCAAATAGTATTTGATGGAATACGTGGCTGCCATAGGAATGCGTGTTAACGGCCGAAGACCAAGGGGTTAAGCCTTAACCCCTTAGTGTTGGGCCGCTAACACGCATTCCTATGGCAGCCAGGTATTCGATTGAATACTATCGGGTCATCTCTAGTGCCCTTTCGAGTAATCCCTAGGATGACTGATCTGTGCGACCATTAGCAGCTGAGAAGCAGATGATAACCAGCAAGGTGCAGCCTGTGTATGACAGAGAACGATGCTGCTGGTGCTTGCCTTTTGACATGGTCCGCCTACCTAGCAGCCATTTTTAAATGGCTGTCAAGTAGACACAGCACGGGCACTAGGCCTCAACCGGTAGGCAGTCACTGGCCACACAGCAGCCGTGGACCAAACCACAATGAGTGTGCAACACACTCTGCATGGAGGAGTCAGCATCCTCCCAGGGACAACCTCAGAGCACCATTGATTCAACTTAAGGAGAAACTCAGACAGTGCATTATGGGAATTTATGTAAATATCAGGGGCTGAAGTTGTTCCTATCATAATCTTCTTACTGAGGAGGAGCCTCACATAAAGCCTCCTAGGTCATGTGACTATTTATGATGCACCATGGAGCAAGGCCCAATGACTCCATCTTGTGATTAAGTTCCGTAACTTTGCATCTGTCCACGCTCCGACAAATCTCAGGCGTTTTCACAACTCTTGTAATCAATGAAACCGAGCTTCAAATAGCAGGCACAGGAGTGCCGCTGTTTTTAGAAGTATGCAGCCATGTTTCTCTCACCCTAAAGAACCCCCTTAAAGATCTGTAAATGCTGAGACTAATCTAACAAGAGGTGTCCTTTAGAGATGAGCAAATAGTATTTGATGGAATACGTGGCTGCCATAGGAATGCGTGTTAGCGGCCGAAGACCAAGGGGTTAAGCCTTAACCCCTTAGTGTTGGGCCGCTAACACGCATTCCTATGGCAGCCAGGTATTCGATTGAATACTATCGGGTCACCTCTAGTGTCCTTTTAAGTGATCCCTTAAAGATCTGTAGATGCTGAGACTAATCTAACAAGAGGTGTCCTTTAGAGATGAGCGAATAGTATTTGATGGAATACGTGGCTGCCATAGGAATGCTTGTTAGCGCCCGAAGACCAAAGGGTTAAGTCTTAACCCCCTAGTGTTGGGCCGCTAACACGCATTCCTATGACAGCCAGGTATTCGATTGAATACTATCGGGTCACCTCTAGTGTCCTTTCAAGTGATCCCTAGGATGAGTGATCTGTGCGACCATTAGCAGCCGAGAAGCAGATGATAGCCAGCAAGGGGCAGCCTGTGTATGACAGAGGATGATGCTGCTGGTGCTTGCCTTCTGACATGGTCTGCCTACCTAGTAGACACAGCACAGCAGGGGCACCAGGCCTCAACCGGTAGGCAGCCACTGGCCACACAGCAGCCATGGACCAAACCACAATGAGTGTGCAACACACTCTGCATGGAGGAGTCAGCATCCTCCCAGGGACAACCTCAGAGCACCATTGATTCAACTTAAGGAGAAACTCAGACAGTGCATTATGGGAATTTATGTAAATATCAGGGGCTGAAGTTGTTCCTATCATAATCTTCTTACTGAGGAGGAGCCTCACATAAGGCCTCCTAGGTCATGTGACTATTTATGATGCACCATGGAGCAAGGCCCAATGACTCCATCTTGTGATTAAGTTCCGTAACTTTGCTTCTGTCCACGCTCCGACAAATCTCAGGCGTTTTCACAACTCTTGTAATCAATGAAACCGAGCTTCAAATAGCAGGCACAGGAGTGGCGCTGTTTTTAGAAGTATGCAGCCATGCTTCTCTCACCCTAAAGAACCCCCTTAAAGATCTGTAAATGCTGAGAATAATCTAACAAGAGGTGTCCTTTAGAGATGAGCAAATAGTATTTGATGGAATACGTGGCTGCCATAGGAATGCTTGTTAGCGGCCGAAGACCAAAGGGTTAAGTCTTAACCCCCTAGTGTTGGGCCGCTAACACGCATTCCTATGGCAGCCAGGTATTCGATTGAATACTATCGGGTCACCTCTAGTGTCCTTTCAAGTGATCCCTAGGATGAGTGATCTGTGAGACCATTAGCAGCCGAGAAGCGGATGATAGCCAGCAAGGGGCAGCCTGTGTATGACAGAGGATGATGCTGCTGGTGCTTGCCTTCTGACTTGGACCGCCTACCTGGCAGCCATTTTGAAAAATTGACCAATAGGAACTTGAGAATTTGCATAATTACCCATAATCCTTTGCTGGAACTCTCCCTAAGCTTAGTGAATAGTGAAAAGAATAAATCAAATGAAGCAAAATGTCAAAAACTGTGTGGCATTCTTCTCTGTGGGGTGGGCGGAGCTTGCTGGATTGGTCCAAGGGTGGCTGCTAGGTCAGGATTCCAGCAGCTGAAATTTTGAGGGATTCAAATCAGAAAAGCAAAAATTTTAGTCTAGATTTAATAAAAGATTCATTTTCTTTGTAATTTAAACAGCCACAGGCCACGCACAGCGGAGGCTCCAGGCCTCTACCGGTAGGCAGCCAGGTGCCAGGCACAGCGGGGGCACCAGGCCTCCACCGGTAGGCAGTCAGGTGCCAGGCACAGCGGGGGCACCAGGCCTCCACCGGTAGGCAGTCAGGTGCCAGGCACAGCGGGGGCACCAGGCCTCCACCGGTAGGCAGCCAGGTGCCAGGCACAGCGGGGGCACAAGGCCTCCACCGGTAGGCAGCCAGCGACCACACACAGCGGGGGCACCAGGCCTCTACCGATAGGAAGCCTAAAGCCAAACACAGCAGGGGCACCAGGCCTCTACCGGTAGGCAGCCACAGGCCACACTGCAGCCGCAGACCAGCCCACAGTGAGTGTGCAACACACTCTGCATGGAAAAGCCAGCATCCTCACAGGGACAACCTCAGAGCACCATTGATTCAACTTAAGGAGAAACTCAGGCAGTGCATTATGGGAATTATTTAAATATCAAGGGCTGAAGGTGTTCCTATCATAATCTTCTTACTGAGGAGGAGCCTCACATAAGTCCTCCTAGGTCATGTGACTATTTATGATGCCCCATGGAGCAAGGCCCAATGACTCAATCTTGTGATTAAGTTCTGTAACTTTGCTTCTGTCCATGCTCCGACAAATCTCAGGAGTTTTCACAACTCTTGTAATCAATGAAACCGAGCTTCAAATAGCAGGCACAGGAGTGGCGCTGTTTTTAGAAGTATGCAGCCATGTTTCTCTCACCCTAAAGAACCCCCTTAAAGATCTGTAAATGCTGAGAATAATCTAACAAGAGGTGTCCTTTAGAGATGAGCAAATAGTATTTGATGGAATACGTGGCTGCCATAGGAATGCGTGTTAGCGGCCGAAGACCAAGGGGTTAAGCCTTAACCCCTTAGTGTTGGGCCGCTAACACGCATTCCTATGGCAGCCAGGTATTCGATTGAATACTATCGGGTCACCTCTAGTGTCCTTTCAAGTGATCCCTAGGATGAGTGATCTGTGCGACCATTAGCAGCCGAGAAGCGGATGATAGCCAGCAAGGGGCAGCCTGTGTATGACAGGGGATGATGCTGCTGGTGCTTGCCTTCTGACTTGGACCGCCTACCTGGCAGCCATTTTGAAAAATTGACCAATAGGAACTTGAGAATTTGCATAATTACCCATAATCCTTTGCTGGAACTCTCCCTAAGCTTAGTGAATAGTGAAAAGAATAAATCAAATGAAGCAAAATGTCAAAAACTGTGTGGCATTCTTCTCTGTGGGGTGGGCGGAGCTTGCTGGATTGGTCCAAGGGTGGCTGCTAGGTCAGGATTCCAGCAGCTGAAATTTTGAGGGATTCAAATCAGAAAAGCAAAAATTTTAGTCTAGGTTTTAATAAAAGATTCATTTTCTTTGTAATTTAAACAGCCACAGGCCACGCACAGCGGGGGCACCAGGCCTCCACCGGTAGGCAGTCAGGTGCCAGGCACAGCGGGGGCACCAGGCCTCCACCGGTAGGCAGCCAGGTGCCAGGCACAGCAGGGGCACAAGGCCTCCACCGGTAGGCAGCCAGCGACCACACACAGCGGGGGCACCAGGCCTCTACCGATAGGAAGCCTAAAGCCACACACAGCAGGGGCACCAGGCCTCTACCGGTAGGCAGCCACGGGCCACACTGCAGCTGCAGACCAGCCCACAGTGAGTGTGCAACACACTCTGCATGGAAAAGCCAGCATCCTCACAGGGACAACCTCAGAGCACCATTGATTCAACTTAAGGAGAAACTCAGGCAGTGCATTATGGGAATTATTTAAATATCAAGGGCTGAAGGTGTTCCTATCATAATCTTCTTACTGAGGAGGAGCCTCACATAAGTCCTCCTAGGTCATGTGACTATTTATGATGCACCATGGAGCAAGGCCCAATGACTCCATCTTGTGATTAAGTTCTGTAACTTTGCATCTGTCCACGCTCCGACAAATCTCAGGCGTTTTCACAACTCTTGTAATCAATGAAACCGAGCTTCAAATAGCAGGCACAGGAGTGGCGCTGTTTTTAGAAGTATGCAGCCATGTTTCTCTCACCCTAAAGAACCCCCTTAAAGATCTGTAAATGCTGAGACTAATCTAACAAGAGGTGTCCTTTAGAGATGAGCAAATAGTATTTGATGGAATACGTGGCTGCCATAGGAATGCGTGTTAACGGCCAAAGACCAAGGGGTTAAGCCTTAACCCCTTAGTGTTGGGCCGCTAACACGCATTCCTATGGCAGCCAGGTATTCGATTGAATACTATCGGGTCATCTCTAGTGCCCTTTAAAGTAATCCCTAGGATGACTGATCTGTGCGACCATTAGCAGCTGAGAAGCAGATGATAACCAGCAAGGTGCAGCCTGTGTATGACAGAGAACGATGCTGCTGGTGCTTGCCTTCTGACATGGTCTGCCTACCTAGCAGCCATTTTTAAATGGCTGTCGAGTAAACACAGCACAGCAGGGGCACCAGGCCTCAACCGGTAGGCAGCCACTGGCCACACAGCAGCCATGGACCAAACCACAATAAGTGTGCAACACACTCTGCATGGAGGAGTCAGCATCCTCCCAGGGACAACCTCAGAGCACCATTGATTCAACTTAAGGAGAAACTCAGACAGTGCATTATGGGAATTTATGTAAATATCAGGGGCTGAAGTTGTTCCTATCATAATCTTCTTACTGAGGAGGAGCCTCACATAAGGCCTCCTAGGTCATGTGACTATTTATGATGCACCATGGAGCAAGGCCCAATGACTCCATCTTGTGATTAAGTTCCGTAACTTTGCTTCTGTCCACGCTCCGACAAATCTCAGGCGTTTTCACAACTCTTGTAATCAATGAAACCGAGCTTCAAATAGCAGGCACAGGAGTGGCGCTGTTTTTAGAAGTATGCAGCCATGCTTCTCTCACCCTAAAGAACCCCCTTAAAGATCTGTAAATGCTGAGAATAATCTAACAAGAGGTGTCCTTTAGAGATGAGCAAATAGTATTTGATGGAATACGTGGCTGCCATAGGAATGCTTGTTAGCGGCCGAAGACCAAAGGGTTAAGTCTTAACCCCCTAGTGTTGGGCCGCTAACACGCATTCCTATGGCAGCCAGGTATTCGATTGAATACTATCGGGTCACCTCTAGTGTCCTTTCAAGTGATCCCTAGGATGAGTGATCTGTGAGACCATTAGCAGCCGAGAAGCGGATGATAGCCAGCAAGGGGCAGCCTGTGTATGACAGAGGATGATGCTGCTGGTGCTTGCCTTCTGACTTGGACCGCCTACCTGGCAGCCATTTTGAAAAATTGACCAATAGGAACTTGAGAATTTGCATAATTACCCATAATCCTTTGCTGGAACTCTCCCTAAGCTTAGTGAATAGTGAAAAGAATAAATCAAATGAAGCAAAATGTCAAAAACTGTGTGGAATTCTTCTCTGTGGGGTGGGCGGAGCTTGCTGGATTGGTCCAAGGGTGGCTGCTAGGTCAGGATTCCAGCAGCTGAAATTTTGAGGGATTCAAATCAGAAAAGCAAAAATTTTATTCTAGAAAGATTCATTTTCTTTGTAATTTAAACAGCCACAGGCCACGCACAGCGCAGGCTCCAGGCCTCTACCGGTAGGCAGCCAGGTGCCAGGCACAGCGAGGGCACCAGGCCTCCACCTGTAGGCAGCCAGGTGCCAGGCACAGCGGGGGCACAAGGCCTCCACCGGTAGGCAGCCAGGGACCAAACACAACGGGGGCACAAGGCCTCTACCGGTAGGCAGCCACAGACCACACTGCAGCCGCAGACCAGCCCACAGTGAGTGTGCAACACACTCTACATGGAAAAGCCAGCATCCTCACAGGGACAACCTCAGAGCACCATTGATTCAACTTAAGGAGAAACTCAGGCAGTGCATTATGGGAATTATTTAAATATCAAGGGCTGAAGGTGTTCCTATCATAATCTTCTTACTGAGGAGGAGCCTCACATAAGTCCTCCTAGGTCATGTGACTATTTATGATGCACCATGGAGCAAGGCCCAATGACTCCATCTTGTGATTAAGTTCCGTAACTTTGCTTCTGTCCACGCTCCGACAAATCACAGGCGTTTTCACAACTCTTGTAATCAATGAAACCGAGCTTCAAATAGCAGGCACAGGAGTGGCGCTGTTTTTAGAAGTATGCAGCCATGTTTCTCTCACCCTAAAGAACCCCCTTAAAGATCTGTAAATGCTGAGAATAATCTAACAAGAGGTGTCCTTTAGAGATGAGCAAATAGTATTTGATGGAATACGTGGCTGCCATAGGAATGCGTGTTAGCGGCCGAAGACCAAGGGGTTAAGCCTTAACCCCTTAGTGTTGGGCCGCTAACACGCATTCCTATGGCAGCCAGGTATTCGATTGAATACTATCGGGTCACCTCTAGTGTCCTTTCAAGTGATCCCTAGGATGAGTGATCTGTGCGACCATTAGCAGCCGAGAAGCGGATGATAGCCAGCAAGGGGCAGCCTGTGTATGACAGAGGATGATGCTGCTGGTGCTTGCCTTCTGACTTGGACCGCCTACCTGGCAGCCATTTTGAAAAATTGACCAATAGGAACTTGAGAATTTGCATAATTACCCATAATCCTTTGCTGGAACTCTCCCTAAGCTTAGTGAATGGTGAAAAGAATAAATCAAATGAAGCAAAATGTCAAAAACTGTGTGGAATTCTTCTCTGTGGGGTGGGCGGAGCTTGCTGGATTGGTCCAAGGGTGGCTGCTAGGTCAGGATTGCAGCAGCTGAAATTTTGAGGGATTCAAAACAGAAAAGCAAAAATTTTAGTCTAGGTTTTAATTAAAGATTCATTTTCTTTGTAATTTAAACAGCCACAGGCCACGCACAGCGGAGGCTCCAGGCCTCTACCGGTAGGCAGCCAGGTGCCAGGCACAGCGGGGGCACCAGGCCTCCACCGGTAGGCAGCCAGGTGCCAGGCACAGCGGGGGCACCAGGCCTCCACCAGTAGGCAGCCAGGGACCACACACAGCGGGGACACCAGGCCTCTACCGATAGGAAGCCTAAGGCCACACACAGCAGGGGCACCAGGCCTCTACCGGTAGGCAGCCACGGGCCACATAGCAGCCGCAGACCAGCCCACAGTGAGTGTGCAACACACTCTGCATGGAAGAGCCAGCATCCTCACAGGGACAACCTCAGAGCACCATTGATTCAACTTAAGGAGAAACTCAGGCAGTGCATTATGGGAATTATTTAAATATCAAGGGCTGAAGGTGTTCCTATCATAATCTTCTTACTGAGGAGGAGCCTCACATAAGTCCTCCTAGGTCATGTGACTATTTATGATGCACCATGGAGCAAGGCCCAATGACTCCATCTTGTGATTAAGTTCCGTAACTTTGCTTCTGTCCACGCTCCGACAAATCTCAGGCGTTTTCACAACTCTTGTAATCAATGAAACCGAGCTTCAAATAGCAGGCACAGGAGTGGCGCTGTTTTTAGAAGTATGCAGCCATGTTTCTCTCACCCTAAAGAGCCCCCTTAAAGATCTGTAGATGCTGAGACTAATCTAACAAGAGGTGTCCTTTAGAGATGAGCAAATAGTATTTGATGGAATACGTGGCTGCCATAGGAATGCTTGTTAGCGGCCGAAGACCAAAGGGTTAAGTCTTAACCCCCTAGTGTTGGGCCGCTAACACGCATTCCTATGGCAGCCAGGTATTCGATTGAATACTATCGGGTCACCTCTAGTGTCCTTTCAAGTGATCCCTAGGATGAGTGATCTGTGCGACCATTAGCAGCCGAGAAGCAGATGATAGCCAGCAAGGGGCAGCCTGTGTATGACAGAGGATGATGCTGCTGGTGCTTGCCTTCTGACTAGGACCGCCTACCTGGCAGCCATTTTGAAAAATTGACCAATAGGAACTTGAGAATTTGCATAATTACCCATAATCCTTTGCTGGAACTCTCCCTAAGCTTAGTGAATGGTGAAAAGAATAAATCATATGAAGCAAAATGTCAAAAACTGTGTGGAATTCTTCTCTGTGGGGTGGGCGGAGCTTGCTGGATTGGTCCAAGTTTGGCTGCTAGGTCAGGATTCCAGCAGCTGAAATTTTGAGGGATTTAAATCAGAAAAGCAAAAACTTTAGTCTAGGTTTTAATAAAAGATTCATTTTCTTTGTAATTTAAACAGCCTCCAGGCCTCTACCGGTAGGCAGCAAGGTGCCAGGCACAGCGGGGGCACCAGGCCTCCACCGGTAGGCAGCCAGGTGCGAGGCACAGCAGGGGCACCAGGCCTCCACCGGTAGGCAGCCAGGGACCACACACAGCGGGGGCACCAGGCTTCTACCGATAGAAGCCTAAGGCCACACACAGCAGGGGCACCAGGCCTCTACCGGTAGGCAGCCACGGGCCACACAGCAGCCGCAGACCAGCCCACAGTGAGTGTGCAACACACTCTGCATGGAAGAGCCAGCATCCTCACAGGGACAACCTCAGAGCACCATTGATTCAACTTAAGGAGAAACTCAGGCAGTGCATTATGGGAATTATTTAAATATCAAGGGCTGAAGGTGTTCCTATCATAATCTTCTTACTGAGGAGGAGCCTCACATAAGTCCTCCTAGATCATGTGACTATTTATGATGCACCATGGAGCAAGGCCCAATGACTCCATCTTGTGATTAAGTTCTGTAACTTTGCATCTGTCCACGCTCCGACAAATCTCAGGCGTTTTCACAACTCTTGTAATCAATGAAACCGAGCTTCAAATAGCAGGCACAGGAGTGCCGCTGTTTTTAGAAGTATGCAGCCATGTTTCTCTCACCCTAAAGAACCCCCTTAAAGATCTGTAGATGCTGAGACTAATCTAACAAGAGGTGTCCTTTAGAGATGAGCAAATAGTATTTGATGGAATACGTGGCTACCATAGGAATGCGTGTTAGCGGCCGAAGACCAAGGGGTTAAGCCTTAACCCCTTAGTGTTGGGCCGCTAACACGCATTCCTATGGCAGCCAGGTATTCGATAGAATACTATCGGGTCATCTCTAGTGCCCTTTCAACTAATCCCTAGGATGACTGATCTGTGCGACCATTAGCAGCTGAGAAGCAGATGATAACCAGCAAGGTGCAGCCTGTGTATGACAGAGAACGATGCTGCTGGTGCTTGCCGTCTGACATGGTCCGCCTACCTAGCAGCCATTTTTAAATGGCTGTCAAGTAGACACAGCACAGCAGGGGCACCAGGCCTCAACCGGTTGGCAGCCACTGGCCACACAGCAGCCATGGACCAAACCACAATGAGTGTGCAACACACTCTGCATGGAGGAGTCAGCATCCTCCCAGGGACAACCTCAGAGCACCATTGATTCAACTTAAGGAGAAACTCAGACAGTGCATTATGGGAATTTATGTAAATATCAGGGGCTGAAGTTGTTCCTATCATAATCTTCTTACTGAGGAGGAGCCTCACATAAGGCCTCCTAGGTCATGTGACTATTTATGATGCACCATGGAGCAAGGCCCAATGACTCCATCTTGTGATTAAGTTCCGTAACTTTGCTTCTGTCCACGCTCCGACAAATCTCAGGAGTTTTCACAACTCTTGTAATCAATGAAACCGAGCTTCAAATAGCAGGCACAGCAGTGGCGCTGTTTTTAGAAGTATGCAGCCATGTTTCTCTCACCCTAAAGAACCCCCTTAAAGATCTGTAAATGCTGAGAATAATCTAACAAGAGGTGTCCTTTAGAGATGAGCAAATAGTATTTAATGGAATACGTGGCTGCCATAGGAATGCGTGTTAGCGGCCGAAGACCAAGGGGTTAAGCCTTAACCCCTTAGTGTTGTGCCGCTAACACGCATTCCTATGGCAGCCAGGTATTCGATTGAATACTATCGGGTCACCTCTAGTGTCCTTTCAAGTGATCCCTAGGATGAGTGATCTGTGAGACCATTAGCAGCCGAGAAGCGGATGATAGCCAGCAAGGGGCAGCCTGTGTATGACAGAGGATGATGCTGCTGGTGCTTGCCTTCTGACTTGGACCGCCTACCTGGCAGCCATTTTGAAAAATTGACCAATAGGAACTTGAGAATTTGCATAATTACCCATAATCCTTTGCTGGAACTCTCCCTAAGCTTAGTGAATAGTGAAAAGAATAAATCAAATGAAGCAAAATGTCAAAAACTGTGTGGAATTCTTCTCTGTGGGATGGGCGGAGCTTGCTGGATTGGTCCAAGGGTGGCTGCTAGGTCAGGATTCCAGCAGCTGAAATTTTGAGGGATTCAAATCAGAAAAACAAAAATTTTAGTCTAGGTTTTAATAAAAGATTCATTTTCTTTGTAATTTAAACAGCCACAGGCCACGCACAGCGGAGGCTCCAGGCCTCTACCGGTAGGCAGCCAGGTGCCAGGCACAGCGAGGGCACCAGGCCTCCACCTGTAGGCAGCCAGGTGCCAGGCACAGCGGGGGCACAAGGCCTCCACCGGTAGGCAGCCAGGGACCAAACACAACGGGGGCACCAGGCCTCTACCGGTAGGCAGCCACAGGCCACACTGCAGCCGCAGACCAGCACACAGTAAGTGTGCAACACACTCTGCATGGAAAAGCCAGCATCCTCACAGGGACAACCTCAGAGCACCATTGATTCAACTTAAGGAGAAACTCAGGCAGTGCATTATGGGAATTATTTAAATATCAAGGGCTGAAGGTGTTCCTATCATAATCTTCTTACTGAGGAGGAGCCTCACATAAGTCCTCCTAGGTCATGTGACTGTTTATGATGCACCATGGAGCAAGGCCCAATGACTCCATCTTGTGATTAAGTTCTGTAACTTTGCATCTGTCCACGCTCCGACAAATCTCAGGTGTTTTCACAACTCTTGTAATCAATGAAACCGAGCTTCAAATAGCAGGCACAGGAGTGGCGCTGTTTTTAGAAGTATGCAGCCATGTTTCTCTCACCCTAAAGAACCCCCTTAAAGATCTGTAAATGCTGAGACTAATCTAACAAGAGGTGTCCTTTAGAGATGAGCAAATAGTATTTGATGGAATACGTGGCTGCCATAGGAATGCTTGTTAGCGCCCGAAGACCAAAGGGTTAAGTCTTAACCCCCTAGTGTTGGGCCGCTAACACGCATTCCTATGACAGCCAGGTATTCGATTGAATACTATCGGGTCACCTCTAGTGTCCTTTCAAGTGATCCCTAGGATGAGTGATCTGTGCGACCATTAGCAGCCGAGAAGCAGATGATAGCCAGCAAGGGGCAGCCTGTGTATGACAGAGGATGATGCTGCTGGTGCTTGCCTTCTGACTTGGACCGCCTACCTGGCAGCCATTTTGAAAAATTGACCAATAGGAACTTGAGAATTTGCATAATTACCCATAATCCTTTGCTGGAACTCTCCCTAAGCTTAGTGAATGGTGAAAAGAATAAATCAAATGAAGCAAAATGTCAAAAACTGTGTGGAATTCTTCTCTGTGGGGTGGGCGGAGCTTGCTGGATTGGTCCAAGGGTGGCTGCTAGGTCAGGATTCCAGCAGCTGAAATTTTGAGGGATTCAAAACAGAAAAGCAAAAATTTTAGTCTAGGTTTTAATAAAAGATTCATTTTCTTTGTAATTTAAACAGCCACAGGCCACGCACAGCGGAGGCTCCAGGCCTCTACCGGTAGGCAGCCAGGTGCCAGGCACAGCGGGGGCACCAGGCCTCCACCGGTAGGCAGTCAGGTGCCAGGCACAGCGGGGGCACCAGGCCTCCACCGGTAGGCAGTCAGGTGCCAGGCACAGCGGGGGCACCAGGCCTCCACCGGTAGGCAGTCAGGTGCCAGGCACAGCGGGGGCACCAGGCCTCCACCGGTAGGCAGTCAGGTGCCAGGCACAGCGGGGGCACCAGGCCTCCACCGGTAGGCAGTCAGGTGCCAGGCACAGCGAGGGCACCAGGCCTCCACCGGTAGGCAGCCAGGTGCCAGGCACAGCGGGGGCACAAGGCCTCCACCGGTAGGCAGCCTAAAGCCACACACAGCAGGGGCACCAGGCCTCTACCGGTAGGCAGCCACAGGCCACACTGCAGCCGCAGACCAGCCCACAGTGAGTGTGCAACACACTCTGCATGGAAAAGCCAGCATCCTCACAGGGACAACCTCAGAGCACCATTGATTCAACTTAAGGAGAAACTCAGGCAGTGCATTATGGGAATTATTTAAATATCAAGGGCTGAAGGTGTTCCTATCATAATCTTCTTACTGAGGAGGAGCCTCACATAAGTCCTCCTAGGTCATGTGACTATTTATGATGCCCCATGGAGCAAGGCCCAATGACTCAATCTTGTGATTAAGTTCTGTAACTTTGCTTCTGTCCATGCTCCGACAAATCTCAGGAGTTTTCACAACTCTTGTAATCAATGAAACCGAGCTTCAAATAGCAGGCACAGGAGTGGCGCTGTTTTTAGAAGTATGCAGCCATGTTTCTCTCACCCTAAAGAACCCCCTTAAAGATCTGTAAATGCTGAGAATAATCTAACAAGAGGTGTCCTTTAGAGATGAGCAAATAGTATTTGATGGAATACGTGGCTGCCATAGGAATGCGTGTTAACGGCCGAAGACCAAGGGGTTAAGCCTTAACCCCTTAGTGTTGGGCCGCTAACACGCATTCTTATGGCAGCCAGGTATTCGATTGAATACTATCGGGTCATCTCTAGTGCCCTTTCGAGTAATCCCTAGGATGACTGATCTGTGCGACCATTAGCAGCTGAGAAGCAGATGATAACCAGCAAGGTGCAGCCTGTGTATGACAGAGAACGATGCTGCTGGTGCTTGCCTTCTGACATGGTCTGCCTACCTAGTAGACACAGCACAGCAGGGGCACCAGGCCTCAACCGGTAGGCAGCCACTGGCCACACAGCAGCCATGGACCAAACCACAATGAGTGTGCAACACACTCTGCATGGAGGAGTCAGCATCCTCCCAGGGACAACCTCAGAGCACCATTGATTCAACTTAAGGAGAAACTCAGACAGTGCATTATGGGAATTTATGTAAATATCAGGGGCTGAAGTTGTTCCTATCATAATCTTCTTACTGAGGAGGAGCCTCACATAAGGCCTCCTAGGTCATGTGACTATTTATGATGCACCATGGAGCAAGGCCCAATGACTCCATCTTGTGATTAAGTTCCGTAACTTTGCTTCTGTCCACGCTCCGACAAATCTCAGGCGTTTTCACAACTCTTGTAATCAATGAAACCGAGCTTCAAATAGCAGGCACAGGAGTGGCGCTGTTTTTAGAAGTATGCAGCCATGCTTCTCTCACCCTAAAGAACCCCCTTAAAGATCTGTAAATGCTGAGAATAATCTAACAAGAGGTGTCCTTTAGAGATGAGCAAATAGTATTTGATGGAATACGTGGCTGCCATAGGAATGCTTGTTAGCGGCCGAAGACCAAAGGGTTAAGTCTTAACCCCCTAGTGTTGGGCCGCTAACACGCATTCCTATGGCAGCCAGGTATTCGATTGAATACTATCGGGTCACCTCTAGTGTCCTTTCAAGTGATCCCTAGGATGAGTGATCTGTGAGACCATTAGCAGCCGAGAAGCGGATGATAGCCAGCAAGGGGCAGCCTGTGTATGACAGAGGATGATGCTGCTGGTGCTTGCCTTCTGACTTGGACCGCCTACCTGGCAGCCATTTTGAAAAATTGACCAATAGGAACTTGAGAATTTGCATAATTACCCATAATCCTTTGCTGGAACTCTCCCTAAGCTTAGTGAATAGTGAAAAGAATAAATCAAATGAAGCAAAATGTCAAAAACTGTGTGGAATTCTTCTCTGTGGGATGGGCGGAGCTTGCTGGATTGGTCCATGGGTGGCTGCTAGGTCAGGATTCCAGCAGCTGAAATTTTGAGGGATTCAAATCAGAAAAGCAAAAATTTTAGTCTAGGTTTTAATAAAAGATTCATTTTCTTTGTAATTTAAACAGCCACAGGCCACGCACAGCGGAGGCTCCAGGCCTCTACCGGTAGGCAGCCAGGTGCCAGGCACAGCGAGGGCACCAGGCCTCCACCTGTAGGCAGCCAGGTGCCAGGCACAGCGGGGGCACTAGGCCTCTACCGGTAGGCAGCCACAGGCCACACTGCAGCCGCAGACCAGCACACAGTAAGTGTGCAACACACTCTGCATGGAAAAGCCAGCATCCTCACAGGGACAACCTCAGAGCACCATTGATTCAACTTAAGGAGAAACTCAGGCAGTGCATTATGGGAATTATTTAAATATCAAGGGCTGAAGGTGTTCCTATCATAATCTTCTTACTGAGGAGGAGCCTCACATAAGTCCTCCTAGGTCATGTGACTGTTTATGATGCACCATGGAGCAAGGCCCAATGACTCCATCTTGTGATTAAGTTCTGTAACTTTGCTTCTGTCCACGCTCTGACAAATCTCAGGTGTTTTCACAACTCTTGTAATCAATGAAACCGAGCTTCAAATAGCAGGCACAGGAGTGGCGCTGTTTTTAGAAGTAGGCAGCCATGTTTCTCTCACCCTAAAGAACCCCCTTAAAGATCTGTAAATGCTGAGAATAATCTAACAAGAGGTGTCCTTTAGAGATGAGCAAATAGTATTTGATGGAATGCGTGTTAGCGGCCGAAGACCAAGGAGTTAAGCCTTAACCCCTTAGTGTTGGGCAGCTAACACGCATTCCTATGGCAGCCAGGTACTCGATTGAATACTATCGGGTCATCTCTAGTACCCTTTCGAGTAATCCCTAGGATGACTGATCTGTGCGACCATTAGCAGCTGAGAAGCAGATGATAACCAGCAAGGTGCAGCCTGTGTATGACAGAGAACGATGCTGCTGGTGCTTGCCTTCTGACATGATCCGCCTACCTAGCAGCCATTTTTAAATGGCTGTCAAATAGACACAGCACGGACACCAGGCCTCAACCGGTAAGCAGCCACTGGCCACACAGCAGCCATGGACCAAACCACAATGAGTGTGCAACACACTCTGCATGGAGGAGTCAGCATCCTCCCAGGGACAACCTCAGAGCACCATTGATTCAACTTAAGGAGAAACTCAGACAGTGCATTATGGGAATTTATGTAAATATCAGGGGCTGAAGTTGTTCCTATCATAATCTTCTTACTGAGGAGGAGCCTCACATAAGGCCTCCTAGGTCATGTGACTATTTATGATGCAACATGGAGCAAGGCCCAATGACTCCATCTTGTGATTAAGTTCCGTAACTTTGCTTTTGTCCACGCTCCGACAAATCACACGCGTTTTCACAACTCTTGTAATCAATGAAACCGAGCTTCAAATAGCAGGCACAGGAGTGCCGCTGTTTTTAGAAGTATGCAGCCATGTTTCTCTCACCCTAAAGAACCCCCTTAAAGATCTGTAGATGCTGAGACTAATCTAACAAGAGGTGTCCTTTAGAGATGAGCGAATAGTATTTGATGGAATACGTGGCTGCCATAGGAATGCTTGTTAGCGGCCGAAGACCAAAGGGTTAAGTCTTAACCCCCTAGTGTTGGGCCGCTAACACGCATTCCTATGGCAGCCAGGTATTCGATTGAATACTATCGGGTCACCTCTAGTGTCCTTTCAAGTGATCCCTAGGATGAGTGATCTGTGCGACCATTAGCAGCCGAGAAGCGGATGATAGCCAGCAAGGGGCAGCCTGTGTATGACAGAGGATGATGCTGCTGGTGCTTGCCTTCTGACTTGGACCGCCTACCTGGCAGCCATTTTGAAAAATTGACCAATAGGAACTTGAGAATTTGCATAATTACCCATAATCCTTTGCTGGAACTCTCCCTAAGCTTAGTGAATAGTGAAAAGAATAAATCAAATGAAGCAAAATGTCAAAAACTGTGTGGCATTCTTCTCTGTGGGGTGGGCGGAGCTTGCTGGATTGGTCCAAGGGTGGCTGCTAGGTCAGGATTCCAGCAGCTGAAATTTTGAGGGATTCAAATCAGAAAAGCAAAAATTTTAGTCTAGATTTAATAAAAGATTCATTTTCTTTGTAATTTAAACAGCCACAGGCCACGCACAGCGGAGGCTCCAGGCCTCTACCGGTAGGCAGCCAGGTGCCAGGCACAGCGGGGGCACCAGGCCTCCACCGGTAGGCAGTCAGGTGCCAGGCACAGCGGGGGCACCAGGCCTCCACCGGTAGGCAGTCAGGTGCCAGGCACAGCGGGGGCACCAGGCCTCCACCGGTAGGCAGTCAGGTGCCAGGCACAGCGGGGGCACCAGGCCTCCACCGGTAGGCAGCCAGCGACCACACACAGCGGGGGCACCAGGCCTCTACCGATAGGAAGCCTAAGGCCACACACAGCAGGGGAACCAGGCCTCTACCGGTAGGCAGCCACGGGCCACACAGCAGCCGCAGACCAGCCCACAGTGAGTGTGCAACACACTCTGCATGGAAGAGCCAGCATCCTCACAGGGACAACCTCAGAGCACCATTGATTCAACTTAAGGAGAAACTCAGGCAGTGCATTATGGGAATTATTTAAATATCAAGGGCTGAAGGTGTTCCTATCATAATCTTCTTACTGAGGAGGAGCCTCACATAAGTCCTCCTAGGTCATGTGACTATTTATGATGCACCATGGAGCAAGGCCCAATGACTCCATCTTGTGATTAAGTTCTGTAACTTTGCATCTGTCCACGCTCCGACAAATCTCAGGCGTTTTCACAACTCTTGTAATCAATGAAACCGAGCTTCAAATAGCAGGCACAGGAGTCGCGCTGTTTTTAGAAGTATGCAGCCATGTTTCTCTCACCCTAAAGAACCCCCTTAAAGATCTGTAAATGCTGAGACTAATCTAACAAGAGGTGTCTTTTAGAGATGAGCAAATAGTATTTGATGGAATACGTGGCTGCCATAGGAATGCGTGTTAACGGCCGAAGACCAAGGGGTTAAGCCTTAACCCCTTAGTGTTGGGCCGCTAACACGCATTCCTATGGCAGCCAGGTATTCGATTGAATACTATCGGGTCATCTCTAGTGCCCTTTCGAGTAATCCCTAGGATGACTGATCTGTGCGACCATTAGCAGCTGAGAAGCAGATGATAAACAGCAAGGTGCAGCCTGTGTATGACAGAGAACGATGCTGCTGGTGCTTGCCTTCTGACATGGTCTGCCTACCTAGCAGCCATTTTTAAATGGCTGTCAAGTAGACACAGCACAGCAGGGGCACCAGGCCTCAACCGGTAGGCAGCCACTGGCCACACAGCAGCCATGGACCAAACCACAATGAGTGTGCAACACACTCTGCATGGAGGAGTCAGCATCCTCCCAGGGACAACCTCAGAACACCATTGATTCAACTTAAGGAGAAACTCAGACAGTGCATTATGGGAATTTATGTAAATATCAGGGGCTGAAGTTGTTCCTATCATAATCTTCTTACTGAGGAGGAGCCTCACATAAGGCCTCCTAGGTCATGTGACTATTTATGATGCACCATGGAGCAAGGCCCAATGACTCCATCTTGTGATTAAGTTCCGTAACTTTGCTTCTGTCCACGCTCCGACAAATCTCAGGCGTTTTCACAACTCTTGTAATCAATGAAACCGAGCTTCAAATAGCAGGCACAGGAGTGGCGCTGTTTTTAGAAGTATGCAGCCATGTTTCTCTCACCCTAAAGAACCCCCTTAAAGATCTGTAAATGCTGAGACTAATCTAACAAGAGGTGTCCTTTAGAGATGAGCAAATAGTATTTGATGGAATACGTGGCTGCCATAGGAATGCGTGTTAACGGCCGAAGACCAAGGGGTTAAGCCTTAACCCCTTAGTGTTGGGCCGCTAACACGCATTCCTATGGCAGCCAGGTATTCGATTGAATACTATCGGGTCATCTCTAGTGCCCTTTCGAGTAATCCCTAGGATGACTGATCTGTGCGACCATTAGCAGCTGAGAAGCAGATGATAACCAGCAAGGTGCAGCCTGTGTATGACAGAGAACGATGCTGCTGGTGCTTGCCTTTTGACATGGTCCGCCTACCTAGCAGCCATTTTTAAATGGCTGTCAAGTAGACACAGCACAGCAGGGGCACCAGGCCTCAACCGGTAGGCAGCCACTGGCCACACAGCAGCCATGGACCAAACCACAATGAGTGTGCAACACACTCTGCATGGAGGAGTCAGCATCCTCCCAGGGACAACCTCAGAGCACCATTGATTCAACTTAAGGAGAAACTCAGACAGTGCATTATGGGAATTTATGTAAATATCAGGGGCTGAAGTTGTTCCTATCATAATCTTCTTACTGAGGAGGAGCCTCACATAAAGCCTCCTAGGTCATGTGACTATTTATGATGCACCATGGAGCAAGGCCCAATGACTCCATCTTGTGATTAAGTTCCGTAACTTTGCATCTGTCCACGCTCCGACAAATCTCAGGCGTTTAAACAACTCTTGTAATCAATGAAACCGAGCTTCAAATAGCAGGCACAGGAGTGCCGCTGTTTTTAGAAGTATGCAGCCATGTTTCTCTCACCCTAAAGAACCCCCTTAAAGATCTGTAAATGCTGAGACTAATCTAACAAGAGGTGTCCTTTAGAGATGAGCAAATAGTATTTGATGGAATACGTGGCTGCCATAGGAATGCGTGTTAGCGGCCGAAGACCAAGGGGTTAAGCCTTAACCCCTTAGTGTTGGGCCGCTAACACGCATTCCTATGGCAGCCAGGTACTCAATTGAATACTATCGGGTCATCTCTAGTACCCTTTCGAGTAATCCCTAGGATGACTGATCTGTGCGACCATTAGCAGCTGAGAAGCAGATGATAACCAGCAAGGTGCAGCCTGTGTATGACAGAGAACGATGCTGCTGGTGCTTGCTTTCTGACATGATTTGCCTACCTAGCAGCCATTTTTAAATGGCTGTCAAGTAGACACAGCACAGCAAGGACACCAGGCCTCAACCGGTAAGCAGCCACTGGCCACACAGCAGCCATGGACCAAACCACAATGAGTGTGCAACACACTCTGCATGGAGGAGTCAGCATCCTCCCAGGGACAACCTCAGAGCACCATTGATTCAACTTAAGGAGAAACTCAGACAGTGCATTATGGGAATTTATGTAAATATCAGGGGCTGAAGTTGTTCCTATCATAATCTTCTTACTGAGGAGGAGCCTCACATAAGGCCTCCTAGGTCATGTGACTATTTATGATGCACCATGGAGCAAGGCCCAATGACTCCATCTTGTGATTAAGTTCCGTAACTTTGCTTTTGTCCACGCTCCGACAAATCACACGCGTTTTCACAACTCTTGTAATCAATGAAACCGAGCTTCAAATAGCAGGCACAGGAGTGGCGCTGTTTTTAGAAGTATGCAGCCATGTTTCTCTCACCCTAAAGAACCCCCTTAAAGATCTGTAGATGCTGAGACTAATCTAACAAGAGGTGTCCTTTAGAGATGAGCGAATAGTATTTGATGGAATACGTGGCTGCCATAGGAATGCGTGTTAGCGGCCGAAGACCAAAGGGTTAAGTCTTAACCCCCTAGTGTTGGGCCGCTAACACGCATTCCTATGGCAGCCAGGTATTCGATTGAATACTATCGGGTCACCTCTAGTGTCCTTTCAAGTGATCCCTAGGATGAGTGATCTGTGAGACCATTAGCAGCCGAGAAGCGGATGATAGCCAGCAAGGGGCAGCCTGTGTATGACAGAGGATGATGCTGCTGGTGCTTGCCTTCTGACTTGGACCGCCTACCTGGCAGCCATTTTGAAAAATTGACCAATAGGAACTTGAGAATTTGCATAATTACCCATAATCCTTTGCTGGAACTCTCCCTAAGCTTAGTGAATAGTGAAAAGAATAAATCAAATGAAGCAAAATGTCAAAAACTGTGTGGAATTCTTCTCTGTGGGGTGGGCGGAGCTTGCTGGATTGGTCCAAGGGTGGCTGCTAGGTCAGGATTCCAGCAGCTGAAATTTTGAGGGATTCAAATCAGAAAAGCAAAAATTTTAGTCTAGATTTTAATAAAAGATTCATTTTCTTTGTAATTTAAAAAGCCACAGGCCACGCACAGCAGAGGCTCCAGGCCTCTACCGGTAGGCAGCCAGGTGCGAGGCACAGCGGGGGCACCAGTCCTCCACCAGTAGGCAGCCAGGTGCCAGGCACAGCGGGGGCACAAGGCCTATACTGATAGGAAGCCTAAAGCCACACACAGCAGGGGCACCAGGCCTCTACCGGTAGGCAGCCACGGACCACACACAGCAGGGGCACCAGGCCTATACTGATAGGAAGCCTAAAGCCACACACAGCAGGGGCACCAGGCCTCTACCGGTAGGCAGCCAGGGACCAGGCACAGCAGGGGCACCAGGCCTCCACCGGTAGGCAGCCAGGGACCACACACAGCGGGGGCACCGGGCCTCTACCGATAGGAAGCCTAAAGCCACACACAGCAGGGGCACCATGCCTCTACCAGCAGGCAGCCACGGGCCACATAGCAGCCGCAGACCAGCCCACAGTGAGTGTGCAACACACTCTGCATGGAAAAGCCAGCATCCTCACAGGGACAACCTCAGAGCACCATTGATTCAACTTAAGGAGAAACTCAGGCAGTGCATTATGGGAATTATTTAAATATCAAGGGCTGAAGGTGTTCCTATCATAATCTTCTTACTGAGGAGGAGCCTCACATAAGTCCCCCTAGGTCATGTGACTATTTATGATGCACCATGGAGCAAGGCCCAATGACTCTATCTTGTGATTAAGCTCTGAAACTTTGCTTCTGTCCACGCTCCGACAAATCTCAGGCGTTTTCACATCTCTTGTAATCAATGAAACCGAGCTTCAAATAGCAGGCACAGGAGTGCCGCTATTTTTAGAAGTATGCAGCCATGTTTCTCTCACCCTAAAGAACCCCCTTAAAGATCTGTAAATGCTGAGACTAATCTAACAAGAGGTGTCCTTTAGAGATGAGCAAATAGTATTTGATGGAATACGTGGCTGCCATAGGAATGCGTGTTAACGGCCGAAGACCAAGGGGTTAAGCCTTAACCCCTTAGTGTTGGGCCGCTAACACGCATTCCTATGGCAGCCAGGTACTCGATTGAATACTATCGGGTCATCTCTAGTACCCTTTCGAGTAATCCCTAGGATGACTGATCTGTGCGACCATTAGCAGCTGAGAAGCAGATGATAACCAGCAAGGTGCAGCCTGTGTATGACAGAGAACGATGCTGCTGGTGCTTGCCTTCTGACATGGTCCGCCTACCTAGCAGCCATTTTTTAAATGGCTGTCAAGTAGACACAGCACGGGCACTAGGCCTCAACCGGTAGGTAGCCACTGGCCACACAGCAGCCATGGACCAAACCACAATGAGTGTGCAACACACTCTGCATGGAGGAATCAGCATCCTCCCAGGGACAACCTCAGAGCACCATTGATTCAACTTAAGGAGAAACTCAGGCAGTGCATTATGGGAATTTATGTAAATATCAGGGGCTGAAGTTGTTCCTATCATAATCTTCTTACTGAGGAGGAGCCTCACATAAGGCCTCCTAGGTCATGTGACTATTTATGATGCAACATGGAGCAAGGCCCAATGACTCCATCTTGTGATTAAGTTCCGTAACTTTGCTTCTGTCCACGCTCCGACAAATCACAGGCGTTTTCACAACTCTTGTAATCAATGAAACCGAGCTTCAAATAGCAGGCACAGGAGTGGCGCTGTTTTTAGAAGTATGCAGCCATGTTTCTCTCACCCTAAAGAACCCCCTTAAAGATCTGTAGATGCTGAGACTAATCTAACAAGAGGTGTCCTTTAGAGATGAGCGAATAGTATTTGATGGAATACGTGGCTGCCATAGGAATGCGTGTTAGCGGCCGAAGACCAAAGGGTTAAGTCTTAACCCCCTAGTGTTGGGCCGCTAACACGCATTCCTATGGCAGCCAGGTATTCGATTGAATACTATCGGGTCACCTCTAGTGTCCTTTCAAGTGATCCCTTAAAGATCTGTAGATGCTGAGACTAATCTAACAAGAGGTGTCCTTTAGAGATGAGCGAATAGTATTTGATGGAATACGTGGCTGCCATAGGAATGCTTGTTAGCGCCCGAAGACCAAAGGGTTAAGTCTTAACCCCCTAGTGTTGGGCCGCTAACACGCATTCCTATGACAGCCAGGTATTCGATTGAATACTATCGGGTCACCTCTAGTGTCCTTTCAAGTGATCCCTAGGATGAGTGATCTGTGCGACCATTAGCAGCCGAGAAGCGGATGATAGCCAGCAAGGGGCAGCCTGTGTATGACAGAGGATGATGCTGCTGGTGCTTGCCTTCTGACTTGGACCGCCTACCTGGCAGCCATTTTGAAAAATTGACCAATAGGAACTTGAGAATTTGCATAATTACCCATAATCCTTTGCTGGAACTCTCCCTAAGCTTAGTGAATGGTGAAAAGAATAAATCAAATGAAGCAAAATGTCAAAAACTGTGTGGAATTCTTCTCTGTGGGGTGGGCGGAGCTTGCTGGATTGGTCCAAGGGTGGCTGCTAGGTCAGGATTGCAGCAGCTGAAATTTTGAGGGATTCAAAACAGAAAAGCAAAAATTTTAGTCTAGGTTTTAATAAAAGATTCATTTTCTTTGTAATTTAAACAAAGCCACGCACAGCGGAGGCTCCAGGCCTCTACCGGTAGGCAGCCAGGTGCCAGGCACAGCGAGGGCACTAGGCCTCCACCGGTAGGCAGTCAGGGACCACACACAGCAGGGGCACCAGGCCTCTACCGATAGGAAGCCTAAGGCCACACACAGCAGGGGAACCAGGCCTCTACCGGTAGGCAGCCATGGGCCACACAGCAGCCGCAGACCAGCCCACAGTGAGTGTGCAACACACTCTGCATGGAAGAGCCAGCATCCTCACAGGGACAACCTCAGAGCACCATTGATTCAACTTAAGGAGAAACTCAGGCAGTGCATTATGGGAATTATTTAAATATCAAGGGCTGAAGGTGTTCCTATCATAATCTTCTTACTGAGGAGGAGCCTCACATAAGTCCTCCTAGGTCATGTGACTATTTATGATGCACCATGGAGCAAGGCCCAATGACTCCATCTTGTGATTAAGTTCTGTAACTTTGCATCTGTCCACGCTCCGACAAATCTCAGGCGTTTTCACAACTCTTGTAATCAATGAAACCGAGCTTCAAATAGCAGGCACAGGAGTGGCGCTGTTTTTAGAAGTATGCAGCCATGTTTCTCTCACCCTAAAGAACCCCCTTAAAGATCTGTAAATGCTGAGACTAATCTAACAAGAGGTGTCCTTTAGAGATGAGCAAATAGTATTTGATGGAATACGTGGCTGCCATAGGAATGCGTGTTAACGGCCGAAGACCAAGGGGTTAAGCCTTAACCCCTTAGTGTTGGGCCGCTAACACGCATTCCTATGGCAGCCAGGTATTCGATTGAATACTATCGGGTCATCTCTAGTGCCCTTTCGAGTAATCCCTAGGATGACTGATCTGTGCGACCATTAGCAGCTGAGAAGCAGATGATAACCAGCAAGGTGCAGCCTGTGTATGACAGAGAACGATGCTGCTGGTGCTTGCCTTTTGACAAGGTCCGCCTACCTAGCAGCCATTTTTAAATGGCTGTCAAGTAGACACAGCACGGGCACTAGGCCTCAACCGGTAGGCAGCCACTGGCCACACAGCAGCCGTGGACCAAACCACAATGAGTGTGCAACACACTCTGCATGGAGGAGTCAGCATCCTCCCAGGGACAACCTCAGAGCACCATTGATTCAACTTAAGGAGAAACTCAGACAGTGCATTATGGGAATTTATGTAAATATCAGGGGCTGAAGTTGTTCCTATCATAATCTTCTTACTGAGGAGGAGCCTCACATGAAGCCTCCTAGGTCATGTGACTATTTATGATGCACCATGGAGCAAGGCCCAATGACTCCATCTTGTGATTAAGTTCCGTAACTTTGCATCTGTCCACGCTCCGACAAATCTCAGGCGTTTTCACAACTCTTGTAATCAATGAAACCGAGCTTCAAATAGCAGGCACAGGAGTGCCGCTGTTTTTAGAAGTATGCAGCCATGTTTCTCTCACCCTAAAGAACCCCCTTAAAGATCTGTAAATGCTGAGACTAATCTAACAAGAGGTGTCCTTTAGAGATGAGCAAATAGTATTTGATGGAATACGTGGCTGCCATAGGAATGCGTGTTAGCGGCCGAAGACCAAGGGGTTAAGCCTTAACCCCTTAGTGTTGGGCCGCTAACACGCATTCCTATGGCAGCCAGGTATTCGATTGAATACTATCGGGTCACCTCTAGTGTCCTTTCAAGTGATCCCTTAAAGATCTGTAGATGCTGAGACTAATCTAACAAGAGGTGTCCTTTAGAGATGAGCGAATAGTATTTGATGGAATACGTGGCTGCCATAGGAATGCTTGTTAGCGCCCGAAGACCAAAGGGTTAAGTCTTAACCCCCTAGTGTTGGGCCGCTAACACGCATTCCTATGACAGCCAGGTATTCGATTGAATACTATCGGGTCACCTCTAGTGTCCTTTCAAGTGATCCCTAGGATGAGTGATCTGTGCGACCATTAGCAGCCGAAAAGCAGATGATAGCCAGCAAGGGGCAGCCTGTGTATGACAGAGGATGATGCTGCTGGTGCTTGCCTTCTGACTTGGACCGCCTACCTGGCAGCCATTTTGAAAAATTGACCAATAGGAACTTGAGAATTTGCATAATTACCCATAATCCTTTGCTGGAACTCTCCCTAAGCTTAGTGAATGGTGAAAAGAATAAATCAAATGAAGCAAAATGTCAAAAACTGTGTGGAATTCTTCTCTGTGGGGTGGGCGGAGCTTGCTGGATTGGTCCAAGGGTGGCTGCTAGGTCAGGATTCCATCAGCTGAAATTTTGAGGGATTCAAATCAGAAAAGCAAAAATTTTAGTCTAGGTTTTAATAAAAGATTCATTTTCTTTGTAATTTAAACAGCCACAGGCCACGCACAGCGGAGGCTCCAGGCCTCTACCGGTAGGCAGCCAGGTGCCAGGCACAGCGGGGGCACCAGCCCTCCACCGGTAGGCAGCCAGGTGCCAGGCACAGCGGGGGCACCAGCCCTCCACCAGTAGGCAGCCAGGTGCCAGGCACAGCGGGGGCACCGGGCCTCCACCAGTAGGCAGCCAGGGACCACACACAGCGGGGACACCAGGCCTCTACCGATAGGAAGTCTAAAGCCACACACAGCAGGGGCACCAGGCCTCTACCGGTAGGCAGCCACGGGCCCCACAGCAGCCGCAGACCAGCCCACAGTGAGTGTGCAACACACTCTGCATGGAAAAGCCAGCATCCTCACAGGGACAACCTCAGAGCACCATTGATTCAACTTAAGGAGAAACTCAGGCAGTGCATTATGGGAATTTATGTAAATATCAGGGGCTGATGTTGTTCCTATCATAATCTTCTTACTGAGGAGGAGCCTCACATAAGGCCTCCTAGGTCATGTGACTATTTATGATGCACCATGGAGCAAGGCCCAATGACTCCATCTTGTGATTAAGTTCCGTAACTTTGCTTCTGTCCACGCTCCGACAAATCACAGGCGTTTTCACAACTCTTGTAATCAATGAAACCGAGCTTCAAATAGCAGGCACAGGAGTGGCGCTGTTTTTAGAAGTATGCAGCCATGTTTCTCTCACCCTAAAGAACCCCCTTAAAGATCTATAGATGCTGAGACTAATCTAACAAGAGGTGTCCTTTAGAGATGAGCGAATAGTATTTGATGGAATACGTGGCTGCCATAGGAATGCTTGTTAGCGGCCGAAGACCAAAGGGTTAAGTCTTAACCCCCTAGTGTTGGGCCGCTAACACGCATTCCTATGGCAGCCAGGTATTCGATTGAATACTATCGGGTCACCTCTAGTGTCCTTTCAAGTGATCCCTAGGATGAGTGATCTGTGCGACCATTAGCAGCCGAGAAGCGGATGATAGCCAGCAAGGGGCAGCCTGTGTATGACAGAGGATGATGCTGCTGGTGCTTGCCTTCTGACTTGGACCGCCTACCTGGCAGCCATTTTGAAAAATTGACCAATAGGAACTTGAGAATTTGCATAATTACCCATAATCCTTTGCTGGAACTCTCCCTAAGCTTAGTGAATGGTGAAAAGAATAAATCAAATGAAGCAAAATGTCAAAAACTGTGTGGAATTCTTCTCTGTGGGGTGGGCGGAGCTTGCTGGATTGGTCCAAGGGTGGCTGCTAGGTCAGGATTCCAGCAGCTGAAATTTTGAGGGATTCAAATCAGAAAAGCAAAAATTTTAGTCTAGGTTTTAATAAAAGATTCATTTTCTTTGTAATTTAAACAGCCACAGGCCACGCACAGCGGAGGCTCCAGGCCTCTACCGGTAGGCAGCCAGGTGCCAGACACAGCGGGGGCACCAGGCCTCCACCGGTAGGCAGCCAGGTGCCAGGCACAGCGGGCGCACCAGGCCTCCACCGGTAGGCAGCCAGGGACCACACACAGCAGGGGCACCAGGCCTCTACCGATGGGAAGCCAAAGGCCACACACAGCAGGGGCACCAGGCCTCTACCGATGGGAAGCCAAAGGCCACACACAGCAGGGGCACCAGGCCTCTACCGGTAGGCAGCCACGGGCCACACAGCAGCCGCAGACCAGCCCACAGTGAGTGTGCAACACACTCTGCATGGAAAAGCCAGCATCCTCACAGGGACAACCTCAGAGCACCATTGATTCAACTTAAGGAGAAACTCAGGCAGTGCATTATGGGAATTATTTAAATATCAAGGGCTGAAGGTGTTCCTATCATAATCTTCTTACTGAGGAGGAGCCTCACATAAGTCCTCCTAGGTCATGTGACTATTTATGATGCACCATGGAGCAAGGCCCAATGACTCCATCTTGTGATTAATTTCTGTAACTTTGCTTCTGTCCACGCTCCGACAAATCTCAGGTGTTTTCACAACTCTTGTAATCAATGAAACCGAGCTTCAAATAGCAGGCACAGGAGTGGCGCTGTTTTTAGAAGTATGCAGCCATGTTTCTCTCACCCTAAAGAACCCCCTTAAAAATCTGTAAATGCTGAGAATAATCTAACAAGAGGTGTCCTTTAGAGATGAGCAAATAGTATTTGATGGAATACGTGGCTGCCATAGGAATGCGTGTTAGCGGCCGAAGACCAAGGGGTTAAGCCTTAACCCCTTAGTGTTGGGCCGCTAACACGCATTCCTATGGCAGCCAGGTATTCGATTGAATACTATCGGGTCACCTCTAGTGTCCTTTCAAGTAATCCCTAGGATGACTGATCTGTGCGACCATTAGCAGCCGAGAAGCGGATGATAGCCAGCAAGGGGCAGCCTGTGTATGACAGAGGATGATGCTGCTGGTGCTTGCCTTCTGACTTGGACCGCCTACCTGGCAGCCATTTTGAAAAATTGACCAATAGGAACTTGAGAATTTGCATAATTACCCATAATCCTTTGCTGGAACTCTCCCTAAGCTTAGTGAATAGTGAAAAGAATAAATCAAATGAAGCAAAATGTCAAAAACTGTGTGGAATTCTTCTCTGTGGGGTGGGTGGAGCTTGCTGGATTGGTCCAAGGGTGGTTGCTAGGTCAGGTTTCCAGCAGCTGAAATTTTGAGGGATTCAAATCAGAAAAGCACAAATTTTAGTCTAGGTTTTAATAAAAGATTCATTTTCTTTGTAATTTAAACAGCCACAGGCCACGCACAGCGGAGGCTCCAGGCCTCTACCGGTAGGCAGCCAGGTGCCAGGCACAGCGGGGGCACCAGGCCTCCACCGGTAGGCAGCCAGGTGCCAGGCACAGCGGGGGCACCAGGCCTCCACCGGTAGGCAGCCAGGGACCACACACAGCGGGGGCACCAGGCCTCCACCGATAGGAAGCCTAAGGCCACACACAGCAGGGGCACCAGGCCTCTACCGGTAGGCAGCCACGGGCCACATAGCAGCCGCAGACCAGCCCACAGTGAGTGTGCAACACACTCTGCATGAAAGAGCCAGCATCCTCACAGGGACAACCTCAGAGCACCATTGATTCAACTTAAGGAGAAACTCAGGCAGTGCATTATGGGAATTATTTAAATATCAAGGGCTGAAGGTGTTCCTATCATAATCTTCTTACTGAGGAGGAGCCTCACATAAGTCCTCCTAAGTCATGTGACTATTTATGATGCACCATGGAGCAAGGCCCAATGACTCCATCTTGTGATTAAGTTCTGTAACTTTGCTTCTGTCCACGCTCCGACAAATCTCAGGTGTTTTCACAACTCTTGTAATCAATGAAACCGAGCTTCAAATAGCAGGCACAGGAGTGGCGCTGTTTTTAGAAGTAGGCAGCCATGTTTCTCTCACCCTAAAGAACCCCCTTAAAGATCTGTAAATGCTGAGAATAATCTAACAAGAGGTGTCCTTTAGAGATGAGCAAATAGTATTTGATGGAATGCGTGTTAGCGGCCGAAGACCAAGGAGTTAAGCCTTAACCCCTTAGTGTTGGGCAGCTAACACGCATTCCTATGGCAGCCAGGTACTCGATTGAATACTATCGGGTCATCTCTAGTACCCTTTCGAGTAATCCCTAGGATGACTGATCTGTGCGACCATTAGCAGCTGAGAAGCAGATGATAACCAGCAAGGTGCAGCCTGTGTATGACAGAGAACGATGCTGCTGGTGCTTGCCTTCTGACATGATCCGCCTACCTAGCAGCCATTTTTAAATGGCTGTCAAATAGACACAGCACGGACACCAGGCCTCAACCGGTAAGCAGCCACTGGCCACACAGCAGCCGTGGACCAAACCACAATGAGTGTGCAACACACTCTGCATGGAGGAGTCAGCATCCTCCCAGGGACAACCTCAGAGCACCATTGATTCAACTTAAGGAGAAACTCAGACAGTGCATTATGGGAATTTATGTAAATATCAGGGGCTGAAGTTGTTCCTATCATAATCTTCTTACTGAGGAGGAGCCTCACATAAGGCCTCCTAGGTCATGTGACTATTTATGATGCAACATGGAGCAAGGCCCAATGACTCCATCTTGTGATTAAGTTCCGTAACTTTGCTTTTGTCCACGCTCCGACAAATCACACGCGTTTTCACAACTCTTGTAATCAATGAAACCGAGCTTCAAATAGCAGGCACAGGAGTGGCGCTGTTTTTAGAAGTATGCAGCCATGTTTCTCTCACCCTAAAGAACCCCCTTAAAGATCTGTAGATGCTGAGACTAATCTAACAAGAGGTGTCCTTTAGAGATGAGCGAATAGTATTTGATGGAATACGTGGCTGCCATAGGAATGCTTGTTAGCGGCCGAAGACCAAAGGGTTAAGTCTTAACCCCCTAGTGTTGGGCCGCTAACACGCATTCCTATGGCAGCCAGGTATTCGATTGAATACTATCGGGTCACCTCTAGTGTCCTTTCAAGTGATCCCTAGGATGAGTGATCTGTGCGACCATTAGCAGCCGAGAAGCGGATGATAGCCAGCAAGGGGCAGCCTGTGTATGACAGAGGATGATGCTGCTGGTGCTTGCCTTCTGACTTGGACCGCCTACCTGGCAGCCATTTTGAAAAATTGACCAATAGGAACTTGAGAATTTGCATAATTACCCATAATCCTTTGCTGGAACTCTCCCTAAGCTTAGTGAATAGTGAAAAGAATAAATCAAATGAAGCAAAATGTCAAAAACTGTGTGGCATTCTTCTCTGTGGGGTGGGCGGAGCTTGCTGGATTGGTCCAAGGGTGGCTGCTAGGTCAGGATTCCAGCAGCTGAAATTTTGAGGGATTCAAATCAGAAAAGCAAAAATTTTAGTCTAGGTTTTAATAAAAGATTCATTTTCTTTGTAATTTAAACAGCCACAGGCCACGCACAGCGGAGGCTCTAGGCCTCTACCGGTAGGCAGCCAGGTGCCAGGCACAGCGGGGGCACCAGGCCTCCACCGGTAGGCAGTCAGGTGCCAGGCACAGCGGGGGCACCAGGCCTCCACCGGTAGGCAGTCAGGTGCCAGGCACAGCGGGGGCACCAGGCCTCCACCGGTAGGCAGCCAGGTGCCAGGCACAGCGGGGGCACAAGGCCTCCACCGGTAGGCAGCCAGCGACCACACACACAGCGGGGGCACCAGGCCTCTACCGATAGGAAGCCTAAAGCCACACACAGCAGGGGCACCAGGCCTCTACCGGTAGGCAGCCACAGGCCACACTTCAGCCGCAGACCAGCCCAAAGTGAGTGTGCAACACACTCTGCATGGAAAAGCCAGCATCCTCACAGGGACAACCTCAGAGCACCATTGATTCAACTTAAGGAGAAACTCAGGCAGTGCATTATGGGAATTATTTAAATATCAAGGGCTGAAGGTGTTCCTATCATAATCTTCTTACTGAGGAGGAGCCTCACATAAGTCCCCCTAGGTCATGTGACTATTTATGATGCACCATGGAGCAAGGCCCAATGACTCAATCTTGTGATTAAGTTCTGTAACTTTGCTTCTGTCCACGCTCCGACAAATCTCTGGAGTTTTCACAACTCTTGTAATCAATGAAACCGAGCTTCAAATAGCAGGCACAGGAGTGGCGCTGTTTTTAGAAGTATGCAGCCATGTTTCTCTCACCCTAAAGAACCCCCTTAAAGATCTGTAAATGCTGAGACTAATCTAACAAGAGGTGTCTTTTAGAGATGAGCAAATAGTATTTGATGGAATACGTGGCTGCCATAGGAATGCGTGTTAACGGCCGAAGACCAAGGGGTTAAGCCTTAACCCCTTAGTGTTGGGCCGCTAACACGCATTCCTATGGCAGCCAGGTATTCGATTGAATACTATCGGGTCATCTCTAGTGCCCTTTCGAGTAATCCCTAGGATGACTGATCTGTGCGACCATTAGCAGCTGAGAAGCAGATGATAAACAGCAAGGTGCAGCCTGTGTATGACAGAGAACGATGCTGCTGGTGCTTGCCTTCTGACATGGTCTGCCTACCTAGCAGCCATTTTTAAATGGCTGTCAAGTAGACACAGCACAGCAGGGGCACCAGGCCTCAACCGGTAGGCAGCCACTGGCCACACAGCAGCCATGGACCAAACCACAATGAGTGTGCAACACACTCTGCATGGAGGAGTCAGCATCCTCCCAGGGACAACCTCAGAGCACCATTGATTCAACTTAAGGAGAAAGTCAGACAGTGCATTATGGGAATTTATGTAAATATCAGGGGCTGAAGTTGTTCCTATCATAATCTTCTTACTGAGGAGGAGCCTCACATAAGGCCTCCTAGGTCATGTGACTATTTATGATGCACCATGGAGCAAGGCCCAATGACTCCATCTTGTGATTAAGTTCCGTAACTTTGCTTCTGTCCACGCTCCGACAAATCTCAGGCGTTTTCACAACTCTTGTAATCAATGAAACCGAGCTTCAAATAGCAGGCACAGGAGTGGCGCTGTTTTTAGAAGTATGCAGCCATGTTTCTCTCACCCTAAAGAACCCCCTTAAAGATCTGTAAATGCTGAGACTAATCTAACAAGAGGTGTCCTTTAGAGATGAGCAAATAGTATTTGATGGAATACGTGGCTGCCATAGGAATGCGTGTTAACGGCCGAAGACCAAGGGGTTAAGCCTTAACCCCTTAGTGTTGGGCCGCTAACACGCATTCCTATGGCAGCCAGGTATTCGATTGAATACTATCGGGTCATCTCTAGTGCCCTTTCGAGTAATCCCTAGGATGACTGATCTGTGCGACCATTAGCAGCTGAGAAGCAGATGATAACCAGCAAGGTGCAGCCTGTGTATGACAGAGAACGATGCTGCTGGTGCTTGCCTTTTGACATGGTCCGCCTACCTAGCAGCCATTTTTAAATGGCTGTCAAGTAGACACAGCACAGCAGGGGCACCAGGCCTCAACCGGTATGCAGCCACTGGCCACACAGCAGCCATGGACCAAACCACAATGAGTGTGCAACACACTCTGCATGGAGGAGTCAGCATCCTCCCAGGGACAACCTCAGAGCACCATTGATTCAACTTAAGGAGAAACTCAGACAGTGCATTATGGGAATTTATGTAAATATCAGGGGCTGAAGTTGTTCCTATCATAATCTTCTTACTGAGGAGGAGCCTCACATAAAGCCTCCTAGGTCATGTGACTATTTATGATGCACCATGGAGCAAGGCCCAATGACTCCATCTTGTGATTAAGTTCCGTAACTTTGCATCTGTCCACGCTCCGACAAATCTCAGGCGTTTAAACAACTCTTGTAATCAATGAAACCGAGCTTCAAATAGCAGGCACAGGAGTGCCGCTGTTTTTAGAAGTATGCAGCCATGTTTCTCTCACCCTAAAGAACCCCCTTAAAGATCTGTAAATGCTGAGACTAATCTAACAAGAGGTGTCCTTTAGAGATGAGCAAATAGTATTTGATGGAATACGTGGCTGCCATAGGAATGCGTGTTAGCGGCCGAAGACCAAGGGGTTAAGCCTTAACCCCTTAGTGTTGGGCCGCTAACACGCATTCCTATGGCAGCCAGGTACTCAATTGAATACTATCGGGTCATCTCTAGTACCCTTTCGAGTAATCCCTAGGATGACTGATCTGTGCGACCATTAGCAGCTGAGAAGCAGATGATAACCAGCAAGGTGCAGCCTGTGTATGACAGAGAACGATGCTGCTGGTGCTCGCTTTCTGACATGATTTGCCTACCTAGCAGCCATTTTTAAATGGCTGTCAAGTAGACACAGCACAGCAAGGACACCAGGCCTCAACCGGTAAGCAGCCACTGGCCACACAGCAGCCATGGACCAAACCACAATGAGTGTGCAACACACTCTGCATGGAGGAGTCAGCATCCTCCCAGGGACAACCTCAGAGCACCATTGATTCAACTTAAGGAGAAACTCAGACAGTGCATTATGGGAATTTATGTAAATATCAGGGGCTGAAGTTGTTCCTATCATAATCTTCTTACTGAGGAGGAGCCTCACATAAGGCCTCCTAGGTCATGTGACTATTTATGATGCACCATGGAGCAAGGCCCAATGACTCCATCTTGTGATTAAGTTCCGTAACTTTGCTTTTGTCCACGCTCCGACAAATCACACGCGTTTTCACAACTCTTGTAATCAATGAAACCGAGCTTCAAATAGCAGGCACAGGAGTGGCGCTGTTTTTAGAAGTATGCAGCCATGTTTCTCTCACCCTAAAGAACCCCCTTAAAGATCTGTAGATGCTGAGACTAATCTAACAAGAGGTGTCCTTTAGAGATGAGCGAATAGTATTTGATGGAATACGTGGCTGCCATAGGAATGCGTGTTAGCGGCCGAAGACCAAAGGGTTAAGTCTTAACCCCCTAGTGTTGGGCCGCTAACACGCATTCCTATGGCAGCCAGGTATTCGATTGAATACTATCGGGTCACCTCTAGTGTCCTTTCAAGTGATCCCTAGGATGAGTGATCTGTGAGACCATTAGCAGCCGAGAAGCGGATGATAGCCAGCAAGGGGCAGCCTGTGTATGACAGAGGATGATGCTGCTGGTGCTTGCCTTCTGACTTGGACCGCCTACCTGGCAGCCATTTTGAAAAATTGACCAATAGGAACTTGAGAATTTGCATAATTACCCATAATCCTTTGCTGGAACTCTCCCTAAGCTTAGTGAATAGTGAAAAGAATAAATCAAATGAAGCAAAATGTCAAAAACTGTGTGGAATTCTTCTCTGTGGGGTGGGCGGAGCTTGCTGGATTGGTCCAAGGGTGGCTGCTAGGTCAGGATTCCAGCAGCTGAAATTTTGAGGGATTCAAATCAGAAAAGCAAAAATTTTAGTCTAGATTTTAATAAAAGATTCATTTTCTTTGTAATTTAAAAAGCCACAGGCCACGCACAGCAGAGGCTCCAGGCCTCTACCGGTAGGCAGCCAGGTGCGAGGCACAGCGGGGGCACCAGTCCTCCACCAGTAGGCAGCCAGGTGCCAGGCACAGCGGGGGCACAAGGCCTCCACCGGTAGGCAGCCACGGACCACACACAGCAGGGGCACCAGGCCTATACTGATAGGAAGCCTAAAGCCACACAAAGCAGGGGCACCAGGCCTCTACCGGTAGGCAGCCACGGGCCCCACAGCAGCCACAGACCAGCCCACAGTGAGTGTGCAACACACTCTGCATGGAGGAATCAGCATCCTCCCAGGGACAACCTCAGAGCACCATTGATTCAACTTAAGGAGAAACTCAGGCAGTGCATTATGGGAATTATTTAAATATCAAGGGCTGAAGGTGTTTCTATCATAATCTTCTTACTGAGGAGGAGCCTCACATAAGTCCCCCTAGGTCATGTGACTATTTATGATGCACCATGGAGCAAGGCCCAATGACTCAATCTTGTGATTAAGTTCTGTAACTTTGCTTCTGTCCACGCTCCGACAAATCTCAGGAGTTTTCACAACTCTTGTAATCAATGAAACCGAGCTTCAAATAGCAGGCACAGGAGTGGCGCTGTTTTTAGAAGTATGCAGCCATGTTTCTCTCACCCTAAAGAACCCCCTTAAAGATCTGTAAATGCTGAGAATAATCTAACAAGAGGTGTCCTTTAGAGATGAGCAAATAGTATTTGATGGAATACGTGGCTGCCATAGGAATGCGTGTTAGCGGCCGAAGACCAAGGGGTTAAGCCTTAAGCCCTTAGTGTTGGGCCGCTAACACGCATTCCTATGGCAGCCAGGTATTCGATTGAATACTATCGGGTCATCTCTAGTGCCCTTTCAATTAATCCCTAGGATGACTGATCTGTGCAACCATTAGCAGCTGAGAAGCAGATGATAACCAGCAAGGTGCAGCCTGTGTATGACAGAGAACGATGCTGCTGGTGCTTGCCTTCTGACATGGTCCACCTACCTAGCAGCCATTTTTTAAATGGCTGTCAAGTAGACACAGCACGGGCACTAGGCCTCAACCGGTAGGCAGCCACTGGCCACACAGCAGCCGTGGACCAAACCACAATGAGTGTGCAACACACTCTGCATGGAGGAATCAGCATCCTCCCAGGGACAACCTCAGAGCACCATTGATTCAACTTAAGGAGAAACTCAGGCAGTGCATTATGGGAATTTATGTAAATATCAGGGGCTGAAGTTGTTCCTATCATAATCTTCTTACTGAGGAGGAGCCTCACATAAGGCCTCCTAGGTCATGTGACTATTTATGATGCAACATGGAGCAAGGCCCAATGACTCCATCTTGTGATTAAGTTCCGTAACTTTGCTTCTGTCCACGCTCCGACAAATCACAGGCGTTTTCACAACTCTTGTAATCAATGAAACCGAGCTTCAAATAGCAGGCACAGGAGTGGCGCTGTTTTTAGAAGTATGCAGCCATGTTTCTCTCACCCTAAAGAACCCCCTTAAAGATCTGTAGATGCTGAGACTAATCTAACAAGAGGTGTCCTTTAGAGATGAGCGAATAGTATTTGATGGAATACGTGGCTGCCATAGGAATGCGTGTTAGCGGCCGAAGACCAAAGGGTTAAGTCTTAACCCCCTAGTGTTGGGCCGCTAACACGCATTCCTATGGCAGCCAGGTATTCGATTGAATACTATCGGGTCACCTCTAGTGTCCTTTCAAGTGATCCCTTAAAGATCTGTAGATGCTGAGACTAATCTAACAAGAGGTGTCCTTTAGAGATGAGCGAATAGTATTTGATGGAATACGTGGCTGCCATAGGAATGCTTGTTAGCGCCCGAAGACCAAAGGGTTAAGTCTTAACCCCCTAGTGTTGGGCCGCTAACACGCATTCCTATGACAGCCAGGTATTCGATTGAATACTATCGGGTCACCTCTAGTGTCCTTTCAAGTGATCCCTAGGATGAGTGATCTGTGCGACCATTAGCAGCCGAGAAGCGGATGATAGCCAGCAAGGGGCAGCCTGTGTATGACAGAGGATGATGCTGCTGGTGCTTGCCTTCTGACTTGGACCGCCTACCTGGCAGCCATTTTGAAAAATTGACCAATAGGAACTTGAGAATTTGCATAATTACCCATAATCCTTTGCTGGAACTCTCCCTAAGCTTAGTGAATGGTGAAAAGAATAAATCAAATGAAGCAAAATGTCAAAAACTGTGTGGAATTCTTCTCTGTGGGGTGGGCGGAGCTTGCTGGATTGGTCCAAGGGTGGCTGCTAGGTCAGGATTCCAGCAGCTGAAATTTTGAGGGATTCAAATCAGAAAAGCAAAAATTTTAGTCTAGGTTTTAATAAAAGATTCATTTTCTTTGTAATTTAAACAGCCACAGGCCACGCACAGCAGAGGCTCCAGGCCTCTATCGGTAGGCAGCCAGGTGCCAGGCACAGCGGGGGCACCAGGCCTCCACCGGTAGGCAGCCAGGTGCCAGGCACAGCGGGGGCACCAGGCCTCCACCGGTAGTCAGCCAGGTGCCAAGCACAGCGGGGGCACCAGGCCTCCACCGGTAGGCAGCCAGGGACCACACACAGCGGGGGCACCAGGCCTCTACCGATAGGAAGCCTAAAGCCACACACAGCAGGGGCACCAGGCCTCTACCAGCGGGCAGCCACGGGCCACATAGCAGCCGCAGACCAGCCCACAGTGAGTGTGCAACACACTCTGCATAGAAAAGCCAGCATCCTCACAGGGACAACCTCAGAGCCCCATTGATTCAACTTAAGGAGAAACTCAGGCAGTGCATTATGGGAATTATTTAAATATCAAGGGCTGAAGGTGTTCTTATCACAATCTTCTTACTGAGGAGGAGCCTCACATAAGTCCCCCTAGGTCATGTGACTATTTATGATGCACCATGGAGCAAGGCCCAATGACTCTATCTTGTGATTAAGTTCTGAAACTTTGCTTCTGTCCACGCTCCGACAAATCTCAGGCGTTTTCACATCTCTTGTAATCAATGAAACCGAGCTTCAAATAGCAGGCACAGGAGTGCCGCTATTTTTAGAAGTATGCAGCCATGTTTCTCTCACCCTAAAGAACCCCCTTAAAGATCTGTAAATGCTGAGACTAATCTAACAAGAGGTGTCCTTTAGGGATGAGCAAATAGTATTTGATGGAATACGTGGCTGCCATACGAATGCGTGTTAACGGCCGAAGACCAAGGGGTTAAGCCTTAACCCCTTAGTGTTGGGCCGCTAACACGCATTCCTATGGCAGCCAGGTACTCGATTGAATACTATCGGGTCATCTCTAGTACCCTTTCGGGTAATCCCTAGGATGACTGATCTGTGCAACCATTAGCAGCTGAGAAGCAGATGATAACCAGCAAGGTGCAGCCTGTGTATGACAGAAAACGATGCTGCTGGTGCTTGCCTTCTGACATGATCCGCCTACCTAGCAGCCATTTTTAAATGGCTGTCAATTAGACACAGCACGGACACCAGGCCTCAACCGGTAAGCAGCCACTGGCCACACAGCAGCCATGGACCAAACCACAATGAGTGTGCAACACACTCTGCATGGAGGAGTCAGCATCCTCCCAGGGACAACCTCAGAGCACCATTGATTCAACTTAAGGAGAAACTCAGACAGTGCATTATGGGAATTTATGTAAATATCAGGGGCTGAAGTTGTTCCTATCATAATCTTCTTACTGAGGAGGAGCCTCACATAAGGCCTCCTAGGTCATGTGACTATTTATGATGCACCATGGAGCAAGGCCCAATGACTCCATCTTGTGATTAAGTTCCGTAACTTTGCTTTTGTCCACGCTCCGACAAATCACACGCGTTTTCACAACTCTTGTAATCAATGAAACCGAGCTTCAAATAGCAGGCACAGGAGTGGCGCTGTTTTTAGAAGTATGCAGCCATGTTTCTCTCACCCTAAAGAACCCCCTTAAAGATCTGTAGATGCTGAGACTAATCTAACAAGAGGTGTCCTTTAGAGATGAGCGAATAGTATTTGATGGAATACGTGGCTGCCATAGGAATGCTTGTTAGCGGCCGAAGACCAAAGGGTTAAGTCTTAACCCCCTAGTGTTGGGCCGCTAACACGCATTCCTATGGCAGCCAGGTATTCGATTGAATACTATCGGGTCACCTCTAGTGTCCTTTCAAGTGATCCCTAGGATGAGTGATCTGTGCGACCATTAGCAGCCGAGAAGCGGATGATAGCCAGCAAGGGGCAGCCTGTGTATGACAGAGGATGATGCTGCTGGTGCTTGCCTTCTGACTTGGACCGCCTACCTGGCAGCCATTTTGAAAAATTGACCAATAGGAACTTGAGAATTTGCATAATTACCCATAATCCTTTGCTGGAACTCTCCCTAAGCTTAGTGAATGGTGAAAAGAATAAATCAAATGAAGCAAAATGTCAAAAACTGTGTGGAATTCTTCTCTGTGGGGTGGGCGGAGCTTGCTGGATTGGTCCAAGGGTGGCTGCTAGGTCAGGATTGCAGCAGCTGAAATTTTGAGGGATTCAAAACAGAAAAGCAAAAATTTTAGTCTAGGTTTTAATAAAAGATTCATTTTCTTTGTAATTTAAACAGCCACAGGCCACGCACAGCGGAGGCTCCAGGCCTCTACCGGTAGGCAGCCAGGTGCCAGGCACAGCGAGGGCACTAGGCCTCCACCGGTAGGCAGTCAGGGACCACACACAGCAGGGGCACCAGGCCTCTACCGATAGGAAGCCTAAGGCCACACACAGCAGGGGCACCAGGCCTCTACCGGTAGGCAGCCAGGTGCCAGGCACAGCGGGGGCACCAGGCCTCCACCGGTAGGCAGCCAGGTGCCAGGCACAGCGGGGGCACCAGGCCTCCACCGGTAGGCAGCCAGGGACCACACACAGCGGGGGCACCAGGCCTCTACCGATAGGAAGCCTAAGGCCACACACAGCAGGGGCACCAGGCCTCTACCGGTAGGCAGCCACGGGCCACATAGCAGCCGCAGACCAGCCCACAGTGAGTGTGCAACACACTCTGCATGAAAGAGCCAGCATCCTCACAGGGACAACCTCAGAGCACCATTGATTCAACTTAAGGAGAAACTCAGGCAGTGCATTATGGGAATTATTTAAATATCAAGGGCTGAAGGTGTTCCTATCATAATCTTCTTACTGAGGAGGAGCCTCACATAAGTCCCCCTAGGTCATGTGACTATTTATGATGCACCATGGAGCAAGGCCCAATGACTCAATCTTGTGATTAAGTTCTGTAACTTTGCTTCTGTCCACGCTCCGACAAATCTCAGGAGTTTTCACAACTCTTGTAATCAATGAAACCGAGCTTCAAATAGCAGGCACAGGAGTGGCGCTGTTTTTAGAAGTATGCAGCCATGTTTCTCTCACCCTAAAGAACCCCCTTAAAGATCTGTAAATGCTGAGACTAATCTAACAAGAGGTGTCCTTTAGAGATGAGCAAATAGTATTTGATGGAATACGTGGCTGCCATAGGAATGCGTGTTAACGGCCAAAGACCAAGGGGTTAAGCCTTAACCCCTTAGTGTTGGGCCGCTAACACGCATTCCTATGGCAGCCAGGTATTCGATTGAATACTATCGGGTCATCTCTAGTGCCCTTTCAAGTAATCCCTAGGATGACTGATCTGTGCGACCATTAGCAGCTGAGAAGCAGATGATAACCAGCAAGGTGCAGCCTGTGTATGACAGAGAACGATGCTGCTGGTGCTTGCCTTCTGACATGGTCTGCCTACCTAGCAGCCATTTTTAAATGGCTGTCGAGTAAACACAGCACAACAGGGGCACCAGGCCTCAACCGGTAGGCAGCCACTGGCCACACAGCAGCCATGGACCAAACCACAATAAGTGTGCAACACACTCTGCATGGAGGAGTCAGCATCCTCCCAGGGACAACCTCAGAGCACCATTGATTCAACTTAAGGAGAAACTCAGACAGTGCATTATGGGAATTTATGTAAATATCAGGGGCTGAAGTTGTTCCTATCATAATCTTCTTACTGAGGAGGAGCCTCACATAAGGCCTCCTAGGTCATGTGACTATTTATGATGCACCATGGAGCAAGGCCCAATGACTCCATCTTGTGATTAAGTTCCGTAACTTTACTTCT
The DNA here is from genome assembly GCF_031893055.1 of Leptodactylus fuscus. NCBI lineage: Eukaryota > Metazoa > Chordata > Amphibia > Anura > Leptodactylidae > Leptodactylus > Leptodactylus fuscus. The sequence goes on from NC_134274.1 coordinate 46,391,699, forward strand.
GTCCACGCTCCGACAAATCTCAGGCGTTTTCACAACTCTTGTAATCAATGAAACCGAGCTTCAAATAGCAGGCACAGGAGTGGCGCTGTTTTTAGAAGTATGCAGCCATGCTTCTCTCACCCTAAAGAACCCCCTTAAAGATCTGTAAATGCTGAGAATAATCTAACAAGAGGTGTCCTTTAGAGATGAGCAAATAGTATTTGATGGAATACGTGGCTGCCATAGGAATGCTTGTTAGCGGCCGAAGACCAAAGGGTTAAGTCTTAACCCCCTAGTGTTGGGCCGCTAACACGCATTCCTATGGCAGCCAGGTATTCGATTGAATACTATCGGGTCACCTCTAGTGTCCTTTCAAGTGATCCCTAGGATGAGTGATCTGTGAGACCATTAGCAGCCGAGAAGCGGATGATAGCCAGCAAGGGGCAGCCTGTGTATGACAGAGGATGATGCTGCTGGTGCTTGCCTTCTGACTTGGACCGCCTACCTGGCAGCCATTTTGAAAAATTGACCAATAGGAACTTGAGAATTTGCATAATTACCCATAATCCTTTGCTGGAACTCTCCCTAAGCTTAGTGAATAGTGAAAAGAATAAATCAAATGAAGCAAAATGTCAAAAACTGTGTGGAATTCTTCTCTGTGGGGTGGGCGGAGCTTGCTGGATTGGTCCAAGGGTGGCTGCTAGGTCAGGATTCCAGCAGCTGAAATTTTGAGGGATTCAAATCAGAAAAGCAAAAATTTTATTCTAGAAAGATTCATTTTCTTTGTAATTTAAACAGCCACAGGCCACGCACAGCGCAGGCTCCAGGCCTCTACCGGTAGGCAGCCAGGTGCCAGGCACAGCGAGGGCACCAGGCCTCCACCTGTAGGCAGCCAGGTGCCAGGCACAGCGGGGGCACAAGGCCTCCACCGGTAGGCAGCCACGGACCACACACACAGCAGGGGCACCAGGCCTATACTGATAGGAAGCCTAAAGCCACACACAGCAGGGGCACCAGGCCTCTACCGGTAGGCAGCCACGGGCCCCACAGCAGCCGCAGACCAGCCCACAGTGAGTGTGCAACACACTCTGCATGGAGGAATCAGCATCCTCCCAGGGACAACCTCAGAGCACCATTGATTCAACTTAAGGAGAAACTCAGGCAGTGCATTATGGGAATTATTTAAATATCAAGGGCTGAAGGTGTTCCTATCATAATCTTCTTACTGAGGAGGAGCCTCACATAAGTCCTCCTAGGTCATGTGACTATTTATGATGCACCATGGAGCAAGGCCCAATGACTCCATCTTGTGATTAAGTTCCGTAACTTTGCTTCTGTCCACGCTCCGACAAATCTCAGGCGTTTTCACAACTCTTGTAATCAATGAAACCGAGCTTCAAATAGCAGGCACAGGAGTGGCGCTGTTTTTAGAAGTATGCAGCCATGTTTCTCTCACCCTAAAGAGCCCCCTTAAAGATCTGTAGATGCTGAGACTAATCTAACAAGAGGTGTCCTTTAGAGATGAGCAAATAGTATTTGATGGAATACGTGGCTGCCATAGGAATGCTTGTTAGCGGCCGAAGACCAAAGGGTTAAGTCTTAACCCCCTAGTGTTGGGCCGCTAACACGCATTCCTATGGCAGCCAGGTATTCGATTGAATACTATCGGGTCACCTCTAGTGTCCTTTCAAGTGATCCCTAGGATGAGTGATCTGTGCGACCATTAGCAGCCGAGAAGCAGATGATAGCCAGCAAGGGGCAGCCTGTGTATGACAGAGGATGATGCTGCTGGTGCTTGCCTTCTGACTAGGACCGCCTACCTGGCAGCCATTTTGAAAAATTGACCAATAGGAACTTGAGAATTTGCATAATTACCCATAATCCTTTGCTGGAACTCTCCCTAAGCTTAGTGAATGGTGAAAAGAATAAATCATATGAAGCAAAATGTCAAAAACTGTGTGGAATTCTTCTCTGTGGGGTGGGCGGAGCTTGCTGGATTGGTCCAAGTTTGGCTGCTAGGTCAGGATTCCAGCAGCTGAAATTTTGAGGGATTTAAATCAGAAAAGCAAAAACTTTAGTCTAGGTTTTAATAAAAGATTCATTTTCTTTGTAATTTAAACAGCCTCCAGGCCTCTACCGGTAGGCAGCAAGGTGCCAGGCACAGCGGGGGCACCAGGCCTCCACCGGTAGGCAGCCAGGTGCGAGGCACAGCAGGGGCACCAGGCCTCCACCGGTAGGCAGCCAGGGACCACACACAGCGGGGGCACCAGGCTTCTACCGATAGAAGCCTAAGGCCACACACAGCAGGGGCACCAGGCCTCTACCGGTAGGCAGCCACGGGCCACACAGCAGCCGCAGACCAGCCCACAGTGAGTGTGCAACACACTCTGCATGGAAGAGCCAGCATCCTCACAGGGACAACCTCAGAGCACCATTGATTCAACTTAAGGAGAAACTCAGGCAGTGCATTATGGGAATTATTTAAATATCAAGGGCTGAAGGTGTTCCTATCATAATCTTCTTACTGAGGAGGAGCCTCACATAAGTCCTCCTAGATCATGTGACTATTTATGATGCACCATGGAGCAAGGCCCAATGACTCCATCTTGTGATTAAGTTCTGTAACTTTGCATCTGTCCACGCTCCGACAAATCTCAGGCGTTTTCACAACTCTTGTAATCAATGAAACCGAGCTTCAAATAGCAGGCACAGGAGTGGCGCTGTTTTTAGAAGTAAGCAGCCATGTTTCTCTCACCCTAAAGAACCCCCTTAAAGATCTGTAGATGCTGAGACTAATCTAACAAGAGGTGTCCTTTAGAGATGAGCAAATAGTATTTGATGGAATACGTGGCTACCATAGGAATGCGTGTTAGCGGCCGAAGACCAAGGGGTTAAGCCTTAACCCCTTAGTGTTGGGCCGCTAACACGCATTCCTATGGCAGCCAGGTATTCGATAGAATACTATCGGGTCATCTCTAGTGCCCTTTCAACTAATCCCTAGGATGACTGATCTGTGCGACCATTAGCAGCTGAGAAGCAGATGATAACCAGCAAGGTGCAGCCTGTGTATGACAGAGAACGATGCTGCTGGTGCTTGCCGTCTGACATGGTCCGCCTACCTAGCAGCCATTTTTAAATGGCTGTCAAGTAGACACAGCACAGCAGGGGCACCAGGCCTCAACCGGTTGGCAGCCACTGGCCACACAGCAGCCATGGACCAAACCACAATGAGTGTGCAACACACTCTGCATGGAGGAGTCAGCATCCTCCCAGGGACAACCTCAGAGCACCATTGATTCAACTTAAGGAGAAACTCAGACAGTGCATTATGGGAATTTATGTAAATATCAGGGGCTGAAGTTGTTCCTATCATAATCTTCTTACTGAGGAGGAGCCTCACATAAGGCCTCCTAGGTCATGTGACTATTTATGATGCACCATGGAGCAAGGCCCAATGACTCCATCTTGTGATTAAGTTCCGTAACTTTGCTTCTGTCCACGCTCCGACAAATCTCAGGAGTTTTCACAACTCTTGTAATCAATGAAACCGAGCTTCAAATAGCAGGCACAGGAGTGGCGCTGTTTTTAGAAGTATGCAGCCATGTTTCTCTCACCCTAAAGAACCCCCTTAAAGATCTGTAAATGCTGAGAATAATCTAACAAGAGGTGTCCTTTAGAGATGAGCAAATAGTATTTGATGGAATACGTGGCTGCCATAGGAATGCGTGTTAGCGGCCGAAGACCAAGGGGTTAAGCCTTAACCCCTTAGTGTTGTGCCGCTAACACGCATTCCTATGGCAGCCAGGTATTCGATTGAATACTATCGGGTCATCTCTAGTGCCCTTTCAATTAACACCTAGGATGACTGATCTGTGCAACCATTAGCAGCTGAGAAGCGGATGATAGCCAGCAAGGGGCAGCCTGTGTATGACAGAGGATGATGCTGCTGGTGCTTGCCTTCTGACTTGGACCGCCTACCTGGCAGCCATTTTGAAAAATTGACCAATAGGAACTTGAGAATTTGCATAATTACCCATAATCCTTTGCTGGAACTCTCCCTAAGCTTAGTGAATAGTGAAAAGAATAAATCAAATGAAGCAAAATGTCAAAAACTGTGTGGCATTCTTCTCTGTGGGGTGGGCGGAGCTTGCTGGATTGGTCCAAGGGTGGCTGCTAGGTCAGGATTCCAGCAGCTGAAATTTTGAGGGATTCAAATCAGAAAAGCAAAAATTTTAGTCTAGGTTTTAATAAAAGATTCATTTTCTTTGTAATTTAAACAGCCACAGGCCACGCACAGCGGAGGCTCCAGGCCTCTACCGGTAGGCAGCCAGGTGCCAGGCACAGCGGGGGCACCAGGCCTCCACCGGTAGGCAGCCAGGTGCCAGGCACAGCAGGGGCACAAGGCCTCCACCGGTAGGCAGCCAGCGACCACACACAGCGGGGGCACCAGGCCTCTACCGGTAGGCAGCCACGGGCCACACTGCAGCCGCAGCCCAGCCCACAGTGAGTGTGCAACACACTCTGCATGGAAAAGCCAGCATCCTCACAGGGACAACCTCAGAGCACCATTGATTCAACTTAAGGAGAAACTCAGGCAGTGCATTATGGGAATTATTTAAATATCAAGGGCTGAAGGTGTTCCTATCATAATCTTCTTACTGAGGAGGAGCCTCACATAAGTCCTCCTAGGTCATGTGACTATTTATGATGCACCATGGAGCAAGGCCCAATGACTCTATCTTGTGATTAAGTTCTGAAACTTTGCTTCTGTCCACGCTCCGACAAATCTCAGGCGTTTTCACATCTCTTGTAATCAATGAAACCGAGCTTCAAATAGCAGGCACAGGAGTGCCGCTATTTTTAGAAGTATGCAGCCATGTTTCTCTCACCCTAAAGAACCCCCTTAAAGATCTGTAAATGCTGAGACTAATCTAACAAGAGGTGTCCTTTAGAGATGAGCAAATAGTATTTGATGGAATACGTGGCTGCCATAGGAATGCGTGTTAACGGCCGAAGACCAAGGGGTTAAGCCTTAACCCCTTAGTGTTGGGCCGCTAACACGCATTCCTATGGCAGCCAGGTATTCGATTGAATACTATCGGGTCATCTCTAGTGCCCTTTCGAGTAATCCCTAGGATGACTGATCTGTGCGACCATTAGCAGCTGAGAAGCAGATGATAACCAGCAAGGTGCAGCCTGTGTATGACAGAGAACGATGCTGCTGGTGCTTGCCTTCTGACATGGTCTGCCTACCTAGCAGCCATTTTTAAATGGCTGTCAAGTAGACACAGCACAGCAGGGGCACCAGGCCTCAACCGGTAGGCAGCCACTGGCCACACAGCAGCCATGGACCAAACCACAATGAGTGTGCAACACACTCTGCATGGAGGAGTCAGCATCCTCCCAGGGACAACCTCAGAGCACCATTGATTCAACTTAAGGAGAAACTCAGACAGTGCATTATGGGAATTTATGTAAATATCAGGGGCTGAAGTTGTTCCTATCATAATCTTCTTACTGAGGAGGAGCCTCACATAAGGCCTCCTAGGTCATGTGACTATTTATGATGCACCATGGAGCAAGGCCCAATGACTCCATCTTGTGATTAAGTTCCGTAACTTTGCTTCTGTCCACGCTCCGACAAATCTCAGGCGTTTTCACAACTCTTGTAATCAATGAAACCGAGCTTCAAATAGCAGGCACAGGAGTGGCGCTGTTTTTAGAAGTATGCAGCCATGCTTCTCTCACCCTAAAGAACCCCCTTAAAGATCTGTAAATGCTGAGAATAATCTAACAAGAGGTGTCCTTTAGAGATGAGCAAATAGTATTTGATGGAATACGTGGCTGCCATAGGAATGCTTGTTAGCGGCCGAAGACCAAAGGGTTAAGTCTTAACCCCCTAGTGTTGGGCCGCTAACACGCATTCCTATGGCAGCCAGGTATTCGATTGAATACTATCGGGTCACCTCTAGTGTCCTTTCAAGTGATCCCTAGGATGAGTGATCTGTGAGACCATTAGCAGCCGAGAAGCGGATGATAGCCAGCAAGGGGCAGCCTGTGTATGACAGAGGATGATGCTGCTGGTGCTTGCCTTCTGACTTGGACCGCCTACCTGGCAGCCATTTTGAAAAATTGACCAATAGGAACTTGAGAATTTGCATAATTACCCATAATCCTTTGCTGGAACTCTCCCTAAGCTTAGTGAATAGTGAAAAGAATAAATCAAATGAAGCAAAATGTCAAAAACTGTGTGGAATTCTTCTCTGTGGGATGGGCGGAGCTTGCTGGATTGGTCCAAGGGTGGCTGCTAGGTCAGGATTCCAGCAGCTGAAATTTTGAGGGATTCAAATCAGAAAAACAAAAATTTTAGTCTAGGTTTTAATAAAAGATTCATTTTCTTTGTAATTTAAACAGCCACAGGCCACGCACAGCGGAGGCTCCAGGCCTCTACCGGTAGGCAGCCAGGTGCCAGGCACAGCGAGGGCACCAGGCCTCCACCTGTAGGCAGCCAGGTGCCAGGCACAGCGGGGGCACAAGGCCTCCACCGGTAGGCAGCCAGGGACCAAACACAACGGGGGCACCAGGCCTCTACCGGTAGGCAGCCACAGGCCACACTGCAGCCGCAGACCAGCACACAGTAAGTGTGCAACACACTCTGCATGGAAAAGCCAGCATCCTCACAGGGACAACCTCAGAGCACCATTGATTCAACTTAAGGAGAAACTCAGGCAGTGCATTATGGGAATTATTTAAATATCAAGGGCTGAAGGTGTTCCTATCATAATCTTCTTACTGAGGAGGAGCCTCACATAAGTCCTCCTAGGTCATGTGACTGTTTATGATGCACCATGGAGCAAGGCCCAATGACTCCATCTTGTGATTAAGTTCTGTAACTTTGCTTCTGTCCACGCTCCGACAAATCTCAGGTGTTTTCACAACTCTTGTAATCAATGAAACCGAGCTTCAAATAGCAGGCACAGGAGTGGCGCTGTTTTTAGAAGTAGGCAGCCATGTTTCTCTCACCCTAAAGAACCCCCTTAAAGATCTGTAAATGCTGAGAATAATCTAACAAGAGGTGTCCTTTAGAGATGAGCAAATAGTATTTGATGGAATGCGTGTTAGCGGCCGAAGACCAAGGAGTTAAGCCTTAACCCCTTAGTGTTGGGCTGCTAACACGCATTCCTATGGCAGCCAGGTATTCGATTGAATACTATCGGGTCATCTCTAGTGCCCTTTCAAGTAATCCCTAGGATGACTGATCTGTGCGACAATTAGCAGCTGAGAAGCAGATGATAACCAGCAAGGTACAGCCTGTGTATGACAGAGAACGATGCTGCTGGTGCTTGCCTTCTGACATGGTCCGCCTACCTAGCAGCCATTTTGAAATGGCTGTCAAGTAGACACAGCAAGGGCACCAGGCCTCAACCGGTAGGCAGCCACTGGCCACACAGCAGCCGTGGACCAAACCACAATGAGTGTGCAACACACTCTGCATGGAGGAATCAGCATCCTCCCAGGGACAACCTCAGAGCACCATTGATTCAACTTAAGGAGAAACTCAGACAGTGCATTATGGGAATTTATGTAAATATCAGGGGCTGATGTTGTTCCTATCATAATCTTCTTACTGAGGAGGAGCCTCACATAAGGCCTCCTAGGTCATGTGACTATTTATGATGCACCATGGAGCAAGGCCCAATGACTCCATCTTGTGATTAAGTTCCGTAACTTTGCTTCTGTCCACGCTCCGACAAATCACAGGCGTTTTCACAACTCTTGTAATCAATGAAACCGAGCTTCAAATAGCAGGCACAGGAGTGGCGCTGTTTTTTGAAGTATGCAGCTATGTTTCTCTCACCCTAAAGAACCCCCTTAAAGATCTGTAGATGCTGAGACTAATCTAACAAGAGGTGTCCGTTAGAGAAGAGCGAATAGTATTTGATGGAATACGTGGCTGCCATAGGAATGCGTGTTAGCGGCCGAAGACCAAAGGGTTAAGTCTTAACCCCCTAGTGTTGGGCCACTAACACGCATTCCTATGGCAGCCAGGTATTCGATTGAATACTATCGGGTCACCTCTAGTGTCCTTTCAAGTGATCCCTAGGATGAGTGATCTGTGCGACCATTAGCAGCCGAGAAGCAGATGATAGCCAGCAAGGGGCAGCCTGTGTATGACAGAGGATGATGCTGCTGGTGCTTGCCTTCTGACTTGGACCGCCTACCTGGCAGCCATTTTGAAAAATTGATCAATAGGAACTTGAGAATTTGCATAATTACCCATAATCCTTTGCTGGAACTCTCCCTAAGCTTAGTGAATGGTGAAAAGAATAAATCAAATGAAGCAAAATGTCAAAAACTGTGTGGAATTCTTCTCTGTGGGGTGGGCGGAGCTTGCTGGATTGGTCCAAGGGTGGCTGCTAGGTCAGGATTCCAGCAGCTGAAATTTTGAGGGATTCAAATCAGAAAAGCAAAAATTTTAGTCTAGGTTTTAATAAAAGATTCATTTTCTTTGTAATTTAAACAGCCACAGGCCACGCACAGCAGAGGCTCCAGGCCTCTATCGGTAGGCAGCCAGGTGCCATGCACAGCGGGGGCACCAGGCCTCCACCGGTAGGCAGCCAGGTGCCAGGCACAGCGGGGGCACCAGGCCTCCACCGGTAGGCAGCCAGGGACCACACACAGCGGGGGCACCAGGCCTCCACCGGTAAGCAGCCAGGGACCACACACAGCGGGGGCACCAGGCCTCCACCGATAGGAAGCCTAAAGCCACACACAGCAGGGGCACCATGCCTCTACCAGCAGGCAGCCACGGGCCACATAGCAGCCGCAGACCAGCCCACAGTGAGTGTGCAACACACTCTGCATGGAAAAGCCAGCATCCTCACAGGGACGACCTCAGAGCACCATTGATTCAACTTAAGGAGAAACTCAGGCAGTGCATTATGGGAATTATTTAAATATCAAGGGCTGAAGGTGTTCCTATCATAATCTTCTTACTGAGGAGGAGCCTCACATAAGTCCCCCTAGGTCATGTGACTATTTATGATGCACCATGGAGCAAGGCCCAATGACTCTATCTTGTGATTAAGTTCTGAAACTTTGCTTCTGTCCACGCTCCGACAAATCTCAGGCGTTTTCACATCTCTTGTAATCAATGAAACCGAGCTTCAAATAGCAGGCACAGGAGTGCCGCTATTTTTAGAAGTATGCAGCCATGTTTCTCTCACCCTAAAGAACCCCCTTAAAGATCTGTAAATGCTGAGACTAATCTAACAAGAGGTGTCCTTTAGAGATGAGCAAATAGTATTTGATGGAATACGTGGCTGCCATAGGAATGCGTGTTAACGGCCGAAGACCAAGGGGTTAAGCCTTAACCCCTTAGTGTTGGGCCGCTAACACGCATTCCTATGGCAGCCAGGTACTCGATTGAATACTATCGGGTCATCTCTAGTACCCTTTCGAGTAATCCCTAGGATGACTGATCTGTGCGACCATTAGCAGCTGAGAAGCAGATGATAACCAGCAAGGTGCAGCCTGTGTATGACAGAAAACGATGCTGCTGGTGCTTACCTTCTGACATGATCTGCCTACCTAGCAGCCATTTTTAAATGGCTGTCAAGTAGACACAGCACGGACACCAGGCCTCAACCGGTAAGCAGCCACTGGCCACACAGCAGCCATGGACCAAACCACAATGAGTGTGCAACACACTCTGCATGGAGGAGTCAGCATCCTCCCAGGGACAACCTCAGAGCACCATTGATTCAACTTAAGGAGAAACTCAGACAGTGCATTATGGGAATTTATGTAAATATCAGGGGCTGAAGTTGTTCCTATCATAATCTTCTTACTGAGGAGGAGCCTCACATAAGGCCTCCTAGGTCATGTGACTATTTATGATGCACCATGGAGCAAGGCCCAATGACTCCATCTTGTGATTAAGTTCCGTAACTTTGCTTTTGTCCACGCTCCGACAAATCACACGCGTTTTCACAACTCTTGTAATCAATGAAACCGAGCTTCAAATAGCAGGCACAGGAGTGGCGCTGTTTTTAGAAGTATGCAGCCATGTTTCTCTCACCCTAAAGAACCCCCTTAAAGATCTGTAGATGCTGAGACTAATCTAACAAGAGGTGTCCTTTAGAGATGAGCGAATAGTATTTGATGGAATACGTGGCTGCCATAGGAATGCTTGTTAGCGGCCGAAGACCAAAGGGTTAAGTCTTAACCCCCTAGTGTTGGGCCGCTAACACGCATTCCTATGGCAGCCAGGTATTCGATTGAATACTATCGGGTCACCTCTAGTGTCCTTTCAAGTGATCCCTAGGATGAGTGATCTGTGCGACCATTAGCAGCCGAGAAGCGGATGATAGCCAGCAAGGGGCAGCCTGTGTATGACAGAGGATGATGCTGCTGGTGCTTAACTTCTGACTTGGACCGCCTACCTGGCAGCCATTTTGAAAAATTGACCAATAGGAACTTGAGAATTTGCATAATTACCCATAATCCTTTGCTGGAACTCTCCCTAAGCTTAGTGAATAGTGAAAAGAATAAATCAAATGAAGCAAAATGTCAAAAACTGTGTGGAATTCTTCTCTGTGGGGTGGGCGGAGCTTGCTGGATTGGTCCAAGGGTGGCTGCTAGGTCAGGATTCCAGCAGCTGAAATTTTGGGGGATTCAAATCAGAAAAGCAAAAATTTTAGTCTAGGTTTTAATAAAAGATTTATTTTCTTTGTAATTTAAACAGCCACAGGCCAAGCACAGCGGAGGCTCCAGACCTCTACCAGTAGGCAGCCAGGTGCCAGGCACAGCGGGGGCACCAGGCCTCCACCAGTAGGCAGCCAGGTGCCAGGCACAGCGGGGGCACCAGGCCTCCACCGGTAGGCAGCCACGGGCCACACTGCAGCCGCAGACCAGCCCACAGTGAGTGTGCAACACACTCTGCATGGAAAAGCCAGCATCCTCACAGGGACAACCTCAGAGCACCATTGATTCAACTTAAGGAGAAACTCAGGCAGTGCATTATGGGAATTATTTAAATATCAAGGGCTGAAGGTGTTCCTATCATAATCTTCTTACTGAGGAGGAGCCTCACATAAGTCCTCCTAGGTCATGTGACTATTTATGATGCCCCATGGAGCAAGGCCCAATGACTCAATCTTGTGATTAAGTTCTCTAACTTTGCTTCTGTCCACGCTCCGACAAATCTCAGGAGTTTTCACAACTCTTGTAATCAATGAAACCGAGCTTCAAATAGCAGGCACAGGAGTGGCGCTGTTTTTAGAAGTATGCAGCCATGTTTCTCTCACCCTAAAGAGCCCCCTTAAAGATCTGTAAATGCTGAGAATAATCTAACAAGAGGTGTCCTTTAGAGATGAGCAAATAGTATTTGATGGAATACGTGGCTGCCATAGGAATGCGTGTTAGCGGCCGAAGACCAAGGGGTTAAGCCTTAACCCCTTAGTGTTGTGCCGCTAACACGCATTCCTATGGCAGCCAGGTATTCGATTGAATACTATCGGGTCATCTCTAGTGCCCTTTCAATTAATCCCTAGGATGACTGATCTGTGCAACCATTAGCAGCTGAGAAGCAGATGATAACCAGCAAGGTGCAGCCTGTGTATGACAGAGAACGATGCTGCTGGTGCTTGCCTTCTGACATGGTCCGCCTACCTAGCAGCCATTTTTTAAATGGCTGTCAAGTAGACACAGCACGGGCACTAGGCCTCAACCGGTAGGTAGCCACTGGCCACACAGCAGCCGTGGACCAAACCACAATGAGTGTGCAACACACTCTGCATGGAGGAATCAGCATCCTCCCAGGGACAACCTCAGAGCACCATTGATTCAACTTAAGGAGAAACTCAGGCAGTGCATTATGGGAATTTATGTAAATATCAGGGGCTGAAGTTGTTCCTATCATAATCTTCTTACTGAGGAGGAGCCTCACATAAGGCCTCCTAGGTCATGTGACTATTTATGATGCAACATGGAGCAAGTCCCAATGACTCCATCTTGTGATTAAGTTCCGTAACTTTGCTTCTGTCCACGCTCCGACAAATCACAAGCGTTTTCACAACTCTTGTAATCAATGAAACCGAGCTTCAAATAGCAGGCACAGGAGTGGCGCTGTTTTTAGAAGTATGCAGCCATGTTTCTCTCACCCTAAAGAACCCCCTTAAAGATCTGTAGATGCTGAGACTAATCTAACAAGAGGTGTCCTTTAGAGATGAGCGAATAGTATTTGATGGAATACGTGGCTGCCATAGGAATGCGTGTTAGCGGCCGAAGACCAAAGGGTTAAGTCTTAACCCCCTAGTGTTGGGCCGCTAACACGCATTCCTATGGCAGCCAGGTATTCGATTGAATACTATCGGGTCACCTCTAGTGTCCTTTTAAGTGATCCCTAGGATGAGTGATCTGTGCGACCATTAGCAGCCGAGAAGCGGATGATAGCCAGCAAGGGGCAGCCTGTGTATGACAGAGGATGATGCTGCTGGTGCTTGCCTTCTGACTTGGACCGCCTACCTGGCAGCCATTTTGAAAAATTGACCAATAGGAACTTGAGAATTTGCATAATTACCCATAATCCTTTGCTGGAACTCTCCCTAAGCTTAGTGAATGGTGAAAAGAATAAATCAAATGAAGCAAAATGTCAAAAACTGTGTGGAATTCTTCTCTGTGGGGTGGGCGGAGCTTGCTGGATTGGTCCAAGGGTGGCTGCTAGGTCAGGATTGCAGCAGCTGAAATTTTGAGGGATTCAAAACAGAAAAGCAAAAATTTTAGTCTAGGTTTTAATAAAAGATTCATTTTCTTTGTAATTTAAACAGCCACAGGCCACGCACAGCGGAGGCTCCAGGCCTCTACCGGTAGGCAGCCAGGTGCCAGGCACAGCGAGGGCACTAGGCCTCCACCGGTAGGCAGTCAGGGACCACACACAGCAGGGGCACCAGGCCTCTACCGATAGGAAGCCTAAGGCCACACACAGCAGGGGCACCAGGCCTCTACCGGTAGGCAGCCAGGTGCCAGGCACAGCGGGGGCACCAGGCCTCCACCGGTAGGCAGCCAGGTGCCAGGCACAGCGGGGGCACCAGGCCTCCACCGGTAGGCAGCCAGGGACCACACACAGCGGGGGCACCAGGCCTCTACCGATAGGAAGCCTAAGGCCACACACAGCAGGGGCACCAGGCCTCTACCGGTAGGCAGCCACGGGCCACATAGCAGCCGCAGACCAGCCCACAGTGAGTGTGCAACACACTCTGCATGAAAGAGCCAGCATCCTCACAGGGACAACCTCAGAGCACCATTGATTCAACTTAAGGAGAAACTCAGGCAGTGCATTATGGGAATTATTTAAATATCAAGGGCTGAAGGTGTTCCTATCATAATCTTCTTACTGAGGAGGAGCCTCACATAAGTCCCCCTAGGTCATGTGACTATTTATGATGCACCATGGAGCAAGGCCCAATGACTCAATCTTGTGATTAAGTTCTGTAACTTTGCTTCTGTCCACGCTCCGACAAATCTCAGGAGTTTTCACAACTCTTGTAATCAATGAAACCGAGCTTCAAATAGCAGGCACAGGAGTGGCGCTGTTTTTAGAAGTATGCAGCCATGTTTCTCTCACCCTAAAGAACCCCCTTAAAGATCTGTAAATGCTGAGACTAATCTAACAAGAGGTGTCCTTTAGAGATGAGCAAATAGTATTTGATGGAATACGTGGCTGCCATAGGAATGCGTGTTAACGGCCAAAGACCAAGGGGTTAAGCCTTAACCCCTTAGTGTTGGGCCGCTAACACGCATTCCTATGGCAGCCAGGTATTCGATTGAATACTATCGGGTCATCTCTAGTGCCCTTTCAAGTAATCCCTAGGATGACTGATCTGTGCGACCATTAGCAGCTGAGAAGCAGATGATAACCAGCAAGGTGCAGCCTGTGTATGACAGAGAACGATGCTGCTGGTGCTTGCCTTCTGACATGGTCTGCCTACCTAGCAGCCATTTTTAAATGGCTGTCGAGTAAACACAGCACAACAGGGGCACCAGGCCTCAACCGGTAGGCAGCCACTGGCCACACAGCAGCCATGGACCAAACCACAATAAGTGTGCAACACACTCTGCATGGAGGAGTCAGCATCCTCCCAGGGACAACCTCAGAGCACCATTGATTCAACTTAAGGAGAAACTCAGACAGTGCATTATGGGAATTTATGTAAATATCAGGGGCTGAAGTTGTTCCTATCATAATCTTCTTACTGAGGAGGAGCCTCACATAAGGCCTCCTAGGTCATGTGACTATTTATGATGCACCATGGAGCAAGGCCCAATGACTCCATCTTGTGATTAAGTTCCGTAACTTTGCTTCTGTCCACGCTCCGACAAATCTCAGGCGTTTTCACAACTCTTGTAATCAATGAAACCGAGCTTCAAATAGCAGGCACAGGAGTGGCGCTGTTTTTAGAAGTATGCAGCCATGCTTCTCTCACCCTAAAGAACCCCCTTAAAGATCTGTAAATGCTGAGAATAATCTAACAAGAGGTGTCCTTTAGAGATGAGCAAATAGTATTTGATGGAATACGTGGCTGCCATAGGAATGCTTGTTAGCGGCCGAAGACCAAAGGGTTAAGTCTTAACCCCCTAGTGTTGGGCCGCTAACACGCATTCCTATGGCAGCCAGGTATTCGATTGAATACTATCGGGTCACCTCTAGTGTCCTTTCAAGTGATCCCTAGGATGAGTGATCTGTGAGACCATTAGCAGCCGAGAAGCGGATGATAGCCAGCAAGGGGCAGCCTGTGTATGACAGAGGATGATGCTGCTGGTGCTTGCCTTCTGACTTGGACCGCCTACCTGGCAGCCATTTTGAAAAATTGACCAATAGGAACTTGAGAATTTGCATAATTACCCATAATCCTTTGCTGGAACTCTCCCTAAGCTTAGTGAATAGTGAAAAGAATAAATCAAATGAAGCAAAATGTCAAAAACTGTGTGGAATTCTTCTCTGTGGGGTGGGCGGAGCTTGCTGGATTGGTCCAAGGGTGGCTGCTAGGTCAGGATTCCAGCAGCTGAAATTTTGAGGGATTCAAATCAGAAAAGCAAAAATTTTATTCTAGAAAGATTCATTTTCTTTGTAATTTAAACAGCCACAGGCCACGCACAGCGCAGGCTCCAGGCCTCTACCGGTAGGCAGCCAGGTGCCAGGCACAGCGAGGGCACCAGGCCTCCACCTGTAGGCAGCCAGGTGCCAGGCACAGCGGGGGCACAAGGCCTCCACCGGTAGGCAGCCACGGACCACACACACAGCAGGGGCACCAGGCCTATACTGATAGGAAGCCTAAAGCCACACACAGCAGGGGCACCAGGCCTCTACCGGTAGGCAGCCACGGGCCCCACAGCAGCCGCAGACCAGCCCACAGTGAGTGTGCAACACACTCTGCATGGAGGAATCAGCATCCTCCCAGGGACAACCTCAGAGCACCATTGATTCAACTTAAGGAGAAACTCAGGCAGTGCATTATGGGAATTATTTAAATATCAAGGGCTGAAGGTGTTCCTATCATAATCTTCTTACTGAGGAGGAGCCTCACATAAGTCCTCCTAGGTCATGTGACTATTTATGATGCACCATGGAGCAAGGCCCAATGACTCCATCTTGTGATTAAGTTCCGTAACTTTGCTTCTGTCCACGCTCCGACAAATCTCAGGCGTTTTCACAACTCTTGTAATCAATGAAACCGAGCTTCAAATAGCAGGCACAGGAGTGGCGCTGTTTTTAGAAGTATGCAGTCATGTTTCTCTCACCCTAAAGAGCCCCCTTAAAGATCTGTAGATGCTGAGACTAATCTAACAAGAGGTGTCCTTTAGAGATGAGCAAATAGTATTTGATGGAATACGTGGCTGCCATAGGAATGCTTGTTAGCGGCCGAAGACCAAAGGGTTAAGTCTTAACCCCCTAGTGTTGGGCCGCTAACACGCATTCCTATGGCAGCCAGGTATTCGATTGAATACTATCGGGTCACCTCTAGTGTCCTTTCAAGTGATCCCTAGGATGAGTGATCTGTGCGACCATTAGCAGCCGAGAAGCAGATGATAGCCAGCAAGGGGCAGCCTGTGTATGACAGAGGATGATGCTGCTGGTGCTTGCCTTCTGACTAGGACCGCCTACCTGGCAGCCATTTTGAAAAATTGACCAATAGGAACTTGAGAATTTGCATAATTACCCATAATCCTTTGCTGGAACTCTCCCTAAGCTTAGTGAATGGTGAAAAGAATAAATCATATGAAGCAAAATGTCAAAAACTGTGTGGAATTCTTCTCTGTGGGGTGGGCGGAGCTTGCTGGATTGGTCCAAGTTTGGCTGCTAGGTCAGGATTCCAGCAGCTGAAATTTTGAGGGATTTAAATCAGAAAAGCAAAAACTTTAGTCTAGGTTTTAATAAAAGATTCATTTTCTTTGTAATTTAAACAGCCTCCAGGCCTCTACCGGTAGGCAGCAAGGTGCCAGGCACAGCGGGGGCACCAGGCCTCCACCGGTAGGCAGCCAGGTGCGAGGCACAGCAGGGGCACCAGGCCTCCACCGGTAGGCAGCCAGGGACCACACACAGCGGGGGCACCAGGCTTCTACCGATAGAAGCCTAAGGCCACACACAGCAGGGGCACCAGGCCTCTACCGGTAGGCAGCCACGGGCCACACAGCAGCCGCAGACCAGCCCACAGTGAGTGTGCAACACACTCTGCATGGAAGAGCCAGCATCCTCACAGGGACAACCTCAGAGCACCATTGATTCAACTTAAGGAGAAACTCAGGCAGTGCATTATGGGAATTATTTAAATATCAAGGGCTGAAGGTGTTCCTATCATAATCTTCTTACTGAGGAGGAGCCTCACATAAGTCCTCCTAGATCATGTGACTATTTATGATGCACCATGGAGCAAGGCCCAATGACTCCATCTTGTGATTAAGTTCTGTAACTTTGCATCTGTCCACGCTCCGACAAATCTCAGGCGTTTTCACAACTCTTGTAATCAATGAAACCGAGCTTCAAATAGCAGGCACAGGAGTGGCGCTGTTTTTAGAAGTATGCAGCCATGTTTCTCTCACCCTAAAGAACCCCCTTAAAGATCTGTAGATGCTGAGACTAATCTAACAAGAGGTGTCCTTTAGAGATGAGCAAATAGTATTTGATGGAATACGTGGCTACCATAGGAATGCGTGTTAGCGGCCGAAGACCAAGGGGTTAAGCCTTAACCCCTTAGTGTTGGGCCGCTAACACGCATTCCTATGGCAGCCAGGTATTCGATAGAATACTATCGGGTCATCTCTAGTGCCCTTTCAACTAATCCCTAGGATGACTGATCTGTGCGACCATTAGCAGCTGAGAAGCAGATGATAACCAGCAAGGTGCAGCCTGTGTATGACAGAGAACGATGCTGCTGGTGCTTGCCGTCTGACATGGTCCGCCTACCTAGCAGCCATTTTTAAATGGCTGTCAAGTAGACACAGCACAGCAGGGGCACCAGGCCTCAACCGGTTGGCAGCCACTGGCCACACAGCAGCCATGGACCAAACCACAATGAGTGTGCAACACACTCTGCATGGAGGAGTCAGCATCCTCCCAGGGACAACCTCAGAGCACCATTGATTCAACTTAAGGAGAAACTCAGACAGTGCATTATGGGAATTTATGTAAATATCAGGGGCTGAAGTTGTTCCTATCATAATCTTCTTACTGAGGAGGAGCCTCACATAAGGCCTCCTAGGTCATGTGACTATTTATGATGCACCATGGAGCAAGGCCCAATGACTCCATCTTGTGATTAAGTTCCGTAACTTTGCTTCTGTCCACGCTCCGACAAATCTCAGGAGTTTTCACAACTCTTGTAATCAATGAAACCGAGCTTCAAATAGCAGGCACAGGAGTGGCGCTGTTTTTAGAAGTATGCAGCCATGTTTCTCTCACCCTAAAGAACCCCCTTAAAGATCTGTAAATGCTGAGAATAATCTAACAAGAGGTGTCCTTTAGAGATGAGCAAATAGTATTTGATGGAATACGTGGCTGCCATAGGAATGCGTGTTAGCGGCCGAAGACCAAGGGGTTAAGCCTTAACCCCTTAGTGTTGTGCCGCTAACACGCATTCCTATGGCAGCCAGGTATTCGATTGAATACTATCGGGTCATCTCTAGTGCCCTTTCAATTAACACCTAGGATGACTGATCTGTGCAACCATTAGCAGCTGAGAAGCGGATGATAGCCAGCAAGGGGCAGCCTGTGTATGACAGAGGATGATGCTGCTGGTGCTTGCCTTCTGACTTGGACCGCCTACCTGGCAGCCATTTTGAAAAATTGACCAATAGGAACTTGAGAATTTGCATAATTACCCATAATCCTTTGCTGGAACTCTCCCTAAGCTTAGTGAATAGTGAAAAGAATAAATCAAATGAAGCAAAATGTCAAAAACTGTGTGGCATTCTTCTCTGTGGGGTGGGCGGAGCTTGCTGGATTGGTCCAAGGGTGGCTGCTAGGTCAGGATTCCAGCAGCTGAAATTTTGAGGGATTCAAATCAGAAAAGCAAAAATTTTAGTCTAGGTTTTAATAAAAGATTCATTTTCTTTGTAATTTAAACAGCCACAGGCCACGCACAGCGGAGGCTCCAGGCCTCTACCGGTAGGCAGCCAGGTGCCAGGCACAGCGGGGGCACCAGGCCTCCACCGGTAGGCAGCCAGGTGCCAGGCACAGCAGGGGCACAAGGCCTCCACCGGTAGGCAGCCAGCGACCACACACAGCGGGGGCACCAGGCCTCTACCGGTAGGCAGCCACGGGCCACACTGCAGCCGCAGCCCAGCCCACAGTGAGTGTGCAACACACTCTGCATGGAAAAGCCAGCATCCTCACAGGGACAACCTCAGAGCACCATTGATTCAACTTAAGGAGAAACTCAGGCAGTGCATTATGGGAATTATTTAAATATCAAGGGCTGAAGGTGTTCCTATCATAATCTTCTTACTGAGGAGGAGCCTCACATAAGTCCTCCTAGGTCATGTGACTATTTATGATGCACCATGGAGCAAGGCCCAATGACTCTATCTTGTGATTAAGTTCTGAAACTTTGCTTCTGTCCACGCTCCGACAAATCTCAGGCGTTTTCACATCTCTTGTAATCAATGAAACCGAGCTTCAAATAGCAGGCACAGGAGTGCCGCTATTTTTAGAAGTATGCAGCCATGTTTCTCTCACCCTAAAGAACCCCCTTAAAGATCTGTAAATGCTGAGACTAATCTAACAAGAGGTGTCCTTTAGAGATGAGCAAATAGTATTTGATGGAATACGTGGCTGCCATAGGAATGCGTGTTAACGGCCGAAGACCAAGGAGTTAAGCCTTAACCCCTTAGTGTTGGGCTGCTAACACGCATTCCTATGGCAGCCAGGTATTCGATTGAATACTATCGGGTCATCTCTAGTGCCCTTTCAAGTAATCCCTAGGATGACTGATCTGTGCGACAATTAGCAGCTGAGAAGCAGATGATAACCAGCAAGGTACAGCCTGTGTATGACAGAGAACGATGCTGCTGGTGCTTGCCTTCTGACATGGTCCGCCTACCTAGCAGCCATTTTGAAATGGCTGTCAAGTAGACACAGCAAGGGCACCAGGCCTCAACCGGTAGGCAGCCACTGGCCACACAGCAGCCGTGGACCAAACCACAATGAGTGTGCAACACACTCTGCATGGAGGAATCAGCATCCTCCCAGGGACAACCTCAGAGCACCATTGATTCAACTTAAGGAGAAACTCAGACAGTGCATTATGGGAATTTATGTAAATATCAGGGGCTGATGTTGTTCCTATCATAATCTTCTTACTGAGGAGGAGCCTCACATAAGGCCTCCTAGGTCATGTGACTATTTATGATGCACCATGGAGCAAGGCCCAATGACTCCATCTTGTGATTAAGTTCCGTAACTTTGCTTCTGTCCACGCTCCGACAAATCACAGGCGTTTTCACAACTCTTGTAATCAATGAAACCGAGCTTCAAATAGCAGGCACAGGAGTGGCGCTGTTTTTTGAAGTATGCAGCTATGTTTCTCTCACCCTAAAGAACCCCCTTAAAGATCTGTAGATGCTGAGACTAATCTAACAAGAGGTGTCCGTTAGAGAAGAGCGAATAGTATTTGATGGAATACGTGGCTGCCATAGGAATGCGTGTTAGCGGCCGAAGACCAAAGGGTTAAGTCTTAACCCCCTAGTGTTGGGCCACTAACACGCATTCCTATGGCAGCCAGGTATTCGATTGAATACTATCGGGTCACCTCTAGTGTCCTTTCAAGTGATCCCTAGGATGAGTGATCTGTGCGACCATTAGCAGCCGAGAAGCAGATGATAGCCAGCAAGGGGCAGCCTGTGTATGACAGAGGATGATGCTGCTGGTGCTTGCCTTCTGACTTGGACCGCCTACCTGGCAGCCATTTTGAAAAATTGATCAATAGGAACTTGAGAATTTGCATAATTACCCATAATCCTTTGCTGGAACTCTCCCTAAGCTTAGTGAATGGTGAAAAGAATAAATCAAATGAAGCAAAATGTCAAAAACTGTGTGGAATTCTTCTCTGTGGGGTGGGCGGAGCTTGCTGGATTGGTCCAAGGGTGGCTGCTAGGTCAGGATTCCAGCAGCTGAAATTTTGAGGGATTCAAATCAGAAAAGCAAAAATTTTAGTCTAGGTTTTAATAAAAGATTCATTTTCTTTGTAATTTAAACAGCCACAGGCCACGCACAGCAGAGGCTCCAGGCCTCTATCGGTAGGCAGCCAGGTGCCATGCACAGCGGGGGCACCAGGCCTCCACCGGTAGGCAGCCAGGTGCCAGGCACAGCGGGGGCACCAGGCCTCCACCGGTAGGCAGCCAGGGACCACACACAGCGGGGGCACCAGGCCTCCACCGGTAAGCAGCCAGGGACCACACACAGCGGGGGCACCAGGCCTCCACCGATAGGAAGCCTAAAGCCACACACAGCAGGGGCACCATGCCTCTACCAGCAGGCAGCCACGGGCCACATAGCAGCCGCAGACCAGCCCACAGTGAGTGTGCAACACACTCTGCATGGAAAAGCCAGCATCCTCACAGGGACGACCTCAGAGCACCATTGATTTAACTTAAGGAGAAACTCAGGCAGTGCATTATGGGAATTATTTAAATATCAAGGGCTGAAGGTGTTCCTATCATAATCTTCTTACTGAGGAGGAGCCTCACATAAGTCCCCCTAGGTCATGTGACTATTTATGATGCACCATGGAGCAAGGCCCAATGACTCTATCTTGTGATTAAGTTCTGAAACTTTGCTTCTGTCCACGCTCCGACAAATCTCAGGCGTTTTCACATCTCTTGTAATCAATGAAACCGAGCTTCAAATAGCAGGCACAGGAGTGCCGCTATTTTTAGAAGTATGCAGCCATGTTTCTCTCACCCTAAAGAACCCCCTTAAAGATCTGTAAATGCTGAGACTAATCTAACAAGAGGTGTCCTTTAGAGATGAGCAAATAGTATTTGATGGAATACGTGGCTGCCATAGGAATGCGTGTTAACGGCCGAAGACCAAGGGGTTAAGCCTTAACCCCTTAGTGTTGGGCAGCTAACACGCATTCCTATGGCAGCCAGGTACTCGATTGAATACTATCGGGTCATCTCTAGTACCCTTTCGAGTAATCCCTAGGATGACTGATCTGTGCGACCATTAGCAGCTGAGAAGCAGATGATAACCAGCAAGGTGCAGCCTGTGTATGACAGAGAACGATGCTGCTGGTGCTTGCCTTCTGACATGATCCGCCTACCTAGCAGCCATTTTTAAATGGCTGTCAAATAGACACAGCACGGACACCAGGCCTCAACCGGTAAGCAGCCACTGGCCACACAGCAGCCATGGACCAAACCACAATGAGTGTGCAACACACTCTGCATGGAGGAGTCAGCATCCTCCCAGGGACAACCTCAGAGCACCATTGATTCAACTTAAGGAGAAACTCAGACAGTGCATTATGGGAATTTATGTAAATATCAGGGGCTGAAGTTGTTCCTATCATAATCTTCTTACTGAGGAGGAGCCTCACATAAGGCCTCCTAGGTCATGTGACTATTTATGATGCAACATGGAGCAAGGCCCAATGACTCCATCTTGTGATTAAGTTCCGTAACTTTGCTTTTGTCCACGCTCCGACAAATCACAAGCGTTTTCACAACTCTTGTAATCAATGAAACCGAGCTTCAAATAGCAGGCACAGGAGTGCCGCTGTTTTTAGAAGTATGCAGCCATGTTTCTCTCACCCTAAAGAACCCCCTTAAAGATCTGTAGATGCTGAGACTAATCTAACAAGAGGTGTCCTTTAGAGATGAGCGAATAGTATTTGATGGAATACGTGGCTGCCATAGGAATGCTTGTTAGCGGCCGAAGACCAAAGGGTTAAGTCTTAACCCCCTAGTGTTGGGCCGCTAACACGCATTCCTATGGCAGCCAGGTATTCGATTGAATACTATCGGGTCACCTCTAGTGTCCTTTCAAGTGATCCCTAGGATGAGTGATCTGTGCGACCATTAGCAGCCGAGAAGCGGATGATAGCCAGCAAGGGGCAGCCTGTGTATGACAGAGGATGATGCTGCTGGTGCTTGCCTTCTGACTTGGACCGCCTACCTGGCAGCCATTTTGAAAAATTGACCAATAGGAACTTGAGAATTTGCATAATTACCCATAATCCTTTGCTGGAACTCTCCCTAAGCTTAGTGAATAGTGAAAAGAATAAATCAAATGAAGCAAAATGTCAAAAACTGTGTGGCATTCTTCTCTGTGGGGTGGGCGGAGCTTGCTGGATTGGTCCAAGGGTGGCTGCTAGGTCAGGATTCCAGCAGCTGAAATTTTGAGGGATTCAAATCAGAAAAGCAAAAATTTTAGTCTAGATTTAATAAAAGATTCATTTTCTTTGTAATTTAAACAGCCACAGGCCACGCACAGCGGAGGCTCCAGGCCTCTACCGGTAGGCAGCCAGGTGCCAGGCACAGCGGGGGCACCAGGCCTCCACCGGTAGGCAGTCAGGTGCCAGGCACAGCGGGGGCACCAGGCCTCCACCGGTAGGCAGTCAGGTGCCAGGCACAGCGGGGGCACCAGGCCTCCACCGGTAGGCAGTCAGGTGCCAGGCACAGCGGGGGGCACCAGGCCTCCACCGGTAGGCAGCCAGGTGCCAGGCACAGCGGGGGCACAAGGCCTCCACCGGTAGGCAGCCAGCGACCACACACAGCGGGGGCACCAGGCCTCTACCGATAGGAAGCCTAAAGCCAAACACAGCAGGGGCACCAGGCCTCTACCGGTAGGCAGCCACAGGCCACACTGCAGCCGCAGACCAGCCCACAGTGAGTGTGCAACACACTCTGCATGGAAAAGCCAGCATCCTCACAGGGACAACCTCAGAGCACCATTGATTCAACTTAAGGAGAAACTCAGGCAGTGCATTATGGGAATTATTTAAATATCAAGGGCTGAAGGTGTTCCTATCATAATCTTCTTACTGAGGAGGAGCCTCACATAAGTCCTCCTAGGTCATGTGACTATTTATGATGCCCCATGGAGCAAGGCCCAATGACTCAATCTTGTGATTAAGTTCTGTAACTTTGCTTCTGTCCATGCTCCGACAAATCTCAGGAGTTTTCACAACTCTTGTAATCAATGAAACCGAGCTTCAAATAGCAGGCACAGGAGTGGCGCTGTTTTTAGAAGTATGCAGCCATGTTTCTCTCACCCTAAAGAACCCCCTTAAAGATCTGTAAATGCTGAGAATAATCTAACAAGAGGTGTCCTTTAGAGATGAGCAAATAGTATTTGATGGAATACGTGGCTGCCATAGGAATGCGTGTTAGCGGCCGAAGACCAAGGGGTTAAGCCTTAACCCCTTAGTGTTGGGCCGCTAACACGCATTCCTATGGCAGCCAGGTATTCGATTGAATACTATCGGGTCACCTCTAGTGTCCTTTCAAGTGATCCCTAGGATGAGTGATCTGTGCGACCATTAGCAGCCGAGAAGCGGATGATAGCCAGCAAGGGGCAGCCTGTGTATGACAGGGGATGATGCTGCTGGTGCTTGCCTTCTGACTTGGACCGCCTACCTGGCAGCCATTTTGAAAAATTGACCAATAGGAACTTGAGAATTTGCATAATTACCCATAATCCTTTGCTGGAACTCTCCCTAAGCTTAGTGAATAGTGAAAAGAATAAATCAAATGAAGCAAAATGTCAAAAACTGTGTGGCATTCTTCTCTGTGGGGTGGGCGGAGCTTGCTGGATTGGTCCAAGGGTGGCTGCTAGGTCAGGATTCCAGCAGCTGAAATTTTGAGGGATTCAAATCAGAAAAGCAAAAATTTTAGTCTAGGTTTTAATAAAAGATTCATTTTCTTTGTAATTTAAACAGCCACAGGCCACGCACAGCGGGGGCACCAGGCCTCCACCGGTAGGCAGTCAGGTGCCAGGCACAGCGGGGGCACCAGGCCTCCACCGGTAGGCAGCCAGGTGCCAGGCACAGCAGGGGCACAAGGCCTCCACCGGTAGGCAGCCAGCGACCACACACAGCGGGGGCACCAGGCCTCTACCGATAGGAAGCCTAAAGCCACACACAGCAGGGGCACCAGGCCTCTACCGGTAGGCAGCCACGGGCCACACTGCAGCCGCAGACCAGCCCACAGTGAGTGTGCAACACACTCTGCATGGAAAAGCCAGCATCCTCACAGGGACAACCTCAGAGCACCATTGATTCAACTTAAGGAGAAACTCAGGCAGTGCATTATGGGAATTATTTAAATATCAAGGGCTGAAGGTGTTCCTATCATAATCTTCTTACTGAGGAGGAGCCTCACATAAGTCCTCCTAGGTCATGTGACTATTTATGATGCACCATGGAGCAAGGCCCAATGACTCCATCTTGTGATTAAGTTCTGTAACTTTGCATCTGTCCACGCTCCGACAAATCTCAGGCGTTTTCACAACTCTTGTAATCAATGAAACCGAGCTTCAAATAGCAGGCACAGGAGTGGCGCTGTTTTTAGAAGTATGCAGCCATGTTTCTCTCACCCTAAAGAACCCCCTTAAAGATCTGTAAATGCTGAGACTAATCTAACAAGAGGTGTCCTTTAGAGATGAGCAAATAGTATTTGATGGAATACGTGGCTGCCATAGGAATGCGTGTTAACGGCCGAAGACCAAGGGGTTAAGCCTTAACCCCTTAGTGTTGGGCCGCTAACACGCATTCCTATGGCAGCCAGGTATTCGATTGAATACTATCGGGTCATCTCTAGTGCCCTTTCGAGTAATCCCTAGGATGACTGATCTGTGCGACCATTAGCAGCTGAGAAGCAGATGATAACCAGCAAGGTGCAGCCTGTGTATGACAGAGAACGATGCTGCTGGTGCTTGCCTTCTGACATGGTCTGCCTACCTAGCAGCCATTTTTAAATGGCTGTCAAGTAGACACAGCACAGCAGGGGCACCAGGCCTCAACCGGTAGGCAGCCACTGGCCACACAGCAGCCATGGACCAAACCACAATGAGTGTGCAACACACTCTGCATGGAGGAGTCAGCATCCTCCCAGGGACAACCTCAGAGCACCATTGATTCAACTTAAGGAGAAACTCAGACAGTGCATTATGGGAATTTATGTAAATATCAGGGGCTGAAGTTGTTCCTATCATAATCTTCTTACTGAGGAGGAGCCTCACATAAGGCCTCCTAGGTCATGTGACTATTTATGATGCACCATGGAGCAAGGCCCAATGACTCCATCTTGTGATTAAGTTCTGTAACTTTGCTTCTGTCCACGCTCCGACAAATCTCAGGCGTTTTCACAACTCTTGTAATCAATGAAACCGAGCTTCAAATAGCAGGCACAGGAGTGGCGCTGTTTTTAGAAGTATGCAGCCATGCTTCTCTCACCCTAAAGAACCCCCTTAAAGATCTGTAAATGCTGAGAATAATATAACAAGAGGTGTCCTTTAGAGATGAGCAAATAGTATTTGATGGAATACGTGGCTGCCATAGGAATGCTTGTTAGCGGCCGAAGACCAAAGGGTTAAGTCTTAACCCCCTAGTGTTGGGCCGCTAACACGCATTCCTATGGCAGCCAGGTATTCGATTGAATACTATCGGGTCACCTCTAGTGTCCTTTCAAGTGATCCCTAGGATGAGTGATCTGTGAGACCATTAGCAGCCGAGAAGCGGATGATAGCCAGCAAGGGGCAGCCTGTGTATGACAGAGGATGATGCTGCTGGTGCTTGCCTTCTGACTTGGACCGCCTACCTGGCAGCCATTTTGAAAAATTGACCAATAGGAACTTGAGAATTTGCATAATTACCCATAATCCTTTGCTGGAACTCTCCCTAAGCTTAGTGAATAGTGAAAAGAATAAATCAAATGAAGCAAAATGTCAAAAACTGTGTGGAATTCTTCTCTGTGGGATGGGCGGAGCTTGCTGGATTGGTCCAAGGGTGGCTGCTAGGTCAGGATTCCAGCAGCTGAAATTTTGAGGGATTCAAATCAGAAAAGCAAAAATTTTAGTCTAGGTTTTAATAAAAGATTCATTTTCTTTGTAATTTAAACAGCCACAGGCCACGCACAGCGGAGGCTCCAGGCCTCTACCGGTAGGCAGCCAGGTGCCAGGCACAGCGAGGGCACCAGGCCTCCACCTGTAGGCAGCCAGGTGCCAAGCACAGCGGGGGCACAAGGCCTCCACCGGTAGGCAGCCACAGGCCACACTGCAGCCGCAGACCAGCACACAGTAAGTGTGCAACACACTCTGCATGGAAAAGCCAGCATCCTCACAGGGACAACCTCAGAGCACCATTGATTCAACTTAAGGAGAAACTCAGGCAGTGCATTATGGGAATTATTTAAATATCAAGGGCTGAAGGTGTTCCTATCATAATCTTCTTACTGAGGAGGAGCCTCACATAAGTCCTCCTAGGTCATGTGACTATTTATGATGCCCCATGGAGCAAGGCCCAATGACTCAATCTTGTGATTAAGTTCTGTAACTTTGCTTCTGTCCATGCTCCGACAAATCTCAGGAGTTTTCACAACTCTTGTAATCAATGAAACCGAGCTTCAAATAGCAGGCACAGGAGTGGCGCTGTTTTTAGAAGTATGCAGCCATGTTTCTCTCACCCTAAAGAACCCCCTTAAAGATCTGTAAATGCTGAGAATAATCTAACAAGAGGTGTCCTTTAGAGATGAGCAAATAGTATTTGATGGAATACGTGGCTGCCATAGGAATGCGTGTTAACGGCCGAAGACCAAGGGGTTAAGCCTTAACCCCTTAGTGTTGGGCCGCTAACACGCATTCTTATGGCAGCCAGGTATTCGATTGAATACTATCGGGTCATCTCTAGTGCCCTTTCGAGTAATCCCTAGGATGACTGATCTGTGCGACCATTAGCAGCTGAGAAGCAGATGATAACCAGCAAGGTGCAGCCTGTGTATGACAGAGAACGATGCTGCTGGTGCTTGCCTTCTGACATGGTCTGCCTACCTAGTAGACACAGCACAGCAGGGGCACCAGGCCTCAACCGGTAGGCAGCCACTGGCCACACAGCAGCCATGGACCAAACCACAATGAGTGTGCAACACACTCTGCATGGAGGAGTCAGCATCCTCCCAGGGACAACCTCAGAGCACCATTGATTCAACTTAAGGAGAAACTCAGACAGTGCATTATGGGAATTTATGTAAATATCAGGGGCTGAAGTTGTTCCTATCATAATCTTCTTACTGAGGAGGAGCCTCACATAAGGCCTCCTAGGTCATGTGACTATTTATGATGCACCATGGAGCAAGGCCCAATGACTCCATCTTGTGATTAAGTTCCGTAACTTTGCTTCTGTCCACGCTCCGACAAATCTCAGGCGTTTTCACAACTCTTGTAATCAATGAAACCGAGCTTCAAATAGCAGGCACAGGAGTGGCGCTGTTTTTAGAAGTATGCAGCCATGCTTCTCTCACCCTAAAGAACCCCCTTAAAGATCTGTAAATGCTGAGAATAATCTAACAAGAGGTGTCCTTTAGAGATGAGCAAATAGTATTTGATGGAATACGTGGCTGCCATAGGAATGCTTGTTAGCGGCCGAAGACCAAAGGGTTAAGTCTTAACCCCCTAGTGTTGGGCCGCTAACACGCATTCCTATGGCAGCCAGGTATTCGATTGAATACTATCGGGTCACCTCTAGTGTCCTTTCAAGTGATCCCTAGGATGAGTGATCTGTGAGACCATTAGCAGCCGAGAAGCGGATGATAGCCAGCAAGGGGCAGCCTGTGTATGACAGAGGATGATGCTGCTGGTGCTTGCCTTCTGACTTGGACCGCCTACCTGGCAGCCATTTTGAAAAATTGACCAATAGGAACTTGAGAATTTGCATAATTACCCATAATCCTTTGCTGGAACTCTCCCTAAGCTTAGTGAATAGTGAAAAGAATAAATCAAATGAAGCAAAATGTCAAAAACTGTGTGGAATTCTTCTCTGTGGGATGGGCGGAGCTTGCTGGATTGGTCCATGGGTGGCTGCTAGGTCAGGATTCCAGCAGCTGAAATTTTGAGGGATTCAAATCAGAAAAGCAAAAATTTTAGTCTAGGTTTTAATAAAAGATTCATTTTCTTTGTAATTTAAACAGCCACAGGCCACGCACAGCGGAGGCTCCAGGCCTCTACCGGTAGGCAGCCAGGTGCCAGGCACAGCGAGGGCACCAGGCCTCCACCTGTAGGCAGCCAGGTGCCAGGCACAGCGGGGGCACTAGGCCTCTACCGGTAGGCAGCCACAGGCCACACTGCAGCCGCAGACCAGCACACAGTAAGTGTGCAACACACTCTGCATGGAAAAGCCAGCATCCTCACAGGGACAACCTCAGAGCACCATTGATTCAACTTAAGGAGAAACTCAGGCAGTGCATTATGGGAATTATTTAAATATCAAGGGCTGAAGGTGTTCCTATCATAATCTTCTTACTGAGGAGGAGCCTCACATAAGTCCTCCTAGGTCATGTGACTGTTTATGATGCACCATGGAGCAAGGCCCAATGACTCCATCTTGTGATTAAGTTCTGTAACTTTGCTTCTGTCCACGCTCCGACAAATCTCAGGTGTTTTCACAACTCTTGTAATCAATGAAACCGAGCTTCAAATAGCAGGCACAGGAGTGGCGCTGTTTTTAGAAGTAGGCAGCCATGTTTCTCTCACCCTAAAGAACCCCCTTAAAGATCTGTAAATGCTGAGAATAATCTAACAAGAGGTGTCCTTTAGAGATGAGCAAATAGTATTTGATGGAATGCGTGTTAGCGGCCGAAGACCAAGGAGTTAAGCCTTAACCCCTTAGTGTTGGGCAGCTAACACGCATTCCTATGGCAGCCAGGTACTCGATTGAATACTATCGGGTCATCTCTAGTACCCTTTCGAGTAATCCCTAGGATGACTGATCTGTGCGACCATTAGCAGCTGAGAAGCAGATGATAACCAGCAAGGTGCAGCCTGTGTATGACAGAGAACGATGCTGCTGGTGCTTGCCTTCTGACATGATCCGCCTACCTAGCAGCCATTTTTAAATGGCTGTCAAATAGACACAGCACGGACACCAGGCCTCAACCGGTAAGCAGCCACTGGCCACACAGCAGCCATGGACCAAACCACAATGAGTGTGCAACACACTCTGCATGGAGGAGTCAGCATCCTCCCAGGGACAACCTCAGAGCACCATTGATTCAACTTAAGGAGAAACTCAGACAGTGCATTATGGGAATTTATGTAAATATCAGGGGCTGAAGTTGTTCCTATCATAATCTTCTTACTGAGGAGGAGCCTCACATAAGGCCTCCTAGGTCATGTGACTATTTATGATGCAACATGGAGCAAGGCCCAATGACTCCATCTTGTGATTAAGTTCCGTAACTTTGCTTTTGTCCACGCTCCGACAAATCACACGCGTTTTCACAACTCTTGTAATCAATGAAACCGAGCTTCAAATAGCAGGCACAGGAGTGCCGCTGTTTTTAGAAGTATGCAGCCATGTTTCTCTCACCCTAAAGAACCCCCTTAAAGATCTGTAGATGCTGAGACTAATCTAACAAGAGGTGTCCTTTAGAGATGAGCGAATAGTATTTGATGGAATACGTGGCTGCCATAGGAATGCTTGTTAGCGGCCGAAGACCAAAGGGTTAAGTCTTAACCCCCTAGTGTTGGGCCGCTAACACGCATTCCTATGGCAGCCAGGTATTCGATTGAATACTATCGGGTCACCTCTAGTGTCCTTTCAAGTGATCCCTAGGATGAGTGATCTGTGCGACCATTAGCAGCCGAGAAGCGGATGATAGCCAGCAAGGGGCAGCCTGTGTATGACAGAGGATGATGCTGCTGGTGCTTGCCTTCTGACTTGGACCGCCTACCTGGCAGCCATTTTGAAAAATTGACCAATAGGAACTTGAGAATTTGCATAATTACCCATAATCCTTTGCTGGAACTCTCCCTAAGCTTAGTGAATAGTGAAAAGAATAAATCAAATGAAGCAAAATGTCAAAAACTGTGTGGCATTCTTCTCTGTGGGGTGGGCGGAGCTTGCTGGATTGGTCCAAGGGTGGCTGCTAGGTCAGGATTCCAGCAGCTGAAATTTTAAGGGATTCAAATCAGAAAAGCAAAAATTTTAGTCTAGATTTAATAAAAGATTCATTTTCTTTGTAATTTAAACAGCCACAGGCCACGCACAGCGGAGGCTCCAGGCCTCTACCGGTAGGCAGCCAGGTGCCAGGCACAGCGGGGGCACCAGGCCTCCACCGGTAGGCAGTCAGGTGCCAGGCACAGCGGGGGCACCAGGCCTCCACCGGTAGGCAGTCAGGTGCCAGGCACAGCGGGGGCACCAGGCCTCCACCGGTAGGCAGTCAGGTGCCAGGCACAGCGGGGGCACCAGGCCTCCACCGGTAGGCAGCCAGGTGCCAGGCACAGCGGGGGCACAAGGCCTCCACCGGTAGGCAGCCAGCGACCACACACAGCGGGGGCACCAGGCCTCTACCGATAGGAAGCCTAAAGCCAAACACAGCAGGGGCACCAGGCCTCTACCGGTAGGCAGCCACAGGCCACACTGCAGCCGCAGACCAGCCCACAGTGAGTGTGCAACACACTCTGCATGGAAAAGCCAGCATCCTCACAGGGACAACCTCAGAGCACCATTGATTCAACTTAAGGAGAAACTCAGGCAGTGCATTATGGGAATTATTTAAATATCAAGGGCTGAAGGTGTTCCTATCATAATCTTCTTACTGAGGAGGAGCCTCACATAAGTCCTCCTAGGTCATGTGACTATTTATGATGCCCCATGGAGCAAGGCCCAATGACTCAATCTTGTGATTAAGTTCTGTAACTTTGCTTCTGTCCATGCTCCGACAAATCTCAGGAGTTTTCACAACTCTTGTAATCAATGAAACCGAGCTTCAAATAGCAGGCACAGGAGTGGCGCTGTTTTTAGAAGTATGCAGCCATGTTTCTCTCACCCTAAAGAACCCCCTTAAAGATCTGTAAATGCTGAGAATAATCTAACAAGAGGTGTCCTTTAGAGATGAGCAAATAGTATTTGATGGAATACGTGGCTGCCATAGGAATGCGTGTTAGCGGCCGAAGACCAAGGGGTTAAGCCTTAACCCCTTAGTGTTGGGCCGCTAACACGCATTCCTATGGCAGCCAGGTATTCGATTGAATACTATCGGGTCACCTCTAGTGTCCTTTCAAGTGATCCCTAGGATGAGTGATCTGTGCGACCATTAGCAGCCGAGAAGCGGATGATAGCCAGCAAGGGGCAGCCTGTGTATGACAGGGGATGATGCTGCTGGTGCTTGCCTTCTGACTTGGACCGCCTACCTGGCAGCCATTTTGAAAAATTGACCAATAGGAACTTGAGAATTTGCATAATTACCCATAATCCTTTGCTGGAACTCTCCCTAAGCTTAGTGAATAGTGAAAAGAATAAATCAAATGAAGCAAAATGTCAAAAACTGTGTGGCATTCTTCTCTGTGGGGTGGGCGGAGCTTGCTGGATTGGTCCAAGGGTGGCTGCTAGGTCAGGATTCCAGCAGCTGAAATTTTGAGGGATTCAAATCAGAAAAGCAAAAATTTTAGTCTAGGTTTTAATAAAAGATTCATTTTCTTTGTAATTTAAACAGCCACAGGCCACGCACAGCGGGGGCACCAGGCCTCCACCGGTAGGCAGTCAGGTGCCAGGCACAGCGGGGGCACCAGGCCTCCACCGGTAGGCAGCCAGGTGCCAGGCACAGCAGGGGCACAAGGCCTCCACCGGTAGGCAGCCAGCGACCACACACAGCGGGGGCACCAGGCCTCTACCGATAGGAAGCCTAAAGCCACACACAGCAGGGGCACCAGGCCTCTACCGGTAGGCAGCCACGGGCCACACTGCAGCCGCAGACCAGCCCACAGTGAGTGTGCAACACACTCTGCATGGAAAAGCCAGCATCCTCACAGGGACAACCTCAGAGCACCATTGATTCAACTTAAGGAGAAACTCAGGCAGTGCATTATGGGAATTATTTAAATATCAAGGGCTGAAGGTGTTCCTATCATAATCTTCTTACTGAGGAGGAGCCTCACATAAGTCCTCCTAGGTCATGTGACTATTTATGATGCACCATGGAGCAAGGCCCAATGACTCCATCTTGTGATTAAGTTCTGTAACTTTGCATCTGTCCACGCTCCGACAAATCTCAGGCGTTTTCACAACTCTTGTAATCAATGAAACCGAGCTTCAAATAGCAGGCACAGGAGTGGCGCTGTTTTTAGAAGTATGCAGCCATGTTTCTCTCACCCTAAAGAACCCCCTTAAAGATCTGTAAATGCTGAGACTAATCTAACAAGAGGTGTCCTTTAGAGATGAGCAAATAGTATTTGATGGAATACGTGGCTGCCATAGGAATGCGTGTTAACGGCCGAAGACCAAGGGGTTAAGCCTTAACCCCTTAGTGTTGGGCCGCTAACACGCATTCCTATGGCAGCCAGGTATTCGATTGAATACTATCGGGTCATCTCTAGTGCCCTTTCGAGTAATCCCTAGGATGACTGATCTGTGCGACCATTAGCAGCTGAGAAGCAGATGATAACCAGCAAGGTGCAGCCTGTGTATGACAGAGAACGATGCTGCTGGTGCTTGCCTTCTGACATGGTCTGCCTACCTAGCAGCCATTTTTAAATGGCTGTCAAGTAGACACAGCACAGCAGGGGCACCAGGCCTCAACCGGTAGGCAGCCACTGGCCACACAGCAGCCATGGACCAAACCACAATGAGTGTGCAACACACTCTGCATGGAGGAGTCAGCATCCTCCCAGGGACAACCTCAGAGCACCATTGATTCAACTTAAGGAGAAACTCAGACAGTGCATTATGGGAATTTATGTAAATATCAGGGGCTGAAGTTGTTCCTATCATAATCTTCTTACTGAGGAGGAGCCTCACATAAGGCCTCCTAGGTCATGTGACTATTTATGATGCACCATGGAGCAAGGCCCAATGACTCCATCTTGTGATTAAGTTCTGTAACTTTGCTTCTGTCCACGCTCCGACAAATCTCAGGCGTTTTCACAACTCTTGTAATCAATGAAACCGAGCTTCAAATAGCAGGCACAGGAGTGGCGCTGTTTTTAGAAGTATGCAGCCATGCTTCTCTCACCCTAAAGAACCCCCTTAAAGATCTGTAAATGCTGAGAATAATATAACAAGAGGTGTCCTTTAGAGATGAGCAAATAGTATTTGATGGAATACGTGGCTGCCATAGGAATGCTTGTTAGCGGCCGAAGACCAAAGGGTTAAGTCTTAACCCCCTAGTGTTGGGCCGCTAACACGCATTCCTATGGCAGCCAGGTATTCGATTGAATACTATCGGGTCACCTCTAGTGTCCTTTCAAGTGATCCCTAGGATGAGTGATCTGTGAGACCATTAGCAGCCGAGAAGCGGATGATAGCCAGCAAGGGGCAGCCTGTGTATGACAGAGGATGATGCTGCTGGTGCTTGCCTTCTGACTTGGACCGCCTACCTGGCAGCCATTTTGAAAAATTGACCAATAGGAACTTGAGAATTTGCATAATTACCCATAATCCTTTGCTGGAACTCTCCCTAAGCTTAGTGAATAGTGAAAAGAATAAATCAAATGAAGCAAAATGTCAAAAACTGTGTGGAATTCTTCTCTGTGGGATGGGCGGAGCTTGCTGGATTGGTCCAAGGGTGGCTGCTAGGTCAGGATTCCAGCAGCTGAAATTTTGAGGGATTCAAATCAGAAAAGCAAAAATTTTAGTCTAGGTTTTAATAAAAGATTCATTTTCTTTGTAATTTAAACAGCCACAGGCCACGCACAGCGGAGGCTCCAGGCCTCTACCGGTAGGCAGCCAGGTGCCAGGCACAGCGAGGGCACCAGGCCTCCACCTGTAGGCAGCCAGGTGCCAAGCACAGCGGGGGCACAAGGCCTCCACCGGTAGGCAGCCACAGGCCACACTGCAGCCGCAGACCAGCACACAGTAAGTGTGCAACACACTCTGCATGGAAAAGCCAGCATCCTCACAGGGACAACCTCAGAGCACCATTGATTCAACTTAAGGAGAAACTCAGGCAGTGCATTATGGGAATTATTTAAATATCAAGGGCTGAAGGTGTTCCTATCATAATCTTCTTACTGAGGAGGAGCCTCACATAAGTCCTCCTAGGTCATGTGACTGTTTATGATGCACCATGGAGCAAGGCCCAATGACTCCATCTTGTGATTAAGTTCTGTAACTTTGCTTCTGTCCACGCTCCGACAAATCTCAGGTGTTTTCACAACTCTTGTAATCAATGAAACCGAGCTTCAAATAGCAGGCACAGGAGTGGCGCTGTTTTTAGAAGTAGGCAGCCATGTTTCTCTCACCCTAAAGAACCCCCTTAAAGATCTGTAAATGCTGAGAATAATCTAACAAGAGGTGTCCTTTAGAGATGAGCAAATAGTATTTGATGGAATGCGTGTTAGCGGCCGAAGACCAAGGAGTTAAGCCTTAACCCCTTAGTGTTGGGCTGCTAACACGCATTCCTATGGCAGCCAGGTATTCGATTGAATACTATCGGGTCATCTCTAGTGCCCTTTCAAGTAATCCCTAGGATGACTGATCTGTGCGACAATTAGCAGCTGAGAAGCAGATGATAACCAGCAAGGTACAGCCTGTGTATGACAGAGAACGATGCTGCTGGTGCTTGCCTTCTGACATGGTCCGCCTACCTAGCAGCCATTTTGAAATGGCTGTCAAGTAGACACAGCAAGGGCACCAGGCCTCAACCGGTAGGCAGCCACTGGCCACACAGCAGCCGTGGACCAAACCACAATGAGTGTGCAACACACTCTGCATGGAGGAATCAGCATCCTCCCAGGGACAACCTCAGAGCACCATTGATTCAACTTAAGGAGAAACTCAGACAGTGCATTATGGGAATTTATGTAAATATCAGGGGCTGATGTTGTTCCTATCATAATCTTCTTACTGAGGAGGAGCCTCACATAAGGCCTCCTAGGTCATGTGACTATTTATGATGCACCATGGAGCAAGACCCAATGACTCCATCTTGTGATTAAGTTCCGTAACTTTGCTTCTGTCCACGCTCCGACAAATCACAGGCGTTTTCACAACTCTTGTAATCAATGAAACCGAGCTTCAAATAGCAGGCACAGGAGTGGCGCTGTTTTTTGAAGTATGCAGCTATGTTTCTCTCACCCTAAAGAACCCCCTTAAAGATCTGTAGATGCTGAGACTAATCTAACAAGAGGTGTCCGTTAGAGAAGAGCGAATAGTATTTGATGGAAAACGTGGCTGCCATAGGAATGCGTGTTAGCGGCCGAAGACCAAAGGGTTAAGTCTTAACCCCCTAGTGTTGGGCTACTAACACGCATTCCTATGGCAGCCAGGTATTCGATTGAATACTATCGGGTCACCTCTAGTGTCCTTTCAAGTGATCCCTAGGATGAGTGATCTGTGCGACCATTAGCAGCCGAGAAGCAGATGATAGCCAGCAAGGGGCAGCCTGTGTATGACAGAGGATGATGCTGCTGGTGCTTGCCTTCTGACTTGGACCGCCTACCTGGCAGCCATTTTGAAAAATTGATCAATAGGAACTTGAGAATTTGCATAATTACCCATAATCCTTTGCTGGAACTCTCCCTAAGCTTAGTGAATGGTGAAAAGAATAAATCAAATGAAGCAAAATGTCAAAAACTGTGTGGAATTCTTCTCTGTGGGGTGGGCGGAGCTTGCTGGATTGGTCCAAGGGTGGCTGCTAGGTCAGGATTCCAGCAGCTGAAATTTTGAGGGATTCAAATCAGAAAAGCAAAAATTTTAGTCTAGGTTTTAATAAAAGATTCATTTTCTTTGTAATTTAAACAGCCACAGGCCACGCACAGCAGAGGCTCCAGGCCTCTATCGGTAGGCAGCCAGGTGCCATGCACAGCGGGGGCACCAGGCCTCCACCGGTAGGCAGCCAGGTGCCAGGCACAGCGGGGGCACCAGGCCTCCACCGGTAGGCAGCCAGGGACCACACACAGCGGGGGCACCAGGCCTCCACCGATAGGAAGCCTAAAGCCACACACAGCAGGGGCACCATGCCTCTACCAGCAGGCAGCCACGGGCCACATAGCAGCCGCAGACCAGCCCACAGTGAGTGTGCAACACACTCTGCATGGAAAAGCCAGCATCCTCACAGGGACGACCTCAGAGCACCATTGATTCAACTTAAGGAGAAACTCAGGCAGTGCATTATGGGAATTATTTAAATATCAAGGGCTGAAGGTGTTCCTATCATAATCTTCTTACTGAGGAGGAGCCTCACATAAGTCCCCCTAGGTCATGTGACTATTTATGATGCACCATGGAGCAAGGCCCAATGACTCTATCTTGTGATTAAGTTCTGAAACTTTGCTTCTGTCCACGCTCCGACAAATCTCAGGCGTTTTCACATCTCTTGTAATCAATGAAACCGAGCTTCAAATAGCAGGCACAGGAGTGCCGCTATTTTTAGAAGTATGCAGCCATGTTTCTCTCACCCTAAAGAACCCCCTTAAAGATCTGTAAATGCTGAGACTAATCTAACAAGAGGTGTCCTTTAGAGATGAGCAAATAGTATTTGATGGAATACGTGGCTGCCATAGGAATGCGTGTTAACGGCCGAAGACCAAGGGGTTAAGCCTTAACCCCTTAGTGTTGGGCCGCTAACACGCATTCCTATGGCAGCCAGGTACTCGATTGAATACTATCGGGTCATCTCTAGTACCCTTTCGAGTAATCCCTAGGATGACTGATCTGTGCGACCATTAGCAGCTGAGAAGCAGATGATAACCAGCAAGGTGCAGCCTGTGTATGACAGAAAACGATGCTGCTGGTGCTTACCTTCTGACATGATCCGCCTACCTAGCAGCCATTTTTAAATGGCTGTCAAGTAGACACAGCACGGACACCAGGCCTCAACCGGTAAGCAGCCACCGGCCACACAGCAGCCATGGACCAAACCACAATGAGTGTGCAACACACTCTGCATGGAGGAGTCAGTATCCTCCCAGGGACAACCTCAGAGCACCATTGATTCAACTTAAGGAGAAACTCAGACAGTGCATTATGGGAATTTATGTAAATATCAGGGGCTGAAGTTGTTCCTATCATAATCTTCTTACTGAGGAGGAGCCTCACATAAGGCCTCCTAGGTCATGTGACTATTTATGATGCACCATGGAGCAAGGCCCAATGACTCCATCTTGTGATTAAGTTCCGTAACTTTGCTTTTGTCCACGCTCCGACAAATCACACGCGTTTTCACAACTCTTGTAATCAATGAAACCGAGCTTCAAATAGCAGGCACAGGAGTGGCGCTGTTTTTAGAAGTATGCAGCCATGTTTCTCTCACCCTAAAGAACCCCCTTAAAGATCTGTAGATGCTGAGACTAATCTAACAAGAGGTGTCCTTTAGAGATGAGCGAATAGTATTTGATGGAATACGTGGCTGCCATAGGAATGCGTGTTAGCGGCCGAAGACCAAAGGGTTAAGTCTTAACCCCCTAGTGTTGGGCCGCTAACACGCATTCCTATGGCAGCCAGGTATTCGATTGAATACTATCGGGTCACCTCTAGTGTCCTTTCAAGTGATCCCTAGGATGAGTGATCTGTGAGACCATTAGCAGCCGAGAAGCGGATGATAGCCAGCAAGGGGCAGCCTGTGTATGACAGAGGATGATGCTGCTGGTGCTTGCCTTCTGACTTGGACCGCCTACCTGGCAGCCATTTTGAAAAATTGACCAATAGGAACTTGAGAATTTGCATAATTACCCATAATCCTTTGCTGGAACTCTCCCTAAGCTTAGTGAATAGTGAAAAGAATAAATCAAATGAAGCAAAATGTCAAAAACTGTGTGGAATTCTTCTCTGTGGGGTGGGCGGAGCTTGCTGTATTGGTCCAAGGGTGGCTGCTAGGTCAGGATTCCAGCAGCTGAAATTTTGAGGGATTCAAATCAGAAAAGCAAAAATTTTAGTCTAGATTTTAATAAAAGATTCATTTTCTTTGTAATTTAAAAAGCCACAGGCCACGCACAGCAGAGGCTCCAGGCCTCTACCGGTAGGCAGCCAGGTGCCAGGCACAGCGGGGGCACCAGTCCTCCACCAGTAGGCAGCCAGGTGCCAGGCACAGCGGGGGCACAAGGCCTCCACCGGTAGGCAGCCACGGACCACACACAGCAGGGGCACCAGGCCTATACTGATAGGAAGCCTAAAGCCACACACAGCAGGGGCACCAGGCCTCTACCGGTAGGCAGCCACGGGCCCCACAGCAGCCGCAGACCAGCCCACAGTGAGTGTGCAACACACTCTGCATGGAGGAATCAGCATCCTCCCAGGGACAACCTCAGAGCACCATTGATTCAACTTAAGGAGAAACTCAGGCAGTGCATTATGGGAATTATTTAAATATCAAGGGCTGAAGGTGTTCCTATCATAATCTTCTTACTGAGGAGGAGCCTCACATAAGTCCCCCTAGGTCATGTGACTATTTATGATGCACCATGGAGCAAGGCCCAATGACTCAATCTTGTGATTAAGTTCTGTAACTTTGCTTCTGTCCACGCTCCGACAAATCTCAGGAGTTTTCACAACTCTTGTAATCAATGAAACCGAGCTTCAAATAGCAGGCACAGGAGTGGCGCTGTTTTTAGAAGTATGCAGCCATGTTTCTCTCACCCTAAAGAACCCCCTTAAAGATCTGTAAATGCTGAGAATAATCTAACAAGAGGTGTCCTTTAGAGATGAGCAAATAGTATTTGATGGAATACGTGGCTGCCATAGGAATGCGTGTTAGCGGCCGAAGACCAAGGGGTTAAGCCTTAAGCCCTTAGTGTTGGGCCGCTAACACGCATTCCTATGGCAGCCAGGTATTCGATTGAATACTATCGGGTCATCTCTAGTGCCCTTTCAATTAATCCCTAGGATGACTGATCTGTGCAACCATTAGCAGCTGAGAAGCAGATGATAACCAGCAAGGTGCAGCCTGTGTATGACAGAGAACGATGCTGCTGGTGCTTGCCTTCTGACATGGTCCACCTACCTAGCAGCCATTTTTTAAATGGCTGTCAAGTAGACACAGCACGGGCACTAGGCCTCAACCGGTAGGCAGCCACTGGCCACACAGCAGCCGTGGACCAAACCACAATGAGTGTGCAACACACTCTGCATGGAGGAATCAGCATCCTCCCAGGGACAACCTCAGAGCACCATTGATTCAACTTAAGGAGAAACTCAGGCAGTGCATTATGGGAATTTATGTAAATATCAGGGGCTGAAGTTGTTCCTATCATAATCTTCTTACTGAGGAGGAGCCTCACATAAGGCCTCCTAGGTCATGTGACTATTTATGATGCAACATGGAGCAAGGCCCAATGACTCCATCTTGTGATTAAGTTCCGTAACTTTGCTTCTGTCCACGCTCCGACAAATCACAGGCGTTTTCACAACTCTTGTAATCAATGAAACCGAGCTTCAAATAGCAGGCACAGGAGTGGCGCTGTTTTTAGAAGTATGCAGCCATGTTTCTCTCACCCTAAAGAACCCCCTTAAAGATCTGTAGATGCTGAGACTAATCTAACAAGAGGTGTCCTTTAGAGATGAGCGAATAGTATTTGATGGAATACGTGGCTGCCATAGGAATGCGTGTTAGCGGCCGAAGACCAAAGGGTTAAGTCTTAACCCCCTAGTGTTGGGCCGCTAACACGCATTCCTATGGCAGCCAGGTATTCGATTGAATACTATCGGGTCACCTCTAGTGTCCTTTCAAGTGATCCCTTAAAGATCTGTAGATGCTGAGACTAATCTAACAAGAGGTGTCCTTTAGAGATGAGCGAATAGTATTTGATGGAATACGTGGCTGCCATAGGAATGCTTGTTAGCGCCCGAAGACCAAAGGGTTAAGTCTTAACCCCCTAGTGTTGGGCCGCTAACACGCATTCCTATGACAGCCAGGTATTCGATTGAATACTATCGGGTCACCTCTAGTGTCCTTTCAAGTGATCCCTAGGATGAGTGATCTGTGCGACCATTAGCAGCCGAGAAGCGGATGATAGCCAGCAAGGGGCAGCCTGTGTATGACAGAGGATGATGCTGCTGGTGCTTGCCTTCTGACTTGGACCGCCTACCTGGCAGCCATTTTGAAAAATTGACCAATAGGAACTTGAGAATTTGCATAATTACCCATAATCCTTTGCTGGAACTCTCCCTAAGCTTAGTGAATGGTGAAAAGAATAAATCAAATGAAGCAAAATGTCAAAAACTGTGTGGAATTCTTCTCTGTGGGGTGGGCGGAGCTTGCTGGATTGGTCCAAGGGTGGCTGCTAGGTCAGGATTCCAGCAGCTGAAATTTTGAGGGATTCAAAACAGAAAAGCAAAAATTTTAGTCTAGGTTTTAATAAAAGATTCATTTTCTTTGTAATTTAAACAGCCACAGGCCACGCACAGCGGAGGCTCCAGGCCTCTACCGGTAGGCAGCCAGGTGCCAGGCACAGCAGGGGCACCAGACCTCCACCGGTAGGCAGCCAGGGACCACACACAGCAGAGGCACCAGGCCTCTACCGATAGGAAGCCTAAGGCCACACACAGCAGGGGAACCAGGCCTCTACCGGTAGGCAGCCATGGGCCACACAGCAGGCGCAGACCAGCCCACAGTGAGTGTGCAACACACTCTGCATAGAAGAGCCAGCATCCTCACAGGGACAACCTCAGAGCACCATTGATTCAACTTAAGGAGAAACTCAGGCAGTGCATTATGGGAATTATTTAAATATCAAGGGCTGAAGGTGTTCCTATCATAATCTTCTTACTGAGGAGGAGCCTCACATAAGTCCTCCTAGGTCATGTGACTATTTATGATGCACCATGGAGCAAGGCCCAATGACTCCATCTTGTGATTAAGTTCTGTAACTTTGCATCTGTCCACGCTCCGACAAATCTCAGGCGTTTTCACAACTCTTGTAATCAATGAAACCGAGCTTCAAATAGCAGGCACAGGAGTGGCGCTGTTTTTAGAAGTATGCAGCCATGTTTCTCTCACCCTAAAGAACCCCCTTAAAGATCTGTAAATGCTGAGACTAATCTAACAAGAGGTGTCCTTTAGAGATGAGCAAATAGTATTTGATGGAATACGTGGCTGCCATAGGAATGCGTGTTAACGGCCGAAGACCAAGGGGTTAAGCCTTAACCCCTTAGTGTTGGGCCGCTAACACGCATTCCTATGGCAGCCAGGTATTCGATTAAATACTATCGGGTCATCTCTAGTGCCCTTTCGAGTAATCCCTAGGATGACTGATCTGTGCGACCATTAACAGCTGAGAAGCAGATGATAACCAGCAAGGTGCAGCCTGTGTATGACAGAGAACGATGCTGCTGGTGCTTGCCTTCTGACATGGTCTGCCTACCTAGCAGCCATTTTTAAATGGCTGTCAAGTAGACACAGCACAGCAGGGGCACCAGGCCTCAACCGGTAGGCAGCCACTGGCCACACAGCAGCCATGGACCAAACCACAATGAGTGTGCAACACACTCTGCATGGAGGAGTCAGCATCCTCCCAGGGACAACCTCAGAGCACCATTGATTCAACTTAAGGAGAAACTCAGACAGTGCATTATGGGAATTTATGTAAATATCAGGGGCTGAAGTTGTTCCTATCATAATCTTCTTACTGAGGAGGAGCCTCACATAAGGCCTCCTAGGTCATGTGACTATTTATGATGCACCATGGAGCAAGGCCCAATGACTCCATCTTGTGATTAAGTTCCGTAACTTTGCTTCTGTCCACGCTCCGACAAATCTCAGGCGTTTTCACAACTCTTGTAATCAATGAAACCGAGCTTCAAATAGCAGGCACAGGAGTGGCGCTGTTTTTAGAAGTATGCAGCCATGCTTCTCTCACCCTAAAGAACCCCCTTAAAGATCTGTAAATGCTGAGAATAATCTAACAAGAGGTGTCCTTTAGAGATGAGCAAATAGTATTTGATGGAATACGTGGCTGCCATAGGAATGCTTGTTAGCGGCCGAAGACCAAAGGGTTAAGTCTTAACCCCCTAGTGTTGGGCCGCTAACACGCATTCCTATGGCAGCCAGGTATTCGATTGAATACTATCGGGTCACCTCTAGTGTCCTTTCAAGTGATCCCTAGGATGAGTGATCTGTGAGACCATTAGCAGCCGAGAAGCGGATGATAGCCAGCAAGGGGCAGCCTGTGTATGACAGAGGATGATGCTGCTGGTGCTTGCCTTCTGACTTGGACCGCCTACCTGGCAGCCATTTTGAAAAATTGACCAATAGGAACTTGAGAATTTGCATAATTACCCATAATCCTTTGCTGGAACTCTCCCTAAGCTTAGTGAATAGTGAAAAGAATAAATCAAATGAAGCAAAATGTCAAAAACTGTGTGGAATTCTTCTCTGTGGGATGGGCGGAGCTTGCTGGATTGGTCCAAGGGTGGCTGCTAGGTCAGGATTCCAGCAGCTGAAATTTTGAGGGATTCAAATCAGAAAAGCAAAAATTTTAGTCTAGGTTTTAATAAAAGATTCATTTTCTTTGTAATTTAAACAGCCACAGGCCACGCACAGCGGAGGCTCCAGGCCTCTACCGGTAGGCAGCCAGGTGCCAGGCACAGCGAGGGCACCAGGCCTCCACCTGTAGGCAGCCAGGTGCCAGGCACAGCGGGGGCACAAGGCCTCCACCGGTAGGCAGCCAGGGACCAAACACAACGGGGGCACCAGGCCTCTACCGGTAGGCAGCCACAGGCCACACTGCAGCCGCAGACCAGCACACAGTAAGTGTGCAACACACTCTGCATGGAAAAGCCAGCATCCTCACAGGGACAACCTCAGAGCACCATTGATTCAACTTAAGGAGAAACTCAGGCAGTGCATTATGGGAATTATTTAAATATCAAGGGCTGAAGGTGTTCCTATCATAATCTTCTTACTGAGGAGGAGCCTCACATAAGTCCTCCTAGGTCATGTGACTGTTTATGATGCACCATGGAGCAAGGCCCAATGACTCCATCTTGTGATTAAGTTCTGTAACTTTGCTTCTGTCCACGCTCCGACAAATCTCAGGTGTTTTCACAACTCTTGTAATCAATGAAACCGAGCTTCAAATAGCAGGCACAGGAGAGGCGCTGTTTTTAGAAGTATGCAGCCATGTTTCTCTCACCCTAAAGAACCCCCTTAAAGATCTGTAAATGCTGAGAATAATCTAACAAGAGGTGTCCTTTAGAGATGAGCAAATAGTATTTGATGGAATACGTGGCTGCCATAGGAATGCGTGTTAGCGACCGAAGACCAAGGGGTTAAGCCTTAACCCCTTAGTGTTGGGCCGCTAACACGCATTCCTATGGCAGCCAGGTATTCGATTGAATACTATCGGGTCACCTCTAGTGTCCTTTCAAGTGATCCCTAGGATGAGTGATCTGTGCGACCATTAGCAGCCGAGAAGCGGATGATAGCCAGCAAGGGGCAGCCTGTGTATGACAGAGGATGATGCTGCTGGTGCTTGCCTTCTGACTTGGACCGCCTACCTGGCAGCCATTTTGAAAAATTGACCAATAGGAACTTGA
The DNA here is from genome assembly GCF_031893055.1 of Leptodactylus fuscus. Taxonomy (NCBI): domain Eukaryota; kingdom Metazoa; phylum Chordata; class Amphibia; order Anura; family Leptodactylidae; genus Leptodactylus; species Leptodactylus fuscus. The sequence continues at coordinate 46,435,858 of NC_134274.1, forward strand.
GAATTTGCATAATTACCCATAATCCTTTGCTGGAACTCTCCCTAAGCTTAGTGAATAGTGAAAAGAATAAATCAAATGAAGCAAAATGTCAAAAACTGTGTGGCATTCTTCTCTGTGGGGTGGGCGGAGCTTGCTGGATTGGTCCAAGGGTGGCTGCTAGGTCAGGATTCCAGCAGCTGAAATTTTGAGGGATTCAAATCAGAAAAGCAAAAATTTTAGTCTAGGTTTTAATAAAAGATTCATTTTCTTTGTAATTTAAACAGCCACAGGCCACGCACAGCGGAGGCTCCAGGCCTCTACCGGTAGGCAGCCAGGTGCCAAGCACAGCGGGGGCACCAGGCCTCCACCGGTAGGCAGCCAGGTGCCAGGCACAGCAGGGGCACAAGGCCTCCACCGGTAGGCAGCCAGCGACCACACACAGCGGGGGCACCAGGCCTCTACCGATAGGAAGCCTAAAGCCACACACAGCAGGGGCACCAGGCCTCTACCGGTAGGCAGCCACGGGCCACACTGCAGCCGCAGACCAGCCCACAGTGAGTGTGCAACACACTCTGCATGGAAACGCCAGCATCCTCACAGGGACAACCTCAGAGCACCATTGATTCAACTTAAGGAGAAACTCAGGCAGTGCATTATGGGAATTATTTAAATATCAAGGGCTGAAGGTGTTCCTATCATAATCTTCTTACTGAGGAGGAGCCTCACATAAGTCCTCCTAGGTCATGTGACTATTTATGATGCACCATGGAGCAAGGCCCAATGACTCCATCTTGTGATTAAGTTCTGTAACTTTGCATCTGTCCACGCTCCGACAAATCTCAGGCGTTTTCACAACTCTTGTAATCAATGAAACCGAGCTTCAAATAGCAGGCACAGGAGTGGCGCTGTTTTTAGAAGTATGCAGCCATGTTTCTCTCACCCTAAAGAACCCCCTTAAAGATCTGTAAATGCTGAGACTAATCTAACAAGAGGTGTCCTTTAGAGATGAGCAAATAGTATTTGATGGAATACGTGGCTGCCATAGGAATGCGTGTTAACGGCCGAAGACCAAGGGGTTAAGCCTTAACCCCTTAGTGTTGGGCCGCTAACACGCATTCCTATGGCAGCCAGGTATTCGATTGAATACTATCGGGTCATCTCTAGTGCCCTTTCGAGTAATCCCTAGGATGACTGATCTGTGCGACCATTAGCAGCTGAGAAGCAGATGATAACCAGCAAGGTGCAGCCTGTGTATGACAGAGAACGATGCTGCTGGTGCTTGCCTTCTGACATGGTCTGCCTACCTAGCAGCCATTTTTAAATGGCTGTCAAGTAGACACAGCACAGCAGGGGCACCAGGCCTCAACCGGTAGGCAGCCACTGGCCACACAGCAGCCATGGACCAAACCACAATGAGTGTGCAACACACTCTGCATGGAGGAGTCAGCATCCTCCCAGGGACAACCTCAGAGCACCATTGATTCAACTTAAGGAGAAACTCAGACAGTGCATTATGGGAATTTATGTAAATATCAGGGGCTGAAGTTGTTCCTATCATAATCTTCTTACTGAGGAGGAGCCTCACATAAGGCCTCCTAGGTCATGTGACTATTTATGATGCACCATGGAGCAAGGCCCAATGACTCCATCTTGTGATTAAGTTCCGTAACTTTGCTTCTGTCCACGCTCCGACAAATCTCAGGCGTTTTCACAACTCTTGTAATCAATGAAACCGAGCTTCAAATAGCAGGCACAGGAGTGGCGCTGTTTTTAGAAGTATGCAGCCATGCTTCTCTCACCCTAAAGAACCCCCTTAAAGATCTGTAAATGCTGAGAATAATCTAACAAGAGGTGTCCTTTAGAGATGAGCAAATAGTATTTGATGGAATACGTGGCTGCCATAGGAATGCTTGTTAGCGGCCGAAGACCAAAGGGTTAAGTCTTAACCCCCTAGTGTTGGGCCGCTAACACGCATTCCTATGGCAGCCAGGTATTCGATTGAATACTATCGGGTCACCTCTAGTGTCCTTTCAAGTGATCCCTAGGATGAGTGATCTGTGAGACCATTAGCAGCCGAGAAGCGGATGATAGCCAGCAAGGGGCAGCCTGTGTATGACAGAGGATGATGCTGCTGGTGCTTGCCTTCTGACTTGGACCGCCTACCTGGCAGCCATTTTGAAAAATTGACCAATAGGAACTTGAGAATTTGCATAATTACCCATAATCCTTTGCTGGAACTCTCCCTAAGCTTAGTGAATAGTGAAAAGAATAAATCAAATGAAGCAAAATGTCAAAAACTGTGTGGAATTCTTCTCTGTGGGATGGGCGGAGCTTGCTGGATTGGTCCAAGGGTGGCTGCTAGGTCAGGATTCCAGCAGCTGAAATTTTGAGGGATTCAAATCAGAAAAGCAAAAATTTTAGTCTAGGTTTTAATAAAAGATTCATTTTCTTTGTAATTTAAACAGCCACAGGCCACGCACAGCGGAGGCTCCAGGCCTCTACCGGTAGGCAGCCAGGTGCCAGGCACAGCGAGGGCACCAGGCCTCCACCTGTAGGCAGCCAGGTGCCAGGCACAGCGGGGGCACAAGGCCTCCACCGGTAGGCAGCCAGGGACCAAACACAACGGGGGCACCAGGCCTCTACCGGTAGGCAGCCACAGGCCACACTGCAGCCGCAGACCAGCACACAGTAAGTGTACAACACACTCTGCATGGAAAAGCCAGCATCCTCACAGGGACAACCTCAGAGCACCATTGATTCAACTTAAGGAGAAACTCAGGCAGTGCATTATGGGAATTATTTAAATATCAAGGGCTGAAGGTGTTCCTATCATAATCTTCTTACTGAGGAGGAGCCTCACATAAGTCCTCCTAGGTCATGTGACTGTTTATGATGCACCATGGAGCAAGGCCCAATGACTCCATCTTGTGATTAAGTTCTGTAACTTTGCTTCTGTCCACGCTCCGACAAATCTCAGGTGTTTTCACAACTCTTGTAATCAATGAAACCGAGCTTCAAATAGCAGGCACAGGAGTGGCGCTGTTTTTAGAAGTAGGCAGCCATGTTTCTCTCACCCTAAAGAACCCCCTTAAAGATCTGTAAATGCTGAGAATAATCTAACAAGAGGTGTCCTTTAGAGATGAGCAAATAGTATTTGATGGAATGCGTGTTAGCGGCCGAAGACCAAGGAGTTAAGCCTTAACCCCTTAGTGTTGGGCTGCTAACACGCATTCCCATGGCAGCCAGGTATTCGATTGAATACTATCGGGTCATCTCTAGTGCCCTTTCAAGTAATCCCTAGGATGACTGATCTGTGTGACAATTAGCAGCTGAAAAGCAGATGATAACCAGCAAGGTACAGCCTGTGTATGACAGAGAATGATGCTGCTGGTGCTTGCCTTCTGACATGGTCCGCCTACCTAGCAGCCATTTTGAAATGGCTGTCAAGTAGACACAGCAAGGGCACCAGGCCTCAACCGGTAGGCAGCCACTGGCCACACAGCAGCCGTGGACCAAACCACAATGAGTGTGCAACACACTCTGCATGGAGGAATCAGCATCCTCCCAGGGACAAACTCAGAGCACCATTGATTCAACTTAAGGAGAAACTCAGACAGTGCATTATGGGAATTTATGTAAATATCAGGGGCTGAAGTTGTTCCTATCATAATCTTCTTACTGAGGAGGAGCCTCACATAAGGCCTCCTAGGTCATGTGACTATTTATGATGCACCATGGAGCAAGGCCCAATGACTCCATCTTGTGATTAAGTTCCGTAACTTTGCTTCTGTCCACGCTCCGACAAATCACAGGCGTTTTCACAACTCTTGTAATCAATGAAACCGAGCTTCAAATAGCAGGCACAGGAGTGGCGCTGTTTTTAGAAGTATGCAGCCATGTTTCTCTCACCCTAAAGAACCCCCTTAAAGATCTGTAAATGCTGAGACTAATCTAACAAGAGGTGTCCTTTAGAGATGAGCGAATAGTATTTGATGGAATACGTGGCTGCCATAGGAATGCTTGTTAGCGCCCGAAGACCAAAGGGTTAAGTCTTAACCCCCTAGTGTTGGGCCGCTAACACGCATTCCTATGACAGCCAGGTATTCGATTGAATACTATCGGGTCACCTCTAGTGTCCTTTCAAGTGATCCCTAGGATGAGTGATCTGTGCGACCATTAGCAGCCGAGAAGCGGATGATAGCCAGCAAGGGGCAGCCTGTGTATGACAGAGGATGATACTGCTGGTGCTTGCCTTCTGACTTGGACCGCCTACCTGGCAGCCATTTTGAAAAATTGACCAATAGGAACTTGAGAATTTGCATAATTACCCATAATCCTTTGCTGGAACTCTCCCTAAGCTTAGTGAATGGTGAAAAGAATAAATCAAATGAAGCAAAATGTCAAAAACTGTGTGGAATTCTTCTCTGTGGGGTGGGCGGAGCTTGCTGGATTGGTCCAAGGGTGGCTGCTAGGTCAGGATTGCAGCAGCTGAAATTTTGAGGGATTCAAAACAGAAAAGCAAAAATTTTAGTCTAGGTTTTAATAAAAGATTCATTTTCTTTGTAATTTAAACAGCCACAGGCCACGCACAGCGGAGGCTCCAGGCCTCTACCGGTAGGCAGCCAGGTGCCAGGCACAGCGAGGGCACTAGGCCTCCACCGGTAGGCAGTCAGGGACCACACACAGCAGGGGCACCAGGCCTCTACCGATAGGAAGCCTAAGGCCACACACAGCAGGGGAACCAGGCCTCTACCGGTAGGCAGCCATGGGCCACACAGCAGCCGCAGACCAGCCCACAGTGAGTGTGCAACACACTCTGCATGGAAAAGCCAGCATCCTCACAGGGACAACCTCAGAGCACCATTGATTCAACTTAAGGAGAAACTCAGGCAGTGCATTATGGGAATTATTTAAATATCAAGGGCTGAAGGTGTTCCTATCATAATCTTCTTACTGAGGAGGAGCCTCACATAAGTCCTCCTAGGTCATGTGACTATTTATGATGCACCATGGAGCAAGGCCCAATGACTCCATCTTGTGATTAAGTTCTGTAACTTTGCTTCTGTCCACGCTCCGACAAATCTCAGGTGTTTTCACAACTCTTGTAATCAATGAAACCGAGCTTCAAATAGCAGGCACAGGAGTGGCGCTGTTTTTAGAAGTATGCAGCCATGTTTCTCTCACCCTAAAGAACCCCCTTAAAGATCTGTAAATGCTGAGACTAATCTAACAAGAGGTGTCCTTTAGAGATGAGCAAATAGTATTTGATGGAATACGTGGCTGCCATAGGAATGCGTGTTAGCGGCCGAAGACCAAGGGGTTAAGCCTTAACCCCTTAGTGTTGGGCCGCTAACACGCATTCCTATGGCAGCCAGGTATTCGATTGAATACTATCGGGTCATCTCTAGTGCCTTTCAAGTAATCCCTAGGATGACTGATCTGTGCAACCATTAGCAGCTGAGAAGCAGATGATAACCAGCAAGGTGCAGCCTGTGTATGACAGAGAACGATGCTGCTGGTGCTTGCCTTCTGACATGGTCCGCCTACTTAGCAGCCATTTTGAAATGGCTGTCAAGTAGACACAGCAGGGGCACCAGGCCTCAACCGGTAGGCAGCCACTGGCCACATAGCAGCCATGGACCAAACCACAATGAGCGTGCAACACACTCTGCATGGAGGAATCAGCATCCTCCCAGGGACAACCTCAGAGCACCATTTATTCAACTTAAGGAGAAACTCAGGCAGTGCATTATGGGAATTTATGTAAATATCAGGGGCTGAAGTTGTTCCTATCATAATCTTCTTACTGAGGAGGAGCCTCACATAAGGCCTCCTAGGTCATGTGACTATTTATGATGCACCATGGAGCAAGGCCCAATGACTCCATCTTGTGATTAAGTTCCGTAACTTTGCTTCTGTCCACGCTCCGACAAATCACAGGCGTTTTCACAACTCTTGTAATCAATGAAACCGAGCTTCAAATAGCAGGCACAGGAGTGGCGCTGTTTTTAGAAGTATGCAGCCATGTTTCTCTCACCCTAAAGAACCCCCTTAAAGATCTGTAAATGCTGAGAATAATCTAACAAGAGGTGTCCTTTAGAGATGAGCAAATAGTATTTGATGGAATACGTGGCTGCCATAGGAATGCGTATTAGCGGCCGAAGACCAAGGGGTTAAGCCTTAACCCCTTAGTGTTGGGCCGCTAACACGCATTCCTATGGCAGCCAGGTATTCGATTGAATACTATCGGGTCATCTCTAGTGCCCTTTCGAGTAATCCCTAGGATGACTGATCTGTGCGACCATTAGCAGCTGAGAAGCAGATGATAACCAGCAAGGTGCAGCCTGTGTATGACAGAGAACGATGCTGCTGGTGCTTGCCTTCTGACATGGTCTGCCTACCTAGCAGCTATTTTTAAATGGCTGTCAAGTAGACACAGCACAGCAGGGGCACCAGGCCTCAACCGATAGGCAGCCACTGGCCACACAGCAGCCATGGACCAAACCACAATGAGTGTGCAACACACTCTGCATGGAGGAGTCAGCATCCTCCCAGGGACAACCTCAGAGCACCATTGATTCAACTTAAGGAGAAACTCAGACAGTGCATTATGGGAATTTATGTAAATATCAGGGGCTGAAGTTGTTCCTATCATAATCTTCTTACTGAGGAGGAGCCTCACATAAGGCCTCCTAGGTCATGTGACTATTTATGATGCACCATGGAGCAAGGCCCAATGACTCCATCTTGTGATTAAGTTCCGTAACTTTGCTTCTGTCCACGCTCCGACAAATCTCAGGCGTTTTCACAACTCTTGTAATCAATGAAACCGAGCTTCAAATAGCAGGCACAGGAGTGGCGCTGTTTTTAGAAGTATGCAGCCATGCTTCTCTCACCCTAAAGAACCCCCTTAAAGATCTGTAAATGCTGAGAATAATCTAACAAGAGGTGTCCTTTAGAGATGAGCAAATAGTATTTGATGGAATACGTGGCTGCCATAGGAATGCTTGTTAGCGCCCGAAGACCAAAGGGTTAAGTCTTAACCCCCTAGTGTTGGGCCGCTAACACGCATTCCTATGACAGCCAGGTATTCGATTGAATACTATCGGGTCACCTCTAGTGTCCTTTCAAGTGATCCCTAGGATGAGTGATCTGTGCGACCATTAGCAGCCGAGAAGCGGATGATAGCCAGCAAGGGGCAGCCTGTGTATGACAGAGGATGATGCTGCTGGTGCTTGCCTTCTGACTTGGACCGCCTACCTGGCAGCCATTTTGAAAAATTGACCAATAGGAACTTGAGAATTTGCATAATTACCCATAATCCTTTGCTGGAACTCTCCCTAAGCTTAGTGAATGGTGAAAAGAATAAATCAAATGAAGCAAAATGTCAAAAACTGTGTGGAATTCTTCTCTGTGGGGTGGGCGGAGCTTGCTGGATTGGTCCAAGGGTGGCTGCTAGGTCAGGATTCCAGCAGCTGAAATTTTGAGGGATTCAAAACAGAAAAGCAAAAATTTTAGTCTAGGTTTTAATAAAAGATTCATTTTCTTTGTAATTTAAACAGCCACAGGCCACGCACAGCGGAGGCTCCAGGCCTCTACCGGTAGGCAGCCAGGTGCCAGGCACAGCGGGGGCACCAGACCTCCACCGGTAGGCAGCCAGGGACCACACACAGCAGGGGCACCAGGCCTCTACCGATAGGAAGCCTAAGGCCACACACAGCAGGGGAACCAGGCCTCTACCGGTAGGCAGCCACGGGCCACACAGCAGCCGCAGACCAGCCCACAGTGAGTGTGCAACACACTCTGCATGGAAGAGCCAGCATCCTCACAGGGACAACCTCAGAGCACCATTGATTCAACTTAAGGAGAAACTCAGGCAGTGCATTATGGGAATTATTTAAATATCAAGGGCTGAAGGTGTTCCTATCATAATCTTCTTACTGAGGAGGAGCCTCACATAAGTCCTCCTAGGTCATGTGACTATTTATGATGCACCATGGAGCAAGGCCCAATGACTCCATCTTGTGATTAAGTTCTGTAACTTTGCATCTGTCCACGCTCCGACAAATCTCAGGCGTTTTCACAACTCTTGTAATCAATGAAACCGAGCTTCAAATAGCAGGCACAGGAGTGGCGCTGTTTTTAGAAGTATGCAGCCATGTTTCTCTCACCCTAAAGAACCCCCTTAAAGATCTGTAAATGCTGAGACTAATCTAACAAGAGGTGTCCTTTAGAGATGAGCAAATAGTATTTGATGGAATACGTGGCTGCCATAGGAATGCGTGTTAACGGCCGAAGACCAAGGGGTTAAGCCTTAACCCCTTAGTGTTGGGCCGCTAACACGCATTCCTATGGCAGCCAGGTATTCGATTGAATACTATCGGGTCATCTCTAGTGCCCTTTCGAGTAATCCCTAGGATGACTGATCTGTGCGACCATTAGCAGCTGAGAAGCAGATGATAACCAGCAAGGTGCAGCCTGTGTACGACAGAGAACGATGCTGCTGGTGCTTGCCTTCTGACATGGTCTGCCTACCTAGCAGCCATTTTCAAATGGCTGTCAAGTAGACACAGCACAGCAGGGGCACCAGGCCTCAACCGGTAGGCAGCCACTGGCCACACAGCAGCCATGGACCAAACCACAATGAGTGTGCAACACACTCTGCATGGAGGAGTCAGCATCCTCCCAGGGACAACCTCAGAGCACCATTGATTCAACTTAAGGAGAAACTCAGACAGTGCATTATGGGAATTTATGTAAATATCAGGGGCTGAAGTTGTTCCTATCATAATCTTCTTACTGAGGAGGAGCCTCACATAAGGCCTCCTAGGTCATGTGACTATTTATGATGCACCATGGAGCAAGGCCCAATGACTCCATCTTGTGATTAAGTTCCGTAACTTTGCTTCTGTCCACGCTCCGACAAATCTCAGGCGTTTTCACAACTCTTGTAATCAATGAAACCGAGCTTCAAATAGCAGGCACAGGAGTGGCGCTGTTTTTAGAAGTATGCAGCCATGCTTCTCTCACCCTAAAGAACCCCCTTAAAGATCTGTAAATGCTGAGAATAATCTAACAAGAGGTGTCCTTTAGAGATGAGCAAATAGTATTTGATGGAATACGTGGCTGCCATAGGAATGCTTGTTAGCGGCCGAAGACCAAAGGGTTAAGTCTTAACCCCCTAGTGTTGGGCCGCTAACACGCATTCCTATGGCAGCCAGGTATTCGATTGAATACTATCGGGTCACCTCTAGTGTCCTTTCAAGTGATCCCTAGGATGAGTGATCTGTGAGACCATTAGCAGCCGAGAAGCGGATGATAGCCAGCAAGGGGCAGCCTGTGTATGACAGAGGATGATGCTGCTGGTGCTTGCCTTCTGACTTGGACCGCCTACCTGGCAGCCATTTTGAAAAATTGACCAATAGGAACTTGAGAATTTGCATAATTACCCATAATCCTTTGCTGGAACTCTCCCTAAGCTTAGTGAATAGTGAAAAGAATAAATCAAATGAAGCAAAATGTCAAAAACTGTGTGGAATTCTTCTCTGTGGGATGGGCGGAGCTTGCTGGATTGGTCCAAGGGTGGCTGCTAGGTCAGGATTCCAGCAGCTGAAATTTTGAGGGATTCAAATCAGAAAAGCAAAAATTTTAGTCTAGGTTTTAATAAAAGATTCATTTTCTTTGTAATTTAAACAGCCACAGGCCACGCACAGCGGAGGCTCCAGGCCTCCACCTGTAGGCAGCCAGGTGCCAGGCACAGCGGGGGCACAAGGCCTCCACCGGTAGGCATCCAGGGACCAAACACAACGGGGGCACCAGGCCTCTACCGGTAGGCAGCCACAGGCCACACTGCAGCCACAGACCAGCACACAGTGAGTGTGCAACACACTCTGCATGGAAAAGCCAGCATCCTCACAGGGACAACCTCAGAGCACCATTGATTCAACTTAAGGAGAAACTCAGGCAGTGCATTATGGGAATTATTTAAATATCAAGGGCTGAAGGTGTTCCTATCATAATCTTCTTACTGAGGAGGAGCCTCACATAAGTCCTCCTAGGTCATGTGACTGTTTATGATGCACCATGGAGCAAGGCCCAATGACTCCATCTTGTGATTAAGTTCTGTAACTCTGCTTCTGTCCACGCTCCGACAAATCTCAGGTGTTTTCACAACTCTTGTAATCAATGAAACCGAGCTTCAAATAGCAGGCACAGGAGTGGCGCTGTTTTTAGAAGTAGGCAGCCATGTTTCTCTCACCCTAAAGAACCCCCTTAAAGATCTGTAAATGCTGAGAATAATCTAACAAGAGGTGTCCTTTAGAGATGAGCAAATAGTATTTGATGGAATGCGTGTTAGCGGCCGAAGACCAAGGAGTTAAGCCTTAACCCCTTAGTGTTGGGCTGCTAACACGCATTCCTATGGCAGCCAGGTATTCGATTGAATACTATCGGGTCATCTCTAGTGCCCTTTCAAGTAATCCCTAGGATGACTGATCTGTGCGACCATTAGCAGCTGAGAAGCAGATGATAACCAGCAAGGTGCAGCCTGTGTATGACAGAGAACGATGCTGCTGGTGCTTGCCTTCTGACATGGTCTGCCTACCTAGCAGCTATTTTTAAATGGCTGTCAAGTAGACACAGCACAGCAGGGGCACCAGGCCTCAACCGATAGGCAGCCACTGGCCACACAGCAGCCATGGACCAAACCACAATGAGTGTGCAACACACTCTGCATGGAGGAGTCAGCATCCTCCCAGGGACAACCTCAGAGCACCATTGATTCAACTTAAGGAGAAACTCAGACAGTGCATTATGGGAATTTATGTAAATATCAGGGGCTGAAGTTGTTCCTATCATAATCTTCTTACTGAGGAGGAGCCTCACATAAGGCCTCCTAGGTCATGTGACTATTTATGATGCACCATGGAGCAAGGCCCAATGACTCCATCTTGTGATTAAGTTCCGTAACTTTGCTTCTGTCCACGCTCCGACAAATCTCAGGCGTTTTCACAACTCTTGTAATCAATGAAACCGAGCTTCAAATAGCAGGCACAGGAGTGGCGCTGTTTTTAGAAGTATGCAGCCATGCTTCTCTCACCCTAAAGAACCCCCTTAAAGATCTGTAAATGCTGAGAATAATCTAACAAGAGGTGTCCTTTAGAGATGAGCAAATAGTATTTGATGGAATACGTGGCTGCCATAGGAATGCTTGTTAGCGCCCGAAGACCAAAGGGTTAAGTCTTAACCCCCTAGTGTTGGGCCGCTAACACGCATTCCTATGACAGCCAGGTATTCGATTGAATACTATCGGGTCACCTCTAGTGTCCTTTCAAGTGATCCCTAGGATGAGTGATCTGTGCGACCATTAGCAGCCGAGAAGCGGATGATAGCCAGCAAGGGGCAGCCTGTGTATGACAGAGGATGATGCTGCTGGTGCTTGCCTTCTGACTTGGACCGCCTACCTGGCAGCCATTTTGAAAAATTGACCAATAGGAACTTGAGAATTTGCATAATTACCCATAATCCTTTGCTGGAACTCTCCCTAAGCTTAGTGAATGGTGAAAAGAATAAATCAAATGAAGCAAAATGTCAAAAACTGTGTGGAATTCTTCTCTGTGGGGTGGGCGGAGCTTGCTGGATTGGTCCAAGGGTGGCTGCTAGGTCAGGATTCCAGCAGCTGAAATTTTGAGGGATTCAAAACAGAAAAGCAAAAATTTTAGTCTAGGTTTTAATAAAAGATTCATTTTCTTTGTAATTTAAACAGCCACAGGCCACGCACAGCGGAGGCTCCAGGCCTCTACCGGTAGGCAGCCAGGTGCCAGGCACAGCGGGGGCACCAGACCTCCACCGGTAGGCAGCCAGGGACCACACACAGCAGGGGCACCAGGCCTCTACCGATAGGAAGCCTAAGGCCACACACAGCAGGGGAACCAGGCCTCTACCGGTAGGCAGCCACGGGCCACACAGCAGCCGCAGACCAGCCCACAGTGAGTGTGCAACACACTCTGCATGGAAGAGCCAGCATCCTCACAGGGACAACCTCAGAGCACCATTGATTCAACTTAAGGAGAAACTCAGGCAGTGCATTATGGGAATTATTTAAATATCAAGGGCTGAAGGTGTTCCTATCATAATCTTCTTACTGAGGAGGAGCCTCACATAAGTCCTCCTAGGTCATGTGACTATTTATGATGCACCATGGAGCAAGGCCCAATGACTCCATCTTGTGATTAAGTTCTGTAACTTTGCATCTGTCCACGCTCCGACAAATCTCAGGCGTTTTCACAACTCTTGTAATCAATGAAACCGAGCTTCAAATAGCAGGCACAGGAGTGGCGCTGTTTTTAGAAGTATGCAGCCATGTTTCTCTCACCCTAAAGAACCCCCTTAAAGATCTGTAAATGCTGAGACTAATCTAACAAGAGGTGTCCTTTAGAGATGAGCAAATAGTATTTGATGGAATACGTGGCTGCCATAGGAATGCGTGTTAACGGCCGAAGACCAAGGGGTTAAGCCTTAACCCCTTAGTGTTGGGCCGCTAACACGCATTCCTATGGCAGCCAGGTATTCGATTGAATACTATCGGGTCATCTCTAGTGCCCTTTCGAGTAATCCCTAGGATGACTGATCTGTGCGACCATTAGCAGCTGAGAAGCAGATGATAACCAGCAAGGTGCAGCCTGTGTACGACAGAGAACGATGCTGCTGGTGCTTGCCTTCTGACATGGTCTGCCTACCTAGCAGCCATTTTTAAATGGCTGTCAAGTAGACACAGCACAGCAGGGGCACCAGGCCTCAACCGGTAGGCAGCCACTGGCCACACAGCAGCCATGGACCAAACCACAATGAGTGTGCAACACACTCTGCATGGAGGAGTCAGCATCCTCCCAGGGACAACCTCAGAGCACCATTGATTCAACTTAAGGAGAAACTCAGACAGTGCATTATGGGAATTTATGTAAATATCAGGGGCTGAAGTTGTTCCTATCATAATCTTCTTACTGAGGAGGAGCCTCACATAAGGCCTCCTAGGTCATGTGACTATTTATGATGCACCATGGAGCAAGGCCCAATGACTCCATCTTGTGATTAAGTTCCGTAACTTTGCTTCTGTCCACGCTCCGACAAATCTCAGGCGTTTTCACAACTCTTGTAATCAATGAAACCGAGCTTCAAATAGCAGGCACAGGAGTGGCGCTGTTTTTAGAAGTATGCAGCCATGCTTCTCTCACCCTAAAGAACCCCCTTAAAGATCTGTAAATGCTGAGAATAATCTAACAAGAGGTGTCCTTTAGAGATGAGCAAATAGTATTTGATGGAATACGTGGCTGCCATAGGAATGCTTGTTAGCGGCCGAAGACCAAAGGGTTAAGTCTTAACCCCCTAGTGTTGGGCCGCTAACACGCATTCCTATGGCAGCCAGGTATTCGATTGAATACTATCGGGTCACCTCTAGTGTCCTTTCAAGTGATCCCTAGGATGAGTGATCTGTGAGACCATTAGCAGCCGAGAAGCGGATGATAGCCAGCAAGGGGCAGCCTGTGTATGACAGAGGATGATGCTGCTGGTGCTTGCCTTCTGACTTGGACCGCCTACCTGGCAGCCATTTTGAAAAATTGACCAATAGGAACTTGAGAATTTGCATAATTACCCATAATCCTTTGCTGGAACTCTCCCTAAGCTTAGTGAATAGTGAAAAGAATAAATCAAATGAAGCAAAATGTCAAAAACTGTGTGGAATTCTTCTCTGTGGGATGGGCGGAGCTTGCTGGATTGGTCCAAGGGTGGCTGCTAGGTCAGGATTCCAGCAGCTGAAATTTTGAGGGATTCAAATCAGAAAAGCAAAAATTTTAGTCTAGGTTTTAATAAAAGATTCATTTTCTTTGTAATTTAAACAGCCACAGGCCACGCACAGCGGAGGCTCCAGGCCTCTACCGGTAGGCAGCCAGGTGCCAGGCACAGCGAGGGCACCAGGCCTCCACCTGTAGGCAGCCAGGTGCCAGGCACAGCGGGGGCACAAGGCCTCCACCGGTAGGCAGCCAGGGACCAAACACAACGGGGGCACCAGGCCTCTACCGGTAGGCAGCCACAGGCCACACTGCAGCCGCAGACCAGCACACAGTGAGTGTGCAACACACTCTGCATGGAAAAGCCAGCATCCTCACAGGGACAACCTCAGAGCACCATTGATTCAACTTAAGGAGAAACTCAGGCAGTGCATTATGGGAATTATTTAAATATCAAGGGCTGAAGGTGTTCCTATCATAATCTTCTTACTGAGGAGGAGCCTCACATAAGTCCTCCTAGGTCATGTGACTGTTTATGATGCACCATGGAGCAAGGCCCAATGACTCCATCTTGTGATTAAGTTCTGTAACTCTGCTTCTGTCCACGCTCCGACAAATCTCAGGTGTTTTCACAACTCTTGTAATCAATGAAACCGAGCTTCAAATAGCAGGCACAGGAGTGGCGCTGTTTTTAGAAGTAGGCAGCCATGTTTCTCTCACCCTAAAGAACCCCCTTAAAGATCTGTAAATGCTGAGAATAATCTAACAAGAGGTGTCCTTTAGAGATGAGCAAATAGTATTTGATGGAATGCGTGTTAGCGGCCGAAGACCAAGGAGTTAAGCCTTAACCCCTTAGTGTTGGGCTGCTAACACGCATTCCTATGGCAGCCAGGTATTCGATTGAATACTATCGGGTCATCTCTAGTGCCCTTTCAAGTAATCCCTAGGATGACTGATCTGTGCGACAATTAGCAGCTGAGAAGCAGATGATAACCAGCAAGGTACAGCCTGTGTATGACAGAGAACGATGCTGCTGGTGCTTGCCTTCTGACATGGTCCGCCTACCTAGCAGCCATTTTGAAATGGCTGTCAAGTAGACACAGCAAGGGCACCAGGCCTCAACCAGTAGGCAGCCAGTGGCCACACAGCAGCCGTGGCCCAAACCACAATGAGTGTGCAACACACTCTGCATGGAGGAATCAGCATCCTCCCAGGGACAACCTCAGAGCACCATTGATTCAACTTAAGGAGAAACTCAGACAGTGCATTATGGGAATTTATGTAAATATCAGGGGCTGATGTTGTTCCTATCATAATCTTCTTACTGAGGAGGAGCCTCACATAAGGCCTCCTAGGTCATGTGACTATTTATGATGCACCATGGAGCAAGGCCCAATGACTCCATCTTGTGATTAAGTTCCGTAACTTTGCTTCTGTCCACGCTCCGACAAATCACAGGCGTTTTCACAACTCTTGTAATCAATGAAACCGAGCTTCAAATAGCAGGCACAGGAGTGGCGCTGTTTTTTGAAGTATGCAGCTATGTTTCTCTCACCCTAAAGAACCCCCTTAAAGATCTGTAGATGCTGAGACTAATCTAACAAGAGGTGTCCGTTAGAGTAGAGCGAATAGTATTTGATGGAATACGTGGCTGCCATAGGAATGCGTGTTAGCGGCCGAAGACCAAAGGGTTAAGTCTTAACCCCCTAGTGTTGGGCCACTAACACGCATTCCTATGGCAGCCAGGTATTCGATTGAATACTATCGGGTCACCTCTAGTGTCCTTTCAAGTGATCCCTAGGATGAGTGATCTGTGCGACCATTAGCAGCCGAGAAGCAGATGATAGCCAGCAAGGGGCAGCCTGTGTATGACAGAGGATGATGCTGCTGGTGCTTGCCTTCTGACTTGGACCGCCTACCTGGCAGCCATTTTGAAAAATTGACCAATAGGAACTTGAGAATTTGCATAATTACCCATAATCCTTTGCTGGAACTCTCCCTAAGCTTAGTGAATAGTGAAAAGAATAAATCAAATGAAGCAAAATGTCAAAAACTGTGTGGAATTCTTCTCTGTGGGGTGGGCGGAGCTTGCTGTATTGGTTCAAGGGTGGCTGCTAGGTCAGGATTCCAGCAGCTGAAATTTTGAGGGATTCAAATCAGAAAAGCAAAAATTTTAGTCTAGATTTTAATAAAAGATTCATTTTCTTTGTAATTTAAAAAGCCACAGGCCACGCACAGCAGAGGCTCCAGGCCTCTACCGGTAGGCAGCCAGGTGCCAGGCACAGCGGGGGCACCAGTCCTCCACCAGTAGGCAGCCAAGTGCCAGGCACAGCGGGGGCACAAGGCCTCCACCGGTAGGCAGCCACGGACCACACACAGCAGGGGCACCAGGCCTATACTGATAGGAAGCCTAAAGCCACACACAGCAGGGGCACCAGGCCTCTACCGGTAGGCAGCCACGGGCCCCACAGCAGCCGCAGACCAGCCCACAGTGAGTGTGCAACACACTCTGCATGGAGGAATCAGCATCCTCCCAGGGACAACCTCAGAGCACCATTGATTCAACTTAAGGAGAAACTCAGGCAGTGCATTATGGGAATTATTTAAATATCAAGGGCTGAAGGTGTTCCTATCATAATCTTCTTACTGAGGAGGAGCCTCACATAAGTCCCCCTAGGTCATGTGACTATTTATGATGCACCATGGAGCAAGGCCCAATGACTCAATCTTGTGATTAAGTTCTGTAACTTTGCTTCTGTCCACGCTCCGACAAATCTCAGGAGTTTTCACAACTCTTGTAATCAATGAAACCGAGCTTCAAATAGCAGGCACAGGAGTGGCGCTGTTTTTAGAAGTATGCAGCCATGTTTCTCTCACCCTAAAGAACCCCCTTAAAGATCTGTAAATGCTGAGAATAATCTAACAAGAGGTGTCCTTTAGAGATGAGCAAATAGTATTTGATGGAATACGTGGCTGCCATAGGAATGCGTGTTAGCGGCCGAAGACCAAGGGGTTAAGCCTTAAGCCCTTAGTGTTGGGCCGCTAACACGCATTCCTATGGCAGCCAGGTATTCGATTGAATACTATCGGGTCATCTCTAGTGCCCTTTCAATTAATCCCTAGGATGACTGATCTGTGCAACCATTAGCAGCTGAGAAGCAGATGATAACCAGCAAGGTGCAGACTGTGTATGACAGAGAACGATGCTGCTGGTGCTTGCCTTCTGACATGGTCCACCTACCTAGCAGCCATTTTTTAAATGGCTGTCAAGTAGACACAGCACGGGCACTAGGCCTCAACCGGTAGGCAGCCACTGGCCACACAGCAGCCGTGGACCAAACCACAATGAGTGTGCAACACACTCTGCATGGAGGAATCAGCATCCTCCCAGGGACAACCTCAGAGCACCATTGATTCAACTTAAGGAGAAACTCAGGCAGTGCATTATGGGAATTTATGTAAATATCAGGGGCTGAAGTTGTTCCTATCATAATCTTCTTACTGAGGAGGAGCCTCACATAAGGCCTCCTAGGTCATGTGACTATTTATGATGCAACATGGAGCAAGGCCCAATGACTCCATCTTGTGATTAAGTTCCGTAACTTTGCTTCTGTCCACGCTCCGACAAATCACAGGCGTTTTCACAACTCTTGTAATCAATGAAACCGAGCTTCAAATAGCAGGCACAGGAGTGGCGCTGTTTTTAGAAGTATGCAGCCATGTTTCTCTCACCCTAAAGAACCCCCTTAAAGATCTGTAGATGCTGAGACTAATCTAACAAGAGGTGTCCTTTAGAGATGAGCGAATAGTATTTGATGGAATACGTGGCTGCCATAGGAATGCGTGTTAGCGGCCGAAGACCAAAGGGTTAAGTCTTAACCCCCTAGTGTTGGGCCGCTAACACGCATTCCTATGGCAGCCAGGTATTCGATTGAATACTATCGGGTCACCTCTAGTGTCCTTTCAAGTGATCCCTTAAAGATCTGTAGATGCTGAGACTAATCTAACAAGAGGTGTCCTTTAGAGATGAGCGAATAGTATTTGATGGAATACGTGGCTGCCATAGGAATGCTTGTTAGCGCCCGAAGACCAAAGGGTTAAGTCTTAACCCCCTAGTGTTGGGCCGCTAACACGCATTCCTATGACAGCCAGGTATTCGATTGAATACTATCGGGTCACCTCTAGTGTCCTTTCAAGTGATCCCTAGGATGAGTGATCTGTGCGACCATTAGCAGCCGAGAAGCGGATGATAGCCAGCAAGGGGCAGCCTGTGTATGACAGAGGATGATGCTGCTGGTGCTTGCCTTCTGACTTGGACCGCCTACCTGGCAGCCATTTTGAAAAATTGACCAATAGGAACTTGAGAATTTGCATAATTACCCATAATCCTTTGCTGGAACTCTCCCTAAGCTTAGTGAATGGTGAAAAGAATAAATCAAATGAAGCAAAATGTCAAAAACTGTGTGGAATTCTTCTCTGTGGGGTGGGCGGAGCTTGCTGGATTGGTCCAAGGGTGGCTGCTAGGTCAGGATTCCAGCAGCTGAAATTTTGAGGGATTCAAAACAGAAAAGCAAAAATTTTAGTCTAGGTTTTAATAAAAGATTCATTTTCTTTGTAATTTAAACAGCCACAGGCCACGCACAGCGGAGGCTCCAGGCCTCTACCGGTAGGCAGCCAGGTGCCAGGCACAGCAGGGGCACCAGACCTCCACCGGTAGGCAGCCAGGGACCACACACAGCAGAGGCACCAGGCCTCTACCGATAGGAAGCCTAAGGCCACACACAGCAGGGGAACCAGGCCTCTACCGGTAGGCAGCCATGGGCCACACAGCAGGCGCAGACCAGCCCACAGTGAGTGTGCAACACACTCTGCATAGAAGAGCCAGCATCCTCACAGGGACAACCTCAGAGCACCATTGATTCAACTTAAGGAGAAACTCAGGCAGTGCATTATGGGAATTATTTAAATATCAAGGGCTGAAGGTGTTCCTATCATAATCTTCTTACTGAGGAGGAGCCTCACATAAGTCCTCCTAGGTCATGTGACTATTTATGATGCACCATGGAGCAAGGCCCAATGACTCCATCTTGTGATTAAGTTCTGTAACTTTGCATCTGTCCACGCTCCGACAAATCTCAGGCGTTTTCACAACTCTTGTAATCAATGAAACCGAGCTTCAAATAGCAGGCACAGGAGTGGCGCTGTTTTTAGAAGTATGCAGCCATGTTTCTCTCACCCTAAAGAACCCCCTTAAAGATCTGTAAATGCTGAGACTAATCTAACAAGAGGTGTCCTTTAGAGATGAGCAAATAGTATTTGATGGAATACGTGGCTGCCATAGGAATGCGTGTTAACGGCCGAAGACCAAGGGGTTAAGCCTTAACCCCTTAGTGTTGGGCCGCTAACACGCATTCCTATGGCAGCCAGGTATTCGATTGAATACTATCGGGTCATCTCTAGTGCCCTTTCGAGTAATCCCTAGGATAACTGATCTGTGCGACCATTAACAGCTGAGAAGCAGATGATAACCAGCAAGGTGCAGCCTGTGTATGACAGAGAACGATGCTGCTGGTGCTTGCCTTCTGACATGGTCTGCCTACCTAGCAGCCATTTTTAAATGGCTGTCAAGTAGACACAGCACAGCAGGGGCACCAGGCCTCAACCGGTAGGCAGCCACTGGCCACACAGCAGCCATGGACCAAACCACAATGAGTGTGCAACACACTCTGCATGGAGGAGTCAGCATCCTCCCAGGGACAACCTCAGAGCACCATTGATTCAACTTAAGGAGAAACTCAGACAGTGCATTATGGGAATTTATGTAAATATCAGGGGCTGAAGGTGTTCCTATCATAATCTTCTTACTGAGGAGGAGCCTCACATAAGTCCTCCTAGGTCATGTGACTATTTATGATGCACCATGGAGCAAGGCCCAATGACTCCATCTTGTGATTAAGTTCTGTAACTTTGCATCTGTCCACGCTCCGACAAATCTCAGGCGTTTTCACAACTCTTGTAATCAATGAAACCGAGCTTCAAATAGCAGGCACAGGAGTGGCGCTGTTTTTAGAAGTATGCAGCCATGTTTCTCTCACCCTAAAGAACCCCCTTAAAGATCTGTAAATGCTGAGACTAATCTAACAAGAGGTGTCCTTTAGAGATGAGCAAATAGTATTTGATGGAATACGTGGCTGCCATAGGAATGCGTGTTAACGGCCGAAGACCAAGGGGTTAAGCCTTAACCCCTTAGTGTTGGGCCGCTAACACGCATTCCTATGGCAGCCAGGTATTCGATTGAATACTATCGGGTCATCTCTAGTGCCCTTTCGAGTAATCCCTAGGATGACTGATCTGTGCGACCATTAGCAGCTGAGAAGCAGATGATAACCAGCAAGGTGCAGCCTGTGTATGACAGAGAACGATGCTGCTGGTGCTTGCCTTCTGACATGGTCCGTCTACCTAGCAGCCATTTTGAAATGGCTGTCAAGTAGACACAGCAGCGGCACCAGGGCCTCAACCGGTAGGCAGCCACTGGCCACACAGCAGCCGTGGACCAAACCATAATGAGTGTGCAACACACTCTGCATGGAGGAATCAGCATCCTCCCAGGGACAACCTCAGAGCACCATTTATTCAACTTAAGGAGAAACTCAGGCAGTGCATTATGGGAATTTATGTAAATATCAGGGGCTGAAGTTGTTCCTATCATAATCTTCTTACTGAGGAGGAGCCTCACATAAGGCCTCCTAGGTCATGTGACTATTTATGATGCACCATGGAGCAAGGCCCAATGACTCCATCTTGTGATTAAGTTCCGTAACTTTGCTTCTGTCCACGCTCCGACAAATCACAGGCGTTTTCACAACTCTTGTAATCAATGAAACCGAGCTTCAAATAGCAGGCACAGGAGTGGCGCTGTTTTTAGAAGTATGCAGCCATGTTTCTCTCACCCTAAAGAACCCCCTTAAAGATCTGTAAATGCTGAGAATAATCTAACAAGAGGTGTTCTTTAGAGATGAGCAAATAGTATTTGATGGAATACGTGGCTGCCATAGGAATGCGTGTTAGCGGCCGAAGACCAAGGGGTTAAGCCTTAACCCCTTAGTGTTGGGCCGCTAACACGCATTCCTATGGCAGCCAGGTATTCGATTGAATACTATCGGGTCATCTCTAGTGCCTTTCAAGTAATCCCTAGGATGACTGATCTGTGCAACCATTAGCAGCTGAGAAGCAGATGATAACCAGCAAGGTGCAGCCTGTGTATGACAGAGAACGATGCTGCTGGTGCTTGCCTTCTGACATGGTCCGCCTACTTAGCAGCCATTTTGAAATGGCTGTCAAGTAGACACAGCAGGGGCACCAGGCCTCAACCGGTAGGCAGCCACTGGCCACATAGCAGCCGTGGACCAAACCACAATGAGCGTGCAACACACTCTGCATGGAGGAATCAGCATCCTCCCAGGGACAACCTCAGAGCACCATTGATTCAACTTAAGGAGAAACTCAGGCAGTGCATTATGGGAATTTATGTAAATATCAGGGGCTGATGTTGTTCCTATCATAATCTTCTTACTGAGGAGGAGCCTCACATAAGTCCTCCTAGGTCATGTGACTATTTATGATGCACCATGGAGCAAGGCCCAATGACTCCATCTTGTGATTAAGTTCTGTAACTTTGCTTCTGTCCACGCTCCGACAAATCTCAGGCGTTTTCACAACTCTTGTAATCAATGAAACCGAGCTTCAAATAGCAGGCACAGGAGTGGCGCTGTTTTTAGAAGTATGCAGCCATGTTTCTCTCACCCTAAAGAACCCCCTTAAAGATCTGTAAATGCTGAGACTAATCTAACAAGAGGTGTCCTTTAGAGATGAGCAAATAGTATTTGATGGAATACGTGGCTGCCATAGGAATGCGTGTTAACGGCCGATGACCAAGGGGTTAAGCCTTAACCCCTTAGTGTTGGGCCGCTAACACGCATTCCTATGGCAGCCAGGTATTCGATTGAATACTATCGGGTCATCTCTAGTGCCCTTTCAAGTAATCCCTAGGATGACTGATCTGTGCGACCATTAGCAGCTGAGAAGCAGATGATAACCAGCAAGGTGCAGCCTGTGTATGACAGAGAACGATGCTGCTGGTGCTTGCCTTCTCACTTGGACCGCCTACCTAGCAGCCATTTTTAAATGGCTGTCAAGTAGACACAGCACAGCAGGGGCACCAGGCCTCAACCGGTAGGCAGCCACTGGCCACACAGCAGCCATGGACCAAACCACAATGAGTGTGCAACACACTCTGCATGGAGGAGTCAGCATCCTCCCAGGGACAACCTCAGAGCACCATTGATTCAACTTAAGGAGAAACTCAGACAGTGCATTATGGGAATTTATGTAAATATCAGGGGCTGAAGTTGTTCCTATCATAATCTTCTTACTGAGGAGGAGCCTCACATAAGGCCTCCTAGGTCATGTGACTATTTATGATGCACCATGGAGCAAGGCCCAATGACTCCATCTTGTGATTAAGTTCCGTAACTTTGCTTCTGTCCACGCTCCGACAAATCTCAGGCGTTTTCACAACTCTTGTAATCAATGAAACCGAGCTTCAAATAGCAGGCACAGGAGTGGCGCTGTTTTTAGAAGTATGCAGCCATGCTTCTCTCACCCTAAAGAACCCCCTTAAAGATCTGTAAATGCTGAGAATAATCTAACAAGAGGTGTCCTTTAGAGATGAGCAAATAGTATTTGATGGAATACGTGGCTGCCATAGGAATGCTTGTTAGCGGCCGAAGACCAAAGGGTTAAGTCTTAACCCCCTAGTGTTGGGCCGCTAACAGGCATTCCTATGGCAGCCAGGTATTCGATTGAATACTATCGGGTCACCTCTAGTGTCCTTTCAAGTGATCCCTAGGATGAGTGATCTGTGCGACCATTAGCAGCCGAGAAGCAGATGATAGCCAGCAAGGGGCAGCCTGTGTATGACAGAGGATGATGCTGCTGGTGCTTGCCTTCTGACTTGGACCGCCTACCTGGCAGCCATTTTGAAAAATTGATCAATAGGAACTTGAGAATTTGCATAATTACCCATAATCCTTTGCTGGAACTCTCCCTAAGCTTAGTGAATGGTGAAAAGAATAAATCAAATGAAGCAAAATGTCAAAAACTGTGTGGAATTCTTCTCTGTGGGGTGGGCGGAGCTTGCTGGATTGGTCCAAGGGTGGCTGCTAGGTCAGGATTCCAGCAGCTGAAATTTTGAGGGATTCAAATCAGAAAAGCAAAAATTTTAGTCTAGGTTTTAATAAAAGATTCATTTTCTTTGTAATTTAAACAGCCACAGGCCACGCACAGCGGAGGCTCCAGGCCGCTACCGGTAGGCAGCCAGGTGCCAGGCACAGCGGGGGCACCAGGCCTCCACCAGTAGGCAGCCAGGTGCCAGGCACAGTGGGGGCACCAGGCCTCCACCGGTAGGCAGCCAGGGACCACACACAGCAGGGGCACCAGGCCTCTACCGATAGGAAGCCTAAGGCCACACACAGCCATGGAACTAGGCCTCTACCGGTAGGCAGCCATGGGCCACACAGCAGCCGCAGACCAGCCCACAGTGAGTGTGCAACACACTCTGCATGGAAGAGCCAGCATCCTCACAGGGACAACCTCAGAGCACCATTGATTCAACTTAAGGAGAAACTCAGGCAGTGCATTATGGGAATTATTTAAATATCAAGGGCTGAAGGTGTTCCTATCATAATCTTCTTACTGAGGAGGAGCCTCACATAAGTCCTCCTAGGTCATGTGACTATTTATGATGCACCATGGAGCAAGGCCCAATGACTCCATCTTGTGATTAAGTTCCGTAACTTTTCTTCTGTCCACGCTCCGACAAATCACAGGCATTTTCACAACTCTTGTAATCAATGAAACCGAGCTTCAAATAGCAGGCACAGGAGTGGCGCTGTTTTTAGAAGTATGCAGCCATGTTTCTCTCACCCTAAAGAACCCCCTTAAAGATCTGTAAATGCTGAGAATAATCTAACAAGAGGTGTCTTTTAGAGATGAGCAAATAGTATTTGATGGAATACGTGGCTGCCATAGGAATGCGTGTTAACGGCCGAAGACCAAGGGGTTAAGCCTTAACCCCTTAGTGTTGGGCCGCTAACAC
This sequence comes from Leptodactylus fuscus, assembly GCF_031893055.1. NCBI lineage: Eukaryota > Metazoa > Chordata > Amphibia > Anura > Leptodactylidae > Leptodactylus > Leptodactylus fuscus. Next base: position 46,459,780 of record NC_134274.1, read on the forward strand.
GCATTCCTATGGCAGCCAGGTATTCGATTGAATACTATCAGGTCATCTCTAGTGCCCTTTCGAGTAATCCCTAGGATGACTGATCTGTGCGACCATTAGCAGCTGAGAAGCAGATGATAACCAGCAAGGTGCAGCCTGTGTATGACAGAGAACGATGCTGCTGGTGCTTGCCTTCTGACATGGTCTGCCTACCTAGCAGCCATTTTTAAATGGCTGTCAAGTAGACACAGCACAGCAGGGGCACCAGGCCTCCACCGGTAGGCAGCCAGGGACCAAACACAACGGGGGCACCAGGCCTCTACTGGTAGGCAGCCACAGGCCACACTGCAGCCGCAGACCAGCCCACAGTGAGAGTGCAACACACTCTGCATGGAAAAGCCAGCATCCTCACAGGGACAACCTCAGAGCACCATTGATTCAACTTAAGGAGAAACTCAGGCAGTGCATTATGGGAATTATTTAAATATCAAGGGCTGAAGGTGTTCCTATCATAATCTTCTTACTGAGGAGGAGCCTCACATAAGTCCTCCTAAGTCATGTGACTATTTATGATGCACCATGGAGCAAGGCCCAATGACTCCATCTTGTGATTAAGTTCTGTAACTTTGCTTCTGTCCACGCTCCGACAAATCTCAGGTGTTTTCACAACTCTTGTAATCAATGAAACCGAGCTTCAAATAGCAGGCACAGGAGTGGCGCTGTTTTTAGAAGTAGGCAGCCATGTTTCTCTCACCCTAAAGAGCCCCCTTAAAGATCTGTAAATGCTGAGAATAATCTAACAAGAGGTGTCCTTTAGAGATGAGCAAATAGTATTTGATGGAATGCGTGTTAGCGGCCGAAGACCAAGGAGTTAAGCCTTAACCCCTTAGTGTTGGGCAGCTAACACGCATTCCTATGGCAGCCAGGTACTCGATTGAATACTATCGGGTAATCTCTAGTACCCTTTCGAGTAATCCCTAGGATGACTGATCTGTGCGACCATTAGCAGCTGAGAAGCAGATGATAACCAGCAAGGTGCAGCCTGTGTATGACAGAGAACGATGCTGCTGGTGCTTGCCTTCTGACAGGATCCGCCTACCTAGCAGCCATTTTTAAATGGCTGTCAAATAGACACAGCACGGACACCAGGCCTCAACCGGTAAGCAGCCACTGGCCACACAGCAGCCATGGACCAAACCACAATGAGTGTGCAACACACTCTGCATGGAGGAGTCAGCATCCTCCCAGGGACAACCTCAGAGCACCATTGATTCAACTTAAGGAGAAACTCAGACAGTGCATTATGGGAATTTATGTAAATATCAGGGGCTGAAGTTGTTCCTATCATAATCTTCTTACTGAGGAGGAGCCTCACATAAGGCCTCCTAGGTCATGTGACTATTTATGATGCAACATGGAGCAAGGCCCAATGACTCCATCTTGTGATTAAGTTCCGTAACTTTGCTTTTGTCCACGCTCCGACAAATCACACGCGTTTTCACAACTCTTGTAATCAATGAAACCGAGCTTCAAATAGCAGGCACAGGAGTGGCGCTGTTTTTAGAAGTATGCAGCCATGTTTCTCTCACCCTAAAGAACCCCCTTAAAGATCTGTAGATGCTGAGACTAATCTAACAAGAGGTGTCCTTTAGAGATGAGCGAATAGTATTTGATGGAATACGTGGCTGCCATAGGAATGCTTGTTAGCGGCCGAAGACCAAAGGGTTAAGTCTTAACCCCCTAGTGTTGGGCCGCTAACACGCATTCCTATGGCAGCCAGGTATTCGATTGAATACTATCGGGTCACCTCTAGTGTCCTTTCAAGTGATCCCTAGGATGAGTGATCTGTGCAACCATTAGCAGCCGAGAAGCGGATGATAGCCAGCAAGGGGCAGCCTGTGTATGACAGAGGATGATGCTGCTGGTGCTTGCCTTCTGACTTGGACCGCCTACCTGGCAGCCATTTTGAAAAATTGACCAATAGGAACTTGAGAATTTGCATAATTACCCATAATCCTTTGCTGGAACTCTCCCTAAGCTTAGTGAATAGTGAAAAGAATAAATCAAATGAAGCAAAATGTCAAAAACTGTGTGGAATTCTTCTCTGTGGGGTGGGCGGAGCTTGCTGGATTGGTCCAAGGGTGGCTGCTAGGTCAGGATTCCAGCAGCTGAAATTTTGAGGGATTCAAATCAGAAAAGCAAAAATTTTAGTCTAGGTTTTAATAAAAGATTCATTTTCTTTGTAATTTAAACAGCCACAGGCCACGCACAGCGGAAGCTCCAGGCCTCTACCGGTAGGCAGCCAGGTACCAGGCACAGCGGGGGCACCAGGCCTCCACCGGTAGGCAGCCAGGTGCCAGGCACAGCGGGGGCACCAGGCCTCCACCGGTAGGCAGCCAGGTGCCAGGCACAGCGGGGGCACCAGGCCTCCACCGGTAGGCAGCCAGCGACCACACACAGCGGGGGCACCAGGCCTCTACCGATAGGAAGCCTAAAGCCACACACAGCAGGGGCACCAGGCCTCTACCGGTAGGCAGCCACGGGCCACACTGCAGCCGCAGACCAGCCCACAGTGAGTGTGCAACACACTCTGCATGGAAAAGCCAGCATCCTCACAGGGACAACCTCAGAGCACCATTGATTCAACTTAAGGAGAAACTCAGGCAGTGCATTATGGGAATTATTTAAATATCAAGGGCTGAAGGTGTTCCTATCATAATCTTCTTACTGAGGAGGAGCCTCACATAAGTCCTCCTAGGTCATGTGACTATTTATGATGCCCCATGGAGCAAGGCCCAATGACTCAATCTTGTGATTAAGTTCTCTAACTTTGCTTCTGTCCACGCTCCGACAAATCTCAGGAGTTTTCACAACTCTTGTAATCAATGAAACCGAGCTTCAAATAGCAGGCACAGGAGTGGCGCTGTTTTTAGAACTATGCAGCCATGTTTCTCTCACCCTAAAGAGCCCCCTTAAAGATCTGTAAATGCTGAGAATAATCTAACAAGAGGTGTCCTTTAGAGATGAGCAAATAGTATTTGATGGAATGCGTGTTAGCGGCCGAAGACCAAGGGGTTAAGCCTTAACCCCTTAGTGTTGTGCCGCTAACACGCATTCCTATGGCAGCCAGGTATTCGATTGAATACTATCGGGTCATCTCTAGTGCCCTTTCAATTAATCCCTAGGATGACTGATCTGTGCAACCATTAGCAGCTGAGAAGCAGATGATAACCAGCAAGGTGCAGCCTGTGTATGACAGAGAACGATGCTGCTGGTGCTTGCCTTCTGACATGGTCCGCCTACCTAGCAGCCATTTTTTAAATGGCTGTCAAGTAGACACAGCACGGGCACTAGGCCTCAACCGGTAGGTAGCCACTGGCCACACAGCAGCCGTGGACCAAACCACAATGAGTATGCAACACACTCTGCATGGAGGAATCAGCATCCTCCCAGGGACAACCTCAGAGCACCATTGATTCAACTTAAGGAGAAACTCAGGCAGTGCATTATGGGAATTTATGTAAATATCAGGGGCTGAAGTTGTTCCTATCATAATCTTCTTACTGAGGAGGAGCCTCACATAAGGCCTCCTAGGTCATGTGACTATTTATGATGCAACATGGAGCAAGGCCCAATGACTCCATCTTGTGATTAAGTTCCGTAACTTTGCTTCTGTCCACGCTCCGACAAATCACAGGCGTTTTCACAACTCTTGTAATCAATGAAACCGAGCTTCAAATAGCAGGCACAGGAGTGGCGCTGTTTTTAGAAGTATGCAGCCATGTTTCTCTCACCCTAAAGAACCCCCTTAAAGATCTGTAGATGCTGAGACTAATCTAACAAGAGTTGTCCTTTAGAGATGAGCGAATAGTATTTGATGGAATACGTGGCTGCCATAGGAATGCGTGTTAGCGGCCGAAGACCAAAGGGTTAAGTCTTAACCCCCTAGTGTTGGGCCGCTAACACGCATTCCTATGGCAGCCAGGTATTCGATTGAATACTATCGGGTCACCTCTAGTGTCCTTTCAAGTGATCCCTTAAAGATCTGTAGATGCTGAGACTAATCTAACAAGAGGTGTCCTTTAGAGATGAGCGAATAGTATTTGATGGAATACGTGGCTGCCATAGGAATGCTTGTTAGCGCCCGAAGACCAAAGGGTTAAGTCTTAACCCCCTAGTGTTGGGCCGCTAACACGCATTCCTATGACAGCCAGGTATTCGATTGAATACTATCGGGTCACCTCTAGTGTCCTTTCAAGTGATCCCTAGGATGAGTGATCTGTGCGACCATTAGCAGCCGAGAAGCGGATGATAGCCAGCAAGGGGCAGCCTGTGTATGACAGAGGATGATACTGCTGGTGCTTGCCTTCTGACTTGGACCGCCTACCTGGCAGCCATTTTGAAAAATTGACCAATAGGAACTTGAGAATTTGCATAATTACCCATAATCCTTTGCTGGAACTCTCCCTAAGCTTAGTGAATGGTGAAAAGAATAATTCAAATGAAGCAAAATGTCAAAAACTGTGTGGAATTCTTCTCTGTGGGGTGGGCGGAGCTTGCTGGATTGGTCCAAGGGTGGCTGCTAGGTCAGGATTGCAGCAGCTGAAATTTTGAGGGATTCAAAACAGAAAAGCAAAAATTTTAGTCTAGGTTTTAATAAAAGATTCATTTTCTTTGTAATTTAAACAGCCACAGGCCACGCACAGCGGAGGCTCCAGGCCTCTACCGGTAGGCAGCCAGGTGCCAGGCACAGCGAGGGCACTAGGCCTCCACCGGTAGGCAGTCAGGGACCACACACAGCAGGGGCACCAGGCCTCTACCGATAGGAAGCCTAAGGCCACACACAGCAGGGGAACCAGGCCTCTACCGGTAGGCAGCCATGGGCCACACAGCAGCCGCAGACCAGCCCACAGTGAGTGTGCAACACACTCTGCATGGAAAAGCCAGCATCCTCACAGGGACAACCTCAGAGCACCATTGATTCAACTTAAGGAGAAACTCAGGCAGTGCATTATGGGAATTATTTAAATATCAAGGGCTGAAGGTGTTCCTATCATAATCTTCTTACTGAGGAGGAGCCTCACATAAGTCCTCCTAGGTCATGTGACTATTTATGATGCACCATGGAGCAAGGCCCAATGACTCCATCTTGTGATTAAGTTCTGTAACTTTGCTTCTGTCCACGCTCCGACAAATCTCAGGTGTTTTCACAACTCTTGTAATCAATGAAACCGAGCTTCAAATAGCAGGCACAGGAGTGGCGCTGTTTTTAGAAGTATGCAGCCATGTTTCTCTCACCCTAAAGAACCCCCTTAAAGATCTGTAAATGCTGAGAATAATCTAACAAGAGGTGTCCTTTAGAGATGAGCAAATAGTATTTGATGGAATACGTGGCTGCCATAGGAATGCGTGTTAGCGGCCGAAGACCAAGGGGTTAAGCCTTAACCCCTTAGTGTTGGGCCGCTAACACGCATTCCTATGGCAGCCAGGTATTCGATTGAATACTATCGGGTCATCTCTAGTGCCTTTCAAGTAATCCCTAGGATGATTGATCTGTGCAACCATTAGCAGCTGAGAAGCAGATGATAACCAGCAAGGTGCAGCCTGTGTATGACAGAGAACGATGCTGCTGGTGCTTGCCTTCTGACATGGTCCGCCTACTTAGCAGCCATTTTGAAATGGCTGTCAAGTAGACACAGCAGGGGCACCAGGCCTCAACCGGTAGGCAGCCACTGGCCACATAGCAGCCATGGACCAAACCACAATGAGCGTGCAACACACTCTGCATGGAGGAATCAGCATCCTCCCAGGGACAACCTCAGAGCACCATTGATTCAACTTAAGGAGAAACTCAGGCAGTGCATTATGGGAATTTATGTAAATATCAGGGGCTGATGTTGTTCCTATCATAATCTTACTGAGGAGGAGCCTCACATAAGTCCTCCTAGGTCATGTGACTATTTATGATGCACCATGGAGCAAGGCCCAATGACTCCATCTTGTGATTAAGTTCTGTAACTTTGCTTCTGTCCACGCTCCGACAAATCTCAGGCGTTTTCACAACTCTTGTAATCAATGAAACTGAGCTTCAAATAGCAGGCACAGGAGTGGCGCTGTTTTTAGAAGTATACCCTAAAGAACCCCCTTAAAGATCTGTAAATGCTGAGACTAATCTAACAAGAGGTGTCCTTTAGAGATGAGCAAATAGTATTTGATGGAATACGTGGCTGCCATAGGAATGCGTGTTAACGGCCGATGACCAAGGGGTTAAACCTTAACCCCTTAGTGTTGGGCCGCTAACACGCATTCCTATGGCAGCCAGGTATTCGATTGAATACTATCGGGTCATCTCTAGTGCCCTTTCAAGTAATCCCTAGGATGACTGATCTGTGCGACCATTAGCAGCTGAGAAGCAGATGATAACCAGCAAGGTGCAGCCTGTGTATGACAGAGAACGATGCTGCTGGTGCTTGCCTTCTCACTTGGACCGCCTACCTAGCAGCCATTTTTAAATGGCTGTCAAGTAGACACAGCAGGGGCACCAGGCCTCAACCGGTAGGCAGCCACTGGCCACACAGCAGCCATGGACCAAACCACAATGAGTGTGCAACACACTCTGCATGGAGGAGTCAGCATCCTCCCAGGGACAACCTCAGAGCACCATTGATTCAACTTAAGGAGAAACTCAGACAGTGCATTATGGGAATTTATGTAAATATCAGGGGCTGAAGTTGTTCCTATCATAATCTTCTTACTGAGGAGGAGCCTCACATAAGGCCTCCTAGGTCATGTGACTATTTATGATGCACCATGGAGCAAGGCCCAATGACTCCATCTTGTGATTAAGTTCCGTAACTTTGCTTCTGTCCACGCTCCGACAAATCTCAGGCGTTTTCACAACTCTTGTAATCAATGAAACCGAGCTTCAAATAGCAGGCACAGGAGTGGCGCTGTTTTTAGAAGTATGCAGCCATGCTTCTCTCACCCTAAAGAACCCCCTTAAAGATCTGTAAATGCTGAGAATAATCTAACAAGAGGTGTCCTTTAGAGATGAGCAAATAGTATTTGATGGAATACGTGGCTGCCATAGGAATGCTTGTTAGCGCCCGAAGACCAAAGGGTTAAGTCTTAACCCCCTAGTGTTGGGCCGCTAACACGCATTCCTATGACAGCCAGGTATTCGATTGAATACTATCGGGTCACCTCTAGTGTCCTTTCAAGTGATCCCTAGGATGAGTGATCTGTGCGACCATTAGCAGCCGAGAAGCGGATGATAGCCAGCAAGGGGCAGCCTGTGTATGACAGAGGATGATGCTGCTGGTGCTTGCCTTCTGACTTGGACCGCCTACCTGGCAGCCATTTTGAAAAATTGACCAATAGGAACTTGAGAATTTGCATAATTACCCATAATCCTTTGCTGGAACTCTCCCTAAGCTTAGTGAATGGTGAAAAGAATAAATCAAATGAAGCAAAATGTCAAAAACTGTGTGGAATTCTTCTCTGTGGGGTGGGCGGAGCTTGCTGGATTGGTCCAAGGGTGGCTGCTAGGTCAGGATTCCAGCAGCTGAAATTTTGAGGGATTCAAAACAGAAAAGCAAAAATTTTAGTCTAGGTTTTAATAAAAGATTCATTTTCTTTGTAATTTAAACAGCCACAGGCCACGCACAGCGGAGGCTCCAGGCCTCTACCGGTAGGCAGCCAGGTGCCAGGCACAGCGGGGGCACCAGACCTCCACCGGTAGGCAGCCAGGGACCACCCACAGCAGGGGCACCAGGCCTCTACCGATAGGAAGCCTAAGGCCACACACAGCAGGGGAACCAGGCCTCTACCGGTAGGCAGCCACGGGCCACACAGCAGCCGCAGACCAGCCCACAGTGAGTGTGCAACACACTCTGCATGGAAGAGCCAGCATCCTCACAGGGACAACCTCAGAGCACCATTGATTCAACTTAAGGAGAAACTCAGGCAGTGCATTATGGGAATTATTTAAATATCAAGGGCTGAAGGTGTTCCTATCATAATCTTCTTACTGAGGAGGAGCCTCACATAAGTCCTCCTAGGTCATGTGACTATTTATGATGCACCATGGAGCAAGGCCCAATGACTCCATCTTGTGATTAAGTTCTGTAACTTTGCATCTGTCCACGCTCCGACAAATCTCAGGCGTTTTCACAACTCTTGTAATCAATGAAACCGAGCTTCAAATAGCAGGCACAGGAGTGGCGCTGTTTTTAGAAGTATGCAGCCATGTTTCTCTCACCCTAAAGAACCCCCTTAAAGATCTGTAAATGCTGAGACTAATCTAACAAGAGGTGTCCTTTAGAGATGAGCAAATAGTATTTGATGGAATACGTGGCTGCCATAGGAATGCGTGTTAACGGCCGAAGACCAAGGGGTTAAGCCTTAACCCCTTAGTGTTGGGCCGCTAACACGCATTCCTATGGCAGCCAGGTATTCGATTGAATACTATCGGGTCATCTCTAGTGCCCTTTCGAGTAATCCCTAGGATGACTGATCTGTGCGACCATTAGCAGCTGAGAAGCAGATGATAACCAGCAAGGTGCAGCCTGTGTACGACAGAGAACGATGCTGCTGGTGCTTGCCTTCTGACATGGTCTGCCTACCTAGCAGCCATTTTTAAATGGCTGTCAAGTAGACACAGCACAGCAGGGGCACCAGGCCTCAACCGGTAGGCAGCCACTGGCCACACAGCAGCCATGGACCAAACCACAATGAGTGTGCAACACACTCTGCATGGAGGAGTCAGCATCCTCCCAGGGACAACCTCAGAGCACCATTGATTCAACTTAAGGAGAAACTCAGACAGTGCATTATGGGAATTTATGTAAATATCAGGGGCTGAAGTTGTTCCTATCATAATCTTCTTACTGAGGAGGAGCCTCACATAAGGCCTCCTAGGTCATGTGACTATTTATGATGCACCATGGAGCAAGGCCCAATGACTCCATCTTGTGATTAAGTTCCGTAACTTTGCTTCTGTCCACGCTCCGACAAATCTCAGGCGTTTTCACAACTCTTGTAATCAATGAAACCGAGCTTCAAATAGCAGGCACAGGAGTGGCGCTGTTTTTAGAAGTATGCAGCCATGCTTCTCTCACCCTAAAGAACCCCCTTAAAGATCTGTAAATGCTGAGAATAATCTAACAAGAGGTGTCCTTTAGAGATGAGCAAATAGTATTTGATGGAATACGTGGCTGCCATAGGAATGCTTGTTAGCGGCCGAAGACCAAAGGGTTAAGTCTTAACCCCCTAGTGTTGGGCCGCTAACACGCATTCCTATGGCAGCCAGGTATTCGATTGAATACTATCGGGTCACCTCTAGTGTCCTTTCAAGTGATCCCTAGGATGAGTGATCTGTGAGACCATTAGCAGCCGAGAAGCGGATGATAGCCAGCAAGGGGCAGCCTGTGTATGACAGAGGATGATGCTGCTGGTGCTTGCCTTCTGACTTGGACCGCCTACCTGGCAGCCATTTTGAAAAATTGACCAATAGGAACTTGAGAATTTGCATAATTACCCATAATCCTTTGCTGGAACTCTCCCTAAGCTTAGTGAATAGTGAAAAGAATAAATCAAATGAAGCAAAATGTCAAAAACTGTGTGGAATTCTTCTCTGTGGGATGGGCGGAGCTTGCTGGATTGGTCCAAGGGTGGCTGCTAGGTCAGGATTCCAGCAGCTGAAATTTTGAGGGATTCAAATCAGAAAAGCAAAAATTTTAGTCTAGGTTTTAATAAAAGATTCATTTTCTTTGTAATTTAAACAGCCACAGGCCACGCACAGCGGAGGCTCCAGGCCTCTACCGGTAGGCAGCCAGGTGCCAGGCACAGCGAGGGCACCAGGCCTCCACCTGTAGGCAGCCAGGTGCCAGGCACAGCGGGGGCACAAGGCCTCCACCGGTAGGCAGCCAGGGACCAAACACAACGGGGGCACCAGGCCTCTACCGGTAGGCAGCCACAGGCCACACTGCAGCCGCAGACCAGCACACAGTGAGTGTGCAACACACTCTGCATGGAAAAGCCAGCATCCTCACAGGGACAACCTCAGAGCACCATTGATTCAACTTAAGGAGAAACTCAGGCAGTGCATTATGGGAATTATTTAAATATCAAGGGCTGAAGGTGTTCCTATCATAATCTTCTTACTGAGGAGGAGCCTCACATAAGTCCTCCTAAGTCATGTGACTATTTATGATGCACCATGGAGCAAGGCCCAATGACTCCATCTTGTGATTAAGTTCTGTAACTCTGCTTCTGTCCACGCTCCGACAAATCTCAGGTGTTTTCACAACTCTTGTAATCAATGAAACCGAGCTTCAAATAGCAGGCACAGGAGTGGCGCTGTTTTTAGAAGTAGGCAGCCATGTTTCTCTCACCCTAAAGAACCCCCTTAAAGATCTGTAAATGCTGAGAATAATCTAACAAGAGGTGTCCTTTAGAGATGAGCAAATAGTATTTGATGGAATGCGTGTTAGCGGCCGAAGACCAAGGAGTTAAGCCTTAACCCCTTAGTGTTGGGCTGCTAACACGCATTCCTATGGCAGCCAGGTATTCGATTGAATACTATCGGGTCATCTCTAGTGCCCTTTCAAGTAATCCCTAGGATGACTGATCTGTGCGACCATTAGCAGCTGAGAAGCAGATGATAACCAGCAAGGTGCAGCCTGTGTATGACAGAGAACGATGCTGCTGGTGCTTGCCTTCTGACATGGTCTGCCTACCTAGCAGCTATTTTTAAATGGCTGTCAAGTAGACACAGCACAGCAGGGGCACCAGGCCTCAACCGATAGGCAGCCACTGGCCACACAGCAGCCATGGACCAAACCACAATGAGTGTGCAACACACTCTGCATGGAGGAGTCAGCATCCTCCCAGGGACAACCTCAGAGCACCATTGATTCAACTTAAGGAGAAACTCAGACAGTGCATTATGGGAATTTATGTAAATATCAGGGGCTGAAGTTGTTCCTATCATAATCTTCTTACTGAGGAGGAGCCTCACATAAGGCCTCCTAGGTCATGTGACTATTTATGATGCACCATGGAGCAAGGCCCAATGACTCCATCTTGTGATTAAGTTCCGTAACTTTGCTTCTGTCCACGCTCCGACAAATCTCAGGCGTTTTCACAACTCTTGTAATCAATGAAACCGAGCTTCAAATAGCAGGCACAGGAGTGGCGCTGTTTTTAGAAGTATGCAGCCATGCTTCTCTCACCCTAAAGAACCCCCTTAAAGATCTGTAAATGCTGAGAATAATCTAACAAGAGGTGTCCTTTAGAGATGAGCAAATAGTATTTGATGGAATACGTGGCTGCCATAGGAATGCTTGTTAGCGCCCGAAGACCAAAGGGTTAAGTCTTAACCCCCTAGTGTTGGGCCGCTAACACGCATTCCTATGACAGCCAGGTATTCGATTGAATACTATCGGGTCACCTCTAGTGTCCTTTCAAGTGATCCCTAGGATGAGTGATCTGTGCGACCATTAGCAGCCGAGAAGCGGATGATAGCCAGCAAGGGGCAGCCTGTGTATGACAGAGGATGATGCTGCTGGTGCTTGCCTTCTGACTTGGACCGCCTACCTGGCAGCCATTTTGAAAAATTGACCAATAGGAACTTGAGAATTTGCATAATTACCCATAATCCTTTGCTGGAACTCTCCCTAAGCTTAGTGAATGGTGAAAAGAATAAATCAAATGAAGCAAAATGTCAAAAACTGTGTGGAATTCTTCTCTGTGGGGTGGGCGGAGCTTGCTGGATTGGTCCAAGGGTGGCTGCTAGGTCAGGATTCCAGCAGCTGAAATTTTGAGGGATTCAAAACAGAAAAGCAAAAATTTTAGTCTAGGTTTTAATAAAAGATTCATTTTCTTTGTAATTTAAACAGCCACAGGCCACGCACAGCGGAGGCTCCAGGCCTCTACCGGTAGGCAGCCAGGTGCCAGGCACAGCGGGGGCACCAGACCTCCACCGGTAGGCAGCCAGGGACCACACACAGCAGGGGCACCAGGCCTCTACCGATAGGAAGCCTAAGGCCACACACAGCAGGGGAACCAGGCCTCTACCGGTAGGCAGCCACGGGCCACACAGCAGCCGCAGACCAGCCCACAGTGAGTGTGCAACACACTCTGCATGGAAGAGCCAGCATCCTCACAGGGACAACCTCAGAGCACCATTGATTCAACTTAAGGAGAAACTCAGGCAGTGCATTATGGGAATTATTTAAATATCAAGGGCTGAAGGTGTTCCTATCATAATCTTCTTACTGAGGAGGAGCCTCACATAAGTCCTCCTAGGTCATGTGACTATTTATGATGCACCATGGAGCAAGGCCCAATGACTCCATCTTGTGATTAAGTTCTGTAACTTTGCATCTGTCCACGCTCCGACAAATCTCAGGCGTTTTCACAACTCTTGTAATCAATGAAACCGAGCTTCAAATAGCAGGCACAGGAGTGGCGCTGTTTTTAGAAGTATGCAGCCATGTTTCTCTCACCCTAAAGAACCCCCTTAAAGATCTGTAAATGCTGAGACTAATCTAACAAGAGGTGTCCTTTAGAGATGAGCAAATAGTATTTGATGGAATACGTGGCTGCCATAGGAATGCGTGTTAACGGCCGAAGACCAAGGGGTTAAGCCTTAACCCCTTAGTGTTGGGCCGCTAACACGCATTCCTATGGCAGCCAGGTATTCGATTGAATACTATCGGGTCATCTCTAGTGCCCTTTCGAGTAATCCCTAGGATGACTGATCTGTGCGACCATTAGCAGCTGAGAAGCAGATGATAACCAGCAAGGTGCAGCCTGTGTACGACAGAGAACGATGCTGCTGGTGCTTGCCTTCTGACATGGTCTGCCTACCTAGCAGCCATTTTTAAATGGCTGTCAAGTAGACACAGCACAGCAGGGGCACCAGGCCTCAACCGGTAGGCAGCCACTGGCCACACAGCAGCCATGGACCAAACCACAATGAGTGTGCAACACACTCTGCATGGAGGAGTCAGCATCCTCCCAGGGACAACCTCAGAGCACCATTGATTCAACTTAAGGAGAAACTCAGACAGTGCATTATGGGAATTTATGTAAATATCAGGGGCTGAAGTTGTTCCTATCATAATCTTCTTACTGAGGAGGAGCCTCACATAAGGCCTCCTAGGTCATGTGACTATTTATGATGCACCATGGAGCAAGGCCCAATGACTCCATCTTGTGATTAAGTTCCGTAACTTTGCTTCTGTCCACGCTCCGACAAATCTCAGGCGTTTTCACAACTCTTGTAATCAATGAAACCGAGCTTCAAATAGCAGGCACAGGAGTGGCGCTGTTTTTAGAAGTATGCAGCCATGCTTCTCTCACCCTAAAGAACCCCCTTAAAGATCTGTAAATGCTGAGAATAATCTAACAAGAGGTGTCCTTTAGAGATGAGCAAATAGTATTTGATGGAATACGTGGCTGCCATAGGAATGCTTGTTAGCGGCCGAAGACCAAAGGGTTAAGTCTTAACCCCCTAGTGTTGGGCCGCTAACACGCATTCCTATGGCAGCCAGGTATTCGATTGAATACTATCGGGTCACCTCTAGTGTCCTTTCAAGTGATCCCTAGGATGAGTGATCTGTGAGACCATTAGCAGCCGAGAAGCGGATGATAGCCAGCAAGGGGCAGCCTGTGTATGACAGAGGATGATGCTGCTGGTGCTTGCCTTCTGACTTGGACCGCCTACCTGGCAGCCATTTTGAAAAATTGACCAATAGGAACTTGAGAATTTGCATAATTACCCATAATCCTTTGCTGGAACTCTCCCTAAGCTTAGTGAATAGTGAAAAGAATAAATCAAATGAAGCAAAATGTCAAAAACTGTGTGGAATTCTTCTCTGTGGGATGGGCGGAGCTTGCTGGATTGGTCCAAGGGTGGCTGCTAGGTCAGGATTCCAGCAGCTGAAATTTTGAGGGATTCAAATCAGAAAAGCAAAAATTTTAGTCTAGGTTTTAATAAAAGATTCATTTTCTTTGTAATTTAAACAGCCACAGGCCACGCACAGCGGAGGCTCCAGGCCTCTACCGGTAGGCAGCCAGGTGCCAGGCACAGCGAGGGCACCAGGCCTCCACCTGTAGGCAGCCAGGTGCCAGGCACAGCGGGGGCACAAGGCCTCCAACGGTAGGCAGCCAGGGACCAAACACAACGGGGGCACCAGGCCTCTACCGGTAGGCAGCCACAGGCCACACTGCAGCCGCAGACCAGCACACAGTGAGTGTGCAACACACTCTGCATGGAAAAGCCAGCATCCTCACAGGGACAACCTCAGAGCACCATTGATTCAACTTAAGGAGAAACTCAGGCAGTGCATTATGGGAATTATTTAAATATCAAGGGCTGAAGGTGTTCCTATCATAATCTTCTTACTGAGGAGGAGCCTCACATAAGTCCTCCTAGGTCATGTGACTGTTTATGATGCACCATGGAGCAAGGCCCAATGACTCCATCTTGTGATTAAGTTCTGTAACTCTGCTTCTGTCCACGCTCCGACAAATCTCAGGTGTTTTCACAACTCTTGTAATCAATGAAACCGAGCTTCAAATAGCAGGCACAGGAGTGGCGCTGTTTTTAGAAGTAGGCAGCCATGTTTCTCTCACCCTAAAGAACCCCCTTAAAGATCTGTAAATGCTGAGAATAATCTAACAAGAGGTGTCCTTTAGAGATGAGCAAATAGTATTTGATGGAATGCGTGTTAGCGGCCGAAGACCAAGGAGTTAAGCCTTAACCCCTTAGTGTTGGGCTGCTAACACGCATTCCTATGGCAGCCAGGTATTCGATTGAATACTATCGGGTCATCTCTAGTGCCCTTTCAAGTAATCCCTAGGATGACTGATCTGTGCGACAATTAGCAGCTGAGAAGCAGATGATAACCAGCAAGGTACAGCCTGTGTATGACAGAGAACGATGCTGCTGGTGCTTGCCTTCTGACATGGTCCGCCTACCTAGCAGCCATTTTGAAATGGCTGTCAAGTAGACACAGCAAGGGCACCAGGCCTCAACCAGTAGGCAGCCAGTGGCCACACAGCAGCCGTGGCCCAAACCACAATGAGTGTGCAACACACTCTGCATGGAGGAATCAGCATCCTCCCAGGGACAACCTCAGAGCACCATTGATTCAACTTAAGGAGAAACTCAGACAGTGCATTATGGGAATTTATGTAAATATCAGGGGCTGATGTTGTTCCTATCATAATCTTCTTACTGAGGAGGAGCCTCACATAAGGCCTCCTAGGTCATGTGACTATTTATGATGCACCATGGAGCAAGGCCCAATGACTCCATCTTGTGATTAAGTTCCGTAACTTTGCTTCTGTCCACGCTCCGACAAATCACAGGCGTTTTCACAACTCTTGTAATCAATGAAACCGAGCTTCAAATAGCAGGCACAGGAGTGGCGCTGTTTTTTGAAGTATGCAGCTATGTTTCTCTCACCCTAAAGAACCCCCTTAAAGATCTGTAGATGCTGAGACTAATCTAACAAGAGGTGTCCGTTAGAGTAGAGCGAATAGTATTTGATGGAATACGTGGCTGCCATAGGAATGCGTGTTAGCGGCCGAAGACCAAAGGGTTAAGTCTTAACCCCCTAGTGTTGGGCCACTAACACGCATTCCTATGGCAGCCAGGTATTCGATTGAATACTATCGGGTCACCTCTAGTGTCCTTTCAAGTGATCCCTAGGATGAGTGATCTGTGCGACCATTAGCAGCCGAGAAGCAGATGATAGCCAGCAAGGGGCAGCCTGTGTATGACAGAGGATGATGCTGCTGGTGCTTGCCTTCTGACTTGGACCGCCTACCTGGCAGCCATTTTGAAAAATTGACCAATAGGAACTTGAGAATTTGCATAATTACCCATAATCCTTTGCTGGAACTCTCCCTAAGCTTAGTGAATAGTGAAAAGAATAAATCAAATGAAGCAAAATGTCAAAAACTGTGTGGAATTCTTCTCTGTGGGGTGGGCGGAGCTTGCTGTATTGGTCCAAGGGTGGCTGCTAGGTCAGGATTCCAGCAGCTGAAATTTTGAGGGATTCAAATCAGAAAAGCAAAAATTTTAGTCTAGATTTTAATAAAAGATTCATTTTCTTTGTAATTTAAAAAGCCACAGGCCACGCACAGCAGAGGCTCCAGGCCTCTACCGGTAGGCAGCCAGGTGCCAGGCACAGCGGGGGCACCAGTCCTCCACCAGTAGGCAGCCAAGTGCCAGGCACAGCGGGGGCACAAGGCCTCCACCGGTAGGCAGCCACGGACCACACACAGCAGGGGCACCAGGCCTATACTGATAGGAAGCCTAAAGCCACACACAGCAGGGGCACCAGGCCTCTACCGGTAGGCAGCCACGGGCCCCACAGCAGCCGCAGACCAGCCCACAGTGAGTGTGCAACACACTCTGCATGGAGGAATCAGCATCCTCCCAGGGACAACCTCAGAGCACCATTGATTCAACTTAAGGAGAAACTCAGGCAGTGCATTATGGGAATTATTTAAATATCAAGGGCTGAAGGTGTTCCTATCATAATCTTCTTACTGAGGAGGAGCCTCACATAAGTCCCCCTAGGTCATGTGACTATTTATGATGCACCATGGAGCAAGGCCCAATGACTCAATCTTGTGATTAAGTTCTGTAACTTTGCTTCTGTCCACGCTCCGACAAATCTCAGGAGTTTTCACAACTCTTGTAATCAATGAAACCGAGCTTCAAATAGCAGGCACAGGAGTGGCGCTGTTTTTAGAAGTATGCAGCCATGTTTCTCTCACCCTAAAGAACCCCCTTAAAGATCTGTAAATGCTGAGAATAATCTAACAAGAGGTGTCCTTTAGAGATGAGCAAATAGTATTTGATGGAATACGTGGCTGCCATAGGAATGCGTGTTAGCGGCCGAAGACCAAGGGGTTAAGCCTTAAGCCCTTAGTGTTGGGCCGCTAACACGCATTCCTATGGCAGCCAGGTATTCGATTGAATACTATCGGGTCATCTCTAGTGCCCTTTCAATTAATCCCTAGGATGACTGATCTGTGCAACCATTAGCAGCTGAGAAGCAGATGATAACCAGCAAGGTGCAGCCTGTGTATGACAGAGAACGATGCTGCTGGTGCTTGCCTTCTGACATGGTCCACCTACCTAGCAGCCATTTTTTAAATGGCTGTCAAGTAGACACAGCACGGGCACTAGGCCTCAACCGGTAGGCAGCCACTGGCCACACAGCAGCCGTGGACCAAACCACAATGAGTGTGCAACACACTCTGCATGGAGGAATCAGCATCCTCCCAGGGACAACCTCAGAGCACCATTGATTCAACTTAAGGAGAAACTCAGGCAGTGCATTATGGGAATTTATGTAAATATCAGGGGCTGAAGTTGTTCCTATCATAATCTTCTTACTGAGGAGGAGCCTCACATAAGGCCTCCTAGGTCATGTGACTATTTATGATGCAACATGGAGCAAGGCCCAATGACTCCATCTTGTGATTAAGTTCCGTAACTTTGCTTCTGTCCACGCTCCGACAAATCACAGGCGTTTTCACAACTCTTGTAATCAATGAAACCGAGCTTCAAATAGCAGGCACAGGAGTGGCGCTGTTTTTAGAAGTATGCAGCCATGTTTCTCTCACCCTAAAGAACCCCCTTAAAGATCTGTAGATGCTGAGACTAATCTAACAAGAGGTGTCCTTTAGAGATGAGCGAATAGTATTTGATGGAATACGTGGCTGCCATAGGAATGCGTGTTAGCGGCCGAAGACCAAAGGGTTAAGTCTTAACCCCCTAGTGTTGGGCCGCTAACACGCATTCCTATGGCAGCCAGGTATTCGATTGAATACTATCGGGTCACCTCTAGTGTCCTTTCAAGTGATCCCTTAAAGATCTGTAGATGCTGAGACTAATCTAACAAGAGGTGTCCTTTAGAGATGAGCGAATAGTATTTGATGGAATACGTGGCTGCCATAGGAATGCTTGTTAGCGCCCGAAGACCAAAGGGTTAAGTCTTAACCCCCTAGTGTTGGGCCGCTAACACGCATTCCTATGACAGCCAGGTATTCGATTGAATACTATCGGGTCACCTCTAGTGTCCTTTCAAGTGATCCCTAGGATGAGTGATCTGTGCGACCATTAGCAGCCGAGAAGCGGATGATAGCCAGCAAGGGGCAGCCTGTGTATGACAGAGGATGATGCTGCTGGTGCTTGCCTTCTGACTTGGACCGCCTACCTGGCAGCCATTTTGAAAAATTGACCAATAGGAACTTGAGAATTTGCATAATTACCCATAATCCTTTGCTGGAACTCTCCCTAAGCTTAGTGAATGGTGAAAAGAATAAATCAAATGAAGCAAAATGTCAAAAACTGTGTGGAATTCTTCTCTGTGGGGTGGGCGGAGCTTGCTGGATTGGTCCAAGGGTGGCTGCTAGGTCAGGATTCCAGCAGCTGAAATTTTGAGGGATTCAAAACAGAAAAGCAAAAATTTTAGTCTAGGTTTTAATAAAAGATTCATTTTCTTTGTAATTTAAACAGCCACAGGCCACGCACAGCGGAGGCTCCAGGCCTCTACCGGTAGGCAGCCAGGTGCCAGGCACAGCAGGGGCACCAGACCTCCACCGGTAGGCAGCCAGGGACCACACACAGCAGAGGCACCAGGCCTCTACCGATAGGAAGCCTAAGGCCACACACAGCAGGGGAACCAGGCCTCTACCGGTAGGCAGCCATGGGCCACACAGCAGGCGCAGACCAGCCCACAGTGAGTGTGCAACACACTCTGCATAGAAGAGCCAGCATCCTCACAGGGACAACCTCAGAGCACCATTGATTCAACTTAAGGAGAAACTCAGGCAGTGCATTATGGGAATTATTTAAATATCAAGGGCTGAAGGTGTTCCTATCATAATCTTCTTACTGAGGAGGAGCCTCACATAAGTCCTCCTAGGTCATGTGACTATTTATGATGCACCATGGAGCAAGGCCCAATGACTCCATCTTGTGATTAAGTTCTGTAACTTTGCATCTGTCCACGCTCCGACAAATCTCAGGCGTTTTCACAACTCTTGTAATCAATGAAACCGAGCTTCAAATAGCAGGCACAGGAGTGGCGCTGTTTTTAGAAGTATGCAGCCATGTTTCTCTCACCCTAAAGAACCCCCTTAAAGATCTGTAAATGCTGAGACTAATCTAACAAGAGGTGTCCTTTAGAGATGAGCAAATAGTATTTGATGGAATACGTGGCTGCCATAGGAATGCGTGTTAACGGCCGAAGACCAAGGGGTTAAGCCTTAACCCCTTAGTGTTGGGCCGCTAACACGCATTCCTATGGCAGCCAGGTATTCGATTGAATACTATCGGGTCATCTCTAGTGCCCTTTCGAGTAATCCCTAGGATGACTGATCTGTGCGACCATTAACAGCTGAGAAGCAGATGATAACCAGCAAGGTGCAGCCTGTGTATGACAGAGAACGATGCTGCTGGTGCTTGCCTTCTGACATGGTCTGCCTACCTAGCAGCCATTTTTAAATGGCTGTCAAGTAGACACAGCACAGCAGGGGCACCAGGCCTCAACCGGTAGGCAGCCACTGGCCACACAGCAGCCATGGACCAAACCACAATGAGTGTGCAACACACTCTGCATGGAGGAGTCAGCATCCTCCCAGGGACAACCTCAGAGCACCATTGATTCAACTTAAGGAGAAACTCAGGCAGTGCATTATGGGAATTTATGTAAATATCAGGGGCTGAAGTTGTTCCTATCATAATCTTCTTACTGAGGAGGAGCCTCACATAAGGCCTCCTAGGTCATGTGACTATTTATGATGCACCATGGAGCAAGGCCCAATGACTCCATCTTGTGATTAAGTTCCGTAACTTTGCTTCTGTCCACGCTCCGACAAATCACAGGCGTTTTCACAACTCTTGTAATCAATGAAACCGAGCTTCAAATAGCAGGCACAGGAGTGGCGCTGTTTTTAGAAGTATGCAGCCATGTTTCTCTCACCCTAAAGAACCCCCTTAAAGATCTGTAAATGCTGAGAATAATCTAACAAGAGGTGTCCTTTAGAGATGAGCAAATAGTATTTGATGGAATACGTGGCTGCCATAGGAATGCGTGTTAGCGGCCGAAGACCAAGGGGTTAAGCCTTAACCCCTTAGTGTTGGGCCGCTAACACGCATTCCTATGGCAGCCAGGTATTCGATTGAATACTATCGGGTCATCTCTAGTGCCTTTCAAGTAATCCCTAGGATGACTGATCTGTGCAACCATTAGCAGCTGAGAAGCAGATGATAACCAGCAAGGTGCAGCCTGTGTATGACAGAGAACGATGCTGCTGGTGCTTGCCTTCTGACATGGTCCGCCTACTTAGCAGCCATTTTGAAATGGCTGTCAAGTAGACACAGCAGGGGCACCAGGCCTCAACCGGTAGGCAGCCACTGGCCACATAGCAGCCGTGGACCAAACCACAATGAGCGTGCAACACACTCTGCATGGAGGAATCAGCATCCTCCCAGGGACAACCTCAGAGCACCATTGATTCAACTTAAGGAGAAACTCAGGCAGTGCATTATGGGAATTTATGTAAATATCAGGGGCTGATGTTGTTCCTATCATAATCTTCTTACTGAGGAGGAGCCTCACATAAGTCCTCCTAGGTCATGTGACTATTTATGATGCACCATGGAGCAAGGCCCAATGACTCCATCTTGTGATTAAGTTCTGTAACTTTGCTTCTGTCCACGCTCCG
Source organism: Leptodactylus fuscus (assembly GCF_031893055.1). Lineage (NCBI taxonomy): Eukaryota > Metazoa > Chordata > Amphibia > Anura > Leptodactylidae > Leptodactylus > Leptodactylus fuscus. The sequence continues at coordinate 46,480,522 of NC_134274.1, forward strand.
ACAAATCTCAGGCGTTTTCACAACTCTTGTAATCAATGAAACCGAGCTTCAAATAGCAGGCACAGGAGTGGCGCTGTTTTTAGAAGTATGCAGCCATGTTTCTCTCACCCTAAAGAACCCCCTTAAAGATCTGTAAATGCTGAGACTAATCTAACAAGAGGTGTCCTTTAGAGATGAGCAAATAGTATTTGATGGAATACGTGGCTGCCATAGGAATGCGTGTTAACGGCCGATGACCAAGGGGTTAAGCCTTAACCCCTTAGTGTTGGGCCGCTAACACGCATTCCTATGGCAGCCAGGTATTCGATTGAATACTATCGGGTCATCTCTAGTGCCCTTTCAAGTAATCCCTAGGATGACTGATCTGTGCGACCATTAGCAGCTGAGAAGCAGATGATAACCAGCAAGGTGCAGCCTGTGTATGACAGAGAACGATGCTGCTGGTGCTTGCCTTCTCACTTGGACCGCCTACCTAGCAGCCATTTTTAAATGGCTGTCAAGTAGACACAGCACAGCAGGGGCACCAGGCCTCAACCGGTAGGCAGCCACTGGCCACACAGCAGCCATGGACCAAACCACAATGAGTGTGCAACACACTCTGCATGGAGGAGTCAGCATCCTCCCAGGGACAACCTCAGAGCACCATTGATTCAACTTAAGGAGAAACTCAGACAGTGCATTATGGGAATTTATGTAAATATCAGGGGCTGAAGTTGTTCCTATCATAATCTTCTTACTGAGGAGGAGCCTCACATAAGGCCTCCTAGGTCATGTGACTATTTATGATGCACCATGGAGCAAGGCCCAATGACTCCATCTTGTGATTAAGTTCCGTAACTTTGCTTCTGTCCACGCTCCGACAAATCTCAGGCGTTTTCACAACTCTTGTAATCAATGAAACCGAGCTTCAAATAGCAGGCACAGGAGTGGCGCTGTTTTTAGAAGTATGCAGCCATGCTTCTCTCACCCTAAAGAACCCCCTTAAAGATCTGTAAATGCTGAGAATAATCTAACAAGAGGTGTCCTTTAGAGATGAGCAAATAGTATTTGATGGAATACGTGGCTGCCATAGGAATGCTTGTTAGCGGCCGAAGACCAAAGGGTTAAGTCTTAACCCCCTAGTGTTGGGCCGCTAACAGGCATTCCTATGGCAGCCAGGTATTCGATTGAATACTATCGGGTCACCTCTAGTGTCCTTTCAAGTGATCCCTAGGATGAGTGATCTGTGCGACCATTAGCAGCCGAGAAGCAGATGATAGCCAGCAAGGGGCAGCCTGTGTATGACAGAGGATGATGCTGCTGGTGCTTGCCTTCTGACTTGGACCGCCTACCTGGCAGCCATTTTGAAAAATTGATCAATAGGAACTTGAGAATTTGCATAATTACCCATAATCCTTTGCTGGAACTCTCCCTAAGCTTAGTGAATGGTGAAAAGAATAAATCAAATGAAGCAAAATGTCAAAAACTGTGTGGAATTCTTCTCTGTGGGGTGGGCGGAGCTTGCTGGATTGGTCCAAGGGTGGCTGCTAGGTCAGGATTCCAGCAGCTGAAATTTTGAGGGATTCAAATCAGAAAAGCAAAAATTTTAGTCTAGGTTTTAATAAAAGATTCATTTTCTTTGTAATTTAAACAGCCACAGGCCACGCACAGCGGAGGCTCCAGGCCGCTACCGGTAGGCAGCCAGGTGCCAGGCACAGCGGGGGCACCAGGCCTCCACCAGTAGGCAGCCAGGTGCCAGGCACAGCGGGGGCATTAGGCCTCCACCGGTAGGCAGCCAGGGACCACACACAGCAGGGGCACCAGGCCTCTACCGATAGGAAGCCTAAGGCCACACACAGCAGGGGAACCAGGCCTCTACCGGTAGGCAGCCATGGGCCACACAGCAGCCGCAGACCAGCCCACAGTGAGTGTGCAACACACTCTGCATGGAAGAGCCAGCATCCTCACAGGGACAACCTCAGAGCACCATTGATTCAACTTAAGGAGAAACTCAGGCAGTGCATTATGGGAATTATTTAAATATCAAGGGCTGAAGGTGTTCCTATCATAATCTTCTTACTGAGGAGGAGCCTCACATAAGTCCTCCTAGGTCATGTGACTATTTATGATGCACCATGGAGCAAGGCCCAATGACTCCATCTTGTGATTAAGTTCCGTAACTTTTCTTCTGTCCACGCTCCGACAAATCACAGGCATTTTCACAACTCTTGTAATCAATGAAACCGAGCTTCAAATAGCAGGCACAGGAGTGGCGCTGTTTTTAGAAGTATGCAGCCATGTTTCTCTCACCCTAAAGAACCCCCTTAAAGATCTGTAAATGCTGAGAATAATCTAACAAGAGGTGTCTTTTAGAGATGAGCAAATAGTATTTGATGGAATACGTGGCTGCCATAGGAATGCGTGTTAACGGCCGAAGACCAAGGGGTTAAGCCTTAACCCCTTAGTGTTGGGCCGCTAACACGCATTCCTATGGCAGCCAGGTATTCGATTGAATACTATCAGGTCATCTCTAGTGCCCTTTCGAGTAATCCCTAGGATGACTGATCTGTGCGACCATTAGCAGCTGAGAAGCAGATGATAACCAGCAAGGTGCAGCCTGTGTATGACAGAGAACGATGCTGCTGGTGCTTGCCTTCTGACATGGTCTGCCTACCTAGCAGCCATTTTTAAATGGCTGTCAAGTAGACACAGCACAGCAGGGGCACCAGGCCTCCACCGGTAGGCAGCCAGGGACCAAACACAACGGGGGCACCAGGCCTCTACTGGTAGGCAGCCACAGGCCACACTGCAGCCGCAGACCAGCCCACAGTGAGAGTGCAACACACTCTGCATGGAAAAGCCAGCATCCTCACAGGGACAACCTCAGAGCACCATTGATTCAACTTAAGGAGAAACTCAGGCAGTGCATTATGGGAATTATTTAAATATCAAGGGCTGAAGGTGTTCCTATCATAATCTTCTTACTGAGGAGGAGCCTCACATAAGTCCTCCTAAGTCATGTGACTATTTATGATGCACCATGGAGCAAGGCCCAATGACTCCATCTTGTGATTAAGTTCTGTAACTTTGCTTCTGTCCACGCTCCGACAAATCTCAGGTGTTTTCACAACTCTTGTAATCAATGAAACCGAGCTTCAAATAGCAGGCACAGGAGTGGCGCTGTTTTTAGAAGTAGGCAGCCATGTTTCTCTCACCCTAAAGAGCCCCCTTAAAGATCTGTAAATGCTGAGAATAATCTAACAAGAGGTGTCCTTTAGAGATGAGCAAATAGTATTTGATGGAATGCGTGTTAGCGGCCGAAGACCAAGGAGTTAAGCCTTAACCCCTTAGTGTTGGGCAGCTAACACGCATTCCTATGGCAGCCAGGTACTCGATTGAATACTATCGGGTCATCTCTAGTACCCTTTCGAGTAATCCCTAGGATGACTGATCTGTGCGACCATTAGCAGCTGAGAAGCAGATGATAACCAGCAAGGTGCAGCCTGTGTATGACAGAGAACGATGCTGCTGGTGCTTGCCTTCTGACAGGATCCGCCTACCTAGCAGCCATTTTTAAATGGCTGTCAAATAGACACAGCACGGACACCAGGCCTCAACCGGTAAGCAGCCACTGGCCACACAGCAGCCATGGACCAAACCACAATGAGTGTGCAACACACTCTGCATGGAGGAGTCAGCATCCTCCCAGGGACAACCTCAGAGCACCATTGATTCAACTTAAGGAGAAACTCAGACAGTGCATTATGGGAATTTATGTAAATATCAGGGGCTGAAGTTGTTCCTATCATAATCTTCTTACTGAGGAGGAGCCTCACATAAGGCCTCCTAGGTCATGTGACTATTTATGATGCAACATGGAGCAAGGCCCAATGACTCCATCTTGTGATTAAGTTCCGTAACTTTGCTTTTGTCCACGCTCCGACAAATCACACGCGTTTTCACAACTCTTGTAATCAATGAAACCGAGCTTCAAATAGCAGGCACAGGAGTGGCGCTGTTTTTAGAAGTATGCAGCCATGTTTCTCTCACCCTAAAGAACCCCCTTAAAGATCTGTAGATGCTGAGACTAATCTAACAAGAGGTGTCCTTTAGAGATGAGCGAATAGTATTTGATGGAATACGTGGCTGCCATAGGAATGCTTGTTAGCGGCCGAAGACCAAAGGGTTAAGTCTTAACCCCCTAGTGTTGGGCCGCTAACACGCATTCCTATGGCAGCCAGGTATTCGATTGAATACTATCGGGTCACCTCTAGTGTCCTTTCAAGTGATCCCTAGGATGAGTGATCTGTGCGACCATTAGCAGCCGAGAAGCGGATGATAGCCAGCAAGGGGCAGCCTGTGTATGACAGAGGATGATGCTGCTGGTGCTTGCCTTCTGACTTGGACCGCCTACCTGGCAGCCATTTTGAAAAATTGACCAATAGGAACTTGAGAATTTGCATAATTACCCATAATCCTTTGCTGGAACTCTCCCTAAGCTTAGTGAATAGTGAAAAGAATAAATCAAATGAAGCAAAATGTCAAAAACTGTGTGGAATTCTTCTCTGTGGGGTGGGCGGAGCTTGCTGGATTGGTCCAAGGGTGGCTGCTAGGTCAGGATTCCAGCAGCTGAAATTTTGAGGGATTCAAATCAGAAAAGCAAAAATTTTAGTCTAGGTTTTAATAAAAGATTCATTTTCTTTGTAATTTAAACAGCCACAGGCCACGCACAGCGGAAGCTCCAGGCCTCTACCGGTAGGCAGCCAGGTACCAGGCACAGCGGGGGCACCAGGCCTCCACCGGTAGGCAGCCAGGTGCCAGGCACAGCGGGGGCACCAGGCCTCCACCGGTAGGCAGCCAGGTGCCAGGCACAGCGGGGGCACAAGGCCTCCACCGGTAGGCAGCCAGCGACCACACACAGCGGGGGCACCAGGCCTCTACCGATAGGAAGCCTAAAGCCACACACAGCAGGGGCACCAGGCCTCTACCGGTAGGCAGCCACGGGCCACACTGCAGCCGCAGACCAGCCCACAGTGAGTGTGCAACACACTCTGCATGGAAAAGCCAGCATCCTCACAGGGACAACCTCAGAGCACCATTGATTCAACTTAAGGAGAAACTCAGGCAGTGCATTATGGGAATTATTTAAATATCAAGGGCTGAAGGTGTTCCTATCATAATCTTCTTACTGAGGAGGAGCCTCACATAAGTCCTCCTAGGTCATGTGACTATTTATGATGCCCCATGGAGCAAGGCCCAATGACTCAATCTTGTGATTAAGTTCTCTAACTTTGCTTCTGTCCACGCTCCGACAAATCTCAGGAGTTTTCACAACTCTTGTAATCAATGAAACCGAGCTTCAAATAGCAGGCACAGGAGTGGCGCTGTTTTTAGAAGTATGCAGCCATGTTTCTCTCACCCTAAAGAGCCCCCTTAAAGATCTGTAAATGCTGAGAATAATCTAACAAGAGGTGTCCTTTAGAGATGAGCAAATAGTATTTGATGGAATACGTGGCTGCCATAGGAATGCGTGTTAGCGGCCGAAGACCAAGGGGTTAAGCCTTAACCCCTTAGTGTTGTGGCGCTAACACGCATTCCTATGGCAGCCAGGTATTCGATTGAATACTATCGGGTCATCTCTAGTGCCCTTTCAATTAATCCCTAGGATGACTGATCTGTGCAACCATTAGCAGCTGAGAAGCAGATGATAACCAGCAAGGTGCAGCCTGTGTATGACAGAGAACGATGCTGCTGGTGCTTGCCTTCTGACATGGTCCGCCTACCTAGCAGCCATTTTTTAAATGGCTGTCAAGTAGACACAGCACGGGCACTAGGCCTCAACCGGTAGGTAGCCACTGGCCACACAGCAGCCGTGGACCAAACCACAATGAGTATGCAACACACTCTGCATGGAGGAATCAGCATCCTCCCAGGGACAACCTCAGAGCACCATTGATTCAACTTAAGGAGAAACTCAGGCAGTGCATTATGGGAATTTATGTAAATATCAGGGGCTGAAGTTGTTCCTATCATAATCTTCTTACTGAGGAGGAGCCTCACATAAGGCCTCCTAGGTCATGTGACTATTTATGATGCAACATGGAGCAAGGCCCAATGACTCCATCTTGTGATTAAGTTCCGTAACTTTGCTTCTGTCCACGCTCCGACAAATCACAGGCGTTTTCACAACTCTTGTAATCAATGAAACCGAGCTTCAAATAGCAGGCACAGGAGTGGCGCTGTTTTTAGAAGTATGCAGCCATGTTTCTCTCACCCTAAAGAACCCCCTTAAAGATCTGTAGATGCTGAGACTAATCTAACAAGAGTTGTCCTTTAGAGATGAGCGAATAGTATTTGATGGAATACGTGGCTGCCATAGGAATGCGTGTTAGCGGCCGAAGACCAAAGGGTTAAGTCTTAACCCCCTAGTGTTGGGCCGCTAACACGCATTCCTATGGCAGCCAGGTATTCGATTGAATACTATCGGGTCACCTCTAGTGTCCTTTCAAGTGATCCCTTAAAGATCTGTAGATGCTGAGACTAATCTAACAAGAGGTGTCCTTTAGAGATGAGCGAATAGTATTTGATGGAATACGTGGCTGCCATAGGAATGCTTGTTAGCGCCCGAAGACCAAAGGGTTAAGTCTTAACCCCCTAGTGTTGGGCCGCTAACACGCATTCCTATGACAGCCAGGTATTCGATTGAATACTATCGGGTCACCTCTAGTGTCCTTTCAAGTGATCCCTAGGATGAGTGATCTGTGCGACCATTAGCAGCCGAGAAGCGGATGATAGCCAGCAAGGGGCAGCCTGTGTATGACAGAGGATGATACTGCTGGTGCTTGCCTTCTGACTTGGACCGCCTACCTGGCAGCCATTTTGAAAAATTGACCAATAGGAACTTGAGAATTTGCATAATTACCCATAATCCTTTGCTGGAACTCTCCCTAAGCTTAGTGAATGGTGAAAAGAATAAATCAAATGAAGCAAAATGTCAAAAACTGTGTGGAATTCTTCTCTGTGGGGTGGGCGGAGCTTGCTGGATTGGTCCAAGGGTGGCTGCTAGGTCAGGATTGCAGCAGCTGAAATTTTGAGGGATTCAAAACAGAAAAGCAAAAATTTTAGTCTAGGTTTTAATAAAAGATTCATTTTCTTTGTAATTTAAACAGCCACAGGCCACGCACAGCGGAGGCTCCAGGCCTCTACCGGTAGGCAGCCAGGTGCCAGGCACAGCGAGGGCACTAGGCCTCCACCGGTAGGCAGTCAGGGACCACACACAGCAGGGGCACCAGGCCTCTACCGATAGGAAGCCTAAGGCCACACACAGCAGGGGAACCAGGCCTCTACCGGTAGGCAGCCATGGGCCACACAGCAGCCGCAGACCAGCCCACAGTGAGTGTGCAACACACTCTGCATGGAAAAGCCAGCATCCTCACAGGGACAACCTCAGAGCACCATTGATTCAACTTAAGGAGAAACTCAGGCAGTGCATTATGGGAATTATTTAAATATCAAGGGCTGAAGGTGTTCCTATCATAATCTTCTTACTGAGGAGGAGCCTCACATAAGTCCTCCTAGGTCATGTGACTATTTATGATGCACCATGGAGCAAGGCCCAATGACTCCATCTTGTGATTAAGTTCTGTAACTTTGCTTCTGTCCACGCTCCGACAAATCTCAGGTGTTTTCACAACTCTTGTAATCAATGAAACCGAGCTTCAAATAGCAGGCACAGGAGTGGCGCTGTTTTTAGAAGTATGCAGCCATGTTTCTCTCACCCTAAAGAACCCCCTTAAAGATCTGTAAATGCTGAGAATAATCTAACAAGAGGTGTCCTTTAGAGATGAGCAAATAGTATTTGATGGAATACGTGGCTGCCATAGGAATGCGTGTTAGCGGCCGAAGACCAAGGGGTTAAGCCTTAACCCCTTAGTGTTGGGCCGCTAACACGCATTCCTATGGCAGCCAGGTATTCGATTGAATACTATCGGGTCATCTCTAGTGCCTTTCAAGTAATCCCTAGGATGACTGATCTGTGCAACCATTAGCAGCTGAGAAGCAGATGATAACCAGCAAGGTGCAGCCTGTGTATGACAGAGAACGATGCTGCTGGTGCTTGCCTTCTGACATGGTCCGCCTACTTAGCAGCCATTTTGAAATGGCTGTCAAGTAGACACAGCAGGGGCACCAGGCCTCAACCGGTAGGCAGCCACTGGCCACATAGCAGCCATGGACCAAACCACAATGAGCGTGCAACACACTCTGCATGGAGGAATCAGCATCCTCCCAGGGACAACCTCAGAGCACCATTGATTCAACTTAAGGAGAAACTCAGGCAGTGCATTATGGGAATTTATGTAAATATCAGGGGCTGATGTTGTTCCTATCATAATCTTACTGAGGAGGAGCCTCACATAAGTCCTCCTAGGTCATGTGACTATTTATGATGCACCATGGAGCAAGGCCCAATGACTCCATCTTGTGATTAAGTTCTGTAACTTTGCTTCTGTCCACGCTCCGACAAATCTCAGGCGTTTTCACAACTCTTGTAATCAATGAAACTGAGCTTCAAATAGCAGGCACAGGAGTGGCGCTGTTTTTAGAAGTATACCCTAAAGAACCCCCTTAAAGATCTGTAAATGCTGAGACTAATCTAACAAGAGGTGTCCTTTAGAGATGAGCAAATAGTATTTGATGGAATACGTGGCTGCCATAGGAATGCGTGTTAACGGCCGATGACCAAGGGGTTAAACCTTAACCCCTTAGTGTTGGGCCGCTAACACGCATTCCTATGGCAGCCAGGTATTCGATTGAATACTATCGGGTCATCTCTAGTGCCCTTTCAAGTAATCCCTAGGATGACTGATCTGTGCGACCATTAGCAGCTGAGAAGCAGATGATAACCAGCAAGGTGCAGCCTGTGTATGACAGAGAACGATGCTGCTGGTGCTTGCCTTCTCACTTGGACCGCCTACCTAGCAGCCATTTTTAAATGGCTGTCAAGTAGACACAGCAGGGGCACCAGGCCTCAACCGGTAGGCAGCCACTGGCCACACAGCAGCCATGGACCAAACCACAATGAGTGTGCAACACACTCTGCATGGAGGAGTCAGCATCCTCCCAGGGACAACCTCAGAGCACCATTGATTCAACTTAAGGAGAAACTCAGACAGTGCATTATGGGAATTTATGTAAATATCAGGGGCTGAAGTTGTTCCTATCATAATCTTCTTACTGAGGAGGAGCCTCACATAAGGCCTCCTAGGTCATGTGACTATTTATGATGCACCATGGAGCAAGGCCCAATGACTCCATCTTGTGATTAAGTTCCGTAACTTTGCTTCTGTCCACGCTCCGACAAATCTCAGGCGTTTTCACAACTCTTGTAATCAATGAAACCGAGCTTCAAATAGCAGGCACAGGAGTGGCGCTGTTTTTAGAAGTATGCAGCCATGCTTCTCTCACCCTAAAGAACCCCCTTAAAGATCTGTAAATGCTGAGAATAATCTAACAAGAGGTGTCCTTTAGAGATGAGCAAATAGTATTTGATGGAATACGTGGCTGCCATAGGAATGCTTGATAGCGGCCGAAGACCAAAGGGTTAAGTCTTAACCCCCTAGTGTTGGGCCGCTAACACGCATTCCTATGGCAGCCAGGTATTCGATTGAATACTATCGGGTCACCTCTAGTGTCCTTTCAAGTGATCCCTAGGATGAGTGATCTGTGCGACCATTAGCAGCCGAGAAGCGGATGATAGCCAGCAAGGGGCAGCCTGTGTATGACAGAGGATGATGCTGCTGGTGCTTGCCTTCTGACTTGGACCGCCTACCTGGCAGCCATTTTGAAAAATTGACCAATAGGAACTTGAGAATTTGCATAATTACCCATAATCCTTTGCTGGAACTCTCCCTAAGCTTAGTGAATAGCGAAAAGAATAAATCAAATGAAGCAAAATGTCAAAAACTGTGTGGAATTCTTCTCTGTGGGGTGGGCGGAGCTTGCTGGATTGGTCCAAGGGTGGCTGCTAGGTCAGGATTCCATCAGCTGAAATTTTGAGGGATTCAAATCAGAAAAGCAAAAATTTTAGTCTAGGTTTTAATAAAAGATTCATTTTCTTTGTAATTTAAAAAGCCACAGGCCACGCACAGCAGAGGCTCCAGGCCTCTACCGGTAGGCAGCCAGGTGCCAGGCACAGCGGGGGCACAAGGCCTCCACCGGTAGGCAGCCACGGACCACACACAGCAGGGGCACCAGGCCTATACTGATAGGAAGCCTAAAGCCACACACAGCAGGGGCACCAGGCCTCTACCGGTAGGCAGCCACGGGCCCCACAGCAGCCGCAGACCAGCCCACAGTGAGTGTGCAACACACTCTGCATGGAGGAATCAGCATCCTCCCAGGGACAACCTCAGAGCACCATTTATTCAACTTAAGGAGAAACTCAGGCAGTGCATTATGGGAATTTATGTAAATATCAGGGGCTGAAGTTGTTCCTATCATAATCTTCTTACTGAGGAGGAGCCTCACATAAGGCCTCCTAGGTCATGTGACTATTTATGATGCACCATGGAGCAAGGCCCAATGACTCCATCTTGTGATTAAGTTCCGTAACTTTGCTTCTGTCCACGCTCCGACAAATCACAGGCGTTTTCACAACTCTTGTAATCAATGAAACCGAGCTTCAAATAGCAGGCACAGGAGTGGCGCTGTTTTTAGAAGTATGCAGCCATGTTTCTCTCACCCTAAAGAACCCCCTTAAAGATCTGTAAATGCTGAGAATAATCTAACAAGAGGTGTCCTTTAGAGATGAGCAAATAGTATTTGATGGAATACGTGGCTGCCATAGGAATGCGTGTTAGCGGCCGAAGACCAAGGGGTTAAGCCTTAACCCCTTAGTGTTGGGCCGCTAACACGCATTCCTATGGCAGCCAGGTATTCGATTGAATACTATCGGGTCACCTCTAGTGTCCTTTCAAGTGATCCCTAGGATGAGTGATCTGTGCGACCATTAGCAGCCGAGAAGCGGATGATAGCCAGCAAGGGGCAGCCTGTGTATGACAGAGGATGATGCTGCTGGTGCTTGCCTTCTGACTTGGACCGCCTACCTGGCAGCCATTTTGAAAAATTGACCAATAGGAACTTGAGAATTTGCATAATTACCCATAATCCTTTGCTGGAACTCTCCCTAAGCTTAGTGAATGGTGAAAAGAATAAATCAAATGAAGCAAAATGTCAAAAACTGTGTGGAATTCTTCTCTGTGGGGTGGGCGGAGCTTGCTGGATTGGTCCGAGGGTGGCTGCTAGGTCAGGATTCCAGCAGCTGAAATTTTGAGGGATTCAAATCAGAAAAGCAAAAATTTTAGTCTAGGTTTTAATAAAAGATTCATTTTCTTTGTAATTTAAACAGCCACAGGCCACGCACAGCAGAGGCTCCAGGCCTCTACCGGTAGGCAGCCAGGTGCAAGGCACAGCGGGGGCACCAGGCCCCCACCAGTAGGCAGCCAGGTGCCAGGCACAGCGGGGGCACAAGGCCTCCACCGGTAGGCAGCCAGGGACCACACACAGCGGGGGCACCAGGCCTCTACCGATAGGAAGCCTAAAGCCACACACAGCAGGGGCACCAGGCCTCTACCGGTAGGCAGCCACGGGCCACACTGCAGCCGCAGACCAGCACACAGTGAGTGTGCAACACACTCTGCATGGAAAAGCCAGCATCCTCACAGGGACAACCTCAGAGCACCATTGATTCAACTTAAGGAGAAACTCAGGCAGTGCATTATGGGAATTATTTAAATATCAAGGGCTGAAGGTGTTCCTATCATAATCTTCTTACTGAGGAGGAGCCTCACATAAGTCCTCCTAGGTCATGTGACTGTTTATGATGCACCATGGAGCAAGGCCCAATGACTCCATCTTGTGATTAAGTTCTGTAACTTTGCTTCTGTCCACGCTCCGACAAATCTCAGGTGTTTTCACAACTCTTGTAATCAATGAAACCGAGCTTCAAATAGCAGGCACAGGAGTGGCGCTGTTTTTAGAAGTAGGCAGCCATGTTTCTCTCACCCTAAAGAACCCCCTTAAAGATCTGTAAATGCTGAGACTAATCTAACAAGAGGTGTCCTTTAGAGATGAGCAAATAGTATTTGATGGAATACGTGGCTGCCATAGGAATGCGTGTTAGCGGCCGAAGACCAAGGGGTTAAGCCTTAACCCCTTAGTGTTGGGCCGCTAACACGCATTCCTATGGCAGCCAGGTACTCAATTGAATACTATCGGGTCATCTCTAGTACCCTTTCGAGTAATCCCTAGGATGACTGATCTGTGCGACCATTAGCAGCTGAGAAGCAGATGATAACCAGCAAGGTGCAGCCTGTGCATGACAGAGAACGATGCTGCTGGTGCTTGCCTTCTGACATGATTTGCCTACCTAGCAGCCATTTTTAAATGGCTGTCAAGTAGACACAGCACATCAAGGACACCAGGCCTCAACCGGTAAGCAGCCACTGGCCACACAGCAGCCATGGACCAAACCACAATGAGTGTGCAACACACTTTGCATGGAGGAGTCAGCATCCTCCCAGGGACAACCTCAGAGCACCATTGATTCAACTTAAGGAGAAACTCAGACAGTGCATTATGGGAATTTATGTAAATATCAGGGGCTGAAGTTGTTCCTATCATAATCTTCTTACTGAGAAGGAGCCTCACATAAGGCCTCCTAGGTCATGTGACTATTTATGATGCACCATGGAGCAAGGCCCAATGACTCCATCTTGTGATTAAGTTCCGTAACTTTGCTTTTGTCCACGCTCCGACAAATCACACGCGTTTTCACAACTCTTGTAATCAATGAAACCGAGCTTCAAATAGCAGGCACAGGAGTGGCGCTGTTTTTAGAAGTATGCAGCCATGTTTCTCTCACCCTAAAGAACCCCCTTAAAGATCTGTAGATGCTGAGACTAATCTAACAAGAGGTGTCCTTTAGAGATGAGCGAATAGTATTTGATGGAATACGTGGCTGCCATAGGAATGCGTGTTAGCGGCCGAAGACCAAAGGGTTAAGTCTTAACCCCCTAGTGTTGGGCCGCTAACACGCATTCCTATGGCAGCCAGGTATTCGATTGAATACTATCGGGTCACCTCTAGTGTCCTTTCAAGTGATCCCTTAAAGATCTGTAGATGCTGAGACTAATCTAACAAGAGGTGTCCTTTAGAGATGAGCGAATAGTATTTGATGGAATACGTGGCTGCCATAGGAATGCTTGTTAGCGCCCGAAGACCAAAGGGTTAAGTCTTAACCCCCTAGTGTTGGGCCGCTAACACGCATTCCTATGACAGCCAGGTATTCGATTGAATACTATCGGGTCACCTCTAGTGTCCTTTCAAGTGATCCCTAGGATGAGTGATCTGTGCGACCATTAGCAGCCGAGAAGCGGATGATAGCCAGCAAGGGGCAGCCTGTGTATGACAGAGGATGATGCTGCTGGTGCTTGCCTTCTGACTTGGACCGCCTACCTGGCAGCCATTTTGAAAAATTGACCAATAGGAACTTGAGAATTTGCATAATTACCCATAATCCTTTGCTGGAACTCTCCCTAAGCTTAGTGAATGGTGAAAAGAATAAATCAAATGAAGCAAAATGTCAAAAACTGTGTGGAATTCTTCTCTGTGGGGTGGGCGGAGCTTGCTGGATTGGTCCAAGGGTGGCTGCTAGGTCAGGATTCCAGCAGCTGAAATTTTGAGGGATTCAAAACAGAAAAGCAAAAATTTTAGTCTAGGTTTTAATAAAAGATTCATTTTCTTTGTAATTTAAACAGCCACAGGCCACGCACAGCGGAGGCTCCAGGCCTCTACCGGTAGGCAGCCAGGTGCCAGGCACAGCGGGGGCACCAGACCTCCACCGGTAGGCAGCCAGGGACCACACACAGCAGGGGCACCAGGCCTCTACCGATAGGAAGCCTAAGGCCACACACAGCAGGGGAACCAGGCCTCTACCGGTAGGCAGCCACGGGCCACACAGCAGCCGCAGACCAGCCCACAGTGAGTGTGCAACACACTCTGCATGGAAGAGCCAGCATCCTCACAGGGACAACCTCAGAGCACCATTGATTCAACTTAAGGAGAAACTCAGGCAGTGCATTATGGGAATTATTTAAATATCAAGGGCTGAAGGTGTTCCTATCATAATCTTCTTACTGAGGAGGAGCCTCACATAAGTCCTCCTAGGTCATGTGACTATTTATGATGCACCATGGAGCAAGGCCCAATGACTCCATCTTGTGATTAAGTTCTGTAACTTTGCATCTCTCCACGCTCCGACAAATCTCAGGCGTTTTCACAACTCTTGTAATCAATGAAACCGAGCTTCAAATAGCAGGCACAGGAGTGGCGCTGTTTTTAGAAGTATGCAGCCATGTTTCTCTCACCCTAAAGAACCCCCTTAAAGATCTGTAAATGCTGAGACTAATCTAACAAGAGGTGTCCTTTAGAGATGAGCAAATAGTATTTGATGGAATACGTGGCTGCCATAGGAATGCGTGTTAACGGCCGAAGACCAAGGGGTTAAGCCTTAACCCCTTAGTGTTGGGCCGCTAACACGCATTCCTATGGCAGCCAGGTATTCGATTGAATACTATCGGGTCATCTCTAGTGCCCTTTCGAGTAATCCCTAGGATGACTGATCTGTGCGACCATTAGCAGCTGAGAAGCAGATGATAACCAGCAAGGTGCAGCCTGTGTACGACAGAGAACGATGCTGCTGGTGCTTGCCTTCTGACATGGTCTGCCTACCTAGCAGCCATTTTTAAATGGCTGTCAAGTAGACACAGCACAGCAGGGGCACCAGGCCTCAACCGGTAGGCAGCCACTGGCCACACAGCAGCCATGGACCAAACCACAATGAGTGTGCAACACACTCTGCATGGAGGAGTCAGCATCCTCCCAGGGACAACCTCAGAGCACCATTGATTCAACTTAAGGAGAAACTCAGACAGTGCATTATGGGAATTTATGTAAATATCAGGGGCTGAAGTTGTTCCTATCATAATCTTCTTACTGAGGAGGAGCCTCACATAAGGCCTCCTAGGTCATGTGACTATTTATGATGCACCATGGAGCAAGGCCCAATGACTCCATCTTGTGATTAAGTTCCGTAACTTTGCTTCTGTCCACGCTCCGACAAATCTCAGGCGTTTTCACAACTCTTGTAATCAATGAAACCGAGCTTCAAATAGCAGGCACAGGAGTGGCGCTGTTTTTAGAAGTATGCAGCCATGCTTCTCTCACCCTAAAGAACCCCCTTAAAGATCTGTAAATGCTGAGAATAATCTAACAAGAGGTGTCCTTTAGAGATGAGCAAATAGTATTTGATGGAATACGTGGCTGCCATAGGAATGCTTGTTAGCGGGCGAAGACCAAAGGGTTAAGTCTTAACCCCCTAGTGTTGGGCCGCTAACACGCATTCCTATGGCAGCCAGGTATTCGATTGAATACTATCGGGTCACCTCTAGTGTCCTTTCAAGTGATCCCTAGGATGAGTGATCTGTGAGACCATTAGCAGCCGAGAAGCGGATGATAGCCAGCAAGGGGCAGCCTGTGTATGACAGAGGATGATGCTGCTGGTGCTTGCCTTCTGACTTGGACCGCCTACCTGGCAGCCATTTTGAAAAATTGACCAATAGGAACTTGAGAATTTGCATAATTACCCATAATCCTTTGCTGGAACTCTCCCTAAGCTTAGTGAATAGTGAAAAGAATAAATCAAATGAAGCAAAATGTCAAAAACTGTGTGGAATTCTTCTCTGTGGGATGGGCGGAGCTTGCTGGATTGGTCCAAGGGTGGCTGCTAGGTCAGGATTCCAGCAGCTGAAATTTTGAGGGATTCAAATCAGAAAAGCAAAAATTTTAGTCTAGGTTTTAATAAAAGATTCATTTTCTTTGTAATTTAAACAGCCACAGGCCACGCACAGCGGAGGCTCCAGGCCTCTACCGGTAGGCAGCCAGGTGCCAGGCACAGCGAGGGCACCAGGCCTCCACCTGTAGGCAGCCAGGTGCCAGGCACAGCAGGGGCACAAGGCCTCCACCGGTAGGCAGCCAGGGACCAAACACAACGGGGGCACCAGGCCTCTACCGGTAGGCAGCCACAGGCCACACTGCAGCCGCAGACCAGCACACAGTAAGTGTGCAACACACTCTGCATGGAAAAGCCAGCATCCTCACAGGGACAACCTCAGAGCACCATTGATTCAACTTAAGGAGAAACTCAGGCAGTGCATTATGGGAATTATTTAAATATCAAGGGCTGAAGGTGTTCCTATCATAATCTTCTTACTGAGGAGGAGCCTCACATAAGTCCTCCTAGGTCATGTGACTGTTTATGATGCACCATGGAGCAAGGCCCAATGACTCCATCTTGTGATTAAGTTCTGTAACTTTGCTTCTGTCCACGCTCCGACAAATCTCAGGTGTTTTCACAACTCTTGTAATCAATGAAACCGAGCTTCAAATAGCAGGCACAGGAGTGGCGCTGTTTTTAGAAGTAGGCAGCCATGTTTCTCTCACCCTAAAGAACCCCCTTAAAGATCTGTAAATGCTGAGAATAATCTAACAAGAGGTGTCCTTTAGAGATGAGCAAATAGTATTTGATGGAATGCGTGTTAGCGGCCGAAGACCAAGGAGTTAAGCCTTAACCCCTTAGTGGTGGGCTGCTAACACGCATTCCTATGGCAGCCAGGTATTCGATTGAATACTATCGGGTCATCTCTAGTGCCCTTTCAAGTAATCCCTAGGATGACTGATCTGTGCGACAATTAGCAGCTGAGAAGCAGATGATAACCAGCAAGGTACAGCCTGTGTATGACAGAGAACGATGCTGCTGGTGCTTGCCTTCTGACATGGTCCGCCTACCTAGCAGCCATTTTGAAATGGCTGTCAAGTAGACACAGCAAGGGCACCAGGCCTCAACCGGTAGGCAGCCACTGGCCACACAGCAGCCGTGGACCAAACCACAATGAGTGTGCAACACACTCTGCATGGAGGAATCAGCATCCTCCCAGGGACAACCTCAGAGCACCATTGATTCAACTTAAGGAGAAACTCAGACAGTGCATTATGGGAATTTATGTAAATATCAGGGGCTGATGTTGTTCCTATCATAATCTTCTTACTGAGGAGGAGCCTCACATAAGGCCTCCTAGGTCATGTGACTATTTATGATGCACCATGGAGCAAGGCCCAATGACTCCATCTTGTGATTAAGTTCCGTAACTTTGCTTCTGTCCACGCTCCGACAAATCACAGGCGTTTTCACAACTCTTGTAATCAATGAAACCGAGCTTCAAATAGCAGGCACAGGAGTGGCGCTGTTTTTTGAAGTATGCAGCTATGTTTCTCTCACCCTAAAGAACCCCCTTAAAGATCTGTAGATGCTGAGACTAATCTAACAAGAGGTGTCCGTTAGAGAAGAGCGAATAGTATTTGATGGAATACGTGGCTGCCATAGGAATGCGTGTTAGCGGCCGAAGACCAAAGGGTTAAGTCTTAACCCCCTAGTGTTGGGCCACTAACACGCATTCCTATGGCAGCCAGGTATTCGATTGAATACTATCGGGTCACCTCTAGTGTCCTTTCAAGTGATCCCTAGGATGAGTGATCTGTGCGACCAATAGCAGCCGAGAAGCAGATGATAGCCAGCAAGGGGCAGCCTGTGTATGACAGAGGATGATGCTGCTGGTGCTTGCCTTCTGACTTGGACCGCCTACCTGGCAGCCATTTTGAAAAATTGATCAATAGGAACTTGAGAATTTGCATAATTACCCATAATCCTTTGCTGGAACTCTCCCTAAGCTTAGTGAATGGTGAAAAGAATAAATCAAATGAAGCAAAATGTCAAAAACTGTGTGGAATTCTTCTCTGTGGGGTGGGCGGAGCTTGCTGGATTGGTCCAAGGGTGGCTGCTAGGTCAGGATTCCAGCAGCTGAAATTTTGAGGGATTCAAATCAGAAAAGCAAAAATTTTAGTCTAGGTTTTAATAAAAGATTCATTTTCTTTGTAATTTAAACAGCCACAGGCCACGCACAGCAGAGGCTCCAGGCCTCTATCGGTAGGCAGCCAGGTGCCATGCACAGCGGGGGCACCAGGCCTCCACTGGTAGGCAGCCAGGTGCCAGGCACAGCGGGGGCGCCAGGCACAGCGGGGGCACCAGGCCTCCACCGGTAGGCAGCCAGGGACCACACACAGCGGGGGCACTAGGCCTCCACCGGTAGGCAGCCAGGGACCACACACAGCGGGGGCACCAGGCCTCCACCGATAGGAAGCCTAAAGCCACACACAGCAGGGGCACCATGCCTCTACCAGCAGGCAGCCACGGGCCACATAGCAGCCGCAGACCAGCCCACAGTGAGTGTGCAACACACTCTGCATGGAAAAGCCAGCATCCTCACAGGGACGACCTCAGAGCACCATTGATTCAACTTAAGGAGAAACTCAGGCAGTGCATTATGGGAATTATTTAAATATCAAGGGCTGAAGGTGTTCCTATCATAATCTTCTTACTGAGGAGGAGCCTCACATAAGTCCCCCTAGGTCATGTGACTATTTATGATGCACCATGGAGCAAGGCCCAATGACTCTATCTTGTGATTAAGTTCTGAAACTTTGCTTCTGTCCACGCTCCGACAAATCTCAGGCGTTTTCACATCTCTTGTAATCAATGAAACCGAGCTTCAAATAGCAGGCACAGGAGTGCCGCTATTTTTAGAAGTATGCAGCCATGTTTCTCTCACCCTAAAGAACCCCCTTAAAGATCTGTAAATGCTGAGACTAATCTAACAAGAGGTGTCCTTTAGAGATGAGCAAATAGTATTTGATGGAATACGTGGCTGCCATAGGAATGCGTGTTAACGGCCGAAGACCAAGGGGTTAAGCCTTAACCCCTTAGTGTTGGGCCGCTAACACGCATTCCTATGGCAGCCAGGTACTCGATTGAATACTATCGGGTCATCTCTAGTACCCTTTCGAGTAATCCCTAGGATGACTGATCTGTGCGACCATTAGCAGCTGAGAAGCAGATGATAACCAGCAAGGTGCAGCCTGTGTATGACAGAAAACGATGCTGCTGGTGCTTACCTTCTGACATGATCCGCCTACCTAGCAGCCATTTTTAAATGGCTGTCAAGTAGACACAGCACGGACACCAGGCCTCAACCGGTAAGCAGCCACTGGCCACACAGCAGCCATGGACCAAACCACAATGAGTGTGCAACACACTCTGCATGGAGGAGTCAGCATCCTCCCAGGGACAACCTCGGAGCACCATTGATTCAACTTAAGGAGAAACTCAGACAGTGCATTATGGGAATTTATGTAAATATCAGGGGCTGAAGTTGTTCCTATCATAATCTTCTTACTGAGGAGGAGCCTCACATAAGGCCTCCTAGGTCATGTGACTATTTATGATGCACCATGGAGCAAGGCCCAATGACTCCATCTTGTGATTAAGTTCCGTAACTTTGCTTTTGTCCACGCTCCGACAAATCACACGCGTTTTCACAACTCTTGTAATCAATGAAACCGAGCTTCAAATAGCAGGCACAGGAGTGGCGCTGTTTTTAGAAGTATGCAGCCATGTTTCTCTCACCCTAAAGAACCCCCTTAAAGATCTGTAGATGCTGAGACTAATCTAACAAGAGGTGTCCTTTAGAGATGAGCGAATAGTATTTGATGGAATACGTGGCTGCCATAGGAATGCTTGTTAGCGGCCGAAGACCAAAGGGTTAAGTCTTAACCCCCTAGTGTTGGGCCTCTAACACGCATTCCTATGGCAGCCAGGTATTCGATTGAATACTATCGGGTCACCTCTAGTGTCCTTTCAAGTGATCCCTAGGATGAGTGATCTGTGCGACCATTAGCAGCCGAGAAGCGGATGATAGCCAGCAAGGGGCAGCCTGTGTATGACAGAGGATGATGCTGCTGGTGCTTGCCTTCTGACTTGGACCGCCTACCTGGCAGCCATTTTGAAAAATTGACCAATAGGAACTTGAGAATTTGCATAATTACCCATAATCCTTTGCTGGAACTCTCCCTAAGCTTAGTGAATAGTGAAAAGAATAAATCAAATGAAGCAAAATGTCAAAAACTGTGTGGCATTCTTCTCTGTGGGGTGGGCGGAGCTTGCTGGATTGGTCCAAGGGTGGCTGCTAGGTCAGGATTCCATCAGCTGAAATTTTGAGGGATTCAAATCAGAAAAGCAAAAATTTTAGTCTAGGTTTTAATAAAAGATTCATTTTCTTTGTAATTTAAACAGCCACAGGACACGCACAGCGGAGGGTCCAGGCCTCTACCGGTAGGCAGCCAGGTGCCAGGCACAGCGGGGGCACCAGGCCTCCACCGGTAGGCAGCCAGGTGCCAGGCACAGCAGGGGCACAAGGCCTCCACCGGTAGGCAGCCAGCGACCACACACAGCGGGGGCACCAGGCCTCTACCGATAGGAAGCCTAAAGCCACACACAGCAGGGGCACCAGGCCTCTACCGGTAGGCAGCCACGGGCCACACTGCAGCCGCAGACCAGCCCACAGTGAGTGTGCAACACACTCTGCATGGAAAAGCCAGCATCCTCACAGGGACAACCTCAGAGCACCATTGATTCAACTTAAGGAGAAACTCAGGCAGTGCATTATGGGAATTATTTAAATATCAAGGGCTGAAGGTGTTCCTATCATAATCTTCTTACTGAGGAGGAGCCTCACATAAGTCCTCCTAGGTCATGTGACTATTTATGATGCACCATGGAGCAAGGCCCAATGACTCCATCTTGTGATTAAGTTCTGTAACTTTGCATCTGTCCACGCTCCGACAAATCTCAGGCGTTTTCACAACTCTTGTAATCAATGAAACCGAGCTTCAAATAGCAGGCACAGGAGTGGCGCTGTTTTTAGAAGTATGCGGCCATGTTTCTCTCACCCTAAAGAACCCCCTTAAAGATCTGTAAATGCTGAGACTAATCTAACAAGAGGTGTCCTTTAGAGATGAGCAAATAGTATTTGATGGAATACGTGGCTGCCATAGGAATGCGTGTTAACGGCCGAAGACCAAGGGGTTAAGCCTTAACCCCTTAGTGTTGGGCCGCTAACACGCATTCCTATGGCAGCCAGGTATTCGATTGAATACTATCGGGTCATCTCTAGTGCCCTTTCGAGTAATCCCTAGGATGACTGATCTGTGCGACCATTAGCAGCTGAGAAGCAGATGATAACCAGCAAGATGCAGCCTGTGTATGACAGAGAACGATGCTGCTGGTGCTTGCCTTCTGACATGGTCTGCCTACCTAGCAGCCATTTTTAAATGGCTGTCAAGTAGACACAGCACAGCAGGGGCACCAGGCCTCAACCGGTAGGCAGCCACTGGCCACACAGCAGCCATGGACCAAACCACAATGAGTGTGCAACACACTCTGCATGGAGGAGTCAGCATCCTCCCAGGGACAACCTCAGAGCACCATTGATTCAACTTAAGGAGAAACTCAGACAGTGCATTATGGGAATTTATGTAAATATCAGGGGCTGAAGTTGTTCCTATCATAATCTTCTTACTGAGGAGGAGCCTCACATAAGGCCTCCTAGGTCATGTGACTATTTATGATGCACCATGGAGCAAGGCCCAATGACTCCATCTTGTGATTAAGTTCCGTAACTTTGCTTCTGTCCACGCTCCGACAAATCTCAGGCGTTTTCACAACTCTTGTAATCAATGAAACCGAGCTTCAAATAGCAGGCACAGGAGTGGCGCTGTTTTTAGAAGTATGCAGCCATGCTTCTCTCACCCTAAAGAACCCCCTTAAAGATCTGTAAATGCTGAGAATAATCTAACAAGAGGTGTCCTTTAGAGATGAGCAAATAGTATTTGATGGAATACGTGGCTGCCATAGGAATGCTTGTTAGCGGCCGAAGACCAAAGGGTTAAGTCTTAACCCCCTAGTGTTGGGCCGCTAACACGCATTCCTATGGCAGCCAGGTATTCGATTGAATACTATCGGGTCACCTCTAGTGTCCTTTCAAGTGATCCCTAGGATGAGTGATCTGTGAGACCATTAGCAGCCGAGAAGCGGATGATAGCCAGCAAGGGGCAGCCTGTGTATGACAGAGGATGATGCTGCTGGTGCTTGCCTTCTGACTTGGACCGCCTACCTGGCAGCCATTTTGAAAAATTGACCAATAGGAACTTGAGAATTTGCATAATTACCCATAATCCTTTGCTGGAACTCTCCCTAAGCTTAGTGAATAGTGAAAAGAATAAATCAAATGAAGCAAAATGTCAAAAACTGTGTGGAATTCTTCTCTGTGTAATGGGCGGAGCTTGCTGGATTGGTCCAAGGGTGGCTGCTAGGTCAGGATTCCAGCAGCTGAAATTTTGAGGGATTCAAATCAGAAAAGCAAAAATTTTAGTCTAGGTTTTAATAAAAGATTCATTTTCTTTGTAATTTAAACAGCCACAGGCCACGCACAGCGGAGGCTCCAGGCCTCTACCGGTAGGCAGCCAGGTGCCAGGCACAGCGAGGGCACCAGGCCTCCACCTGTAGGCAGCCAGGTGCCAGGCACAGCAGGGGCACAAGGCCTCCACCGGTAGGCAGCCAGGGACCAAACACAACGGGGGCACCAGGCCTCTACCGGTAGGCAGCCACAGGCCACACTGCAGCCGCAGACCAGCACACAGTAAGTGTGCAACACACTCTGCATAGAAAAGCCAGCATCCTCACAGGGACAACCTCAGAGCACCATTGATTCAACTTAAGGAGAAACTCAGGCAGTGCATTATGGGAATTATTTAAATATCAAGGGCTGAAGGTGTTCCTATCATAATCTTCTTACTGAGGAGGAGCCTCACATAAGTCCTCCTAGGTCATGTGACTGTTTATGATGCACCATGGAGCAAGGCCCAATGACTCCATCTTGTGATTAAGTTCTGTAACTTTGCTTCTGTCCACGCTCCGACAAATCTCAGGTGTTTTCACAACTCTTGTAATCAATGAAACCGAGCTTCAAATAGCAGGCACAGGAGTGGCGCTGTTTTTAGAAGTAGGCAGCCATGTTTCTCTCACCCTAAAGAACCCCCTTAAAGATCTGTAAATGCTGAGAATAATCTAACAAGAGGTGTCCTTTAGAGATGAGCAAATAGTATTTGATGGAATGCGTGTTAGCGGCCGAAGACCAAGGAGTTAAGCCTTAACCCCTTAGTGTTGGGCTGCTAACACGCATTCCTATGGCAGCCAGGTATTCGATTGAATACTATCGGGTCATCTCTAGTGCCCTTTCAAGTAATCCCTAGGATGACTGATCTGTGCGACAATTAGCAGCTGAGAAGCAGATGATAACCAGCAAGGTACAGCCTGTGTATGACAGAGAACGATGCTGCTGGTGCTTGCCTTCTGACATGGTCCGCCTACCTAGCAGCCATTTTGAAATGGCTGTCAAGTAGACACAGCAAGGGCACCAGGCCTCAACCGGTAGGCAGCCACTGGCCACACAGCAGCCGTGGACCAAACCACAATGAGTGTGCAACACACTCTGCATGGAGGAATCAGCATCCTCCCAGGGACAACCTCAGAGCACCATTGATTCAACTTAAGGAGAAACTCAGACAGTGCATTATGGGAATTTATGTAAATATCAGGGGCTGATGTTGTTCCTATCATAATCTTCTTACTGAGGAGGAGCCTCACATAAGGCCTCCTAGGTCATGTGACTATTTATGATGCACCATGGAGCAAGGCCCAATGACTCCATCTTGTGATTAAGTTCCGTAACTTTGCTTCTGTCCACGCTCCGACAAATCACAGGCGTTTTCACAACTCTTGTAATCAATGAAACCGAGCTTCAAATAGCAGGCACAGGAGTGGCGCTGTTTTTTGAAGTATGCAGCTATGTTTCTCTCACCCTAAAGAACCCCCTTAAAGATCTGTAGATGCTGAGACTAATCTAACAAGAGGTGTCCGTTAGAGAAGAGCGAATAGTATTTGATGGAATACGTGGCTGCCATAGGAATGCGTGTTAGCGGCCGAAGACCAAAGGGTTAAGTCTTAACCCCCTAGTGTTGGGCCACTAACACGCATTCCTATGGCAGCCAGGTATTCGATTGAATACTATCGGGTCACCTCTAGTGTCCTTTCAAGTGATCCCTAGGATGAGTGATCTGTGCGACCATTAGCAGCCGAGAAGCAGATGATAGCCAGCAAGGGGCAGCCTGTGTATGACAGAGGATGATGCTGCTGGTGCTTGCCTTCTGACTTGGACCGCCTACCTGGCAGCCATTTTGAAAAATTGATCAATAGGAACTTGAGAATTTGCATAATTACCCATAATCCTTTGCTGGAACTCTCCCTAAGCTTAGTGAATGGTGAAAAGAATAAATCAAATGAAGCAAAATGTCAAAAACTGTGTGGAATTCTTCTCTGTGGGGTGGGCGGAGCTTGCTGGATTGGTCCAAGGGTGGCTGCTAGGTCAGGATTCCAGCAGCTGAAATTTTGAGGGATTCAAATCAGAAAAGCAAAAATTTTAGTCTAGGTTTTAATAAAAGATTCATTTTCTTTGTAATTTAAACAGCCACAGGCCACGCACAGCAGAGGCTCCAGGCCTCTATCGGTAGGCAGCCAGGTGCCATGCACAGCGGGGGCACCAGGCCTCCACTGGTAGGCAGCCAGGTGCCAGGCACAGCGGGGGCACCAGGCCTCCACCGGTAGGCAGCCAGGGACCACACACAGCGGGGGCACTAGGCCTCCACCGGTAGGCAGCCAGGGACCACACACAGCGGGGGCACCAGGCCTCCACCGATAGGAAGCCTAAAGCCACACACAGCAGGGGCACCATGCCTCTACCAGCAGGCAGCCACGGGCCACATAGCAGCCGCAGACCAGCCCACAGTGAGTGTGCAACACACTCTGCATGGAAAAGCCAGCATCCTCACAGGGACGACCTCAGAGCACCATTGATTCAACTTAAGGAGAAACTCAGGCAGTGCATTATGGGAATTATTTAAATATCAAGGGCTGAAGGTGTTCCTATCATAATCTTCTTACTGAGGAGGAGCCTCACATAAGTCCCCCTAGGTCATGTGACTATTTATGATGCACCATGGAGCAAGGCCCAATGACTCTATCTTGTGATTAAGTTCTGAAACTTTGCTTCTGTCCACGCTCCGACAAATCTCAGGCGTTTTCACATCTCTTGTAATCAATGAAACCGAGCTTCAAATAGCAGGCACAGGAGTGCCGCTATTTTTAGAAGTATGCAGCCATGTTTCTCTCACCCTAAAGAACCCCCTTAAAGATCTGTAAATGCTGAGACTAATCTAACAAGAGGTGTCCTTTAGAGATGAGCAAATAGTATTTGATGGAATACGTGGCTGCCATAGGAATGCGTGGCTGCCATAGGAATGCGTGTTAACGGCCGAAGACCAAGGGGTTAAGCCTTAACCCCTTAGTGTTGGGCCGCTAACACGCATTCCTATGGCAGCCAGGTACTCGATTGAATACTATCGGGTCATCTCTAGTACCCTTTCGAGTAATCCCTAGGATGATTGATCTGTGCGACCATTAGCAGCTGAGAAGCAGATGATAACCAGCAAGGTGCAGCCTGTGTATGACAGAAAACGATGCTGCTGGTGCTTACCTTCTGACATGATCCGCCTACCTAGCAGCCATTTTTAAATGGCTGTCAAGTAGACACAGCACGGACACCAGGCCTCAACCGGTAAGCAGCCACTGGCCACACAGCAGCCATGGACCAAACCACAATGAGTGTGCAACACACTCTGCATGGAGGAGTCAGCATCCTCCCAGGGACAACCTCAGAGCACCATTGATTCAACTTAAGGAGAAACTCAGACAGTGCATTATGGGAATTTATGTAAATATCAGGGGCTGAAGTTGTTCCTATCATAATCTTCTTACTGAGGAGGAGCCTCACATAAGGCCTCCTAGGTCATGTGACTATTTATGATGCAACATGGAGCAAGGCCCAATGACTCCATCTTGTGATTAAGTTCCGTAACTTTGCTTTTGTCCACGCTCCGACAAATCACACGCGTTTTCACAACTCTTGTAATCAATGAAACCGAGCTTCAAATAGCAGGCACAGGAGTGGCGCTGTTTTTAGAAGTATGCAGCCATGTTTCTCTCACCCTAAAGAACCCCCTTAAAGATCTGTAGATGCTGAGACTAATCTAACAAGAGGTGTCCTTTAGAGATGAGCGAATAGTATTTGATGGAATACGTGGCTGCCATAGGAATGCTTGTTAGCGGCCGAAGACCAAAGGGTTAAGTCTTAACCCCCTAGTGTTGGGCCGCTAACACGCATTCCTATGGCAGCCAGGTATTCGATTGAATACTATCGGGTCACCTCTAGTGTCCTTTCAAGTGATCCCTTAAAGATCTGTAGATGCTGAGACTAATCTAACAAGAGGTGTCCTTTAGAGATGAGCGAATAGTATTTGATGGAATACGTGGCTGCCATAGGAATGCTTGTTAGCGCCCGAAGACCAAAGGGTTAAGTCTTAACCCCCTAGTGTTGGGCCGCTAACACGCATTCCTATGACAGCCAGGTATTCGATTGAATACTATCGGGTCACCTCTAGTGTCCTTTCAAGTGATCCCTAGGATGAGTGATCTGTGCGACCATTAGCAGCCGAGAAGCGGATGATAGCCAGCAAGGGGCAGCCTGTGTATGACAGAGGATGATGCTGCTGGTGCTTGCCTTCTGACTTGGACCGCCTACCTGGCAGCCATTTTGAAAAATTGACCAATAGGAACTTGAGAATTTGCATAATTACCCATAATCCTTTGCTGGAACTCTCCCTAAGCTTAGTGAATGGTGAAAAGAATAAATCAAATGAAGCAAAATGTCAAAAACTGTGTGGAATTCTTCTCTGTGGGGTGGGCGGAGCTTGCTGGATTGGTCCAAGGGTGGCTGCTAGGTCAGGATTCCAGCAGCTGAAATTTTGAGGGATTCAAAACAGAAAAGCAAAAATTTTAGTCTAGGTTTTAATAAAAGATTCATTTTCTTTGTAATTTAAACAGCCACAGGCCACGCACAGCGGAGGCTCCAGGCCTCTACCGGTAGGCAGCCAGGTGCCAGGCACAGCGGGGGCACCAGACCTCCACCGGTAGGCAGCCAGGGACCACACACAGCAGGGGCACCAGGCCTCTACCGATAGGAAGCCTAAGGCCACACACAGCAGGGGAACCAGGCCTCTACCGGTAGGCAGCCACGGGCCACACAGCAGCCGCAGACCAGCCCACAGTGAGTGTGCAACACACTCTGCATGGAAGAGCCAGCATCCTCACAGGGACAACCTCAGAGCACCATTGATTCAACTTAAGGAGAAACTCAGGCAGTGCATTATGGGAATTATTTAAATATCAAGGGCTGAAGGTGTTCCTATCATAATCTTCTTACTGAGGAGGAGCCTCACATAAGTCCTCCTAGGTCATGTGACTATTTATGATGCACCATGGAGCAAGGCCCAATGACTCCATCTTGTGATTAAGTTCTGTAACTTTGCATCTCTCCACGCTCCGACAAATCTCAGGCGTTTTCACAACTCTTGTAATCAATGAAACCGAGCTTCAAATAGCAGGCACAGGAGTGGCGCTGTTTTTAGAAGTATGCAGCCATGTTTCTCTCACCCTAAAGAACCCCCTTAAAGATCTGTAAATGCTGAGACTAATCTAACAAGAGGTGTCCTTTAGAGATGAGCAAATAGTATTTGATGGAATACGTGGCTGCCATAGGAATGCGTGTTAACGGCCGAAGACCAAGGGGTTAAGCCTTAACCCCTTAGTGTTGGGCCGCTAACACGCATTCCTATGGCAGCCAGGTATTCGATTGAATACTATCGGGTCATCTCTAGTGCCCTTTCGAGTAATCCCTAGGATGACTGATCTGTGCGACCATTAGCAGCTGAGAAGCAGATGATAACCAGCAAGGTGCAGCCTGTGTACGACAGAGAACGATGCTGCTGGTGCTTGCCTTCTGACATGGTCTGCCTACCTAGCAGCCATTTTTAAATGGCTGTCAAGTAGACACAGCACAGCAGGGGCACCAGGCCTCAACCGGTAGGCAGCCACTGGCCACACAGCAGCCATGGACCAAACCACAATGAGTGTGCAACACACTCTGCATGGAGGAGTCAGCATCCTCCCAGGGACAACCTCAGAGCACCATTGATTCAACTTAAGGAGAAACTCAGACAGTGCATTATGGGAATTTATGTAAATATCAGGGGCTGAAGTTGTTCCTATCATAATCTTCTTACTGAGGAGGAGCCTCACATAAGGCCTCCTAGGTCATGTGACTATTTATGATGCACCATGGAGCAAGGCCCAATGACTCCATCTTGTGATTAAGTTCCGTAACTTTGCTTCTGTCCACGCTCCGACAAATCTCAGGCGTTTTCACAACTCTTGTAATCAATGAAACCGAGCTTCAAATAGCAGGCACAGGAGTGGCGCTGTTTTTAGAAGTATGCAGCCATGCTTCTCTCACCCTAAAGAACCCCCTTAAAGATCTGTAAATGCTGAGAATAATCTAACAAGAGGTGTCCTTTAGAGATGAGCAAATAGTATTTGATGGAATACGTGGCTGCCATAGGAATGCTTGTTAGCGGGCGAAGACCAAAGGGTTAAGTCTTAACCCCCTAGTGTTGGGCCGCTAACACGCATTCCTATGGCAGCCAGGTATTCGATTGAATACTATCGGGTCACCTCTAGTGTCCTTTCAAGTGATCCCTAGGATGAGTGATCTGTGAGACCATTAGCAGCCGAGAAGCGGATGATAGCCAGCAAGGGGCAGCCTGTGTATGACAGAGGATGATGCTGCTGGTGCTTGCCTTCTGACTTGGACCGCCTACCTGGCAGCCATTTTGAAAAATTGACCAATAGGAACTTGAGAATTTGCATAATTACCCATAATCCTTTGCTGGAACTCTCCCTAAGCTTAGTGAATAGTGAAAAGAATAAATCAAATGAAGCAAAATGTCAAAAACTGTGTGGAATTCTTCTCTGTGGGATGGGCGGAGCTTGCTGGATTGGTCCAAGGGTGGCTGCTAGGTCAGGATTCCAGCAGCTGAAATTTTGAGGGATTCAAATCAGAAAAGCAAAAATTTTAGTCTAGGTTTTAATAAAAGATTCATTTTCTTTGTAATTTAAACAGCCACAGGCCACGCACAGCGGAGGCTCCAGGCCTCTACCGGTAGGCAGCCAGGTGCCAGGCACAGCGAGGGCACCAGGCCTCCACCTGTAGGCAGCCAGGTGCCAGGCACAGCAGGGGCACAAGGCCTCCACCGGTAGGCAGCCAGGGACCAAACACAACGGGGGCACCAGGCCTCTACCGGTAGGCAGCCACAGGCCACACTGCAGCCGCAGACCAGCACACAGTAAGTGTGCAACACACTCTGCATGGAAAAGCCAGCATCCTCACAGGGACAACCTCAGAGCACCATTGATTCAACTTAAGGAGAAACTCAGGCAGTGCATTATGGGAATTATTTAAATATCAAGGGCTGAAGGTGTTCCTATCATAATCTTCTTACTGAGGAGGAGCCTCACATAAGTCCTCCTAGGTCATGTGACTGTTTATGATGCACCATGGAGCAAGGCCCAATGACTCCATCTTGTGATTAAGTTCTGTAACTTTGCTTCTGTCCACGCTCCGACAAATCTCAGGTGTTTTCACAACTCTTGTAATCAATGAAACCGAGCTTCAAATAGCAGGCACAGGAGTGGCGCTGTTTTTAGAAGTAGGCAGCCATGTTTCTCTCACCCTAAAGAACCCCCTTAAAGATCTGTAAATGCTGAGAATAATCTAACAAGAGGTGTCCTTTAGAGATGAGCAAATAGTATTTGATGGAATGCGTGTTAGCGGCCGAAGACCAAGGAGTTAAGCCTTAACCCCTTAGTGTTGGGCTGCTAACACGCATTCCTATGGCAGCCAGGTATTCGATTGAATACTATCGGGTCATCTCTAGTGCCCTTTCAAGTAATCCCTAGGATGACTGATCTGTGCGACAATTAGCAGCTGAGAAGCAGATGATAACCAGCAAGGTACAGCCTGTGTATGACAGAGAACGATGCTGCTGGTGCTTGCCTTCTGACATGGTCCGCCTACCTAGCAGCCATTTTGAAATGGCTGTCAAGTAGACACAGCAAGGGCACCAGGCCTCAACCGGTAGGCAGCCACTGGCCACACAGCAGCCGTGGACCAAACCACAATGAGTGTGCAACACACTCTGCATGGAGGAATCAGCATCCTCCCAGGGACAACCTCAGAGCACCATTGATTCAACTTAAGGAGAAACTCAGACAGTGCATTATGGGAATTTATGTAAATATCAGGGGCTGATGTTGTTCCTATCATAATCTTCTTACTGAGGAGGAGCCTCACATAAGGCCTCCTAGGTCATGTGACTATTTATGATGCACCATGGAGCAAGGCCCAATGACTCCATCTTGTGATTAAGTTCCGTAACTTTGCTTCTGTCCACGCTCCGACAAATCACAGGCGTTTTCACAACTCTTGTAATCAATGAAACCGAGCTTCAAATAGCAGGCACAGGAGTGGCGCTGTTTTTTGAAGTATGCAGCTATGTTTCTCTCACCCTAAAGAACCCCCTTAAAGATCTGTAGATGCTGAGACTAATCTAACAAGAGGTGTCCGTTAGAGAAGAGCGAATAGTATTTGATGGAATACGTGGCTGCCATAGGAATGCGTGTTAGCGGCCGAAGACCAAAGGGTTAAGTCTTAACCCCCTAGTGTTGGGCCACTAACACGCATTCCTATGGCAGCCAGGTATTCGATTGAATACTATCGGGTCACCTCTAGTGTCCTTTCAAGTGATCCCTAGGATGAGTGATCTGTGCGACCAATAGCAGCCGAGAAGCAGATGATAGCCAGCAAGGGGCAGCCTGTGTATGACAGAGGATGATGCTGCTGGTGCTTGCCTTCTGACTTGGACCGCCTACCTGGCAGCCATTTTGAAAAATTGATCAATAGGAACTTGAGAATTTGCATAATTACCCATAATCCTTTGCTGGAACTCTCCCTAAGCTTAGTGAATGGTGAAAAGAATAAATCAAATGAAGCAAAATGTCAAAAACTGTGTGGAATTCTTCTCTGTGGGGTGGGCGGAGCTTGCTGGATTGGTCCAAGGGTGGCTGCTAGGTCAGGATTCCAGCAGCTGAAATTTTGAGGGATTCAAATCAGAAAAGCAAAAATTTTAGTCTAGGTTTTAATAAAAGATTCATTTTCTTTGTAATTTAAACAGCCACAGGCCACGCACAGCAGAGGCTCCAGGCCTCTATCGGTAGGCAGCCAGGTGCCATGCACAGCGGGGGCACCAGGCCTCCACTGGTAGGCAGCCAGGTGCCAGGCACAGCGGGGGCGCCAGGCACAGCGGGGGCACCAGGCCTCCACCGGTAGGCAGCCAGGGACCACACACAGCGGGGGCACTAGGCCTCCACCGGTAGGCAGCCAGGGACCACACACAGCGGGGGCACCAGGCCTCCACCGATAGGAAGCCTAAAGCCACACACAGCAGGGGCACCATGCCTCTACCAGCAGGCAGCCACGGGCCACATAGCAGCCGCAGACCAGCCCACAGTGAGTGTGCAACACACTCTGCATGGAAAAGCCAGCATCCTCACAGGGACGACCTCAGAGCACCATTGATTCAACTTAAGGAGAAACTCAGGCAGTGCATTATGGGAATTATTTAAATATCAAGGGCTGAAGGTGTTCCTATCATAATCTTCTTACTGAGGAGGAGCCTCACATAAGTCCCCCTAGGTCATGTGACTATTTATGATGCACCATGGAGCAAGGCCCAATGACTCTATCTTGTGATTAAGTTCTGAAACTTTGCTTCTGTCCACGCTCCGACAAATCTCAGGCGTTTTCACATCTCTTGTAATCAATGAAACCGAGCTTCAAATAGCAGGCACAGGAGTGCCGCTATTTTTAGAAGTATGCAGCCATGTTTCTCTCACCCTAAAGAACCCCCTTAAAGATCTGTAAATGCTGAGACTAATCTAACAAGAGGTGTCCTTTAGAGATGAGCAAATAGTATTTGATGGAATACGTGGCTGCCATAGGAATGCGTGTTAACGGCCGAAGACCAAGGGGTTAAGCCTTAACCCCTTAGTGTTGGGCCGCTAACACGCATTCCTATGGCAGCCAGGTACTCGATTGAATACTATCGGGTCATCTCTAGTACCCTTTCGAGTAATCCCTAGGATGACTGATCTGTGCGACCATTAGCAGCTGAGAAGCAGATGATAACCAGCAAGGTGCAGCCTGTGTATGACAGAAAACGATGCTGCTGGTGCTTACCTTCTGACATGATCCGCCTACCTAGCAGCCATTTTTAAATGGCTGTCAAGTAGACACAGCACGGACACCAGGCCTCAACCGGTAAGCAGCCACTGGCCACACAGCAGCCATGGACCAAACCACAATGAGTGTGCAACACACTCTGCATGGAGGAGTCAGCATCCTCCCAGGGACAACCTCGGAGCACCATTGATTCAACTTAAGGAGAAACTCAGACAGTGCATTATGGGAATTTATGTAAATATCAGGGGCTGAAGTTGTTCCTATCATAATCTTCTTACTGAGGAGGAGCCTCACATAAGGCCTCCTAGGTCATGTGACTATTTATGATGCACCATGGAGCAAGGCCCAATGACTCCATCTTGTGATTAAGTTCCGTAACTTTGCTTTTGTCCACGCTCCGACAAATCACACGCGTTTTCACAACTCTTGTAATCAATGAAACCGAGCTTCAAATAGCAGGCACAGGAGTGGCGCTGTTTTTAGAAGTATGCAGCCATGTTTCTCTCACCCTAAAGAACCCCCTTAAAGATCTGTAGATGCTGAGACTAATCTAACAAGAGGTGTCCTTTAGAGATGAGCGAATAGTATTTGATGGAATACGTGGCTGCCATAGGAATGCTTGTTAGCGGCCGAAGACCAAAGGGTTAAGTCTTAACCCCCTAGTGTTGGGCCGCTAACACGCATTCCTATGGCAGCCAGGTATTCGATTGAATACTATCGGGTCACCTCTAGTGTCCTTTCAAGTGATCCCTAGGATGAGTGATCTGTGCGACCATTAGCAGCCGAGAAGCGGATGATAGCCAGCAAGGGGCAGCCTGTGTATGACAGAGGATGATGCTGCTGGTGCTTGCCTTCTGACTTGGACCGCCTACCTGGCAGCCATTTTGAAAAATTGACCAATAGGAACTTGAGAATTTGCATAATTACCCATAATCCTTTGCTGGAACTCTCCCTAAGCTTAGTGAATAGTGAAAAGAATAAATCAAATGAAGCAAAATGTCAAAAACTGTGTGGCATTCTTCTCTGTGGGGTGGGCGGAGCTTGCTGGATTGGTCCAAGGGTGGCTGCTAGGTCAGGATTCCATCAGCTGAAATTTTGAGGGATTCAAATCAGAAAAGCAAAAATTTTAGTCTAGGTTTTAATAAAAGATTCATTTTCTTTGTAATTTAAACAGCCACAGGCCACGCACAGCGGAGGGTCCAGGCCTCTACCGGTAGGCAGCCAGGTGCCAGGCACAGCGGGGGCACCAGGCCTCCACCGGTAGGCAGCCAGGTGCCAGGCACAGCAGGGGCACAAGGCCTCCACCGGTAGGCAGCCAGCGACCACACACAGCGGGGGCACCAGGCCTCTACCGATAGGAAGCCTAAAGCCACACACAGCAGGGGCACCAGGCCTCTACCGGTAGGCAGCCACGGGCCACACTGCAGCCGCAGACCAGCCCACAGTGAGTGTGCAACACACTCTGCATGGAAAAGCCAGCATCCTCACAGGGACAACCTCAGAGCACCATTGATTCAACTTAAGGAGAAACTCAGGCAGTGCATTATGGGAATTATTTAAATATCAAGGGCTGAAGGTGTTCCTATCATAATCTTCTTACTGAGGAGGAGCCTCACATAAGTCCTCCTAGGTCATGTGACTATTTATGATGCACCATGGAGCAAGGCCCAATGACTCCATCTTGTGATTAAGTTCTGTAACTTTGCATCTGTCCACGCTCCGACAAATCTCAGGCGTTTTCACAACTCTTGTAATCAATGAAACCGAGCTTCAAATAGCAGGCACAGGAGTGGCGCTGTTTTTAGAAGTATGCGGCCATGTTTCTCTCACCCTAAAGAACCCCCTTAAAGATCTGTAAATGCTGAGACTAATCTAACAAGAGGTGTCCTTTAGAGATGAGCAAATAGTATTTGATGGAATACGTGGCTGCCATAGGAATGCGTGTTAACGGCCGAAGACCAAGGGGTTAAGCCTTAACCCCTTAGTGTTGGGCCGCTAACACGCATTCCTATGGCAGCCAGGTATTCGATTGAATACTATCGGGTCATCTCTAGTGCCCTTTCGAGTAATCCCTAGGATGACTGATCTGTGCGACCATTAGCAGCTGAGAAGCAGATGATAACCAGCAAGATGCAGCCTGTGTATGACAGAGAACGATGCTGCTGGTGCTTGCCTTCTGACATGGTCTGCCTACCTAGCAGCCATTTTTAAATGGCTGTCAAGTAGACACAGCACAGCAGGGGCACCAGGCCTCAACCGGTAGGCAGCCACTGGCCACACAGCAGCCATGGACCAAACCACAATGAGTGTGCAACACACTCTGCATGGAGGAGTCAGCATCCTCCCAGGGACAACCTCAGAGCACCATTGATTCAACTTAAGGAGAAACTCAGACAGTGCATTATGGGAATTTATGTAAATATCAGGGGCTGAAGTTGTTCCTATCATAATCTTCTTACTGAGGAGGAGCCTCACATAAGGCCTCCTAGGTCATGTGACTATTTATGATGCACCATGGAGCAAGGCCCAATGACTCCATCTTGTGATTAAGTTCCGTAACTTTGCTTCTGTCCACGCTCCGACAAATCTCAGGCGTTTTCACAACTCTTGTAATCAATGAAACCGAGCTTCAAATAGCAGGCACAGGAGTGGCGCTGTTTTTAGAAGTATGCAGCCATGCTTCTCTCACCCTAAAGAACCCCCTTAAAGATCTGTAAATGCTGAGAATAATCTAACAAGAGGTGTCCTTTAGAGATGAGCAAATAGTATTTGATGGAATACGTGGCTGCCATAGGAATGCTTGTTAGCGGCCGAAGACCAAAGGGTTAAGTCTTAACCCCCTAGTGTTGGGCCGCTAACACGCATTCCTATGGCAGCCAGGTATTCGATTGAATACTATCGGGTCACCTCTAGTGTCCTTTCAAGTGATCCCTAGGATGAGTGATCTGTGAGACCATTAGCAGCCGAGAAGCGGATGATAGCCAGCAAGGGGCAGCCTGTGTATGACAGAGGATGATGCTGCTGGTGCTTGCCTTCTGACTTGGACCGCCTACCTGGCAGCCATTTTGAAAAATTGACCAATAGGAACTTGAGAATTTGCATAATTACCCATAATCCTTTGCTGGAACTCTCCCTAAGCTTAGTGAATAGTGAAAAGAATAAATCAAATGAAGCAAAATGTCAAAAACTGTGTGGAATTCTTCTCTGTGTAATGGGCGGAGCTTGCTGGATTGGTCCAAGGGTGGCTGCTAGGTCAGGATTCCAGCAGCTGAAATTTTGAGGGATTCAAATCAGAAAAGCAAAAATTTTAGTCTAGGTTTTAATAAAAGATTCATTTTCTTTGTAATTTAAACAGCCACAGGCCACGCACAGCGGAGGCTCCAGGCCTCTACCGGTAGGCAGCCAGGTGCCAGGCACAGCGAGGGCACCAGGCCTCCACCTGTAGGCAGCCAGGTGCCAGGCACAGCAGGGGCACAAGGCCTCCACCGGTAGGCAGCCAGGGACCAAACACAACGGGGGCACCAGGCCTCTACCGGTAGGCAGCCACAGGCCACACTGCAGCCGCAGACCAGCACACAGTAAGTGTGCAACACACTCTGCATAGAAAAGCCAGCATCCTCACAGGGACAACCTCAGAGCACCATTGATTCAACTTAAGGAGAAACTCAGGCAGTGCATTATGGGAATTATTTAAATATCAAGGGCTGAAGGTGTTCCTATCATAATCTTCTTACTGAGGAGGAGCCTCACATAAGTCCTCCTAGGTCATGTGACTGTTTATGATGCACCATGGAGCAAGGCCCAATGACTCCATCTTGTGATTAAGTTCTGTAACTTTGCTTCTGTCCACGCTCCGACAAATCTCAGGTGTTTTCACAACTCTTGTAATCAATGAAACCGAGCTTCAAATAGCAGGCACAGGAGTGGCGCTGTTTTTAGAAGTAGGCAGCCATGTTTCTCTCACCCTAAAGAACCCCCTTAAAGATCTGTAAATGCTGAGAATAATCTAACAAGAGGTGTCCTTTAGAGATGAGCAAATAGTATTTGATGGAATGCGTGTTAGCGGCCGAAGACCAAGGAGTTAAGCCTTAACCCCTTAGTGTTGGGCTGCTAACACGCATTCCTATGGCAGCCAGGTATTCGATTGAATACTATCGGGTCATCTCTAGTGCCCTTTCAAGTAATCCCTAGGATGACTGATCTGTGCGACAATTAGCAGCTGAGAAGCAGATGATAACCAGCAAGGTACAGCCTGTGTATGACAGAGAACGATGCTGCTGGTGCTTGCCTTCTGACATGGTCCGCCTACCTAGCAGCCATTTTGAAATGGCTGTCAAGTAGACACAGCAAGGGCACCAGGCCTCAACCGGTAGGCAGCCACTGGCCACACAGCAGCCGTGGACCAAACCACAATGAGTGTGCAACACACTCTGCATGGAGGAATCAGCATCCTCCCAGGGACAACCTCAGAGCACCATTGATTCAACTTAAGGAGAAACTCAGACAGTGCATTATGGGAATTTATGTAAATATCAGGGGCTGATGTTGTTCCTATCATAATCTTCTTACTGAGGAGGAGCCTCACATAAGGCCTCCTAGGTCATGTGACTATTTATGATGCACCATGGAGCAAGGCCCAATGACTCCATCTTGTGATTAAGTTCCGTAACTTTGCTTCTGTCCACGCTCCGACAAATCACAGGCGTTTTCACAACTCTTGTAATCAATGAAACCGAGCTTCAAATAGCAGGCACAGGAGTGGCGCTGTTTTTTGAAGTATGCAGCTATGTTTCTCTCACCCTAAAGAACCCCCTTAAAGATCTGTAGATGCTGAGACTAATCTAACAAGAGGTGTCCGTTAGAGAAGAGCGAATAGTATTTGATAAAATACGTGGCTGCCATAGGAATGCGTGTTAGCGGCCGAAGACCAAAGGGTTAAGTCTTAACCCCCTAGTGTTGGGCCACTAACACGCATTCCTATGGCAGCCAGGTATTCGATTGAATACTATCGGGTCACCTCTAGTGTCCTTTCAAGTGATCCCTTAAAGATCTGTAGATGCTGAGACTAATCTAACAAGAGGTGTCCTTTAGAGATGAGCGAATAGTATTTGATGGAATACGTGGCTGCCATAGGAATGCTTGTTAGCGCCCGAAGACCAAAGGGTTAAGTCTTAACCCCCTAGTGTTGGGCCGCTAACACGCATTCCTATGACAGCCAGGTATTCGATTGAATACTATCGGGTCACCTCTAGTGTCCTTTCAAGTGATCCCTAGGATGAGTGATCTGTGCGACCATTAGCAGCCGAGAAGCAGATGATAGCCAGCAAGGGGCAGCCTGTGTATGACAGAGGATGATGCTGCTGGTGCTTGCCTTCTGACTTGGACCGCCTACCTGGCAGCCATTTTGAAAAATTGACCAATAGGAACTTGAGAATTTGCATAATTACCCATAATCCTTTGCTGGAACTCTCCCTAAGCTTAGTGAATGGTGAAAAGAATAAATCAAATGAAGCAAAATGTCAAAAACTGTGTGGAATTCTTCTCTGTGGGGTGGGCGGAGCTTGCTGGATTGGTCCAAGGGTGGCTGCTAGGTCAGGATTCCAGCAGCTGAAATTTTGAGGGATTCAAAACAGAAAAGCAAAAATTTTAGTCTAGGTTTTAATAAAAGATTCATTTTCTTTGTAATTTAAACAGCCACAGGCCACGCACAGCGGAGGCTCCAGGCCTCTACCGGTAGGCAGCCAGGTGCCAGGCACAGCGGGGGCACCAGCCCTCCACCGGTAGGCAGCCAGGTGCCAGGCACAGCGGGGGCACCGGGCCTCCACCAGTAGGCAGCCAGGGACCACACACAGCGGGGACACCAGGCCTCTACCGATAGGAAGTCTAAAGCTACACACAGCAGGGGCACCAGGCCTCTACCGGTAGGCAGCCACGGGCCCCACAGCAGCCGCAGACCAGCCCACAGTGAGTATGCAACACACTCTGCATGGAAAAGCCAGCATCCTCACAGGGACAACCTCAGAGCACCATTGATTCAACTTAAGGAGAAACTCAGGCAGTGCATTATGGGAATTTATGTAAATATCAGGGGCTGATGTTGTTCCTATCATAATCTTCTTACTGAGGAGGAGCCTCACATAAGGCCTCCTAGGTCATGTGACTATTTATGATGCACCATGGAGCAAGGCCCAATGACTCCATCTTGTGATTAAGTTCCGTAACTTTGCTTCTGTCCACGCTCCGACAAATCACAGGCGTTTTCACAACTCTTGTAATCAATGAAACCGAGCTTCAAATAGCAGGCACAGGAGTGGCGCTGTTTTTAGAAGTATGCAGCCATGTTTCTCTCACCCTAAAGAACCCCCTTAAAGATCTGTAGATGCTGAGACTAATCTAACAAGAGGTGTCCTTTAGAGATGAGCGAATAGTATTTGATGGAATACGTGGCTGCCATAGGAATGCTTGTTAGCGGCCGAAGACCAAAGGGTTAAGTCTTAACCCCCTAGTGTTGGGCCGCTAACACGCATTCCTATGGCAGCCAGGTATTCGATTGAATACTATCGGGTCACCTCTAGTGTCCTTTCAAGTGATCCCTAGGATGAGTGATCTGTGCGACCATTAGCAGCCGAGAAGCGGATGATAGCCAGCAAGGGGCAGCCTGTGTATGACAGAGGATGATGCTGCTGGTGCTTGCCTTCTGACTTGGACCGCCTACCTGGCAGCCATTTTGAAAAATTGACCAATAGGAACTTGAGAATTTGCATAATTACCCACAATCCTTTGCTGGAACTCTCCCTAAGCTTAGTGAATAGTGAAAAGAATAAATCAAATGAAGCAAAATGTCAAAAACTGTGTGGAATTCTTCTCTGTGGGGTGGGCGGAGCTTGCTGGATTGGTCCAAGGGTGGCTGCTAGGTCAGGATTCCAGCAGCTGAAATTTTGAGGGATTCAAATCAGAAAAGCAAAAATTTTAGTCTAGGTTTTAATAAAAGATTCATTTTCTTTGTAATTTAAACAGCCACAGGCCACACACAGCGGAGGCTCCAGGCCTCTACCGGTAGGCAGCCAGGTGCCAGGCACAGCGGGGGCACCAGGCCTCCACCAGTAGGCAGCCAGGTGCCAGGCACAGCGGGGGCACAAGGCCTCCACCGGTAGGCAGCCAGGGACCACACACAGCGGGGGCACCAGGCCTCTACCGATAGGAAGCCTAAAGCCACACACAGCAGGGGCACCAGGCCTCTACCGGTAGGCAGCCACGGGCCACACTGCAGCTGCAGACCAGCCCACAGTGAGTGTGCAACACACTCTGCATGGAAAAGCCAGCATCCTCACAGGGACAACCTCAGAGCACCATTGATTCAACTTAAGGAGAAACTCAGGCAGTGCATTATGGGAATTATTTAAATATCAAGGGCTGAAGGTGTTCCTATCATAATCTTCTTACTGAGGAGGAGCCTCACATAAGTCCTCCTAGGTCATGTGACTATTTATGATGCACCATGGAGCAAGGCCCAATGACTCCATCTTGTGATTAAGTTCCGTAACTTTGCTTCTGTCCACGCTCCGACAAATCTCAGGCGTTTTCACAACTCTTGCAATCAATGAAACCGAGCTTCAAATAGCAGGCACAGGAGTGGCGCTGTTTTTAGAAGTATGCAGCCATGCTTCTCTCACCCTAAAGAACCCCCTTAAAGATCTGTAAATGCTGAGAATAATCTAACAAGAGGTGTCCTTTAGAGATGAGCAAATAGTATTTGATGGAATACGTGGCTGCCATAGGAATGCTTGTTAGCGGCCGAAGACCAAAGGGTTAAGTCTTAACCCCCTAGTGTTGGGCAGCTAACACGCATTCCTATGGCAGCCAGGTATTCGATTGAATACTATCGGGTCACCTCTAGTGTCCTTTCAAGTGATCCCTAGGATGAGTGATCTGTGCGACCATTAGCAGCCGAGAAGCGGATGATAGCCAGCAAGGGGCAGCCTGTGTATGACAGAGGATGATGCTGCTGGTGCTTGCCTTCTGACTTGGACCGCCTACCTGGCAGCCATTTTGAAAAATTGACCAATAGGAACTTGAGAATTTGCATAATTACCCATAATCCTTTGCTGGAACTCTCCCTAAGCTTAGTGAATAGTGAAAAGAATAAATCAAATGAAGCAAAATGTCAAAAACTGTGTGGAATTCTTCTCTGTGGGGTGGGCGGAGCTTGCTGGATTGGTCCAAGGGTGGCTGCTAGGTCAGGATTCCAGCAGCTGAAATTTTGAGGGATTCAAATCAGAAAAGCAAAAATTTTAGTCTAGGTTTTAATAAAAGATTCATTTTCTTTGTAATTTAAACAGCCACAGGCCACGCACAGCAGAGGCTCCAGGCCTCTACCGGTAGGCAGCTAAGTGCAAGGCACAGCGGGGGCACCAGGCCCCCACCAGTAGGCAGCCAGGTGCCAGGCACAGCGGGGGCACAAGACCTCCACCGGTAGGCAGCCAGGTACCACACACAGCGGGGGCACCAGGCCTCTACCGATAGGAAGCCTAAAGCCACACACAGCAGGGGCACCAGGCCTCTACCGGTAGGCAGCCACGGGCCACACTGCAGCCGCAGACCAGCCCACAGTGAGTGTGCAACACACTCTGCATGGAAAAGCCAGCATCCTCACAGGGACAACCTCAGAGCACCATTGATTCAACTTAAGGAGAAACTCAGGCAGTGCATTATGGGAATTATTTAAATATCAAGGGCTGAAGGTGTTCCTATCATAATCTTCTTACTGAGGAGGAGCCTCACATAAGTCCTCCTAGGTCATGTGACTATTTATGATGCACCATGGAGCAAGGCCCAATGACTCCATCTTGTGATTAAGTTCTGTAACTTTGCTTCTGTCCACGCTCCGACAAATCTCAGGTGTTTTCACAACTCTTGTAATCAATGAAACCGAGCTTCAAATAGCAGGCACAGGAGTGGCGCTGTTTTTAGAAGTATGCAGCCATGTTTCTCTCACCCTAAATAACCCCCTTAAAGATCTGTAAATGCTGAGAATAATCTAACAAGAGGTGTCCTTTAGAGATGAGCAAATAGTATTTGATGGAATACGTGGCTGCCATAGGAATGCGTGTTAGCGGCCGAAGACCAAAGGGTTAAGTCTTAACCCCCTAGTGTTGGGCCGCTAACACGCATTCCTATGGCAGCCAGGTATTCGATTGAATACTATCGGGTCATCTCTAGTGCCCTTTCAAGTAATCCCTAGGATGACTGATCTGTGCGACCATTAGCAGCTGAGAAGCAGATGATAACCAGCAAGGTACAGCCTGTGTATGACAGAGAACGATGCTGCTGGTGCTTGCCTTCTGACATGGTCCGCCTACCTAGCAGCCATTTTGAAATGGCTGCCAAGTAGACACAGCAGGGGCACCAGGCCTCAACCGGTAGGCAGCCACTGGCCACACAGCAGCCGTGGACCAAACCATAATGAGTGTGCAACACACTCTGCATGGAGAAATCAGCATCCTCCCAGGGACAACCTCAGAGCACCATTTATTCAACTTAAGGAGAAACTCAGGCAGTGCATTATGGGAATTTATGTAAATATCAGGGGCTGAAGTTGTTCCTATCATAATCTTCTTACTGAGGAGGAGCCTCACATAAGGCCTCCTAGGTCATGTGACTATTTATGATGCACCATGGAGCAAGGCCCAATGACTCCATCTTGCGATTAAGTTCCGTAACTTTGCGTCTGTCCACGCTCCGACAAATCACAGGCGTTTTCACAACTCTTGTAATCAATGAAACCGAGCTTCAAATAGCAGGCACAGGAGTGGCGCTGTTTTTAGAAGTATGCAGCCATGTTTCTCTCACCCTAAAGAACCCCCTTAAAGATCTGTAGATGCTGAGACTAATCTAACAAGAGGTGTCCTTTAGAGATGAGCGAATAGTTTTTGATGGAATACGTGGCTGCCATAGGAATGCGTGTTAGCGGCCGAAGACCAAAGGGTTAAGTCTTAACCCCCTAGTGTTGGGCCGCTAACACGCATTCCTATAACAGCCAGGTATTCGATTGAATACTATCGGGTCACCTCTAGTGTCCTTTCAAGTGATCCCTAGGATGAGTGATCTGTGCGACCATTAGCAGCCGAGAAGCGGATGATAGCCAGCAAGGGGCAGCCTGTGTATGACAAAGGATGATGCTGCTGGTGCTTGCCTTCTGACTTGGACCGCCTACCTGGCAGCCATTTTGAAAAATTGACCAATAGGAACTTGAGAATTTGCATAATTACCCATAATCCTTTGCTGGAACTCTCCCTAAGCTTAGTGAATAGTGAAAAGAATAAATCAAATGAAGCAAAATGTCAAAAACTGTGTGGAATTCTTCTCTGTGGGGTGGGCGGAGCTTGCTGGATTGGTCCAAGGGTGGCTGCTAGGTCAGGATTCCAGCAGCTAAAATTTTGAGGGATTCAAATCAGAAAAGCAAAAATTTTAGTCTAGGTTTTAATAAAAGATTCATTTTCTTTGTAATTTAAACAGCCACAGGCCACGCACAGCGGAGGCTCCAGGCTTCTACCGGTAGGCAGCCAGGTGCCAGGCACAGCGGGGGCACCAGGCCTCCACCGGTAGGCAGCCAGGGACCACACACAGCGGGGGCACCAGGCCTCTACCGATAGGAAGCCTAAGGCCACACACAGCAGGGGCACCAGGCCTCTACCGGTAGGCAGCCACGGGCCACATAGCAGCCGCAGACCAGCCCACAGTGAGTGTGCAACACACTCTGCATGGAAGAGCCAGCATCCTCACAGGGACAACCTCAGAGCACCATTGATTCAACTTAAGGAGAAACTCAGGCAGTGCATTATGGGAATTATTTAAATATCAAGGGCTGAAGGTGTTCCTATCATAATCTTCTTACTGAGGAGGAGCCTCACATAAGTCCTCCTAGGTCATGTGACTATTTATGATGCACCATGGAGCAAGGCCCAATGACTCCATCTTGTGATTAAGTTCCGTAACTTTGCTTCTGTCCACGCTCCGACAAATCTCAGGCGTTTTCACAACTCTTGTAATCAATGAAACCGAGCTTCAAATAGCAGGCACAGGAGTGGCGCTGTTTTTAGAAGTATGCAGCCATGCTTCTCTCACCCTAAAGAACCCCCTTAAAGATCTGTAAATGCTGAGAATAATCTAACAAGAGGTGTCCTTTAGAGATGAGCAAATAGTATTTGATGGAATACGTGGCTGCCATAGGAATGCTTGTTAGCGGCCGAAGACCAAAGGGTTAAGTCTTAACCCCCTAGTGTTGGGCAGCTAACACGCATTCCTATGGCAGCCAGGTATTCGATTGAATACTATCGGGTCACCTCTAGTGTCCTTTCAAGTGATCCCTAGGATGAGTGATCTGTGCGACCATTAGCAGCCGAGAAGCGGATGATAGCCAGCAAGGGGCAGCCTGTGTATGACAGAGGATGATGCTGCTGGTGCTTGCCTTCTGACTTGGACCGCCTACCTGGCAGCCATTTTGAAAAATTGACCAATAGGAACTTGAGAATTTGCATAATTACCCATAATCCTTTGCTGGAACTCTCCCTAAGCTTAGTGAATAGTGAAAAGAATAAATCAAATGAAGCAAAATGTCAAAAACTGTGTGGAATTCTTCTCTGGGGGGTGGACGGAGCTTGCTGGATTGGTCCAAGGGTGGCTGCTAGGTCAGGATTCCATCAGCTGAAATTTTGAGGGATTCAAATCAGAAAAGCAAAAATTTTAGTCTAGGTTTTAATAAAAGATTCATTTTCTTTGTAATTTAAACAGCCACAGGCCACGCACAGCGGAGGCTCCAGGCCTCTACCGGTAGGCAGCCAGGTGCCAGGCACAGCGGGGGCACCAGGCCTCCACCGGTAGGCAGCCAGGTGCCAGGCACAGCGGGGGCACCAGGCCTCCAACGGTAGGCAGCCAGGGACCACACACAGCAGGGGCACCAGGCCTCTACCGATGGGAAGCCTAAGGCCACACACAGCAGGGGCACCAGGCCTCTACCGGTAGGCAGCCACTGGCCACACAGCAGCCGCAGACCAGCCCACAGTGAGTGTGCAACACACTCTGCATGGAAAAGCCAGCATCCTCACAGGGACAACCTCAGAGCACCATTGATTCAACTTAAGGAGAAACTCAGGCAGTGCATTATGGGAATTATTTAAATATCAAGGGCTGAAGGTGTTCCTATCATAATCTTCTTACTGAGGAGGAGCCTCACATAAGTCCTCCTAGGTCATGTGACTATTTATGATGCACCATGGAGCAAGGCCCAATGACTCCATTTTGTGATTAAGTTCTGTAACTTTGCATCTGTCCACGCTCCGACAAATCTCAGGCGTTTTCACAACTCTTGTAATCAATGA
This sequence comes from Leptodactylus fuscus, assembly GCF_031893055.1. NCBI lineage: Eukaryota > Metazoa > Chordata > Amphibia > Anura > Leptodactylidae > Leptodactylus > Leptodactylus fuscus. Next base: position 46,525,253 of record NC_134274.1, read on the forward strand.
AACCGAGCTTCAAATAGCAGGCACAGGAGTGGCGCTGTTTTTAGAAGTATGCAGCCATGTTTCTCTCACCCTAAAAAACCCCTTAAAGATCTGTAAATGCTGAGAATAATCTAACAAGAGGTGTCCTTTAGAGATGAGCAAATAGTATTTGATGGAATACGTGGCTGCCATAGGAATGCGTGTTAGCGGCCGAAGACCAAGGGGTTAAGCCTTAACCCCTTAGTGTTGGGCCGCTAACACGCATTCCTATGGCAGCCAGGTATTCAATTGAATACTATCGGATCATCCCTAGGATGACTGATCTGTGCGACCATTAACAGCTGAGAAGCAGATGATAACCAGCAAGGTACAGCCTGTGTATGACAAAGAACGATGCTGCTGGTGCTTGCCTTCTGACATGGCCCGCCTACCTAGCAGCCATTTTTAAATGGCTGTCAAGTAGATACAGCAGGGGCACCAGGCCTCAACCGGTAGGCAGCCACTGGCCACACAGCAGCCGTGGACCAAACCACAATGAGTGTGCAACACACTCTGCATGGAGGAATCAGCATCCTCCCAGGGACAACCTCAGAGCACCATTGATTCAACTTAAGGAGAAACTCAGGCAGTGCATTATGGGAATTTATGTAAATATCAGGGGCTGATGTTGTTCCTATCATAATCTTCTTACTGAGGAGGAGCCTCACATAAGGCCTCCTAGGTCATGTGACTATTTATGATGCACCATGGAGCAAGGCCCAATGACTCCATCTTGCGATTAAGTTCCGTAACTTTGCTTCTGTCCACGCTCCGACAAATCACAGGCGTTTTCACAACTCTTGTAATCAATGAAACCGAGCTTCAAATAGCAGGCACAGGAGTGGCGCTGTTTTTAGAAGTATGCAGCCATGTTTCTCTCACCCTAAAGAACCCCCTTAAAGATCTGTAGATGCTGAGACTAATCTAACAAGAGGTGTCCTTTAGAGATGAGCGAATAGTTTTTGATGGAATACGTGGCTGCCATAGGAATGCGTGTTAGCGGCCGAAGACCAAAAGGTTAAGTCTTAACCCCCTAGTGTTGGGCCGCTAACACGCATTCCTATGGCAGCCAGGTATTCGATTGAATACTATCGGGTCACCTCTAGTGTCCTTTCAAGTGATCCCTAGGATGAGTGATCTGTGCGACCATTAGCAGCCGAGAAGCGGATGATAGCCAGCAAGGGGCAGCCTGTGTATGACAAAGGATGATGCTGCTGGTGCTTGCCTTCTGACTTGGACCGCCTACCTGGCAGCCATTTTGAAAAATTGACCAATAGGAACTTGAGAATTTGCATAATTACCCATAATCCTTTGCTGGAACTCTCCCTAAGCTTAGTGAATAGTGAAAAGAATAAATCAAATGAAGCAAAATGTCAAAAACTGTGTGGAATTCTTCTCTGTGGGGTGGGCGGAGCTTGCTGGATTGGTCCAAGGGTGGCTGCTAGATAAGGATTCCAGCAGCTAAAATTTTGAGGGATTCAAATCAGAAAAGCAAAAATTTTAGTCTAGGTTTTAATAAAAGATTCATTTTCTTTGTAATTTAAACAGCCACAGGACACGCACAGCGGAGGCTCCAGGCTTCTACCGGTAGGCAGTCAGGTGCCAGGCACAGCGGGGGCACAAGGCCTCCACCGGTAGGCAGCCAGGGACCACACACAGCGGGGGCACCAGGCCTCTACCGATAGGAAGCCTAAGGCCACACACAGCAGGGGCACCAGGCCTCTACCGGTAGGCAGCCACGGGCCCCACAGCAGCCGCAGACCAGCCCACAGTGAGTGTGCAACACACTCTGCATGGAAGAGCCAGCATCCTCACAGGGACAACCTCAGAGCACCATTGATTCAACTTAAGGAGAAACTCAGGCAGTGCATTATGGGAATTATTTAAATATCAAGGGCTGAAGGTGTTCCTATCATAATCTTCTTACTGAGGAGGAGCCTCACATAAGTCCTCCTAGGTCATGTGACTATTTATGATGCACCATGGAGCAAGGCCCAATGACTCCATCTTGTGATTAAGTTCCGTAACTTTGCTTCTGTCCACGCTCCGACAAATCTCAGGCGTTTTCACAACTCTTGTAATCAATGAAACCGAGCTTCAAATAGCAGGCACAGGAGTGGCGCTGTTTTTAGAAGTATGCAGCCATGCTTCTCTCACCCTAAAGAACCCCCTTAAAGATCTGTAAATGCTGAGAATAATCTAACAAGAGGTGTCCTTTAGAGATGAGCAAATAGTATTTGATGGAATACGTGGCTGCCATAGGAATGCTTGTTAGCGGCCGAAGACCAAAGGGTTAAGTCTTAACCCCCTAGTGTTGGGCAGCTAACACGCATTCCTATGGCAGCCAGGTATTCGATTGAATACTATCGGGTCACCTCTAGTGTCCTTTCAAGTGATCCCTAGGATGAGTGATCTGTGCGACCATTAGCAGCCGAGAAGCGGATGATAGCCAGCAAGGGGCAGCCTGTGTATGACAGAGGATGATGCTGCTGGTGCTTGCCTTCTGACTTGGACCGCCTACCTGGCAGCCATTTTGAAAAATTGACCAATAGGAACTTGAGAATTTGCATAATTACCCATAATCCTTTGCTGGAACTCTCCCTAAGCTTAGTGAATAGTGAAAAGAATAAATCAAATGAAGCAAAATGTCAAAAACTGTGTGGAATTCTTCTCTGGGGGGTGGGCGGAGCTTGCTGGATTGGTCCAAGGGTGGCTGCTAGGTCAGGATTCCAGCAGATGAAATTTTGAGGGATTCAAATCAGAAAAGCAAAAATTTTAGTCTAGGTTTTAATAAAAGATTCATGTTCTTTGTAATTTAAACAGCCACAGGCCACGCACAGCGGAGGCTCCAGGCCTCTACCGGTAGGCAGCCAGGTGCCAGGCACAGCCGGGGCACCAGGCCTCCACCAGTAGGCAGCCGGGGACCACACACAGCAGGGACACCAGGCCTCTACCGATAGGAAGCCTAAAGCCACACACAGCAGGGGCACCAGGCCTCTACCGGTAGGCAGCCACGGGCCCCACAGCAGCCGCAGACCAGCCCACAGTGAGTGTGCAACACAATCTGCATGGAAAAGCCAGCATCCTCACAGGGACAACCACAGAGCACCATTGATTCAACTTAAGGAGAAACTCAGGCAGTGCATTATGGGAATTTATGTAAATATCAGGGGCTGATGTTGTTCCTATCATAATCTTCTTACTGAGGAGGAGCCTCACATAAGGCCTCCTAGGTCATGTGACTATTTATGATGCACCATGGAGCAAGGCCCAATGACTCCATCTTGTGATTAAGTTCCGTAACTTTGCTTCTGTCCACGCTCCGACAAATCACAGGCGTTTTCACAACTCTTGTAATCAATGAAACCGAGCTTCAAATAGCAGGCACAGGAGTGGCGCTGTTTTTAGAAGTATGCAGCCATGTTTCTCTCACCCTAAAGAACCCCCTTAAAGATCTGTAGATGCTGAGACTAATCTAACAAGAGGTGTCCTTTAGAGATGAGCGAATAGTATTTGATGGAATACGTGGCTGCCATAGGAATGCGTGTTAGCGGCCGAAGACCAAAGGGTTAAGTCTTAACCCCCTAGTGTTGGGCCGCTAACACGCATTCCTATGGCAGCCAGGTATTCGATTGAATACTATCGGGTCACCTCTAGTGTCCTTTCAAGTGATCCCTTAAAGATCTGTAGATGCTGAGACTAATCTAACAAGAGGTGTCCTTTAGAGATGAGCGAATAGTATTTGATGGAATACGTGGCTGCCATAGGAATGCTTGTTAGCGCCCGAAGACCAAAGGGTTAAGTCTTAACCCCCTAGTGTTGGGCCGCTAACACGCATTCCTATGACAGCCAGGTATTCGATTGAATACTATCGGGTCACCTCTAGTGTCCTTTCAAGTGATCCCTAGGATGAGTGATCTGTGCGACCATTAGCAGCCGAGAAGCGGATGATAGCCAGCAAGGGGCAGCCTGTGTATGACAGAGGATGATGCTGCTGGTGCTTGCCTTCTGACTTGGACCGCCTACCTGGCAGCCATTTTGAAAAATTGACCAATAGGAACTTGAGAATTTGCATAATTACCCATAATCCTTTGCTGGAACTCTCCCTAAGCTTAGTGAATGGTGAAAAGAATAAATCAAATGAAGCAAAATGTCAAAAACTGTGTGGAATTCTTCTCTGTGGGGTGGGCGGAGCTTGCTGGATTGGTCCAAGGGTGGATGCTAGGTCAGGATTCCAGCAGCTGAAATTTTGAGGGATTTAAAACAGAAAAGCAAAAATTTTAGTCTAGGTTTTAATAAAAGATTCATTTTCTTTGTAATTTAAACAGCCACAGGCCACGCACAGCGGAGGCTCCAGGCCTCTACCGGTAGGCAGCCAGGTGTCAGGCACAGCGGGGGCACCAGGCCTCCACCAGTAGGCAGCCAGGTGCCAGGCACAGCGGGGGCACCAGGCCTCCACCGGTAGGCAGCCAGGGACCACACACAGCAGGGGCACCAGGCCTCTACCGATAGAAAGCCTAAGGCCACACACAGCAAGGGAACCAGGCCTCTACTGGTAGGCAGCCATGGGCCACACAGCAGCCGCAGACCAGCCCACAGTGAGTGTGCAACACACTCTGCATGGAAGAGCCAGCATCCTCACAGGGACAACCTCAGAGCACCATTGATTCAACTTAAGGAGAAACTCAGGCAGTGCATTATGGGAATTATTTAAATATCAAGGGCTGAAGGTGTTCCTATCATAATCTTCTTACTGAGGAGGAGCCTCACATAAGTCCTCCTAGGTCATGTGACTATTTATGATGCACCATGGAGCAAGGCCCAATGACTCCATCTTGTGATTAAGTTCTGTAACTTTGCATCTGTCCACGCTCCGACAAATCTCAGGCGTTTTCACAACTCTTGTAATCAATGAAACCGAGCTTCAAATAGCAGGCACAGGAGTGGCGCTGTTTTTAGAAGTATGCAGCCATGTTTCTCTCACCCTAAAGAACCCCCTTAAAGATCTGTAAATGCTGAGAATAATCTAACAAGAGGTGTCCTTTAGAGATGAGCAAATAGTATTTGATGGAATACGTGGCTGCCATAGGAATGCGTGTTAGCGGCCGAAGACCAAAGGGTTAAGTCTTAACCCCCTAGTGTTGGGCCGCTAACACGCATTCCTATGGCAGCCAGGTATTCGATTGAATACTATCGGGTCATCTCTAGTGCCCTTTCGAGTAATCCCTAGAATGACTGATCTGTGCGACCATTAGCAGCTGAGAAGCAGATGATAACCAGCAAGGTACAGCCTGTGTATGACAGAGAACGATGCTGCTGGTGCTTGCCTTCTGACATGGTCCGCCTACCTAGCAGCCATTTTTAAATGGCTGTCAAGTAGACACTGCAGGAGCACCAGGCCTCAACCGTTAGGCAGCCACTGACCACACAGCAGCCGTGGACCAAACCACAACAAGTGTGCAACACACTCTGCATGGAGGAATCAGCATCCTCCCAGGGACAACCTCAGAGCACCATTGATTCAACTTAAGGAGAAACTCAGGCAGTGCATTATGGGAATTTATGTAAATATCAGGGGCTGATGTTGTTCCTATCATAATCTTCTTACTGAGGAGGAGCCTCACATAAGGCCTCCTAGGTCATGTGACTATTTATGATGCACCATGGAGCAAGGCCCAATGACTCCATCTTGTGATTAAGTTCCGTAACTTTGCTTCTGTCCACGCTCCGACAAATCACAGGCGTTTTCACAACTCTTGTAATCAATGAAACCGAGCTTCAAATAGCAGGCACAGGAGTGGCGCTGTTTTTAGAAGTATGCAGCCATGTTTCTCTCACCCTAAAGAACCCCCTTAAAGATCTGTAGATGCTGAGACTAATCTAACAAGAGGTGTCCTTTAGAGATGAGCGAATAGTATTTGATGGAATACGTGGCTGCCATAGGAATGCTTGTTAGCGCCCGAAGACCAAAGGGTTAAGTCTTAACCCCCTAGTGTTGGGCCGCTAACACGCATTCCTATGACAGCCAGGTATTCGATTGAATACTATCGGGTCACCTCTAGTGTCCTTTCAAGTGATCCCTAGGATGAGTGATCTGTGCGACCATTAGCAGCCGAGAAGCGGATGATAGCCAGCAAGGGGCAGCCTGTGTATGACAGAGGATGATGCTGCTGGTGCTTGCCTTCTGACTTGGACCGCCTACCTGGCAGCCATTTTGAAAAATTGACCAATAGGAACTTGAGAATTTGCATAATTACCCATAATCCTTTGCTGGAACTCTCCCTAAGCTTAGTGAATGGTGAAAAGAATAAATCAAATGAAGCAAAATGTCAAAAACTGTGTGGAATTCTTCTCTGTGGGGTGGGCGGAGCTTGCTGGATTGGTCCAAGGGTGGCTGCTAGGTCAGGATTCCAGCAGCTGAAATTTTGAGGGATTCAAAACAGAAAAGCAAAAATTTTAGTCTAGGTTTTAATAAAAGATTCATTTTCTTTATAATTTAAACAGCCACAGGCCACGCACAGCGGAGGCTCCAGGCCTCTACCGGTAGGCAGCCAGGTGCCAGGCACAGCGGGGGCACCAGACCTCCACCGGTAGGCAGCCAGGGACCACACACAGCAGGGGCACCAGGCCTCTACCGATAGGAAGCCTAAGGCCACACACAGCAGGGGAACCAGGCCTCTACCGGTAGGCAGCCACGGGCCACACAGCAGCCGCAGACCAGCCCACAGTGAGTGTGCAACACACTCTGCATGGAAGAGCCAGCATCCTCACAGGGACAACCTCAGAGCACCATTGATTCAACTTAAGGAGAAACTCAGGCAGTGCATTATGGGAATTATTTAAATATCAAGGGCTGAAGGTGTTCCTATCATAATCTTCTTACTGAGGAGGAGCCTCACATAAGTCCTCCTAGGTCATGTGACTATTTATGATGCACCATGGAGCAAGGCCCAATGACTCCATCTTGTGATTAAGTTCTGTAACTTTGCATCTGTCCACGCTCCGACAAATCTCAGGCGTTTTCACAACTCTTGTAATCAATGAAACCGAGCTTCAAATAGCAGGCACAGGAGTGGCGCTGTTTTTAGAAGTATGCAGCCATGTTTCTCTCACCCTAAAGAACCCCCTTAAAGATCTGTAAATGCTGAGACTAATCTAACAAGAGGTGTCCTTTAGAGATGAGCAAATAGTATTTGATGGAATACGTGGCTGCCATAGGAATGCGTGTTAACGGCCGAAGACCAAGGGGTTAAGCCTTAACCCCTTAGTGTTGGGCCGCTAACACGCATTCCTATGGCAGCCAGGTATTCGATTGAATACTATCGGGTCATCTCTAGTGCCCTTTCGAGTAATCCCTAGGATGACTGATCTGTGCGACCATTAGCAGCTGAGAAGCAGATGATAACCAGCAAGGTGCAGCCTGTGTATGACAGAGAACGATGCTGCTGGTGCTTGCCTTCTGACATGGTCTGCCTACCTAGCAGCCATTTTTAAATGGCTGTCAAGTAGACACAGCACAGCAGGGGCACCAGGCCTCAACCGGTAGGCAGCCAGGTGCCAGGCACAGCGAGGGCACCAGGCCTCCACCTGTAGGCAGCCAGGTGCCAGGCACAGCGGGGGCACAAGGCCTCCACCGGTAGGCAGCCAGGGACCAAACACAACGGGGGCACCAGGCCTCTACCGGTAGGCAGCCACAGGCCACACTGCAGCCGCAGACCAGCACACAGTGAGTGTGCAACACACTCTGCATGGAAAAGCCAACATCCTCACAGGGACAACCTCAGAGCACCATTGATTCAACTTAAGGAGAAACTCAGGCAGTGCATTATGGGAATTATTTAAATATCAAGGGCTGAAGGTGTTCCTATCATAATCTTCTTACTGAGGAGGAGCCTCACATAAGTCCTCCTAGGTCATGTGACTGTTTATGATGCACCATGGAGCAAGGCCCAATGACTCCATCTTGTGATTAAGTTCTGTAACTTTGCTTCTGTCCACGCTCCGACAAATCTCAGGTGTTTTCACAACTCTTGTAATCAATGAAACCGAGCTTCAAATAGCAGGCACAGGAGTGGCGCTGTTTTTAGAAGTAGGCAGCCATGTTTCTCTCACCCTAAAGAACCCCCTTAAAGATCTGTAAATGCTGAGAATAATCTAACAAGAGGTGTCCTTTAGAGATGAGCAAATAGTATTTGATGGAATGCGTGTTAGCGGCCGAAGACCAAGGAGTTAAGCCTTAACCCCTTAGTGTTGGGCTGCTAACACGCATTCCTATGGCAGCCAGGTATTCGATTGAATACTATCGGGTCATCTCTAGTGCCCTTTCAAGTAATCCCTAGGATGACTGATCTGTGCGACAATTAGCAGCTGAGAAGCAGATGATAACCAGCAAGGTACAGCCTGTGTATGACAGAGAACGATGCTGCTGGTGCTTGCCTTCTGACATGGTCCGCCTACCTAGCAGCCATTTTGAAATGGCTGTCAAGTAGACACAGCAAGGGCACCAGGCCTCAACCGGTAGGCAGCCACTGGCCACACAGCAGCCGTGGACCAAACCACAATGAGTGTGCAACACACTCTGCATGGAGGAATCAGCATCCTCCCAGGGACAACCTCAGAGCACCATTGATTCAACTTAAGGAGAAACTCAGACAGTGCATTATGGGAATTTATGTAAATATCAGGGGCTGATGTTGTTCCTATCATAATCTTCTTACTGAGGAGGAGCCTCACATAAGGCCTCCTAGGTCATGTGACTATTTATGATGCACCATGGAGCAAGGCCCAATGACTCCATCTTGTGATTAAGTTCCGTAACTTTGCTTCTGTCCACGCTCCGACAAATCACAGGCGTTTTCACAACTCTTGTAATCAATGAAACCGAGCTTCAAATAGCAGGCACAGGAGTGGCGCTGTTTTTTGAAGTATGCAGCTATGTTTCTCTCACCCTAAAGAACCCCCTTAAAGATCTGTAGATGCTGAGACTAATCTAACAAGAGGTGTCCGTTAGAGAAGAGCGAATAGTATTTGATGGAATACGTGGCTGCCATAGGAATGCGTGTTAGCGGCCGAAGACCAAAGGGTTAAGTCTTAACCCCCTAGTGTTGGGCCACTAACACGCATTCCTATGGCAGCCAGGTATTCGATTGAATACTATCGGGTCACCTCTAGTGTCCTTTCAAGTGATCCCTAGGATGAGTGATCTGTGCGACCATTAGCAGCCGAGAAGCAGATGATAGCCAGCAAGGGGCAGCCTGTGTATGACAGAGGATGATGCTGCTGGTGCTTGCCTTCTGACTTGGACCGCCTACCTGGCAGCCATTTTGAAAAATTGATCAATAGGAACTTGAGAATTTGCATAATTACCCATAATCCTTTGCTGGAACTCTCCCTAAGCTTAGTGAATGGTGAAAAGAATAAATCAAATGAAGCAAAATGTCAAAAACTGTGTGGAATTCTTCTCTGTGGGGTGGGCGGAGCTTGCTGGATTGGTCCAAGGGTGGCTGCTAGGTCAGGATTCCAGCAGCTGAAATTTTGAGGGATTCAAATCAGAAAAGCAAAAATTTTAGTCTAGGTTTTAATAAAAGATTCATTTTCTTTGTAATTTAAACAGCCACAGGCCACGCACAGCAGAGGCTCCAGGCCTCTATCGGTAGGCAGCCAGGTGCCATGCACAGCGGGGGCACCAGGCCTCCACCAGTAGGCAACCAGGTGCCAGGCACAGCGGGGGCACCAGGCCTCCACCGGTAGGCAGCCAGGGACCAGGCACAGCGGGGGCACCAGGCCTCCACCGGTAGGCAGCCAGGGACCACGCACAGCGGGGGCACCAGGCCTCTACCGATAGGAAGCCTAAAGCCACACACAGCAGGGGCACCATGCCTCTACCAGCAGGCAGCCACGGGCCACATAGCAGCCGCAGACCAGCCCACAGTGAGTGTGCAACACACTCTGCATGGAAAAGCCAGCATCCTCACAGGGACAACCTCAGAGCACCATTGATTCAACTTAAGGAGAAACTCAGGCAGTGCATTATGGGAATTATTTAAATATCAAGGGCTGAAGGTGTTCCTATCATAATCTTCTTACTGAGGAGGAGCCTCACATAAGTCCCCCTAGGTCATGTGACTATTTATGATGCACCATGGAGCAAGGCCCAATGACTCTATCTTGTGATTAAGTTCTGAAACTTTGCTTCTGTCCACGCTCCGACAAATCTCAGGCGTTTTCACATCTCTTGTAATCAATGAAACCGAGCTTCAAATAGCAGGCACAGGAGTGCCGCTATTTTTAGAAGTATGCAGCCATGTTTCTCTCACCCTAAAGAACCCCCTTAAAGATCTGTAAATGCTGAGACTAATCTAACAAGAGGTGTCCTTTAGAGATGAGCAAATAGTATTTGATGGAATACGTGGCTGCCATAGGAATGCGTGTTAACGGCCGAAGACCAAGGGGTTAAGCCTTAACCCCTTAGTGTTGGGCCGCTAACACGCATTCCTATGGCAGCCAGGTACTCGATTGAATACTATCGGGTAATCCCTAGGATGACTGATCTGTGCGACCATTAGCAGCTGAGAAGCAGATGATAACCAGCAAGGTGCAGCCTGTGTATGACAGAGAACGATGCTGCTGGTGCTTGCCTTCTGACATGGTCCGCCTACCTAGCAGCCATTTTTTAAATGGCTGTCAAGTAGACACAGCACGGGCACTAGGCCTCAACCGGTAGGTAGCCACTGGCCACACAGCAGCCGTGGACCAAACCACAATGAGTGTGCAACACACTCTGCATGGAGGAATCAGCATCCTCCCAGGGACAACCTCAGAGCACCATTGATTCAACTTAAGGAGAAACTCAGGCAGTGCATTATGGGAATTTATGTAAATATCAGGGGCTGAAGTTGTTCCTATCATAATCTTCTTACTGAGGAGGAGCCTCACATAAGGCCTCCTAGGTCATGTGACTATTTATGATGCAACATGGAGCAAGGCCCAATGACTCCATCTTGTGATTAAGTTCCGTAACTTTGCTTCTGTCCACGCTCCGACAAATCTCAGGCGTTTTCACAACTCTTGTAATCAATGAAACCGAGCTTCAAATAGCAGGCACAGGAGTGGCGCTGTTTTTAGAAGTATGCAGCCATGTTTCTCTCACCCTAAAGAACCCCCTTAAAGATCTGTAGATGCTGAGACTAATCTAACAAGAGGTGTCCTTTAGAGATGAGCGAATAGTATTTGATGGAATACGTGGCTGCCATAGGAATGCGTGTTAGCGGCCGAAGACCAAAGGGTTAAGTCTTAACCCCCTAGTGTTGGGCCGCTAACACGCATTCCTATGGCAGCCAGGTATTCGATTGAATACTATCGGGTCACCTCTAGTGTCCTTTCAAGTGATCCCTTAAAGATCTGTAGATGCTGAGACTAATCTAACAAGAGGTGTCCTTTAGAGATGAGCGAATAGTATTTGATGGAATACGTGGCTGCCATAGGAATGCTTGTTAGCGCCCGAAGACCAAAGGGTTAAGTCTTAACCCCCTAGTGTTGGGCCGCTAACACGCATTCCTATGACAGCCAGGTATTCGATTGAATACTATCGGGTCACCTCTAGTGTCCTTTCAAGTGATCCCTAGGATGAGTGATCTGTGCGACCATTAGCAGCCGAGAAGCGGATGATAGCCAGCAAGGGGCAGCCTGTGTATGACAGAGCATGATGCTGCTGGTGCTTGCCTTCTGACTTGGACCGCCTACCTGGCAGCCATTTTGAAAAATTGACCAATAGGAACTTGAGAATTTGCATAATTACCCATAATCCTTTGCTGGAACTCTCCCTAAGCTTAGTGAATGGTGAAAAGAATAAATCAAATGAAGCAAAATGTCAAAAACTGTGTGGAATTCTTCTCTGTGGGGTGGGCGGAGCTTGCTGGATTGGTCCAAGGGTGGCTGCTAGGTCAGGATTGCAGCAGCTGAAATTTTGAGGGATTCAAAACAGAAAAGCAAAAATTTTAGTCTAGGTTTTAATAAAAGATTCATTTTCTTTGTAATTTAAACAGCCACAGGCCACGCACAGCGGAGGCTCCAGGCCTCTACCGGTAGGCAGCCAGGTGCCAGGCACAGCGAGGGCACTAGGCCTCCACCGGTAGGCAGTCAGGGACCACACACAGCAGGGGCACCAGGCCTCTACCGATAGGAAGCCTAAGGCCACACACAGCAGGGGAACCAGGCCTCTACCGGTAGGCAGCCATGGGCCACACAGCAGCCGCAGACCAGCCCACAGTGAGTGTGCAACACACTCTGCATGGAAGAGCCAGCATCCTCACAGGGACAACCTCAGAGCACCATTGATTCAACTTAAGGAGAAACTCAGGCAGTGCATTATGGGAATTATTTAAATATCAAGGGCTGAAGGTGTTCCTATCATAATCTTCTTACTGAGGAGGAGCCTCACATAAGTCCTCCTAGGTCATGTGACTATTTATGATGCACCATGGAGCAAGGCCCAATGACTCCATCTTGTGATTAAGTTCTGTAACTTTGCATCTGTCCACGCTCCGACAAATCTCAGGCGTTTTCACAACTCTTGTAATCAATGAAACCGAGCTTCAAATAGCAGGCACAGGAGTGGCGCTGTTTTTAGAAGTATGCAGCCATGTTTCTCTCACCCTAAAGAACCCCCTTAAAGATCTGTAAATGCTGAGACTAATCTAACAAGAGGTGTCCTTTAGAGATGAGCAAATAGTATTTGATGGAATACGTGGCTGCCATAGGAATGCGTGTTAACGGCCGAAGACCAAGGGGTTAAGCCTTAACCCCTTAGTGTTGGGCCGCTAACACGCATTCCTATGGCAGCCAGGTATTCAATTGAATACTATCGGGTCATCTCTAGTGCCCTTTCAATTAATCCCTAGGATGACTGATCTGTGCGACCATTAGCAGCTGAGAAGCAGATGATAACCAGCAAGGTGCAGCCTGTGTATGACAGAGAACGATGCTGCTGGTGCTTGCCTTTTGACATGGTCCGCCTACCTAGCAGCCATTTTTAAATGGCTGTCAAGTAGACACAGCACGGGCACTAGGCCTCAACCGGTAGGCAGCCACTGGCCGCACAGCAGCCGTGGACCAAACCACAATGAGTGTGCAACACACTCTGCATGGAGGAGTCAGCATCCTCCCAGGGACAACCTCAGAGCACCATTGATTCAACTTAAGGAGAAACTCAGACAGTGCATTATGGGAATTTATGTAAATATCAGGGGCTGAAGTTGTTCCTATCATAATCTTCTTACTGAGGAGGAGCCTCACATAAAGCCTCCTAGGTCATGTGACTATTTATGATGCACCATGGAGCAAGGCCCAATGACTCCATCTTGTGATTAAGTTCCGTAACTTTGCATCTGTCCACGCTCCGACAAATCTCAGGCGTTTTCACAACTCTTGTAATCAATGAAACCGAGCTTCAAATAGCAGGCACAGGAGTGCCGCTGTTTTTAGAAGTATGCAGCCATGTTTCTCTCACCCTAAAGAACCCCCTTAAAGATCTGTAAATGCTGAGACTAATCTAACAAGAGGTGTCCTTTAGAGATGAGCAAATAGTATTTGATGGAATACGTGGCTGCCATAGGAATGCGTGTTAGCGGCCGAAGACCAAGGGGTTAAGCCTTAACCCCTTAGTGTTGGGCCGCTAACACGCATTCCTATGGCAGCCAGGTATTCGATTGAATACTATCGGGTCACCTCTAGTGTCCTTTCAAGTGATCCCTTAAAGATCTGTAGATGCTGAGACTAATCTAACAAGAGGTGTCCTTTAGAGATGAGCGAATAGTATTTGATGGAATACGTGGCTGCCATAGGAATGCTTGTTAGCGCCCGAAGACCAAAGGGTTAAGTCTTAACCCCCTAGTGTTGGGCCGCTAACACGCATTCCTATGACAGCCAGGTATTCGATTGAATACTATCGGGTCACCTCTAGTGTCCTTTCAAGTGATCCCTAGGATGAGTGATCTGTGCGACCATTAGCAGCCGAGAAGCGGATGATAGCCAGCAAGGGGCAGCCTGTGTATGACAGAGGATGATGCTGCTGGTGCTTGCCTTCTGACTTGGACCGCCTACCTGGCAGCCATTTTGAAAAATTGACCAATAGGAACTTGAGAATTTGCATAATTACCCATAATCCTTTGCTGGAACTCTCCCTAAGCTTAGTGAATGGTGAAAAGAATAAATCAAATGAAGCAAAATGTCAAAAACTGTGTGGAATTCTTCTCTGTGGGGTGGGCGGAGCTTGCTGGATTGGTCCAAGGGTGGCTGCTAGGTCAGGATTCCAGCAGCTGAAATTTTGAGGGATTCAAAACAGAAAAGCAAAAATTTTAGTCTAGGTTTTTATAAAAGATTCATTTTCTTTGTAATTTAAACAGCCACAGGCCACGCACAGCGGAGGCTCCAGGCCTCTACCGGTAGGCAGCCAGGTGCCAGGCACAGCGGGGGCACCAGACCTCCACCGGTAGGCAGCCAGGGACCACACACAGCAGGAGCACCAGGCCTCTACCGATAGGAAGCCTAAGGCCACACACAGCAGGGGAACCAGGCCTCTACCGGTAGGCAGCCATGGGCCACACAGCAGCCGCAGACCAGCCCACAGTGAGTGTGCAACACACTCTGCATGGAAGAGCCAGCATCCTCACAGGGACAACCTCAGAGCACCATTGATTCAACTTAAGGAGAAACTCAGGCAGTGCATTATGGGAATTATTTAAATATCAAGGGCTGAAGGTGTTCCTATCATAATCTTCTTACTGAGGAGGAGCCTCACATAAGTCCTCCTAGGTCATGTGACTATTTATGATGCACCATGGAGCAAGGCCCAATGACTCCATCTCGTGATTAAGTTCTGTAACTTTGCATCTGTCCACGCTCCGACAAATCTCAGGCGTTTTCACAACTCTTGTAATCAATGAAACCGAGCTTCAAATAGCAGGCACAGGAGTGGCGCTGTTTTTAGAAGTATGCAGCCATGTTTCTCTCACCCTAAAGAACCCCCTTAAAGATCTGTAAATGCTGAGACTAATCTAACAAGAGGTGTCCTTTAGAGATGAGCAAATAGTATTTGATGGAATACGTGGCTGCCATAGGAATGCGTGTTAACGGCCGAAGACCAAGGGGTTAAGCCTTAACCCCTTAGTGTTGGGCCGCTAACACGCATTCCTATGGCAGCCAGGTATTCGATTGAATACTATCGGGTCATCTCTAGTGCCCTTTCGAGTAATCCCTAGGATGACTGATCTGTGCTACCATTAGCAGCTGAGAAGCAGATGATAACCAGCAAGGTGCAGCCTGTGTATGACAGAGAACGATGCTGCTGGTGCTTGCCTTCTGACATGGTCTGCCTACCTAGCAGCCATTTTTAAATGGCTGTCAAGTAGACACAGCACAGCAGGGGCACCAGGCCTCAACCGGTAGGCAGCCACTGGCCACACAGCAGCCATGGACCAAACCACAATGAGTGTGCAACACACTCTGCATGGAGGAGTCAGCATCCTCCCAGGGACAACCTCAGAGCACCATTGATTCAACTTAAGGAGAAACTCAGACAGTGCATTATGGGAATTTATGTAAATATCAGGGGCTGAAGTTGTTCCTATCATAATCTTCTTACTGAGGAGGAGCCTCACATAAGGCCTCCTAGGTCATGTGACTATTTATGATGCACCATGGAGCAAGGCCCAATGACTCCATCTTGTGATTAAGTTCCGTAACTTTGCTTTTGTCCACGCTCCGACAAATCACACGCGTTTTCACAACTCTTGTAATCAATGAAACCGAGCTTCAAATAGCAGGCACAGGAGTGGCGCTGTTTTTAGAAGTATGCAGCCATGTTTCTCTCACCCTAAAGAACCCCCTTAAAGATCTGTAGATGCTGAGACTAATCTAACAAGAGGTGTCCTTTAGAGATGAGCGAATAGTATTTGATGGAATACGTGGCTGCCATAGGAATGCTTGTTAGCGGCCGAAGACCAAAGGGTTAAGTCTTAACCCCCTAGTGTTGGGCCGCTAACACGCATTCCTATGGCAGCCAGGTATTCGATTGAATACTATCGGGTCACCTCTAGTGTCCTTTCAAGTGATCCCTAGGATGAGTGATCTGTGCGACCATTAGCAGCCGAGAAGCGGATGATAGCCAGCAAGGGGCAGCCTGTGTATGACAGAGGATGATGCTGCTGGTGCTTGCCTTCTGACTTGGACCGCCTACCTGGCAGCCATTTTGAAAAATTGACCAATAGGAACTTGAGAATTTGCATAATTACCCATAATCCTTTGCTGGAACTCTCCCTAAGCTTAGTGAATAGTGAAAAGAATAAATCAAATGAAGCAAAATGTCAAAAACTGTGTGGAATTCTTCTCTGTGGGGTGGGTGGAGCTTGCTGGATTGGTCCAAGGGTGGCTGCTAGGTCAGGATTCCAGCAGCTGAAATATTGAGGGATTCAAATCAGAAAAGCAAAAATTTTAGTCTAGGTTTTAATAAAAGATTCATTTTCTTTGTAATTTAAACAGCCACAGGCCACGCACAGCGGAGGCTCCAGGCCTCTACCGGTAGGTAGCCATGTGCCAGGCACAGCGGGGGCACCAGGCCTCCACCGGTAGGCAGCCAGGTGCCAGGCACAGCGGGGGCACAAGGCCTCCACCGGTAGGCAGCCAGCGACCACACACAGCAGGGGCACCAGGCCTCTACCGATAGGAAGCCTAAAGCCACACACAGCAGGGGCACCAGGCCTCTACCGGTAGGCAGCCACGGGCCACACTGCAGCCGCAGACCAGCCCACAGTGAGTGTGCAACACACTCTGCATGGAAAAGCCAGCATCCTCACAGGGACAACCTCAGAGCACCATTGATTCAACTTAAGGAGAAACTCAGGCAGTGCATTATGGGAATTATTTAAATATCAAGGGCTGAAGGTGTTCCTATCATAATCTTCTTACTGAGGAGGAGCCTCACATAAGTCCTCCTAGGTCATGTGACTATTTATGATGCCCAATGGAGCAAGGCCCAATGACTCAATCTTGTGATTAAGTTCTCTAACTTTGCTTCTGTCCACGCTCCGACAAATCTCAGGAGTTTTCACAACTCTTGTAATCAATGAAACCGAGCTTCAAATAGCAGGCACAGGAGTGGCGCTGTTTTTAGAAGTATGCAGCCATGTTTCTCTCACCCTAAAGAGCCCCCTTAAAGATCTGTAAATGCTGAGAATAATCTAACAAGAGGTGTCCTTTAGAGATGAGCAAATAGTATTTGATGGTATACGTGGCTGCCATAGGAATGCGTGTTAGCGGCCGAAGACCAAGGGGTTAAGCCTTAACCCCTTAGTGTTGTGCCGCTAACACGCATTCCTATGGCAGCCAGGTATTCGATTGAATACTATCGGGTCATCTCTAGTGCCCTTTCAATTAATCCCTAGGATGACTGATCTGTGCAACCATTAGCAGCTGAGAAGCAGATGATAACCAGCAAGGTGCAGCCTGTGTATGACAGAGATCGATGCTGCTGGTGCTTGCCTTCTGACATGGTCCGCCTACCTAGCAGCCATTTTTTAAATGGCTGTCAAGTAGACACAGCACGGGCACTAGGCCTCAACCGGTAGGCAGCCACTGGCCACACAGCAGCCGTGGTCCAAACCACAATGAGTGTGCAACACACTCTGCATGGAGGAATCAGCATCCTCCCAGGGACAACCTCAGAGCACCATTGATTCAACTTAAGGAGAAACTCAGGCAGTGCATTATGGGAATTTATGTAAATATCAGGGGCTGAAGTTGTTCCTATCATAATCTTCTTACTGAGGAGGAGCCTCACATAAGGCCTCCTAGGTCATGTGACTATTTATGATGCAACATGGAGCAAGGCCCAATGACTTCATCTTGTGATTAAGTTCCGTAACTTTGCTTCTGTCCACGCTCCGACAAATCACAGGCGTTTTCACAACTCTTGTAATCAATGAAACCGAGCTTCAAATAGCAGGCACAGGAGTGGCGCTGTTTTTAGAAGTATGCAGCCATGTTTCTCTCACCCTAAAGAACCCCCTTAAAGATCTGTAGATGCTGAGACTAATCTAACAAGAGGTGTCCTTTAGAGATGAGCGAATAGTATTTGATGGAATACGTGGCTGCCATAGGAATGCGTGTTAGCGGCCGAAGACCAAAGGGTTAAGTCTTAACCCCCTAGTGTTGGGCCGCTAACACGCATTCCTATGGCAGCCAGGTATTCGATTGAATACTATCGGGTCACCTCTAGTGTCCTTTCAAGTGATCCCTTAAAGATCTGTAGATGCTGAGACTAATCTAACAAGAGGTGTCCTTTAGAGATGAGCGAATAGTATTTGATGGAATACGTGGCTGCCATAGGAATGCTTGTTAGCGCCCGAAGACCAAAGGGTTAAGTCTTAACCCCCTAGTGTTGGGCCGCTAACACGCATTCCTATGACAGCCAGGTATTCGATTGAATACTATCGGGTCACCTCTAGTGTCCTTTCAAGTGATCCCTAGGATGAGTGATCTGTGCGACCATTAGCAGCCGAGAAGCGGATGATAGCCAGCAAGGGGCAGCCTGTGTATGACAGAGGATGATGCTGCTGGTGCTTGCCTTCTGACTTGGACCGCCTACCTGGCAGCCATTTTGAAAAATTGACCAATAGGAACTTGAGAATTTGCATAATTACCCATAATCCTTTGCTGGAACTCTCCCTAAGCTTAGTGAATGGTGAAAAGAATAAATCAAATGAAGCAAAATGTCAAAAACTGTGTGGAATTCTTCTCTGTGGGGTGGGCGGAGCTTGCTGGATTGGTCCAAGGGTGGCTGCTAGGTCAGGATTCCAGCAGCTGAAATTTTGAGGGATTCAAATCAGAAAAGCAAAAATTTTAGTCTAGGTTTTAATAAAAGATTCATTTTCTTTGTAATTTAAACAGCCACAGGCCACGCACAGCGGAGGCTCCAGGCCTCTACCGGTAGGCAGCCAGGTGCCAGGCACAGCGGGGGCACCAGGCCTCCACCAGTAGGCAGCCAGGTGCCAGGCACAGCGGGGGCACAAGGCCTCCACCGGTAGGCAGTCAGGGACCACACACAGCGGGGGCACCAGGCCTCTACCGATAGGAAGCCTAAAGCCACACACAGCAGGGGCACCAGGCCTCTACCGGTAGGCAGCCACGGGCCACACTGCAGCCGCAGACCAGCCCACAGTGAGTGTGCAACACACTCTGCATGGAAAAGCCAGCATCCTCACAGGGACAACCTCAGAGCACCATTGATTCAACTTAAGGAGAAACTCAGGCAGTGCATTATGGGAATTATTTAAATATCAAGGGCTGAAGGTGTTCCTATCATAATCTTCTTACTGAGGAGGAGCCTCACATAAGTCCTCCTAGGTCATGTGACTATTTATGATGCCCCATGGAGCAAGGCCCAATGACTCAATCTTGTGATTAAGTTCTGTAACTTTGCTTCTGTCCACGCTCCGACAAATCTCAGGAGTTTTCACAACTCTTGTAATCAATGAAACCGAGCTTCAAATAGCAGGCACAGGAGTGGCGCTGTTTTTAGAAGTATGCAGCCATGTTTCTCTCACCCTAAAGAACCCCCTTAAAGATCTGTAAATGCTGAGAATAATCTAACAAGAGGTGTCCTTTAGAGATGAGCAAATAGTATTTGATGGAATACGTGGCTGCCATAGGAATGCGTGTTAGCGGCCGAAGACCAAGGGGTTAAGCCTTAACCCCTTAGTGTTGGGCCGCTAACACGCATTCCTATGGCAGCCAGGTATTCGATTGAATACTATCGGGTCATCTCTAATGCCCTTTCAATTAATCCCTAGGATGACTGATCTGTGCAACCATTAGCAGCTGAGAAGCAGATGATAACCAGCAAGGTGCAGCCTGTGTATGACAGAGAACGATGCTGCTGGTGCTTGCCTTCTGACATGGTCCGCCTACCTAGCAGCCATTTTTAAATGGCTGTCAAGTAGACACAGCACGGGCACTAGGCCTCAACCGGTAGGCAGCCACTGGCCACACAGCAGCCATGGACCAAACCACAATAAGTGTGCAACACACTCTGCATGGAGGAATCAGCATCCTCCCAGGGACAACCTCAGAGCACCATTGATTCAACTTAAGGAGAAACTCAGGCAGTGCATTATGGGAATTTATGTAAATATCAGGGGCTGAAGTTGTTCCTATCATAATCTTCTTACTGAGGAGGAGCCTCACATAAGGCCTCCTAGGTCATGTGACTATTTATGATGCAACATGGAGCAAGGCCCAATGACTCCATCTTGTGATTAAGTTCCGTAACTTTGCTTCTGTCCACGCTCCGACAAATCACAGGCGTTTTCACAACTCTTGTGACCAATGAAACCGAGCTTCAAATAGCAGGCACAGGAGTGGCGCTGTTTTTAGAAGTATGCAGCCATGTTTCTCTCACCCTAAAGAACCCCCTTAAAGATCTGTAAATGCTGAGACTAATCTAACAAGAGGTGTCCTTTAGAGATGAGCGAATAGTATTTGATGGAATACGTGGCTGCCATAGGAATGCGTGTTAGCGGCCGAAGACCAAAGGGTTAAGTCTTAACCCCCTAGTGTTGGGCCGCTAACACGCATTCCTATGGCAGCCAGGTATTCGATTGAATACTATCGGGTCACCTCTAGTGTCCTTTCAAGTGATCCCTTAAAGATCTGTAGATGCTGAGACTAATCTAACAAGAGGTGTCCTTTAGAGATGAGCGAATAGTATTTGATGGAATACGTGGCTGCCATAGGAATGCTTGTTAGCGGCCGAAGACCAAAGGGTTAAGTCTTAACCCCCTAGTGTTGGGCCGCTAACACGCATTCCTATGGCAGCCAGGTATTCGATTGAATACTATCGGGTCACCTCTAGTGTCCTTTCAAGTGATCCCTAGGATGAGTGATCTGTGCGACCATTAGCAGCCGAGAAGCAGATGATAGCCAGCAAGGGGCAGCCTGTGTATGACAGAGGATGATGCTGCTGGTGCTTGCCTTCTGACTGGGACCGCCTACCTGGCAGCCATTTTGAAAAATTGACCAATAGGAACTTGAGAATTTGCATAATTACCCATAATCCTTTGCTGGAACTCTCCCTAAGCTTAGTGAATGGTGAAAAGAATAAATCAAATGAAGCAAAATGTCAAAAACTGTGTGGAATTCTTCTCTGTGGGGTGGGTGGAGCTTGCTGGATTGGTCCAAGGGTGGCTGCTAGGTCAGGATTCCAGCAGCTGAAATTTTGAGGGATTCAAATCAGAAAAGCAAAAATTTTAGTCTAGGTTTTAATAAAATATTGATTTTCTTTGTAATTTAAACAGCCACAGGCCACGCACAGCGGAGGCTCCAGGCCTCTACCAGTAGGCAGCCAGGGACCACACACAGCGGGGACACCAGGCCTTTACCGATAGGAAGCCTAAGGCCACACACAGCAGGGGCACCAGGCCTCTACCGGTAGGCAGCCACGGGCCACATAGCAACCGCAGACCAGTCCACAGTGAGTGTGCAACACACTCTGCATGGAAGAGCCAGCATCCTCACAGGGACAACCTCAGAGCACCATTGATTCAACTTAAGGAGAAACTCAGGCAGTGCATTATGGGAATTATTTAAATATCAAGGGCTGAAGGTGTTCCTATCATAATCTTCTTACTGAGGAGGAGCCTCACATAAGTCCTCCTAGGTCATGTGACTATTTATGATGCACCATGGAGCAAGGCCCAATGACTCCATCTTGTGATTAAGTTCCGTAACTTTGCTTCTGTCCACGCTCCGACAAATCACAGGCGTTTTCACAACTCTTGTAATCAATGAAACCGAGCTTCAAATAGCAGGCACAGGAGTGGCGCTGTTTTTAGAAGTATGCAGCCATGTTTCTCTCACCCTAAAGAACCCCCTTAAAGATCTGTAGATGCTGAGACTAATCTAACAAGAGGTGTCCTTTAGAGATGAGCGAATAGTATTTGATGGAATACGTGGCTGCCATAGGAATGCTTGTTAGCGGCCGAAGACCAAAGGGTTAAGTCTTAACCCCATAGTGTTGGGCCGCTAACACGCATTCCTATGGCAGCCAGGTATTCGATTGAATACTATCGGGTCACCTCTAGTGTCCTTTCAAGTGATCCCTAGGATGAGTGATCTGTGCGACCATTAGCAGCCGAGAAGCAGATGATAGCCAGCAAGGGGCAGCCTGTGTATGACAGAGGATGATGCTGCTGGTGCTTGCCTTCTGACTGGGACCGCCTACCTGGCAGCCATTTTGAAAAATTGACCAATAGGAACTTGAGAATTTGCATAATTACCCATAATCCTTTGCTGGAACTCTCCCTAAGCTTAGTGAATGGTGAAAAGAATAAATCAAATGAAGCAAAATGTCAAAAACTGTGTGGAATTCTTCTCTGTGGGGTGGGCGGAGCTTGCTGGATTGGTCCAAGGGTGGCTGCTAGGTCAGGATTCCAGCAGCTGAAATTTTGAGGGATTCAAATCAGAAAAGCAAAAATTTTAGTCTAGGTTTTAATAAAAGATTCATTTTCTTTGTAATTTAAACAGCCACAGGCCACGCACAGCGGAGGCTCCAGGCCTCTACCGGTAGGCAGCCAGGTGCCAGGCACAGCGGGGGCACCAGGCCTCCACCGGTAGGCAGCCAGGTGCCAGGCACAGCGGGGGCACCAGGCCTCCACCGGTAGGCAGCCAGGTGCCAGGCACAGCGGGGGCACAAGGCCTCCACCGGTAGGCAGCCAGCGACCACACACAGCGGGGGCACCAGGCCTCTACCGATAGGAAGCCTAAAGCCACACACAGCAGGGGCACCAGGCCTCTACCGGTAGGCAGCCACAGGCCACACTGCAGCCGCAGACCAGCCCACAGTGAGTGTGCAACACACTCTGCATGGAAAAGCCAGCATCCTCACAGGGACAACCTCAGAGCACCATTGATTCAACTTAAGGAGAAACTCAGGCAGTGCATTATGGGAATTATTTAAATATCAAGGGCTGAAGGTGTTCTTATCATAATCTTCTTACTGAGGAGGAGCCTCACATAAGTCCCCCTAGGTCATGTGACTATTTATGATGCACCATGGAGCAAGGCCCAATGACTCCATCTTGTGATTAAGTTCCGTAACTTTGCTTCTGTCCACGCTCTGACAAATCTCAGGCGTTTTCACAACTCTTGTAATCAATGAAACCGAGCTTCAAATAGCAGGCACAGGAGTGGCGCTGTTTTTAGAAGTATGCAGCCATGCTTCTCTCACCCTAAAGAACCCCCTTAAAGATCTGTAAATGCTGAGAATAATCTAACAAGAGGTGTCCTTTAGAGATGAGCAAATAGTATTTGATGGAATACGTGGCTGCCATAGGAATGCTTGTTAGCGGCCGAAGACCAAAGGGTTAAGTCTTAACCCCCTAGTGTTGGGCCGCTAACACGCATTCCTATGGCAGCCAGGTATTCGATTGAATACTATCGGGTCACCTCTAGTGTCCTTTCAAGTGATCCCTAGGATGAGTGATCTGTGCGACCATTAGCAGCCGAGAAGCGGATGATAGCCAGCAAGGGGCAGCCTGTGTATGACAGAGGATGATGCTGCTGGTGCTTGCCTTCTGACTTGGACCGCCTACCTGGCAGCCATTTTGAAAAATTGACCAATAGGAACTTGAGAATTTGCATAATTACCCATAATCCTTTGCTGGAACTCTCCCTAAGCTTAGTGAATAGCGAAAAGAATAAATCAAATGAAGCAAAATGTCAAAAACTGTGTGGAATTCTTCTCTGTGGGGTGGGCGGAGCTTGCTGGATTGGTCCAAGGGTGGCTGCTAGGTCAGGATTCCATCAGCTGAAATTTTGAGGGATTCAAATCAGAAAAGCAAAAATTTTAGTCTAGGTTTTAATAAAAGATTCATTTTCTTTGTAATTTAAACAGCCACAGGCCACGCACAGCAGAGGCTCCAGGCCTCTATCGGTAGGCAGCCAGGTGCCAGGCACAGCGGGGGCACCAGGCCTCCACCGGTAGTCAGCCAGGTGCCAGGCACAGCGGGGGCACAAGGCCTCCACCGGTAGGCAGCCAGGGACCACACACAGCGGGGGCACCAGGCCTCTACCGATAGGAAGCCTAAAGCCACACACAGCAGGGGCACCAGGCCTCTACCAGCGGGCAGCCACGGGCCACATAGCAGCCGCAGACCAGCCCACAGTGAGTGTGCAACACACTCTGCATAGAAAAGCCAGCATCCTCACAGGGACAACCTCAGAGCACCATTGATTCAACTTAAGGAGAAACTCAGGCAGTGCATTATGGGAATTATTTAAATATCAAGGGCTGAAGGTGTTCCTATCATAATCTTCTTACTGAGGAGGAGCCTCACATAAGTCCTCCTAGGTCATGTGACTATTTATGATGCCCCATGGAGTAAGGCCCAATGACTCAATCTTGTGATTAAGTTCTCTAACTTTGCTTCTGTCCACGCTCCGACAAATCTCAGGAGTTTTCACAACTCTTGTAATCAATGAAACCGAGCTTCAAATAGCAGGCACAGGAGTGGCGCTGTTTTTAGAAGTATGCAGCCATGTTTCTCTCACCCTAAAGAGCCCCCTTAAAGATCTGTAAATGCTGAGAATAATCTAACAAGAGGTGTCCTTTAGAGATGAGCAAATAGTATTTGATGGAATACGTGGCTGCCATAGGAATGCGTGTTAGCGGCCGAAGACCAAGGGGTTAAGCCTTAACCCCTTAGTGTTGTGCCGCTAACACGCATTCCTATGGCAGCCAGGTATTCAATTGAATACTATCGGGTCATCTCTAGTGCCCTTTCAATTAATCCCTAGGATGACTGATCTGTGCAACCATTAGCAGCTGAGAAGCAGATGATAACCAGCAAGGTGCAGCCTGTGTATGACAGAGAACGATGCTGCTGGTGCTTGCCTTCTGACATGGTCCGCCTACCTAGCAGCCATTTTTTAAATGACTGTCAAGTAGACACAGCACGGGCACTAGGCCTCAACCAGTAGGCAGCCACTGGCCACACAGCAGCCGTGGACCAAACCACAATGAGTGTGCAACACACTCTGCATGGAGGAATCAGCATCCTCCCAGGGACAACCTCAGAGCACCATTGATTCAACTTAAGGAGTAACTCAGGCAGTGCATTATGGGAATTTATGTAAATATCAGGGGCTGAAGTTGTTCCTATCATAATCTTCTTACTGAGGAGGAGCCTCACATAAGGCCTCCTAGGTCATGTGACTATTTATGATGCAACATGGAGCAAGGCCCAATGACTCCATCTTGTGATTAAGTTCCGTAACTTTGCTTCTGTCCACGCTCCGACAAATCACAGGCGTTTTCACAACTCTTGTAATCAATGAAACCGAGCTTCAAATAGCAGGCACAGGAGTGGCGCTGTTTTTAGAAGTATGCAGCCATGTTTCTCTCACCCTAAAGAACCCCCTTAAAGATCTGTAGATGCTGAGACTAATCTAACAAGAGGTGTCCTTTAGAGATGAGCGAATAGTATTTGATGGAATACGTGGCTGCCATAGGAATGCGTGTTAGCGGCCGAAGACCAAAGGGTTAAGTCTTAACCCCCTAGTGTTGGGCCGCTAACACGCATTCCTATGGCAGCCAGGTATTCGATTGAATACTATCGGGTCACCTCTAGTGTCCTTTCAAGTGATCCCTTAAAGATCTGTAGATGCTGAGACTAATCTAACAAGAGGTGTCCTTTAGAGATGAGCGAATAGTATTTGATGGAATACGTGGCTGCCATAGGAATGCTTGTTAGCGCCCGAAGACCAAAGGGTTAAGTCTTAACCCCCTAGTGTTGGGCCGCTAACACGCATTCCTATGACAGCCAGGTATTCGATTGAATAGTGTCCTTTCAAGTGATCCCTAGGATGAGTGATCTGTGCGACCATTAGCAGCCGAGAAGCGGATGATAGCCAGCAAGGGGCAGCCTGTGTATGACAGAGGATGATGCTGCTGGTGCTTGCCTTCTGACTTGGACCGCCTACCTGGCAGCCATTTTGAAAAATTGACCAATAGGAACTTGAGAATTTGCATAATTACCCATAATCCTTTGCTGGAACTCTCCCTAAGCTTAGTGAATGGTGAAAAGAATAAATCAAATGAAGCAAAATGTCAAAAACTGTGTGGCATTCTTCTCTGTGGGGTGGGCGGAGCTTGCTGGATTGGTCCAAGGGTGGCTGCTAGGTCAGGATTCCAGCAGCTGAAATTTTGAGGGATTCAAATCAGAAAAGCAAAAATTTTAGTCTAGGTTTTAATAAAAGATTCATTTTCTTTGTAATTTAAACAGCCACAGGCCACGCACAGCGGAGGCTCCAGGCCTCTACCGGTAGGCAGCCAGGTGCCAGGCACAGCGGGGGCACCAGGCCTCCACCGGTAGGCAGTCAGGTACCAGGCACAGCGGGGGCACCGGGCCTCCACCGGTAGGCAGCCAGGTGCCAGGCACAGCGGGGGCACCGGACCTCCACCAGTAGGCAGCCAGGGACCACACACAGCGGGGACACCAGGCCTCCACCGATAGGAAGCCTAAAGCCACACACAGCAGGGGCACCAGGCCTCTACTTGTAGGCAGCCACGGGCCCCACAGCAGCCGCAGACCAGCCCACAGTGAGTGTGCAACACACTCTGCATGAAAGAGCCAGCATCCTCACAGGGACAACCTCAGAGCACCATTGATTCAACTTAAGGAGAAACTCAGACAGTGCATTATGGGAATTTATGTAAATATCAGGGGCTGAAGTTGTTCCTATCATAATCTTCTTACTGAGGAGGAGCCTCACATAAGGCCTCCTAGGTCATGTGACTATTTATGATGCACCATGGAGCAAGGCCCAATGACTCCATCTTGTGATTAAGTTCCGTAACTTTGCTTCTGTCCACGCTCCGACAAATCTCAGGCGTTTTCACAACTCTTGTAATCAATGAAACCGAGCTTCAAATAGCAGGCACAGGAGTGGCGCTGTTTTTAGAAGTATGCAGCCATGCTTCTCTCACCCTAAAGAACCCCCTTAAAGATCTGTAAATGCTGAGAATAATCTAACAAGACGTGTCCTTTAGAGATGAGCAAATAGTATTTGATGGAATACGTGGCTGCCATAGGAATGCTTGTTAGCGGCCGAAGACCAAAGGGTTAAGTCTTAACCCCCTAGTGTTGGGCCGCTAACACGCATTCCTATGGCAGCCAGGTATTCGATTGAATACTATCGGGTCACCTCTAGTGTCCTTTCAAGTGATCCCTAGGATGAGTGATCTGTGCGACCATTAGCAGCCGAGAAGCGGATGATAGCCAGCAAGGGGCAGCCTGTGTATGACAGAGGATGATGCTGCTGGTGCTTGCCTTCTGACTTGGACCGCCTACCTGGCAGCCATTTTGAAAAATTGACCAATAGGAACTTGAGAATTTGCATAATTACCCATAATCCTTTGCTGGAACTCTCCCTAAGCTTAGTGAATAGTGAAAAGAATAAATCAAATGAAGCAAAATGTCAAAAACTGTGTGGAATTCTTCTCTGTGGGGTGGGTGGAGCTTGCTGGATTGGTCCAAGGGTGGTTGCTAGGTCAGGTTTCCAGCAGCTGAAATTTTGAGGGATTCAAATCAGAAAAGCACAAATTTTAGTCTAGGTTTTAATAAAAGATTCATTTTCTTTGTAATTTAAACAGCCACAGGCCACGCACAGCGGAGGCTCCAGGCCTCTACCGGTAGGCAGCCAGGTGCCAGGCACAGCGGGGGCACCAGGCCTCCACTGGTAGGCAGCCAGGGACCACACACAGCGGGGGCACCAGGCCTCTACCGATAGGAAGCCTAAGGCCACACACAGCAGGGGCACCAGGCCTCTACCGGTAGGCAGCCACGGGCCACATAGCAGCCGCAGACCAGCCCACAGTGAGTGTGCAACACACTCTGCATGAAAGAGCCAGCATCCTCACAGGGACAACCTCAGAGCACCATTGATTCAACTTAAGGAGAAACTCAGGCAGTGCATTATGGGAATTATTTAAATATCAAGGGCTGAAGGTGTTCCTATCATAATCTTCTTACTGAGGAGGAGCCTCACATAAGTCCTCCTAAGTCATGTGACTATTTATGATGCACCATGGAGCAAGGCCCAATGACTCCATCTTGTGATTAAGTTCTGTAACTTTGCTTCTGTCCACGCTCCGACAAATCTCAGGTGTTTTCACAACTCTTGTAATCAATGAAACCGAGCTTCAAATAGCAGGCACAGAAGTGGCGCTGTTTTTAGAAGTAGGCAGCCATGTTTCTCTCACCCTAAAGAACCCCCTTAAAGATCTGTAAATGCTGAGTATAATCTAACAAGAGGTGTCCTTTAGAGATGAGCAAATAGTATTTGATGGAATGCATGTTAGCGGCCGAAGACCAAGGAGTTAAGCCTTAACCCCTTAGTGTTGGGCAGCTAACACGCATTCCTATGGCAGCCAGGTACTCGATTGAATACTATCGGGTCATCTCTAGTACCCTTTCGAGTAATCCCTAGGATGACTGATCTGTGCGACCATTAGCAGCTGATAACCAGCAAGGTGCAGCCTGTGTATGACAGAGAACGATGCTGCTGGTGCTTGCCTTCTGACATGATCCGCCTACCTAGCAGCCATTTTTAAATGGCTGTCAAATAGACACAGCACGGACACCAGGCCTCAACCGGTAAGCAGCCACTGGCCACACAGCAGCCATGGACCAAACCACAATGAGTGTGCAACACACTCTGCATGGAGGAGTCAGCATCCTCCCAGGGACAACCTCAGAGCACCATTGATTCAACTTAAGGAGAAACTCAGACAGTGCATTATGGGAATTTATGTAAATATCAGGGGCTGAAGTTGTTCCTATCATAATCTTCTTACTGAGGAGGAGCCTCACATAAGTCCTCCTAGGTCATGTGACTATTTATGATGCCCCATGGAGCAAGGCCCAATGACTCAATCTTGTGATTAAGTTCTGTAACTTTGCTTCTGTCCATGCTCCGACAAATCTCAGGAGTTTTCACAACTCTTGTAATCAATGAAACCGAGCTTCAAATAGCAGGCACAGGAGTGGCGCTGTTTTTAGAAGTATGCAGCCATGTTTCTCTCACCCTAAAGAACCCCCTTAAAGATCTGTAAATGCTGAGAATAATCTAACAAGAGGTGTCCTTTAGAGATGAGCAAATAGTATTTGATGGAATACGTGGCTGCCATAGGAATGCGTGTTAGCGGCCGAAGACCAAGGGGTTAAGCCTTAACCCCTTAGTGTTGGGCCGCTAACACGCAT
The DNA here is from genome assembly GCF_031893055.1 of Leptodactylus fuscus. Classification (NCBI taxonomy): domain Eukaryota; kingdom Metazoa; phylum Chordata; class Amphibia; order Anura; family Leptodactylidae; genus Leptodactylus; species Leptodactylus fuscus. Next base: position 46,554,583 of record NC_134274.1, read on the forward strand.
TCCTATGGCAGCCAGGTATTCGATTGAATACTATCGGGTCACCTCTAGTGTCCTTTCAAGTGATCCCTAGGATGAGTGATCTGTGCGACCATTAGCAGCCGAGAAGCAGATGATAGCCAGCAAGGGGCAGCCTGTGTATGACAGAGGATGATGCTGCTGGTGCTTGCCTTCTGACTTGGACCGCCTACCTGGCAGCCATTTTGAAAAATTGACCAATAGGAACTTGAGAATTTGCATAATTACCCATAATCCTTTGCTGGAACTCTCCCTAAGCTTAGTGAATAGTGAAAAGAATAAATCAAATGAAGCAAAATGTCAAAAACTGTGTGGAATTCTTCTCTGTGGGGTGGGCGGAGCTTGCTGGATTGGTCCAAGGGTGGCTGCTAGGTCAGGATTCCAGCAGCTGAAATTTTGAGGGATTCAAATCAGAAAAGCAAAAATTTTAGTCTAGGTTTTAATAAAAGATTCATTTTCTTTGTAATTTAAACAGCCACAGGCCACGCACAGCAGAGGCTCCAGGCCTCTATCGGTAGGCAGCCAGGTGCCAGGCACAGCGGGGGCACCAGGCCTCCACCGGTAGTCAGCCAGGTGCCAGGCACAGCGGGGGCACCAGGCCTCCACCGGTAGGCAGCCAGGGACCACACACAGCGGGGGCACCAGGCCTCTACCGATAGGAAGCCTAAAGCCACACACAGCAGGGGCACCAGGCCTCTACCAGCGGGCAGCCACGGGCCACATAGCAGCCGCAGACCAGCCCACAGTGAGTGTGCAACACACTCTGCATAGAAAAGCCAGCATCCTCACAGGGACAACCTCAGAGCACCATTGATTCAACTTAAGGAGAAACTCAGGCAGTGCATTATGGGAATTATTTAAATATCAAGGGCTGAAGGTGTTCCTATCATAATCTTCTTACTGAGGAGGAGCCTCACATAAGTCCTCCTAGGTCATGTGACTATTTATGATGCCCCATGGAGTAAGGCCCAATGACTCAATCTTGTGATTAAGTTCTCTAACTTTGCTTCTGTCCACGCTCCGACAAATCTCAGGAGTTTTCACAACTCTTGTAATCAATGAAACCGAGCTTCAAATAGCAGGCACAGGAGTGGCGCTGTTTTTAGAAGTATGCAGCCATGTTTCTCTCACCCTAAAGAGCCCCCTTAAAGATCTGTAAATGCTGAGAATAATCTAACAAGAGGTGTCCTTTAGAGATGAGCAAATAGTATTTGATGGAATACGTGGCTGCCATAGGAATGCGTGTTAGCGGCCGAAGACCAAGGGGTTAAGCCTTAACCCCTTAGTGTTGTGCCGCTAACACGCATTCCTATGGCAGCCAGGTACTCGATTGAATACTATCGGGTCATCTCTAGTACCCTTTCGAGTAATCCCTAGGATGACTGATCTGTGCGACCATTAGCAGCTTAGAAGCAGATGATAACCAGCAAGGTGCAGCCTGTGTATGACAGAGAACGATGCTGCTGGTGCTTGCCTTCTGACATGGTCCGCCTACCTAGCAGCCATTTTTTAAATGGCTGTCAAGTAGACACAGCACGGGCACTAGGCCTCAACCAGTAGGCAGCCACTGGCCACACAGCAGCCGTGGACCAAACCACAATGAGTGTGCAACACACTCTGCATGGAGGAATCAGCATCCTCCCAGGGACAACCTCAGAGCACCATTGATTCAACTTAAGGAGAAACTCAGGCAGTGCATTATGGGAATTTATGTAAATATCAGGGGCTGAAGTTGTTCCTATCATAATCTTCTTACTGAGGAGGAGCCTCACATAAGGCCTCCTAGGTCATGTGACTATTTATGATGCAACATGGAGCAAGGCCCAATGACTCCATCTTGTGATTAAGTTCCGTAACTTTGCTTCTGTCCACGCTCCGACAAATCACAGGCGTTTTCACAACTCTTGTAATCAATGAAACCGAGCTTCAAATAGCAGGCACAGGAGTGGCGCTGTTTTTAGAAGTATGCAGCCATGTTTCTCTCACCCTAAAGAACCCCCTTAAAGATCTGTAGATGCTGAGACTAATCTAACAAGAGGTGTCCTTTAGAGATGAGCGAATAGTATTTGATGGAATACGTGGCTGCCATAGGAATGCGTGTTAGCGGCCGAAGACCAAAGGGTTAAGTCTTAACCCCCTAGTGTTGGGCCGCTAACACGCATTCCTATGGCAGCCAGGTATTCGATTGAATACTATCGGGTCACCTCTAGTGTCCTTTCAAGTGATCCCTTAAAGATCTGTAGATGCTGAGACTAATCTAACAAGAGGTGTCCTTTAGAGATGAGCGAATAGTATTTGATGGAATACGTGGCTGCCATAGGAATGCTTGTTAGCGCCCGAAGACCAAAGGGTTAAGTCTTAACCCCCTAGTGTTGGGCCGCTAACACGCATTCCTATGACAGCCAGGTATTCGATTGAATAGTGTCCTTTCAAGTGATCCCTAGGATGAGTGATCTGTGCGACCATTAGCAGCCGAGAAGCGGATGATAGCCAGCAAGGGGCAGCCTGTGTATGACAGAGGATGATGCTGCTGGTGCTTGCCTTCTGACTTGGACCGCCTACCTGGCAGCCATTTTGAAAAATTGACCAATAGGAACTTGAGAATTTGCATAATTACCCATAATCCTTTGCTGGAACTCTCCCTAAGCTTAGTGAATGGTGAAAAGAATAAATCAAATGAAGCAAAATGTCAAAAACTGTGTGGAATTCTTCTCTGTGGGGTGGGCGGAGCTTGCTGGATTGGTCCAAGGGTGGCTGCTAGGTCAGGATTCCAGCAGCTGAAATTTTGAGGGATTCAAAACAGAAAAGCAAAAATTTTAGTCTAGGTTTTAATAAAAGATTCATTTTCTTTGTAATTTAAACAGCCACAGGCCATGCACAGCGGAGGCTCCAGGCCTCTACCGGTAGGCAGCCAGGTGCCAGGCACAGCGGGGGCACCAGGCCTCCACCAGTAGGCAGCCAGGTGCCAGGCACAGCGGGGGCACCAGGCCTCTACCGGTAGGCAGCCACGGGCCACACAGCAGCCGCAGACCAGCCCACAGTGAGTGTGCAACACACTCTGCATGGAAGAGCCAGCATCCTCACAGGGACAACCTCAGAGCACCATTGATTCAACTTAAGGAGAAACTCAGGCAGTGCATTATGGGAATTATTTAAATATCAAGGGCTGAAGGTGTTCCTATCATAATCTTCTTACTGAGGAGGAGCCTCACATAAGTCCTCCTAGGTCATGTGACTATTTATGATGCACCATGGAGCAAGGCCCAATGACTCCATCTTGTGATTAAGTTCCGTAACTTTGCTTCTGTCCACGCTCCGACAAATCACAGGTGTTTTCACAACTCTTGTAATCAATGAAACCGAGCTTCAAATAGCAGGCACAGGAGTGGCGCTGTTTTTAGAAGTATGCAGCCATGTTTCTCTCACCCTAAAGAACCCCCTTAAAGATCTGTAGATGCTGAGACTAATCTAACAAGAGGTGTCCTTTAGAGATGAGCGAATAGTATTTGATGGAATACGTGGCTGCCATAGGAATGCTTGTTAGCGGCCGAAGACCAAAGGGTTAAGTCTTAACCCCCTAGTGTTGGGCCGCTAACACGCATTCCTATGGCAGCCAGGTATTCGATTGAATACTATCGGGTCACCTCTAGTGTCCTTTCAAGTGATCCCTAGGATGAGTGATCTGTGCGACCATTAGCAGCCGAGAAGCAGATGATAGCCAGCAAGGGGCAGCCTGTGTATGACAGAGGATGATGCTGCTGGTGCTTGCTTTCTGACTAGGACCGCCTACCTGGCAGCCATTTTGAAAAATTGACCAATAGGAACTTGAGAATTTGCATAATTACCCATAATCCTTTGCTGGAACTCTCCCTAAGCTTAGTGAATGGTGAAAAGAATAAATCAAATGAAGCAAAATGTCAAAAACTGTGTGGAATTCTTCTCTGTGGGGTGGGCGGAGCTTGCTGGATTGGTCCAAGGGTGGCTGCTAGGTCAGGATTCCAGCAGCTGAAATTTTGAGGGATTCAAATCAGAAAAGCAAAAATTTTAGTCTAGGTTTTAATAAAAGATTCATTTTCTTTGTAATTTAAACAGCCTCCAGGCCTCTACCGGTAGGCAGCAAGGTGCCAGGCACAGCAGGGGCACCAGGCCTCCACCGGTAGGCAGCCAGGTGCCAGGCACAGCAGGGGCACCAGGCCTCCACCGGTAGGCAGCCAGGGACCACACACAGCGGGGGCACCAGGCTTCTACCGATAGAAGCCTAAGGCCACACACAGCAGGGGCACCAGGCCTCTACCGGTAGGCAGCCACGGGCCACACAGCAGCCGCAGACCAGCCCACAGTGAGTGTGCAACACACTCTGCATGGAAGAGCCAGCATCCTCACAGGAACAACCTCAGAGCACCATTGATTCAACTTAAGGAGAAACTCAGGCAGTGCATTATGGGAATTATTTAAATATCAAGGGCTGAAGGTGTTCCTATCATAATCTTCTTACTGAGGAGGAGCCTCACATAAGTCCTCCTAGATCATGTGACTATTTATGATGCACCATGGAGCAAGGCCCAATGACTCCATCTTGTGATTAAGTTCTGTAACTTTGCATCTGTCCACGCTCCGACAAATCTCAGGCGTTTTCACAACTCTTGTAATCAATGAAACCGAGCTTCAAATAGCAGGCACAGGAGTGGCGCTGTTTTTAGAAGTATGCAGCCATGTTTCTCTCACCCTAAAGAACCCCCTTAAAGATCTGTAAATGCTGAGACTAATCTAACAAGAGGTGTCCTTTAGAGATGAGCAAATAGTATTTGATGGAATGCGTGTTAGCGGCCGAAGACCAAGGAGTTAAGCCTTAACCCCTTAGTGTTGGGCAGCTAACACGCATTCCTATGGCAGCCAGGTACTCGATTGAATACTATCGGGTCATCTCTAGTACCCTTTCGAGTAATCCCTAGGATGACTGATCTGTGCGACCATTAGCAGCTTAGAAGCAGATGATAACCAGCAAGGTGCAGCCTGTGTATGACAGAGAACGATGCTGCTGGTGCTTGCCTTCTGACATGATCTGCCTACCTAGCAGCCATTTTTAAATGGCTGTCAAATAGACACAGCACGGACACCAGGCCTCAACCGGTAAGCAGCCACTGGCCACACAGCAGCCATGGACCAAACCACAATGAGTGTGCAACACACTCTGCATGGAGGAGTCAGCATCCTCCCAGGGACAACCTCAGAGCACCATTGATTCAACTTAAGGAGAAACTCAGACAGTGCATTATGGGAATTTATGTAAATATCAGGGGCTGAAGTTGTTCCTATCATAATCTTCTTACTGAGGAGGAGCCTCACATAAGGCCTCCTAGGTCATGTGACTATTTATGATGCAACATGGAGCAAGGCCCAATGACTCCATCTTGTGATTAAGTTCCGTAACTTTGCTTTTGTCCACGCTCCGACAAATCACACGCGTTTTCACAACTCTTGTAATCAATGAAACCGAGCTTCAAATAGCAGGCACAGGAGTGGCGCTGTTTTTTGAAGTATGCAGCCATGTTTCTCTCACCCTAAAGAACCCCCTTAAAGATCTGTAGATGCTGAGACTAATCTAACAAGAGGTGTCCGTTAGAGAAGAGCGAATAGTATTTGATGGAATACGTGGCTGCCATAGGAATGCGTGTTAGCGGCCGAAGACCAAAGGGTTAAGTCTTAACCCCCTAGTGTTGGGCCACTAACACGCATTCCTATGGCAGCCAGGTATTCGATTGAATACTATCGGGTCACCTCTAGTGTCCTTTCAAGTGATCCCTAGGATGAGTGATCTGTGCGACCATTAGCAGCCGAGAAGCAGATGATAGCCAGCAAGGGGCAGCCTGTGTATGACAGAGGATGATGCTGCTGGTGCTTGCCTTCTGACTTGGACCGCCTACCTGGCAGCCATTTTGAAAAATTGACCAATAGGAACTTGAGAATTTGCATAATTACCCATAATCCTTTGCTGGAACTCTCCCTAAGCTTAGTGAATGGTGAAAAGAATAAATCAAATGAAGCAAAATGTCAAAAACTGTGTGGCATTCTTCTCTGTGGGGTGGGCGGAGCTTGCTGGATTGGTCCAAGGGTGGCTGCTAGGTCAGGATTCCAGCAGCTGAAATTTTGAGGGATTCAAATCAGAAAAGCAAAAATTTTAGTCTAGGTTTTAATAAAAGATTCATTTTCTTTGTAATTTAAACAGCCACAGGCCACGCACAGCGGAGGCTCCAGGCCTCTACCGGTAGGCAGTCAGGTGCCAGGCACAGCGGGGGCACCGGGCCTCCACCGGTAGGCAGTCAGGTACCAGGCACAGCGGGGGCACCGGGCCTCCACCGGTAGGCAGCCAGGTGCCAGGCAAAGCGGGGGCACCGGACCTCCACCAGTAGGCAGCCAGGGACCACACACAGCGGGGACACCAGGCCTCCACCGATAGGAAGCCTAAAGCCACACACAGCAGGGGCACCAGGCCTCTACCGGTAGGCAGCCACGGGCCCCACAGCAGCCGCAGACCAGCCCACAGTGAGTGTGCAACACACTCTGCATGGAAAAGCCAGCATCCTCACAGGGACAACCTCAGAGCACCATTGATTCAACTTAAGGAGAAACTCAGGCAGTGCATTATGGGAATTATTTAAATATCAAGGGCTGAAGGTGTTCCTATCATAATCTTCTTACTGAGGAGGAGCCTCACATAAGTCCTCCTAGGTCATGTGACTATTTATGATGCACCATGGAGCAAGGCCCAATGACTCCATCTTGTGATTAAGTTCTGTAACTTTGCTTCTGTCCACGCTCCGACAAATCTCAGGTGTTTTCACAACTCTTGTAATCAATGAAACCGAGCTTCAAATAGCAGGCACAGGAGTGGAGCTGTTTTTAGAAGTATGCAGCCATGTTTCTCTCACCCTAAAGAACCCCCTTAAAGATCTGTAAATGCTGAGAATAATCTAACAAGAGGTGTCCTTTAGAGATGAGAAAATAGTATTTGATGGAATACGTGGCTGCCATAGGAATGCGTGTTAGCGGCCGAAGACCAAAGGGTTAAGTCTTAACCCCCTAGTGTTGGGCCGCTAACACGCATTCCTATGGCAGCCAGGTATTCGATTGAATACTATCGGGTCACCTCTAGTGTCCTTTCAAGTGATCCCTAGGATGAGTGATCTGTGCGACCATTAGCAGCCGAGAAGCAGATGATAGCCAGCAAGGGGCAGCCTGTGTATGACAGAGGATGATGCTGCTGGTGCTTGCCTTCTGACTTGGACCGCCTACCTGGCAGCCATTTTGAAAAATTGACCAATAGGAACTTGAGAATTTGCATAATTACCCATAATCCTTTGCTGGAACTCTCGCTAAGCTTAGTGAATGGTGAAAAGAATAAATCAAATGAAGCAAAATGTCAAAAACTGTGTGGAATTCTTCTCTGTGGGGTGGGCGGAGCTTGCTGGATTGGTCCAAGGGTGGCTGCTAGGTCAGGATTCCAGCAGCTGAAATTTTGAGGGATTCAAATCAGAAAAGCAAAAATTTTAGTCTAGGTTTTAATAAAAGATTCATTTTCTTTGTAATTTAAACAGCCACAGGCCACGCACAGCGGAGGCTCCAGGCCTCTACCGGTAGGCAGCCAGGTGCCAGGCACAGCGGGGGCACCAGGCCTCCACCGGTAGGCAGCCAGGTGCCAGGCACAGCAGGGGCACCAGGTCTCCACCGGTAGGCAGCCAGGGACCACACACAGCGGGGGCACCAGGCCTCTACCGATAGGAAGCATAAGGCCACACACAGCAGGGGCACCAGGCCTCTACCGGTAGGCAGCCACGGGCCACACAGCAGCCGCAGACCAGCCCACAGTGAGTGTGCAACACACTCTGCATGAAAGAGCCAGCATCCTCACAGGGACAACCTCAGAGCACCATTGATTCAACTTAAGGAGAAACTCAGACAGTGCATTATGGGAATTTATGTAAATATCAGGGGCTGAAGTTGTTCCTATCATAATCTTCTTACTGAGGAGGAGCCTCACATAAGGCCTCCTAGGTCATGTGACTATTTATGATGCACCATGGAGCAAGGCCCAATGACTCCATTTTGTGATTAAGTTCCGTAACTTTGCTTCTGTCCACGCTCCGACAAATCTCAGGCGTTTTCACAACTCTTGTAATCAATGAAACCGAGCTTCAAATAGCAGGCACAGGAGTGGCGCTGTTTTTAGAAGTATGCAGCCATGCTTCTCTCACCCTAAAGAACCCCCTTAAAGATCTGTAAATGCTGAGAATAATCTAACAAGAGGTGTCCTTTAGAGATGAGCAAATAGTATTTGATGGAATACGTGGCTGCCATAGGAATGCTTGTTAGCGGCCGAAGACCAAAGGGTTAAGTCTTAACCCCCTAGTGTTGGGCCGCTAACACGCATTCCTATGGCAGCCAGGTATTCGATTGAATACTTTCGGGTCACCTCTAGTGTCCTTTCAAGTGATCCCTAGGATGAGTGATCTGTGCGACCATTAGCAGCCGAGAAGCGGATGATAGCCAGCAAGGGGCAGCCTGTGTATGACAGAGGATGATGCTGCTGGTGCTTGCCTTCTGACTTGGACCGCCTACCTGGCAGCCATTTTGAAAAATTGACCAATAGGAACTTGAGAATTTGCATAATTACCCATAATCCTTTGCTGGAACTCTCCCTAAGCTTAGTGAATAGTGAAAAGAATAAATCAAATGAAGCAAAATGTCAAAAACTGTGTGGAATTCTTCTCTGTGGGGTGGGTGGAGCTTGCTGGATTGGTCCAAGGGTGGTTGCTAGGTCAGGTTTCCAGCAGCTGAAATTTTGAGGGATTCAAATCAGAAAAGCACAAATTTTAGTCTAGGTTTTAATAAAAGATTCATTTTCTTTGTAATTTAAACAGCCACAGGCCACGCACAGCGGAGGCTCCAGGCCTCTACCGGTAGGCAGCCAGGTGCCAGGCACAGCGGGGGCACCAGGCCTCCACTGGTAGGCAGCCAGGGACCACACACAGCGGGGGCACCAGGCCTCTACCGATAGGAAGCCTAAGGCCACACACAGCAGGGGCACCAGGCCTCTACCGGTAGGCAGCCACGGGCCACATAGCAGCCGCAGACCAGCCCACAGTGAGTGTGCAACACACTCTGCATGAAAGAGCCAGCATCCTCACAGGGACAACCTCAGAGCACCATTGATTCAACTTAAGGAGAAACTCAGGCAGTGCATTATGGGAATTATTTAAATATCAAGGGCTGAAGGTGTTCCTATCATAATCTTCTTACTGAGGAGGAGCCTCACATAAGTCCTCCTAAGTCATGTGACTATTTATGATGCACCATGGAGCAAGGCCCAATGACTCCATCTTGTGATTAAGTTCTGTAACTTTGCTTCTGTCCACGCTCCGACAAATCTCAGGTGTTTTCACAACTCTTGTAATCAATGAAACCGAGCTTCAAATAGCAGGCACAGGAGTGGCGCTGTTTTTAGAAGTAGGCAGCCATGTTTCTCTCACCCTAAAGAACCCCCTTAAAGATCTGTAAATGCTGAGAATAATCTAACAAGAGGTGTCCTTTAGAGATGAGCAAATAGTATTTGATGGAATGCGTGTTAGCGGCCGAAGACCAAGGAGTTAAGCCTTAACCCCTTAGTGTTGGGCAGCTAACACGCATTCCTATGGCAGCCAGGTACTCGATTGAATACTATCGGGTCATCTCTAGTACCCTTTCGAGTAATCCCTAGGATGACTGATCTGTGCGACCATTAGCAGCTGATAACCAGCAAGGTGCAGCCTGTGTATGACAGAGAACGATGCTGCTGGTGCTTGCCTTCTGACATGATCCGCCTACCTAGCAGCCATTTTTAAATGGCTGTCAAATAGACACAGCACGGACACCAGGCCTCAACCGGTAAGCAGCCACTGGCCACACAGCAGCCATGGACCAAACCACAATGAGTGTGCAACACACTCTGCATGGAGGAGTCAGCATCCTCCCAGGGACAACCTCAGAGCACCATTGATTCAACTTAAGGAGAAACTCAGACAGTGCATTATGGGAATTTATGTAAATATCAGGGGCTGAAGTTGTTCCTATCATAATCTTCTTACTGAGGAGGAGCCTCACATAAGTCCTCCTAGGTCATGTGACTATTTATGATGCACCATGGAGCAAGGCCCAATGACTCCATCTTGTGATTAAGTTCCGTAACTTTGCTTCTGTCCACGCTCCGACAAATCACAGGCGTTTTCACAACTCTTGTAATCAATGAAACCGAGCTTCAAATAGCAGGCACAGGAGTGGCGCTGTTTTTAGAAGTATGCAGCCATGTTTCTCTCACCCTAAAGAACCCCCTTAAAGATCTGTAGATGCTGAGACTAATCTAACAAGAGGTGTCCTTTAGAGATGAGCGAATAGTATTTGATGGAATACGTGGCTGCCATAGGAATGCTTGTTAGCGGCCGAAGACCAAAGGGTTAAGTCTTAACCCCCTAGTGTTGGGCCGCTAACACGCATTCCTATGGCAGCCAGGTATTCGATTGAATACTATCGGGTCACCTCTAGTGTCCTTTCAAGTGATCCCTAGGATGAGTGATCTGTGCGACCATTAGCAGCCGAGAAGCAGATGATAGCCAGCAAGGGGCAGCCTGTGTATGACAGAGGATGATGCTGCTGGTGCTTGCCTTCTGACTGGGACCGCCTACCTGGCAGCCATTTTGAAAAATTGACCAATAGGAACTTGAGAATTTGCATAATTACCCATAATCCTTTGCTGGAACTCTCCCTAAGCTTAGTGAATGGTGAAAAGAATAAATCAAATGAAGCAAAATGTCAAAAACTGTGTGGAATTCTTCTCTGTGGGGTGGGCGGAGCTTGCTGGATTGGTCCAAGGGTGGCTGCTAGGTCAGGATTCCAGCAGCTGAAATTTTGAGGGATTCAAATCAGAAAAGCAAAAATTTTAGTCTAGGTTTTAATAAAAGATTCATTTTCTTTGTAATTTAAACAGCCACAGGCCACGCACAGCGGAGGCTCCAGGCCTCTACCCGTAGGCAGCCAGGTGCCAGGCACAGCGGGGGCACCAGGCCTCCACCGGTAGGCAGTCAGGTGCCAGGCACAGCGGGGGCACAAGGCCTCCACCGGTAGGCAGCCAGCGACCACACACAGCGGGGGCACCAGGCCTCTACCGATAGGAAGCCTAAAGCCACACACAGCAGGGGCACCAGGCCTCTACCGGTAGGCAGCCACAGGCCACACTGCAGCCGAAGACCAGCCCACAGTGAGTGTGCAACACACTCTGCATAGAAAAGCCAGCATCCTCACAGGGACAACCTCAGAGCACCATTGATTCAACTTAAGGAGAAACTCAGGCAGTGCATTATGGGAATTATTTAAATATCAAGGGCTGAAGGTGTTCCTATCATAATCTTCTTACTGAGGAGGAGCCTCACATAAGTCCTCCTGGGTCATGTGACTATTTATGATGCCCCATGGAGCAAGGCCCAATGACTCAATCTTGTGATTAAGTTCTGTAACTTTGCTTCTGTCCATGCTCCGACAAATCTCAGGAGTTTTCACAACTCTTGTAATCAATGAAACCGAGCTTCAAATAGCAGGCACAGGAGTGGCGCTGTTTTTAGAAGTATGCAGCCATGTTTCTCTCACCCTAAAGAACCCCCTTAAAGATCTGTAAATGCTGAGAATAATCTAACAAGAGGTGTCCTTTAGAGATGAGCAAATAGTATTTGATGGAATACGTGGCTGCCATAGGAATGCGTGTTAGCGGCCGAAGACCAAGGGGTTAAGCCTTAACCCCTTAGTGTTGGGCCGCTAACACGCATTCCTATGGCAGCCAGGTATTCGATTGAATACTATCGGGTCACCTCTAGTGTCCTTTCAAGTGATCCCTAGGATGAGTGATCTGTGCAACCATTAGCAGCCGAGAAGCGGATGATAGCCAGCAAGGGGCAGCCTGTGTATGACAGAGGATGATGCTGCTGGTGCTTGCCTTCTGACTTGGACCGCCTACCTGGCAGCCATTTTGAAAAATTGACCAATAGGAACTTGAGAATTTGCATAATTACCCATAATCCTTTGCTGGAACTCTCCCTAAGCTTAGTGAATAGTGAAAAGAATAAATCAAATGAAGCAAAATGTCAAAAACTGTGTGGCATTCTTCTCTGTGGGGTGGGCGGAGCTTGCTGGATTGGTCCAAGGGTGGCTGCTAGGTCAGGATTCCAGCAGCTGAAATTTTGAGGGATTCAAATCAGAAAAGCAAAAATTTTAGTCTAGGTTTTAATAAAAGATTCATTTTCTTTGTAATTTAAACAGCCACAGGCCACGCACAGCGGAGGCTCCAGGCCTCTACCGGTAGGCAGCCAGGTGCCAGGCACAGCGGGGGCACCAGGCCTTCACCGGTAGGCAGCCAGGTGCCAGGCACAGCGGGGGCACAAGGCCTCCACCGGTAGGCAGCCAGCGACCACACACAGCGGGGGCACCAGGCCTCTACCGATAGGAAGCCTAAAGCCACACACAGCAGGGGCACCAGGCCTCTACCGGTAGGCAGCCACGGGCCACACTGCAGCCGCAGACCAGCCCACAGTGAGTGTGCAACACACTCTGCATGGAAAAGCCAGCATCCTCACAGGGACAACCTCAGAGCACCATTGATTCAACTTAAGGAGAAACTCAGGCAGTGCATTATGGGAATTATTTAAATATCAAGGGCTGAAGGTGTTCCTATCATAATCTTCTTACTGAGGAGGAGCCTCACATAAGTCCTCCTAGGTCATGTGACTATTTATGATGCCCCATGGAGCAAGGCCCAATGACTCAATCTTGTGATTAAGTTCTGTAACTTTGCTTCTGTCCATGCTCCGACAAATCTCAGGAGTTTTCACAACTCTTGTAATCAATGAAACCGAGCTTCAAATAGCAGGCACAGGAGTGGCGCTGTTTTTAGAAGTATGCAGCCATGTTTCTCTCACCCTAAAGAACCCCCTTAAAGATCTGTAAATGCTGAGAATAATCTAACAAGAGGTGTCCTTTAGAGATGAGCAAATAGTATTTGATGGAATACGTGGCTGCCATAGGAATGCGTGTTAGCGGCCGAAGACCAAGGGGTTAAGCCTTAACCCCTTAGTGTTGGGCCGCTAACACGCATTCCTATGGCAGCCAGGTATTCGATTGAATACTATCGGGTCATCTCTAGTGCCCTTTCAATTAATCCCTAGGATGACTGATCTGTGCAACCATTAGCAGCTGAGAAGCAGATGATAACCAGCAAGGTGCAGCCTGTGTATGACAGAGAACGATGCTGCTGGTGCTTGCCTTCTGACATGGTCCGCCTACCTAGCAGCCATTTTTTTAAATGGCTGTCAAGTAGACACAGCACGGGCACTAGGCCTCAACCGGTAGGCAGTCACTGGCCACACAGCAGCCGTGGACCAAACCACAATGAGTGTGCAACACACTCTGCATGGAGGAATCAGCATCCTCCCAGGGACAACCTCAGAGCACCATTGATTCAACTTAAGGAGAAACTCAGGCAGTGCATTATGGGAATTTATGTAAATATCAGGGGCTGAAGTTGTTCCTATCATAATCTTCTTACTGAGGAGGAGCCTCACATAAGGCCTCCTAGGTCATGTGACTATTTATGATGCAACATGGAGCAAGGCCCAATGACTCCATCTTGTGATTAAGTTCCGTAACTTTGCTTCTGTCCACGCTCCGACAAATCACAGGCGTTTTCACAACTCTTGTAATCAATGAAACCGAGCTTCAAATAGCAGGCACAGGAGTGGCGCTGTTTTTAGAAGTATGCAGCCATGTTTCTCTCACCCTAAAGAACCCCCTTAAAGATCTGTAAATGCTGAGAATAATCTAACAAGAGGTGTCCTTTAGAGATGAGCAAATAGTATTTGATGGAATGCGTGTTAGCGGCCGAAGACCAAGGAGTTAAGCCTTAACCCCTTAGTGTTGGGCAGCCAGGTACTCGATTGAATACTATCGGGTCATCTCTAGTACCCTTTCGAGTAATCCCTAGGATGACTGATCTGTGCGACCATTAGCAGCTGAGAAGCAGATGATAACCAGCAAGGTGCAGCCTGTGTATGACAGAGAACGATGCTGCTGGTGCTTGCCTTCTGACATGATCCGCCTACCTAGCAGCCATTTTTAAATGGCTGTCAAGTAGACACAGCACGGACACCAGGCCTCAACCGGTAAGCAGCCATGGACCAAACCACAATGAGTGTGCAACACACTCTGCATGGAGGAGTCAGCATCCTCCCAGGGACAACCTCAGAGCACCATTGATTCAACTTAAGGAGAAACTCAGACAGTGCATTATGGGAATTTATGTAAATATCAGGGGCTGAAGTTGTTCCTATCATAATCTTCTTACTGAGGAGGAGCCTCACATAAGGCCTCCTAGGTCATGTGACTATTTATGATGCACCATGGAGCAAGGCCCAATGACTCCATCTTGTGATTAAGTTCCGTAACTTTGCTTTTGTCCACGCTCCGACAAATCACACGCGTTTTCACAACTCTTGTAATCAATGAAACCGAGCTTCAAATAGCAGGCACAGGAGTGGCGCTGTTTTTAGAAGTATGCAGCCATGTTTCTCTCACCCTAAAGAACCCCCTTAAAGATCTGTAGATGCTGAGACTAATCTAACAAGAGGTGTCCTTTAGAGATGAGCGAATAGTATTTGATGGAATACGTGGCTGCCATAGGAATGCTTGTTAGCGGCCGAAGACCAAAGGGTTAAGTCTTAACCCCCTAGTGTTGGGCCGCTAACACGCATTCCTATGGCAGCCAGGTATTCGATTGAATACTATCGGGTCACCTCTAGTGTCCTTTCAAGTGATCCCTAGGATGAGTGATCTGTGCGACCATTAGCAGCCGAGAAGCGGATGATAGCCAGCAAGGGGCAGCCTGTGTATGACAGAGGATGATGCTGCTGGTGCTTGCCTTCTGACTTGGACCGCCTACCTGGCAGCCATTTTGAAAAATTGACCAATAGGAACTTGAGAATTTGCATAATTACCCATAATCCTTTGCTGGAACTCTCCCTAAGCTTAGTGAATAGTGAAAAGAATAAATCAAATGAAGCAAAATGTCAAAAACTGTGTGGCATTCTTCTCTGTGGGGTGGGCGGAGCTTGCTGGATTGGTCCAAGGGTGGCTGCTAGGTCAGGATTCCAGCAGCTGAAATTTTGAGGGATTCAAATCAGAAAAGCAAAAATTTTAGTCTAGGTTTTAATAAAAGATTCATTTTCTTTATAATTTAAACAGCCACAGGCCACGCACAGCGGAGGCTCCAGGCCTCTACCGGTAGGCAGCCAGGTGCCAGGCACAGCGGGGGCACCAGGCCTCCACCGGTAGGCAGCCAGCGACCACACACAGCGGGGGCACCAGGCCTCTACCGATAGGAAGCCTAAAGCCACACACAGCGGGGGCACCAGGCCTCTACCGATAGGAAGCCTAAAGCCACACACAGCAGGGGCACCAGACCTCTACCGGTAGGCAGCCAGGTGCCAGGCACAGCGGGGGCACCAGGCCTTCACCGGTAGGCAGCCAGGTGCCAGGCACAGCGGGGGCACAAGGCCTCCACCGGTAGGCAGCCAGCGACCACACACAGCGGGGGCACCAGGCCTCTACCGATAGGAAGCCTAAAGCCACACACAGCGGGGGCACCAGGCCTCTACCGATAGGAAGCCTAAAGCCACACACAGCAGGGGCACCAGACCTCTACCGGTAGGCAGCCACAGGCCACACTGCAGCCGCAGACCAGCCCACAGTGAGTGTGCAACACACTCTGCATGGAAAAGCCAGCATCCTCACAGGGACAACCTCAGAGCACCATTGATTCAACTTAAGGAGAAACTCAGGCAGTGCATTATGGGAATTATTTAAATATCAAGGGCTGAAGGTGTTCCTATCATAATCTTCTTACTGAGGAGGAGCCTCACATAAGTCCTCCTAGGTCATGTGACTATTTATGATGCCCCATGGAGCAAGGCCCAATGACTCAATCTTGTGATTAAGTTCTGTAACTTTGCTTCTGTCCATGCTCCGACAAATCTCAGGAGTTTTCACAACTCTTGTAATCAATGAAACCGAGCTTCAAATAGCAGGCACAGGAGTGGCGCTGTTTTTAGAAGTATGCAGCCATGTTTCTCTCACCCTAAAGAACCCCCTTAAAGATCTGTAAATGCTGAGAATAATCTAACAAGAGGTGTCCTTTAGAGATGAGCAAATAGTATTTGATGGAATACGTGGCTGCCATAGGAATGCGTGTTAGCGGCCGAAGACCAAGGGGTTAAGCCTTAACCCCTTAGTGTTGGGCCGCTAACACGCATTCCTATGGCAGCCAGGTATTCGATTGAATACTATCGGGTCACCTCTAGTGTCCTTTCAAGTGATCCCTAGGATGAGTGATCTGTGCGACCATTAGCAGCCGAGAAGCGGATGATAGCCAGCAAGGGGCAGCCTGTGTATGACAGAGGATGATGCTGCTGGTGCTTGCCTTCTGACTTGGACCGCCTACCTGGCAGCCATTTTGAACAATTGACCAATAGGAACTTGAGAATTTGCATAATTACCCATAATCCTTTGCTGGAACTCTCCCTAAGCTTAGTGAATAGTGAAAAGAATAAATCAAATGAAGCAAAATGTCAAAAACTGTGTGGCATTCTTCTCTGTGGGGTGGGCGGAGCTTGCTGGATTGGTCCAAGGGTGGCTGCTAGGTCAGGATTCCAGCAGCTGAAATTTTGAGGGATTCAAATCAGAAAAGCAAAAATTTTAGTCTAGGTTTTAATAAAAGATTCATTTTCTTTGTAATTTAAACAGCCACAGGCCACGCACAGCGGAGGCTCCAGGCCTCTACCGGTAGGCAGCCAGGTGCCAGGCACAGCGGGGGCACCAGGCCTCCACCGGTAGGCAGCCAGGTGCCAGGCACAGCGGGGGCACAAGGCCTCCACCGGTAGGCAGCCAGCGACCACACACAGCGGGGGCACCAGGCCTCTACCGATAGGAAGCCTAAAGCCACACACAGCAGGGGCACCAGGCCTCTACCGGTAGGCAGCCACAGGCCACACTGCAGCCGCAGACCAGCCCACAGTGAGTGTGCAACACACTCTGCATGGAAAAGCCAGCATCCTCACAGGGACAACCTCAGAGCACCATTGATTCAACTTAAGGAGAAACTCAGGCAGTGCATTATGGGAATTATTTAAATATCAAGGGCTGAAGGTGTTCCTATCATAATCTTCTTACTGAGGAGGAGCCTCACATAAGTCCTCCTAGGTCATGTGACTATTTATGATGCCCCATGGAGCAAGGCCCAATGACTCAATCTTGTGATTAAGTTCTGTAACTTTGCTTCTGTCCATGCTCCGACAAATCTCAGGAGTTTTCACAACTCTTGTAATCAATGAAACCGAGCTTCAAATAGCAGGCACAGGAGTGGCGCTGTTTTTAGAAGTATGCAGCCATGTTTCTCTCACCCTAAAGAACCCCCTTAAAGATCTGTAAATGCTGAGAATAATCTAACAAGAGGTGTCCTTTAGAGATGAGCAAATAGTATTTGATGGAATACGTGGCTGCCATAGGAATGCGTGTTAGCGGCCGAAGACCAAGGGGTTAAGCCTTAACCCCTTAGTGTTGGGCCGCTAACACGCATTCCTATGGCAGCCAGGTATTCGATTGAATACTATCGGGTCATCTCTAGTGCCCTTTCAATTAATCCCTAGGATGACTGATCTGTGCAACCATTAGCAGCTGAGAAGCAGATGATAACCAGCAAGGTGCAGCCTGTGTATGACAGAGAACGATGCTGCTGGTGCTTGCCTTCTGACATGGTCCACCTACCTAGCAGCCATTTTTTTAAATGGCTGTCAAGTAGACACAGCACGGGCACTAGGCCTCAACCGGTAGGCAGTCACTGGCCACACAGCAGCCGTGGACCAAACCACAATGAGTGTGCAACACACTCTGCATGGAGGAATCAGCATCCTCCCAGGGACAACCTCAGAGCACCATTGATTCAACTTAAGGAGAAACTCAGGCAGTGCATTATGGGAATTTATGTAAATATCAGGGGCTGAAGTTGTTCCTATCATAATCTTCTTACTGAGGAGGAGCCTCACATAAGGCCTCCTAGGTCATGTGACTATTTATGATGCAACATGGAGCAAGGCCCAATGACTCCATCTTGTGATTAAGTTCCGTAACTTTGCTTCTGTCCACGCTCCGACAAATCACAGGCGTTTTCACAACTCTTGTAATCAATGAAACCGAGCTTCAAATAGCAGGCACAGGAGTGGCGCTGTTTTTAGAAGTATGCAGCCATGTTTCTCTCACCCTAAAGAACCCCCTTAAAGATCTGTAAATGCTGAGAATAATCTAACAAGAGGTGTCCTTTAGAGATGAGCAAATAGTATTTGATGGAATGCGTGTTAGCGGCCGAAGACCAAGGAGTTAAGCCTTAACCCCTTAGTGTTGGGCAGCTAACACGCATTCCTATGGCAGCCAGGTACTCGATTGAATACTATCGGGTCATCTCTAGTACCCTTTCGAGTAATCCCTAGGATGACTGATCTGTGCAACCATTAGCAGCTGAGAAGCAGATGATAACCAGCAAGGTGCAGCCTGTGTATGACAGAGAACGATGCTGCTGGTGCTTGCCTTCTGATCTGATCCGCCTACCTAGCAGCCATTTTTAAATGGCTGTCAAGTAGACACAGCACGGACACCAGGCCTCAACCGGTAAGCAGCCATGGACCAAACCACAATGAGTGTGCAACACACTCTGCATGGAGGAGTCAGCATCCTCCCAGGGAAAACCTCAGAGCACCATTGATTCAACTTAAGGAGAAACTCAGACAGTGCATTATGGGAATTTATGTAAATATCAGGGGCTGAAGTTGTTCCTATCATAATCTTCTTACTGAGGAGGAGCCTCACATAAGGCCTCCTAGGTCATGTGACTATTTATGATGCAACATGGAGCAAGGCCCAATGACTCCATCTTGTGATTAAGTTCCGTAACTTTGCTTTTGTCCACGCTCCGACAAATCACACGCGTTTTCACAACTCTTGTAATCAATGAAACCGAGCTTCAAATAGCAGGCACAGGAGTGGCGCTGTTTTTAGAAGTATGCAGCCATGTTTCTCTCACCCTAAAGAACCCCCTTAAAGATCTGTAGATGCTGAGACTAATCTAACAAGAGGTGTCCTTTAGAGATGAGCGAATAGTATTTGATGGAATACGTGGCTGCCATAGGAATGCTTGTTAGCGGCCGAAGACCAAAGGGTTAAGTCTTAACCCCCTAGTGTTGGGCCGCTAACACGCATTCCTATGGCAGCCAGGTATTCGATTGAATACTATCGGGTCACCTCTAGTGTCCTTTCAAGTGATCCCTAGGATGAGTGATCTGTGCGACCATTAGCAGCCGAGAAGCGGATGA
This sequence comes from Leptodactylus fuscus, assembly GCF_031893055.1. Lineage (NCBI taxonomy): Eukaryota > Metazoa > Chordata > Amphibia > Anura > Leptodactylidae > Leptodactylus > Leptodactylus fuscus. Next base: position 46,574,085 of record NC_134274.1, read on the forward strand.
TAGCCAGCAAGGGGCAGCCTGTGTATGACAGAGGATGATGCTGCTGGTGCTTGCCTTCTGACTTGGACCGCCTACCTGGCAGCCATTTTGAAAAATTGACCAATAGGAACTTGAGAATTTGCATAATTACCCATAATCCTTTGCTGGAACTCTCCCTAAGCTTAGTGAATAGTGAAAAGAATAAATCAAATGAAGCAAAATGTCAAAAACTGTGTGGCATTCTTCTCTGTGGGGTGGGCGGAGCTTGCTGGATTGGTCCAAGGGTGGCTGCTAGGTCAGGATTCCAGCAGCTGAAATTTTGAGGGATTCAAATCAGAAAAGCAAAAATTTTAGTCTAGGTTTTAATAAAAGATTCATTTTCTTTGTAATTTAAACAGCCACAGGCCACGCACAGCGGAGGCTCCAGGCCTCTACCGGTAGGCAGCCAGGTGCCAGGCACAGCGGGGGCACCAGGCCTCCACCAGTAGGCAGCCAGGTGCCAGGCACAGCGGGGGCACAAGGCCTCCACCGGTAGGCAGCCAGCGACCACACACAGCGGGGGCACCAGGCCTCTACCGATAGGAAGCCTAAAGCCACACACAGCAGGGGCACCAGGCCTCTACCGGTAGGCAGCCACAGGCCACACTGCAGCCGCAGACCAGCCCACAGTGAGTGTGCAACACACTCTGCATGGAAAAGCCAGCATCCTCACAGGGACAACCTCAGAGCACCATTGATTCAACTTAAGGAGAAACTCAGGCAGTGCATTATGGGAATTATTTAAATATCAAGGGCTGAAGGTGTTCCTATCATAATCTTCTTACTGAGGAGGAGCCTCACATAAGTCCTCCTAGGTCATGTGACTATTTATGATGCCCCATGGAGCAAGGCCCAATGACTCAATCTTGTGATTAAGTTCTGTAACTTTGCTTCTGTCCACGCTCCGACAAATCTCAGGAGTTTTCACAACTCTTGTAATCAATGAAACCGAGCTTCAAATAGCAGGCACAGGAGTGGCGCTGTTTTTAGAAGTATGCAGCCATGTTTCTCTCACCCTAAAGAACCCCCTTAAAGATCTGTAAATGCTGAGAATAATCTAACAAGAGGTGTCCTTTAGAGATGAGCAAATAGTATTTGATGGAATACGTGGCTGCCATAGGAATGCGTGTTAGCGGCCGAAGACCAAGGGGTTAAGCCTTAAGCCCTTAGTGTTGGGCCGCTAACACGCATTCCTATGGCAGCCAGGTATTCGATTGAATACTATCGGGTCATCTCTAGTGCCCTTTCAATTAATCCCTAGGATGACTGATCTGTGCAACCATTAGCAGCTGAGAAGCAGATGATAACCAGCAAGGTGCAGCCTGTGTATGACAGAGAACGATGCTGCTGGTGCTTGCCTTCTGACATGGTCCGCCTACCTAGCAGCCATTTTTTAAATGGCTGTCAAGTAGACACAGCACGGGCACTAGGCCTCAACCGGTAGGCAGCCACTGACCACACAGCAGCCGTGGACCAAACCACAATGAGTGTGCAACACACTCTGCATGGAGGAATCAGCATCCTCCCAGGGACAACCTCAGAGCACCATTGATTCAACTTAAGGAGAAACTCAGGCAGTGCATTATGGGAATTTATGTAAATATCAGGGGCTGAAGTTGTTCCTATCATAATCTTCTTACTGAGGAGGAGCCTCACATAAGGCCTCCTAGGTCATGTGACTATTTATGATGCAACATGGAGCAAGGCCCAATGACTCCATCTTGTGATTAAGTTCCGTAACTTTGCTTCTGTCCACGCTCCGACAAATCACAGGCGTTTTCACAACTCTTGTAATCAATGAAACCGAGCTTCAAATAGCAGGCACAGGAGTGGCGCTGTTTTTAGAAGTATGCAGCCATGTTTCTCTCACCCTAAAGAACCCCCTTAAAGATCTGTAGATGCTGAGACTAATCTAACAAGAGGTGTCCTTTAGAGATGAGCGAATAGTATTTGATGGAATACGTGGCTGCCATAGGAATGCGTGTTAGCGGCCGAAGACCAAAGGGTTAAGTCTTAACCCCCTAGTGTTGGGCCGCTAACACGCATTCCTATGGCAGCCAGGTATTCGATTGAATACTATCGGGTCACCTCTAGTGTCCTTTCAAGTGATCCCTTAAAGATCTGTAGATGCTGAGACTAATCTAACAAGAGGTGTCCTTTAGAGATGAGCGAATAGTATTTGATGGAATACGTGGCTGCCATAGGAATGCTTGTTAGCGCCCGAAGACCAAAGGGTTAAGTCTTAACCCCCTAGTGTTGGGCCGCTAACACGCATTCCTATGACAGCCAGGTATTCGATTGAATACTATCGGGTCACCTCTAGTGTCCTTTCAAGTGATCCCTAGGATGAGTGATCTGTGCGACCATTAGCAGCCGAGAAGCGGATGATAGCCAGCAAGGGGCAGCCTGTGTATGACAGAGGATGATGCTGCTGGTGCTTGCCTTCTGACTTGGACCGCCTACCTGGCAGCCATTTTGAAAAATTGACCAATAGGAACTTGAGAATTTGCATAATTACCCATAATCCTTTGCTGGAACTCTCCCTAAGCTTAGTGAATGGTGAAAAGAATAAATCAAATGAAGCAAAATGTCAAAAACTGTGTGGAATTCTTCTCTGTGGGGTGGGCGGAGCTTGCTGGATTGGTCCAAGGGTGGCTGCTAGGTCAGGATTCCAGCAGCTGAAATTTTGAGGGATTCAAAACAGAAAAGCAAAAATTTTAGTCTAGGTTTTTATAAAAGATTCATTTTCTTTGTAATTTAAACAGCCACAGGCCACGCACAGCGGAGGCTCCAGGCCTCTATCGGTAGGCAGCCAGGCACAGCAGGGGCACCAGACCTCCACCGGTTGGCAGCCAGGGACCACACACAGCAGGGGCACCAGGCCTCTACCGATAGGAAGCCTAAGGCCACACACAGCAGGGGGACCAGGCCTCTACCGGTAGGCAGCCATGGGCCACACAGCAGCCGCAGACCAGCCCACAGTGAGTGTGCAACACACTCTGCATGGAAGAGCCAGCATCCTCACAGGGACAACCTCAGAGCACCATTGATTCAACTTAAGGAGAAACTCAGGCAGTGCATTATGGGAATTATTTAAATATCAAGGGCTGAAGGTGTTCCTATCATAATCTTCTTACTGAGGAGGAGCCTCACATAAGTCCTCCTAGGTCATGTGACTATTTATGATGCACCATGGAGCAAGGCCCAATGACTCCATCTCGTGATTAAGTTCTGTAACTTTGCATCTGTCCACGCTCCGACAAATCTCAGGCGTTTTCACAACTCTTGTAATCAATGAAACCGAGCTTCAAATAGCAGGCACAGGAGTGGCGCTGTTTTTAGAAGTATGCAGCCATGTTTCTCTCACCCTAAAGAACCCCCTTAAAGATCTGTAAATGCTGAGACTAATCTAACAAGAGGTGTCCTTTAGAGATGAGCAAATAGTATTTGATGGAATACGTGGCTGCCATAGGAATGCGTGTTAACGGCCGAAGACCAAGGGGTTAAGCCTTAACCCCTTAGTGTTGGGCCGCTAACACGCAATCCTATGGCAGCCAGGTATTCGATTGAATACTATCGGGTCATCTCTAGTGCCCTTTCGAGTAATCCCTAGGATGACTGATCTGTGCGACCATTAGCAGCTGAGAAGCAGATGATAACCAGCAAGGTGCAGCCTGTGTATGACAGAGAACGATGCTGCTGGTGCTTGCCTTCTGACATGGTCTGCCTACCTAGCAGCCATTTTTAAATGGCTGTCAAGTAGACACAGCACAGCAGGAGCACCAGGCCTCAACCGGTAGGCAGCCACTGGCCACACAGCAGCCATGGACCAAACCACAATGAGTGTGCAACACACTCTGCATGGAGGAGTCAGCATCCTCCCAGGGACAACCTCAGAGCACCATTGATTCAACTTAAGGAGAAACTCAGACAGTGCATTATGGGAATTTATGTAAATATCAGGGGCTGAAGTTGTTCCTATCATAATCTTCTTACTGAGGAGGAGCCTCACATAAGGCCTCCTAGGTCATGTGACTATTTATGATGCAACATGGAGCAAGGCCCAATGACTCCATCTTGTGATTAAGTTCCGTAACTTTGCTTCTGTCCACGCTCCGACAAATCACAGGCGTTTTCACAACTCTTGTAATCAATGAAACCGAGCTTCAAATAGCAGGCACAGGAGTGGCGCTGTTTTTAGAAGTATGCAGCCATGTTTCTCTCACCCTAAAGAACCCCCTTAAAGATCTGTAGATGCTGAGACTAATCTAACAAGAGGTGTCCTTTAGAGATGAGCGAATAGTATTTGATGGAATACGTGGCTGCCATAGGAATGCGTGTTAGCGGCCGAAGACCAAAGGGTTAAGTCTTAACCCCCTAGTGTTGGGCCGCTAACACGCATTCCTATGGCAGCCAGGTATTCGATTGAATACTATCGGGTCACCTCTAGTGTCCTTTCAAGTGATCCCTTAAAGATCTGTAGATGCTGAGACTAATCTAACAAGAGGTGTCCTTTAGAGATGAGCGAATAGTATTTGATGGAATACGTGGCTGCCATAGGAATGCTTGTTAGCGCCCGAAGACCAAAGGGTTAAGTCTTAACCCCCTAGTGTTGGGCCGCTAACACGCATTCCTATGACAGCCAGGTATTCGATTGAATACTATCGGGTCACCTCTAGTGTCCTTTCAAGTGATCCCTAGGATGAGTGATCTGTGCGACCATTAGCAGCCGAGAAGCGGATGATAGCCAGCAAGGGGCAGCCTGTGTATGACAGAGGATGATGCTGCTGGTGCTTGCCTTCTGACTTGGACCGCCTACCTGGCAGCCATTTTGAAAAATTGACCAATAGGAACTTGAGAATTTGCATAATTACCCATAATCCTTTGCTGGAACTCTCCCTAAGCTTAGTGAATGGTGAAAAGAATAAATCAAATGAAGCAAAATGTCAAAAACTGTGTGGAATTCTTCTCTGTGGGGTGGGCGGAGCTTGCTGGATTGGTCCAAGGGTGGCTGCTAGGTCAGGATTCCAGCAGCTGAAATTTTGAGGGATTCAAAACAGAAAAGCAAAAATTTTAGTCTAGGTTTTTATAAAAGATTCATTTTCTTTGTAATTTAAACAGCCACAGGCCACGCACAGCGGAGGCTCCAGGCCTCTACCGGTAGGCAGCCAGGTGCCAGGCACAGCGGGGGCACCAGACCTCCACCGGTAGGCAGCCAGGGACCACACACAGCAGGAGCACCAGGCCTCTACCGATAGGAAGCCTAAGGCCACACACAGCAGGGGAACCAGGCCTCTACCGGTAGGCAGCCATGGGCCACACAGCAGCCGCAGACCAGCCCACAGTGAGTGTGCAACACACTCTGCATGGAAGAGCCAGCATCCTCACAGGGACAACCTCAGAGCACCATTGATTCAACTTAAGGAGAAACTCAGGCAGTGCATTATGGGAAATTTTTAAATATCAAGGGCTGAAGGTGTTCCTATCATAATCTTCTTACTGAGGAGGAGCCTCACATAAGTCCTCCTAGGTCATGTGACTATTTATGATGCAACATGGAGCAAGGCCCAATGACTCCATCTTGTGATTAAGTTCCGTAACTTTGCTTCTGTCCACGCTCCGACAAATCACAGGCGTTTTCACAACTCTTGTAATCAATGAAACCGAGCTTCAAATAGCAGGCACAGGAGTGGCGCTGTTTTTAGAAGTATGCAGCCATGTTTCTCTCACCCTAAAGAACCCCCTTAAAGATCTGTAGATGCTGAGACTAATCTAACAAGAGGTGTCCTTTAGAGATGAGCGAATAGTATTTGATGGAATACGTGGCTGCCATAGGAATGCGTGTTAGCGGCCGAAGACCAAAGGGTTAAGTCTTAACCCCCTAGTGTTGGGCCGCTAACACGCATTCCTATGGCAGCCAGGTATTCGATTGAATACTATCGGGTCACCTCTAGTGTCCTTTCAAGTGATCCCTTAAAGATCTGTAGATGCTGAGACTAATCTAACAAGAGGTGTCCTTTAGAGATGAGCGAATAGTATTTGATGGAATACGTGGCTGCCATAGGAATGCTTGTTAGCGCCCGAAGACCAAAGGGTTAAGTCTTAACCCCCTAGTGTTGGGCCGCTAACACGCATTCCTATGACAGCCAGGTATTCGATTGAATAGTGTCCTTTCAAGTGATCCCTAGGATGAGTGATCTGTGCGACCATTAGCAGCCGAGAAGCGGATGATAGCCAGCAAGGGGCAGCCTGTGTATGACAGAGGATGATGCTGCTGGTGCTTGCCTTCTGACTTGGACCGCCTACCTGGCAGCCATTTTGAAAAATTGACCAATAGGAACTTGAGAATTTGCATAATTACCCATAATCCTTTGCTGGAACTCTCCCTAAGCTTAGTGAATAGTGAAAAGAATAAATCAAATGAAGCAAAATGTCAAAAACTGTGTGGAATTCTTCTCTGTGGGGTGGGTGGAGCTTGCTGGATTGGTCCAAGGGTGGTTGCTAGGTCAGGTTTCCAGCAGCTGAAATTTTGAGGGATTCAAATCAGAAAAGCACAAATTTTAGTCTAGGTTTTAATAAAAGATTCATTTTCTTTGTAATTTAAACAGCCACAGGCCACGCACAGCGGAGGCTCCAGGCCTCTACCGGTAGGCAGCCAGGTGCCAGGCACAGCGGGGGCACCAGGCCTCCACTGGTAGGCAGCCAGGGACCACACACAGCGGGGGCACCAGGCCTCTACCGATAGGAAGCCTAAGGCCACACACAGCAGGGGCACCAGGCCTCTACCGGTAGGCAGCCACAGGCCACATAGCAGCCGCAGACCAGCCCACAGTGAGTGTGCAACACACTCTGCATGAAAGAGCCAGCATCCTCACAGGGACAACCTCAGAGCACCATTGATTCAACTTAAGGAGAAACTCAGGCAGTGCATTATGGGAATTATTTAAATATCAAGGGCTGAAGGTGTTCCTATCATAATCTTCTTACTGAGGAGGAGCCTCACATAAGTCCTCCTAAGTCATGTGACTATTTATGATGCACCATGGAGCAAGGCCCAATGACTCCATCTTGTGATTAAGTTCTGTAACTTTGCTTCTGTCCACGCTCCGACAAATCTCAGGTGTTTTCACAACTCTTGTAATCAATGAAACCGAGCTTCAAATAGCAGGCACAGGAGTGGCGCTGTTTTTAGAAGTAGGCAGCCATGTTTCTCTCACCCTAAAGAACCCCCTTAAAGATCTGTAAATGCTGAGTATAATCTAACAAGAGGTGTCCTTTAGAGATGAGCAAATAGTATTTGATGGAATGCATGTTAGCGGCCGAAGACCAAGGAGTTAAGCCTTAACCCCTTAATGTTGGGCAGCTAACACGCATTCCTATGGCAGCCAGGTACTCGATTGAATACTATCGGGTCATCTCTAGTACCCTTTCGAGTAATCCCTAGGATGACTGATCTGTGCGACCATTAGCAGCTGATAACCAGCAAGGTGCAGCCTGTGTATGACAGAGAACGATGCTGCTGGTGCTTGCCTTCTGACATGATCCGCCTACCTAGCAGCCATTTTTAAATGGCTGTCAAATAGACACAGCACGGACACCAGGCCTCAACCGGTAAGCAGCCACTGGCCACACAGCAGCCATGGACCAAACCACAATGAGTGTGCAACACACTCTGCATGGAGGAGTCAGCATCCTCCCAGGGACAACCTCAGAGCACCATTGATTCAACTTAAGGAGAAACTCAGACAGTGCATTATGGGAATTTATGTAAATATCAGGGGCTGAAGTTGTTCCTATCATAATCTTCTTACTGAGGAGGAGCCTCACATAAGTCCTCCTAGGTCATGTGACTATTTATGATGCCCCATGGAGCAAGGCCCAATGACTCAATCTTGTGATTAAGTTCTGTAACTTTGCTTCTGTCCATGCTCCGACAAATCTCAGGAGTTTTCACAACTCTTGTAATCAATGAAACCGAGCTTCAAATAGCAGGCACAGGAGTGGCGCTGTTTTTAGAAGTATGCAGCCATGTTTCTCTCACCCTAAAGAACCCCCTTAAAGATCTGTAAATGCTGAGAATAATCTAACAAGAGGTGTCCTTTAGAGATGAGCAAATAGTATTTGATGGAATACGTGGCTGCCATAGGAATGCGTGTTAGCGGCCGAAGACCAAGGGGTTAAGCCTTAACCCCTTAGTGTTGGGCCGCTAACACGCATTCCTATGGCAGCCAGGTATTCGATTGAATACTATCGGGTCACCTCTAGTGTCCTTTCAAGTGATCCCTAGGATGAGTGATCTGTGCGACCATTAGCAGCCGAGAAGCGGATGATAGCCAGCAAGGGGCAGCCTGTGTATGACAGAGGATGATGCTGCTGGTGCTTGCCTTCTGACTTGGACCGCCTACCTGGCAGCCATTTTGAAAAATTGACCAATAGGAACTTGAGAATTTGCATAATTACCCATAATCCTTTGCTGGAACTCTCCCTAAGCTTAGTGAATAGTGAAAAGAATAAATCAAATGAAGCAAAATGTCAAAAACTGTGTGGAATTCTTCTCTGTGGGGTGGGCGGAGCTTGCTGGATTGGTCCAAGGGTGGCTGCTAGGTCAGGATTCCAGCAGCTGAAATTTTGAGGGATTCAAATCAGAAAAGCAAAAATTTTAGTCTAGAAAGATTCATTTTCTTTGTAATTTAAACAGCCACAGGCCACGCACAGCGGAGGCTCCAGGCCTCTACCGGTAGGCAGCCAGGTGCCAGGCACAGCGAGGGCACCAGGCCTCCACCTGTAGGCAGCCAGGTGCCAGGCACAGCGGGGGCACAAGGCCTCCACCGGTAGGCAGCCAGGGACCAAACACAACAGGGGCACCAGGCCTCTACCGGTAGGCAGCCACGGGCCACACTGCAGCCGTAGACCGGGCCACACTGCAGCCGCAGACCAGCCCACAGTGAGTGTGCAACACACTCTACATGGAAAAGCCAGCATCCTCACAGGGACAACCTCAGAGCACCATTGATTCAACTTAAGGAGAAACTCAGGCAGTGCATTATGG